>NC_040904.2:157429237-158081223 GCF_004126475.2 Phyllostomus discolor | reverse complement strand
AACCTTACCACCTCTAGAATCATTGTGTTAGGTACAGCTTTAGAGTGTAGCTAGTCAGATGAAGCAGTAGGAGCAAATAACGACAAAGCTGTTGGAGAGAAGGTGGAGAGTGGGTATGGCCTCAGTGCAGGCTATGCGCTGTCTCCTCCAGGGTAGCCTGCGTCCTGTCAGGCAGAACCCTGAGTGTGTTATTGAGTCAGGAAGCATAAGTGTGTAAGTGATGGAAAAATGCAATAGCAATAAATAAATAATAAATTAAAATGGGTAAATAAATTTTGGATATTAAACCCTTTAAGAAAGATTATATGGTATAATAGAAGGTACACTGAAGCTAAATTTTGTTAGTTTAAACATCTAATATCATTATTACATTTTTTAACTCTCAGTTTCTCTTTCTAAAATATTATAGTCAAGATGCCCAAGCTTATCAATGGTAAATTTGGGAGTATATAATCAACTCCAAATTATTTCAAATCAAATGTTTATGTGAAAGAAAGTCATACCTAGGTTATTTGATTTCTAAAATTTTCTAAAATATAGACTTGAATTCATTAAGTTTGAAAGCATTTAAGATTCATTACAAACTTTTCTTCAAAAACAATGGTAATATAATAATCATACTGTATAAATTGATTTTTAAATTAATTAATCCATCTACACATAGAAATTACCTTATTTTTTAGAAATTAGACTTCAAGAAGTTAAAAAGAAATGTTTTCAAATTGTTACAGTAAAATGACTTCACACAGAATAATAGGCATAATCTGTAAAGATTTTCAATTCAAGGAAAAAAAGGAAGCCTCCACAATTAAAAAAATAAGAAAAAACAAAGCAAAATACATCCCATGAACATAAACGTTCTTAGAAGAAAAAAATGTTTAAGTGTTCATTTGCAGATAAGGCTTTTCTCCCTCCTTTCTACTCAAACTCCTGTGCTCAGCTCCAGAGCCACTGAATCACTTTCTCTGAGAAGCCTCCATCAACCCCTCTGAGTCCAGAGGGGTCACGTCTAAGTCTCAAAGTTGACTGAAAGTTTTCTCAAATCTCGAGTCTTTCATTTGTAATCCTTATTATAGGTGCAATTTTTATAGTTACCTGAGTGATATATTTGTTTTTGGTCAATATTCTCTCTCATTAGAACACAACCCCAGGAGCCCAGGGATTGTGTCTGTCTTTGCTCACTATTCCTTGGGCCTCACACAGTGCCCAGCACTTAGCAGTTTCCCCTAAAATATTTGTTTACAGAAAAAGACAGTAAACATCTCAGATGGAAGTCTCTTTGATAACATCTTTTGGTGCTAAAACTAGTACTCTGCACAGTAGTTAATAAGCTCAGAGAAGGAGCACATGGTGCTGAACCTGAGCAAGTAAGCTGTACACCTGCCCCCGGTTCTTCAAGAGGTGACTCAGAACAGGGGACTCCCTGCTAAAAGGCAGAGTTATGTGGATTGAGGGGAAGCAGAGTGCAGATATGGGGGAATGGGAAGTCAAGACTGGCAGTAGCCTACTCTGTTATTTGGGAAAACACAAAAGGCTTTTGTCTCAGTCTCTGCCTGTGATATTCTCAGTACTAGTATGCTGGTAAGTGTTTAAGAATTTTTTCCCCCTACAGGAGAAAACAAAGTCTTATTTTATACTTTTTGTTAATTTCCATGCTATACATAATCTCACTTGGTTGACTACAGGCTATCAACTTGATGACACCAAAAATTTAAATGGGAAATAATTCTCACAGTCAGGTCTTCTAAGGTAGAACCAGCCAATCAGGCATACCATATTGCACTTTAGACATGTATACTGACAACAAAAACAAACAAACCAGGAAGTACAGACATCTAGAAATAATCTATACTAAGGATCCAACTCTTAATAAGACTTTAGATAACTATATAAAGAGAAGTTTAGAGTAAGAATAGCTTAAGAATTATAACATAGACTTACTGACATAAAAATGATAATGGAAAACAAATACGAATATTAAAACTGCATTTTTTCAGTGACCCAATAATTTATTCAAGTTAAAATCACAGACTGTAAGAACTGGTTGAAAGCTCAGCATTGTCTAACAAAGGCTACTTCTTTTATTCCTGGAGGTGAAGTGATTTGCTTTAAGTCACATAAGAACAGTTGCTAGTGACAAAGTAGGTATTCAAACCAGTTACCAATCACACTTCTGATGTAGTTTTACTTCCAGTATTTCTTACTATTCTTTTCACCTCTCAATTTTTAAAGTGGCTTTCAATATGGGGAGACATGCCAAACTTTAATGCTAAATTTTTATGAAAGTAGATGTGAATTTTCTTAGCCAAAAGGTGTGACTTTACTAAAAAAACCTACTGTTGCTGTGAAAGAATAAACTTCTGTCCATGGAAAAACTCAAAATCTATACTTTCTGTTCTTCCTCTGTGTAAACTATTGTCTTTATTTACTTAGAGATTCTCTTGCTAGTGGAAATAGCAACTATTTGCTTTAGATTAAATGTTCTTTTAAAATGTCATAGCTCTCTCCCCTCCATTCCCATCCAAGGAAACTTGCTTCATATAAAATTTGCTCTCCGTGTTTTATAAAGAAGAAAAGACACCTTTATTTCAGCTGCATAGTAGATAGAGAATGTTCCCTGAATAAAGTAATGATAATATGCCAGTCGGCAAATATACAAAGTTGTGCATGTGAATTTAGCTCCAAAGCTTTAATTTTATTAGAAATTACATGAAGTATTCTCTTCTGTGCCCAATTCAAAAGATTATGAGAAAGAAATGAAATGCTTTATGGGAAAGTACTTCATGTAGTAACAACGTGCTGTAGACAATGAAATTGCAATTTTATCAGTTCTCTAAAGTTTTCTAAGAGAGATGTAAAAATCTCTCTTAGATGCAAAATATGAGGTTTACTCCACTGGAGTTCCTACCTATGGCAAAATACAGGGTAAAGAACTATGAATTTTATAAATACAAGATCCACTTGTGTCAAGACCACTGCAAAGATTTCAGCAAAATGTGTTTAGATCTTTGCCCTAGGGTATGCTGCACACATGATGAGGTGGTGGCCCTGTGGTAGTGAAAACACTTCCGGGGGCAAGAAAGGTGCAGAAGTTTTCCATGGACTCAAAGGTTTCTGCATTAAAGGTATGGCTCCCTCTGTTAGGTTTACATCCTGGATTTGAGCTGCATAAACAGCCCACAATTAACTGAGCCAATCACATTTTTCAACTTAGATGCATTCATTCAACACATGTAAATGGAAATAAACTTCTCTGGGTCAGGTATTGCTAATCCCTGGGTATACAATGATGGGCCAAATCAACCTGACTATAGTAACTTATAACTGGGCACACATTCCTCTCCATTTTGAGTGAAGCTATATGGCGTGTTGTGAATCTGATCAAGATTATAAAAGCAGAGGCTCTTGTGATCGCACCATGAAAAGACATGGAGGAATCTTAAATGCATGTTGCTAAGTTAAAGAAACCCATCTGAAAAGGCTATATGCTACACATAATAACTCAAACTATATAAAGTTCTAGAAAAGACAAACTAGAGGCAATGAAAAGATTAGTGGTTGTTGGTGGCAGGTGGGGAGATATAAATAGAGCACAGAGGATTTTTAGGCCAGTGAAAATAGTCGTTATGATATTATATCGATGGATACGTATATATAATTATTCATTTGTCCAAACTCAGAACATATACCAAGAGTGAATCCTAAGCTAAACTATGGACTTCAGGTGATTATTATATGTCAATGTAGGTTTACCCTTGGTAAAAAAATGTACCATTCTGGTGAGTAATTTTGATAATGGGGGAGGATATGCATGTGTGAGAACAAGAGGTGCTTGGGAAATGTACATACTTTCCTCTCAATTGTATTGTAGATATAAAACAGCTCTAAAATACAGTCTTAAAAATTAAACAGAAGAGAAAGTAGAGGCTCTCAATGCAGTAAAGGGTACACTTCTCTTTATCTTCATCTGGTATCCATTTAATTCCAATATGCATTTTTACGGTCTATTGGTGAAAATAATTCCTCATTCCTGTAACATCATTTTATTTCACATTTTCAAGACAATGTGGTAAAAAAATCATGGGTAGTATCTTTGGTAAATTTCCAACATTTTGTGATAAATATAAAAAAATTCTACATTATAAACTATTCCTTCAGAATATAATATTGGTTCATAATCAGCATTTTTTAAAAAACATTTTATTTATTTATTTTTAGGGAAGGAAGGCGGGGAGAGAGAGAGAGAGAGAAACATCAATGTGCGGTTGCTGGGGGTTATGGCCTGCAACCCAGGAATGTACCCTAGCTGGGAATCGAACCTGGGACACTTTGGTTCCCAGCCCATGCTCAATCCACTGAGCTACGCCAGCCAGGGCTTAATAATCAGCATTTTTAAAATTGTGCTTATAATATTACAGAATATATGATATGCATAAATACAGTCTCAATTTGTGATGAAACATTAGATTTGACATTCTAAAAACCTTCTATATCCATTACTTTATTAAGAATAATTATCATTTTAGTTTGCAATTGAATTTTGAAAAACGCATATGAATTTAAATCTTTTCTTGAATGTAGATCTTTGGTCTTTCTTGCAAAGTTTAGCTAAGATAAAAAGAGCAGTTTTAATTTAAAATACTTAGCAAGTAGATGAATATATACCTGCTTTCATAAGTTATCTTTTCAACTGAAAGGTCAAATAAGTCTTGAGTAAATCCTATTTCACTGCCTTTTATTTGTAAAGTCATTTTTATTCATATATATTTTAATTGCTAAAACCAAAAGGTTAACATTTGGAAGGTATATTATCACTTTCAGTTTTATTCTTGTTGTCATTGCTTTAGGTGTTAGGAGGAGTTTAAATGTTGCATTTTATGGAGCAGCTGTGGAAGCATGGACGGAAGTTAAGCACAAACTTCACAGTATGGACTCTCACTAAAATTAATCTAGCTGCTCCTAAATCGTACACCATAGAAGAAAGACAAATGCTGAAACACAAGTATGGTAACAAATTTCAATGATCTAGATAGACACATAGAGGCCCACTAATAACACACAAACTCTCTCACTGTTGAGGTGACAAAATTTTGACATTACTGAGATGATCATCTACTCTGGATATGGATTTGCCTTACTGTCTACATTACTTAGTTCAGAATAAATATGCAATTGTTTTCAGATTTACTGACATAGAGTCCTGCATATACCACTTTGGATCAAGGGATGAGTCTGGGATAACAGCCTATAGGGTTGGACTGCAGTTTTCCAGGAGGATAGGCATTAGACCAAAACATACATATGGCACACTTGCCCAATAGCTAGGATAAATGGTTCCTAAAACCAAGGAGTGAAAGTGTAACCATGCAGCATGAGTTCAGCCTCTTGTCACCTTGATACATGATCAGAAGATGTGTTGAGGGAAATAGGTGTTTATTGACAGGGTTCCAATTTTGAGGGCAGTAAGAGCACTTCTGCTCTGATCCCTTTTTTCTCATGAAAACTAGAACTTCTTTTGTTCCTCAAAAGATTATAAGCCAATACTGTACCAGAAGTTCCCCATTTCCTTATTTGTCCTTCTTGGAGCTCAAGCCAGCCATGCAAACAGATCTCCATCCTCTCTGGGATGTGAGCTCATGGGTCTTAGAGTCGCCATCTTCTTGCAGGAGATCTCTCTTTCAGGATCTGGGGTACACTGCTCTCAGTTTCCATGTAGTGGTCCAGGACCCATGTGCCGTGCAGCAGTGGATCACAGTGTCCCAGAGGCTGGAGCCTAGTGAGTCCAGTGTGGGACCCTGCTTCCAGGAGCAGGCTTCCAAACATGTGGGGTCTAAGACCCTGATATGACCAGCATTTGTCTGGTCCCAGGAGTGCTGCTATCTGTGCAGGGATCAAGGGACAGAGACCCAGAGTGTCCACGCAGTCCTGCAAACAAAAGTCCCAAGTCCAAGTACCACAAACCAAGAGCCAATGCCAAGCACCAAAGTAAGATAGAGAGTTTCTCCTTACCTCCTGTTTACATGGCTCACCTCCTTGCAGAACTACATCAAAATCACAACTAAAATATAGAAAACTCATCACTCAGAACCATCAGAAATTGAGTTGAATGGAAGTCTGACAGCTATGGAACTAAAGAAACCACATCCATCCAGATGGTAGGAGGGGTGGAGACACAGAACAGTCTGGTCCCACTCCCACATGTGGTGGATAACAATTCAGGAGGGATATCTAGGGAGCAAGAAGTCCCAACCCCATACCAGGATCCCCAGCCCAGGGTATTAGTGCCAGGAAGGTAAGTCTCCATAACTTCTGTCTACGAAAACCAGTGGGGATTGAGTTGGTGAAAGGAACTTCTGGAGTCCCAAGCAGTTCCCTTTAAGGAATCCACATAAATAAAGACTTTTATAGACTCACTCCCTTGGAGAGAGATCCAGCACCACTAAGGTAGCAGCTTGAAAGGTACCAGCGGCACACAGTGAGGAACTGAATCGTCAGGCATCAAGGTAGGAGCTGGGGGACAGCTTACTCCCAGACAGAAAGGCAGGAAGGAGCCATTGTCACTTTTCAGAACCCTCCCCCTGCAGAGCCACAGAGCCAGCTGACAGGTGCCCTATCTCAGACTCCATCAACCTGGCTAACACTATTTGCTCTGTCATGCAGTTTCCCAGAGAGACTCTGTCTCACCCAGCATATGGGCTCATCCAAACCATTAACTATGACTTTTCCATATCAATTATTGGTGTTAGCTTATGTTTAACAACTTCCTAAATCCTATCAAACAAGCAACAGCTAAGTCACCCCAAGCCCAGTGATGCGTGGGTCACCGGCCAGCAGTGATCACGGAACGCTGTGGATGGCTTGTTGAAAAACATGCGAGAAAAAACATGCACAGAGACAAACTAGTTTCTGTGGGGAAGTAGGGACGAAATGGCTACCCCCCCTAGTGGGGAGCACGCTGGTTTACCGTCCATACCTGCTTTTATTGGGCTCATTTTGCATAATAATTCAGGTAAAGTACAGTACTTATCAGGGGGAAGTAAGGAACTATAGAAAACAAGGAACTCTGCTGGTCTATTTTGAGTCAGGGTAAAAGAGCTGTAAGACTTTGAGGAACAAACTAACTTCCTCCTTGGACCTCTCTCATTCAACTGAGAGCATTCTAAACAAAGAAGGTTTCACAGTAATTTACATATTCTTTCTTAGGCCTGATCACCCAGGGAATCCGCCCTTTTCAGCACAGAGCTGCACAACCCTGTCATTGTTTCAGGCTTAGCATGGGAACTAAGGCAACCAAGAGATAAGGAGTTTTTCTCCCAGACGATGAGAACTCAGGCTATGTCAAAGCCGAGGAGCCAGGGTCCATCACCCCCTTTTGCTGCAGCCCCCCAAGTCCTTCTTTTGGGGGGCCTCCCAAAGTGATCGTGCCTGTCTTTGGTCATTCCCCCCTTGGGGAATCTTACCCATCTTTGGCTAACCGACCAAGCTTTTGGGGGTTCAGTTATGAATAAAGCAGTAGAAGCAGCATTTCTGCCAGGGAGATAAGCTTTTGTCTCCTTGCTGGCTCATGGTTCCAAGGGTGTTCCCTTAGCCTTAGCCTTAGCCTAGGTGGGGGTTTCAGCTTCTGATACCAGTCAGGGCGGTTCCCAACAGCCCAGCACTACCAGCAGCAAGCCTAGTTTCACAGGTTGGCTTCCCCTGGGGATCTTCAAACTCAGCACAAGTAGCAGCCATCTCAGATTGCTTTATAGATCATATAGGGTAGCTCAAGGGATAAAACAGGTAGGAGCTGACCTTGGCCTGTGCCACCAGGGAAACCTCAGAACCTGTGACCCTCATGGACAGCCTTAGATTACCAGAAGTACCATCACTCTGCTCCTGCACAACTGATTGTCCACAGAGAGTGGAGGTTGATGGTCAGTGGTCATAGCAGGTCCTTGGAGCTCTCTGGTCTAGGCAAATCCCTCCCATTGACTTGTCAACAGTAATCAAGGCTCAACCACACACAGGTTATACTCAGACCACACACAGGGTACACCTCAAGTATCCAGCTTGGGTGATAGGGGAGGCTGTGCCACTGGACCCTACAGGACACCTATTACATTAGGTCATATTACCAAGACAGGGAGTCATAGAAGTTCTACCTAATACATAGAAATAAACACAGGAAGGCTGCCAAAATGAGGAGACAAAGAAACGTGGCCCAAATGAAAGAGCAGATCAAAACTCCAGAAAAATAACTAAACAAAATGGAGATAAGCCATCTATCAGATACAGAGTTCAAAACTGGTTATTAGGATGTTCAAAGAATTTAGTGAGGACTTCAACAGCATAAAAAAGATCCAGTCAGAAACAAAGGATACACTAATGAAATAAATAACAATTTACAGAGAAATAACAGTAAAGTAGATGAAGCTGAGAATCATATCAATGATTTAGAACATGAACAAACAAAAAACAGGCAATTAGAACAACAAACAGAAAAAATAATATAAAAAAACAAAAATAGTGTAAGCAGCCTATGGGACAACTTCAAACGTTCCAACATTCACACCCAAGGTGTGGGGGCTGAAGGAGGAAAGAAAGAACAAGATATTAGAAATCTGTTTGAAAAAATAATGAAAGAAAACTTCCCTAATTTGGTAGAAGAAATAGACATGCAAGTCCAAGAAGCACAGAAAGTCCCAAACAAGATGGATACAAAGAGTCTCACTCTAAGACACATCATAATTAAAATGCCAAAGGTTAATGATAAAGAGAGAATCTTAAAAGCAACAAGAGAAAAGAAGTAAATTATCTATGGTGGGGCTGGGGGTTCCCATAAGGCTGTTAGCTGATTTCCGAAAAGAAACTTTGCAGGCTAGAAGGTATTGGCAAGAGATATTCAAAGTCATGAAAAGCAGGGACCGACATCCAAGATTACTCCATCCAGCAAAGTTATTATTTAGAATCAATGGGCAGATAAAGAGCTTTCCAGATGAGAAATAACTAAAGGAGTTCATCATCACCAAACGATTAATGTGTGAGATGTTAAAGGTACTTAAGAAAAAGAAGATCAAAACTATGATCAATAAAATGACAATAAATACATATCCATCAACAATTGAATGTAAAAAACAAACCAAGCAAACAAGAAGAGCAGAGACAGCATCATGGATAAGGCGAGCATTTTGATGGTTGCCAGATGGGAGGGGTGTGTGAGGGAATGGGTGAAAAGATGAGGAGATTAAGAAGTACAAATTGGTAGTTACAGAATAGCCATGAGGATGTAAAGTACATCCCCAGGAAATGGAGTAGCCAAAAAACTAATGAATGGCCAATGGACAGGAACAATGGTGCGGGATTGCTTGAGTGAATAGGGCCTGCTGGGTGGGGACGGCCAAAGGAAGAAAAACTAGGACAATTGTAATACCATAATAAATAAATATAATTTAAAAAGTCCTCTATCCCATAATCCCGTGCACTCCAGAAGCCAGTGGGAATGTCCAGCTTTTCAATCAGTGAGGGCCAGTGTCCGGCATATTTGTCTTTGCCCTTCCTCCTGTGAGGCTGCTCACAAGGAGTGTCTCCGCAACAGCCCCTCTCTACTGGGAAGCCTTGGGTGCCTGGTTGTCAGGGTTATGCATGCTTTCTTGTTTACAGTTAATAGCCACCTTTGTTATGCAATGTGCCTCAAACACTGTCCCTTTTGTTCTGTTGGCCCTTCCCTGTCTTGGAAAAGACTGAGTGCCTTTAATCTGCATCCTGGGTAGCTCTCCCTGCCCACCCTGTCTCCCTGGCAATAGGGAGAGCAGTTTCATGCCAGACCTGGGGGTTGCCTGCTTTTCAGGTATCTCTAGTCTGACCTACCCTGTTACAAAAGCAGGAAAGTTCCTCTCACTCTAAGTGACTTAGCAGAATTTGAGCTTTGTGCCCCTACGACCCTAGGATCTCCTGGATTTGAGGTCTCAGTCACAAGATGGTAATGTTCTACATTGTAAGAGCTCCACTAAATAAAACTATTTCTGTTGCCCGGTCACTTGGATATCTTCAAGCCATTGGATGAGTAGGTGATAAAAGGATTTACTTTAATGGTGGAAATAATCAACTCTACTTTTTTTCTTTTTTTCAGGGCTAAATTATATTTTATTGATTATGCTATTACAGTCCCAATTTCCCCCCTTTACCCCCCTCCACCCAGCAACCCCCACACCCTCAGGCAATCCCCCCCCCCACCATTGTTGATGTCCATGGGACACGTATATGTGTTCCTTGGCTACTCCATTTCCTACTGTATTTTACATCCCCGTGGCTACTCTGGAACTACCTATTTGTACTTCTTTTTTTAAAATATATTTTATTGATTATGCTATTACAGTTGACCTATTTCCCCCCTTCAACTCTACTTTTCACATGATGCTTTGACTAGTGCTACATAATGGGGACAGAAATGAATACATTTGAAACCTGTAGATTTTACTGGGAGTCTTTTAGAACTTCCATGCTAATGACTTTAGTGCATGGGCAGTCACTGAAACCTAATGTGAGGAGGCAAAACACACCAAGGATTCAGATGTCCCAAGATAAAAGTCTGGTGACCCCACTAGATAAACAATTTACACCAGTTAAATGTTGGCCAAGAGTAAAGGGAATCCAGAATGGGTGGATGAAGATGATAACATCAAGTATGACCTGTGCACTAGCTGCAAATGGGAACCATAGGTAGTGTTCTTAACTTCACTGTAAACAAATATGATTTTTAAAGATTTCAATACACCCAGGAGAGTCAGCAACAAAGTGAACTGAATTGGGCACACAAGCCTATTCAAATAATACAACTCATGGTCTATGCTTGGAGCCCCATGCTAAACTGCTTGACCTTCCTGAATGCAGTACATCTACGGTACACTGTTCATTCACTTGGCCAGAAAGCCATATCAAATGTATGTTGTGCAGACTCTTTGCTTTGCTGCCTTGTGGATTTATCTTTAGCTTCTGGAGGTTGCTTATAGTGCTGTGGTAGCCTGAGATTTCAAGGCAGTTAAAGAGCCCTAGGCCATTCCTGAGCAAATGAGATGAGAACCTGGTGTACAGTCCAGCTATGCTCTTTATCCTTTGGAGAGAAGGACCAATTCTGAGGTGTATTCTATGCATTTCTCATAGTTTTCTCTGTGGGACTGAGGGTTTTCCACAGAGGTAACTAATTAATTAACACACTATTGGATTTTCTGCCTTCCACATTTTATATTCTCTCTTTCCTTTAAATTTTAAGGGCTGTTGCAATATCAAGTATAAGAGAACTAAAGAGAAGTTGTCTAGGTTACTTTTAAAGCCTCATTTTATGTTTTAAGTGTCTCCATGCAAATATACAGTTGAATGATGTCCCACAAGAATATTTACTCAACACATTTCATTCAATCTGATGTTGGTTCGAGTCATTCATTGATTCAGTTCTATACAGAATTCCATTTTTTTCATTCCAGGATATGCCTGTATTTTAGTACAGTCTCTATATATACACCACAAATGTTTTTTTGTCCTGTAAAGCTTCCTTTGGATTTGGTTACTTTTAGGTAAGTAAATTTCACGACTTTCATCTTCAGATCATGGTGATGCTGAAAATGTAATAGATGCTAGGACAAAATGAATTGACACCAGGGAGTCTGGAAAAAATGTATGTCTACCCTTAGGTATCTTTCAGTTTTAAATTGAAATGTTAAATGATGTTTGGGCCATCAAAGAAGACTGAATCCAGGGATATCAAATGGGTAGCTATTTTATTTAGAGCTGGCAACTTTATTCCTTTTAGAGTAGCTACTATCAAACTTTTGAATTCGTTATTCTCTAGCATAGTTTATGGTCAGTAGATTTCACACTCATTTACTTGAGAATTGTTCTTTAGAATTAGAATAAAATGAATTTATGAGGTGTTTCACAATATTATTTGTAGTATTAGATGTCTCTAAGGATGATAAAATTGAGTACGTGTGCACCTGTGTGTTCTAAGTTACATTAGTCTGTGTTTCAATTTAATAGCAAAAATATTTATTCAAAATAATGACACTGAAGGAAAATATATAATGACATAATGATATGCTACACAGGAAATTAACCAAAGGGCAGAAAACATCTTTGAAAGAAAATTCTATTCAACAAATACTTATTGAATGCTCCTTAGGGTCCAAACATTGTGGTGGTTTACTGTAATGGGTAAACAAATGCAAATATTAGCTTTGCTATTTATTGACAATGCAATTTAGAGTACTTACTTCTATGCTAATGTCTTTATCATTGAAGGGAGAATATAGATATTTGTCTAATAAACTTGATGTTAGGATGAAATAAAATAACATATGCAAATATCAAGCAGCATCTAGGACTAAGTGATCAACAAATGTTAGTTGTTCTTGGACTCTAGGGATTTAGGGATTAGTAAGTGATATATTTAGTTGGAGACAGACAATATAACATGGAATTAAAATGCAGTAGGATGGCTGCTCTTATAAGAAAAATAGAAAAGACAGTCATATGATCAAAGAGAACAGGCTTTTGGTAGGGGGAATATTTAAGATTTGAAGACAAAGAGAAAGCAGGGAAAAAGAAAATAAGGATAGCATTACAGAACAACAGAAAAGGCCAGCGAAACAAAAGAGCATGGTGATTTCAAACAACTAAAATAGTTTAAGTCTAGCTGAATACACAGTATGATTAAAGTTGAAGCAAGAGATGAACATGGATAATAACCATTCTATTATCCTCATTATAGTTTTGATTTGCATATCACTAATAGCTAGTGAAGTAGAGCATTGTTTCATATATCTGTTGCCCATCTGTATGTCTTGGGAGGTGTCTGTTTAGAGTCTCTGACCATTTTTTAATTGGATCCTTTGGTGTTGAGTTGTATGAGTTCTTTATACATTTTGGATATTAACCCTTGTCCAAGCTGTTTTTTGCAGATACCTTCTCCCATTTTCTTGGTTGTCTTTTTGCTTTGTTGGCAGTTTCTTTTGCTGTATGGAAACTTTTTAGTTTGATATACTCACATTAATTTATTTTTGCCTTTACTTCCATTGCCTTTGGAGTCAAATTCATGAAAACAACCAAAAGTGTACTGTAATAGATGACTGGGTAAGGAAGAGGTGGTGCATTTGTACAATGGAATACTACTCAACCATAAGAAAACATGAAATACTACCATTGGTGTTAATGTTGATGGACCTTGAGAATATTATGCTAAGCAAAATAAATCAGTCAGAAAAAGCTAAGAACCATATGCTTTCCCTCATATGTGGGATATAAAACTGACACTCACAGACACAGACAATAGTATGGTTATTGCCAGAGGGAAGGCAATAGGAAGTATGGGAAGTAGAAAAGGGGCCAAATATGTGGTGATGGAAGATGATTTGACTTTGGTGGTAGGCACACAATGCAATATACAGATCATGTATCATAGAAATATGTACTTGAAGTCTTTATAATCTTATTAACCAATGTCACCCCAATAAATTTAATTAAAAATAAAATAAAATAGAAAAATAAAAAAGGAAAAACAATAACAAACACAGAAACATAAGCAACTAAGGTCAATGGCTCTCAAACATTTTGGTCCCAGAATCTCTACTTACTCTTAAAAACTACCAAGAACCTCAAAAAGCTTTAATTTATATAGGTTATGCCAATCAGTGTTTACCACATTAGAAATTGAAAAAGGAATTTTAAAGTACTTATTTATTAGTTCTTTTATAAATAACAATAAATCTATACATATTAGCATAAATAACATTTTTGTGATAAATGTATTTTCTAAAAAAAAGTGAAATAATGACACCGTTTCACATTTTGCGAATCTCTTTAAGGTCTGCCTGAGGAGCAGGTAGCCAGATTTATATATCTGTCTCTGCATTCAAGCTTTTGTCATATTTATGTTGACATGTATGAAGCAAATCCATTCTCACAGATACAAAGTAGACAAATGGAAGAAGTGTTTTAAAAGCTTCTTCAGATAATTTTGGATAGTTTCCTTTGGATAATATACCAAAAATCAACAGGGAGTCATTTCTTAATAGTTAATTACAATATGAGATCTGATAGCATATCAATGAAGTTTTCATGTACTGTTATACTAAGATTAATTGGTCAATTTTGCACTTGGAATGAGTCTTTTCCTCGTGTATAATTTTACATTATTAGACACTGGTTATTTGGAAAAGGCTGGTTTATTGTGTTATCTTATTTTGGTCTCTTCAGAAAAATGTTCTAGTACAGAGAGGGTAACAAGTTTATGGTGCCAAACACAAGTTTTTCATTTTTACATGAAAAGTAATACTGTATCATTGACAAGAAATACTATCATATGCTTTACAGGATCACTTCCTCTATTTTTGAGAAAATTCCTAGTAAATAGCCAATCCTGAATAACCATCTTTTTTCTTTCAGTTTTTTTTTAATTAAGAATGGTTTTGAGTGGAGAAAATGGCTAGAGTAAGCTGGCACATCCAACAAGTGCCAAGTGCTTCAGAAGTGTTTTATGCATATTTCCCATTTCATCACACAGGATATTAAAAAGACATGTACATTAGAGTGAAGATATGACCACATTAATGAGTTTTCCTTCATTAAGATCATCTTAAGTGAAGTGGCTTTTATTTTTTTAAAACAGAGAATGTATGACAAGAATAAATCAATGGCTACTGGTAAGTTTGGAGCCACTGCCTTGATGCCTGCTTAGGTATCAGTGGTATAGTCTGCCATTGTTTCTCCACCATTATTAGCACAGAAGGGGAAATGATATTTCTGTATTATTATGACAATAGCTTTGATATCATAGCCTTTTTTTTCATGGACCACACTTCTTCCAAGAATAATTTATTATTAACAACTAAAAATATCCAAGAAAAAGAAACTGATATTTGTAAGTGGTAAGTAATTTATCCTTTTACTTGTAATTTTTCACCATATAAAGGTCTCTTTAAGATCAATATGTGTTTGGTTTCTGCAGGTAGAACTAAAAAAAATAAATAGAAATGGCAATCAGATAGATTAAGGGGCAGCATATACATGAGGTCTTTATTCATCAGTAGCTTCCTCAGATGGTGAGACTATTTGGTAAATAAGTGTATAGGACAGTGATTTTCAGCTTGGGTGCTGCAAGAATTTTTGAAACATGGAATACCTAACTATTTAATCTGGAGTACTGACCTCTTTACTCTTAGATTGCTAAATAAAAAAGTGACAACAGCCAACACAACAATAGCCATCCAGTATGAATGAATAAAAATTATTCCTATTTTTTGCCATATTGGTGAAAATTACTGTAGAATTTTAATAATTAGTTTATGTGTGCTGTGAGGTGAAAATGGTTGGCCACCACTGGTCTAGGATGTGTGCCAAGCTAGGAAAATCAATGCCATAGAGGACCTTTATTTTAGGTGCTAGAAAGGTTGTTGGACAAAAGGACTGAAATTCTCTTCAACTGTTGAGATTCTATGATTCTTTCATTCATTAGATTGCCTCAAATGTAAAATTGTTTGAGACACCCGCACAAAATTATAAGAATAACTTCTGTCAAATTAGTTTTCCAGATTTGTTTTGTTCTTGTTTTAAATCCTAATTCCACATATTCCGATAGACCAATCACTTTAGAAGGAAATTGTATTGGTAACTCACTTGGCCAAGGCAATTGTCCACAGTGTGCTCAATTCTACATAATGCTAAAAGTATAGAATTGTTAACAGAAACATGTTATTTATAATTTTGCTTAGTGCTAGAGCCAGTTAATTTTTAGAAATTATTTTATTTGTATAGTTATCATGATCACTTGGTTTTTGCTCTGTTGATTTCTTTTTTAATTTTTAAGTAGACAGTATCTATTCAAAAACAGTTAGGACAAGTTACTATACAGAAGTGAAAGACTGACACAAAATAAATAGAGAACAGGTTTCTTAAGTTGTTTCAATGAACTTTATCTCAGACAACCACTTGACTTAGTTATTTTGGAGAGAAAAAAAGGTACATTAATGTTGTGTAATCATTGGCTCCCTATATATTACAGTAGGTTATATTGCTAATTTTATAATGCTGTGTAGAAATAGCAAAATATACTTTGATCTTATACTACATATATTTTATTAACTAACTTATTATGTCTTTATCTGTCTCAGTTTCTGTCTCTCACTCTTTTAAAGAAAAATTAGAATGAGAGCTGAGAAGCTAAAAGATGAAAAGATGCCCTCCAGTTCTATGAAAGACATGGAGGTGAAACCATGAGAAATTTTAAAAACAAGTATAAAAAGAAATCCATGGCTTCTATTTTTCACTCTCATTCGTCTCCTGGCTAGTATTTAAGGATATTCCAAACACATCATTTCCCATCTGAAGTGGCTATTGTCTGTTTCTTTGAGCTTTCAATCTCTTCTCTTTGCATGAGAGATTCTTTCATCTTTATTTTTTATAAGAGTACTCTAACCATTGTTTAAAGAACACAGCAATCTGGGGTGAAGCTAGAAAGCACGAAAGAGCATTACATTTATTGAATTGCACTGAAGATCAGTGCATTATGAATTTTTCTATTAACATTGCTTTCACTATTTTATGGACACATTCTCTTTTTCTTTGTTACATACACAATGCACTGATCCTGCATGTAAGTAACACTCAGCTTTGCCTACAACTTGCCTCAATTCTTTCACATGGGCTTTTAGTAATTCTCTCTAAATCAATATTTGTTCTTTCTCTTACAAGCAAGAAACCATTTTCTGTGGATTTTAAATCAACAGAATATAAGCTTGGAATTGTGGTGGTTCTAATGCCTGAGACATCAATATAAAAAATAATTTAACTGTAATGTGAAATGTGTCTCCAACAGAAGTTAATTTTTAATTACTTAAAAGATTTGTTATAAGGATACGATTTAAATGCCATGATTGTTTTTTGGAGTTGTTTTTATAAGTCCCTAAATTCCATGTATTTTTTCTATATTCATGTGTCAAGGCACTAACTGCATCAAAGTTAAGCAAGCAAGGAAGACTGTATTCAGACTGTTGCAATAGGAGAGTGAGACTGAACTCATGTTCGCTGAAACAAAGGCTGCAGAGCTTTTAAGAGCTAGAGAGGAGGAACTTTAGGCCAGTTGTTTGAAAATTGGTTTTACTCAGAAGAAAAGTAAACTTTCTTACATCTGCAAGCCAGGAGTAGTTTTACCACTTGGAGCAAGATTCCTGCAGAAGACAGTCTCCTGCCTCCCTGGCAAAACTGGGAGAGACAAGGGCACTATGATCCTCCATGTTTATATTCCAAGAGATGAATGAATGACTCTCAGGGCCTTAAGAGAAATATTCTGGGTTGTAAGATGACAAGAAGCATGGAGATCTACATAAACATCAAAGGGGAAGAGAAAAAGTCTTCGTGACATGTTTCTAAGGCGGATGATGTACAGAAAGAGGGGTCAAGGGCCCAGAGATGGCAAGAAGCCCGCCTAAATTAATGTGGTCAAACTGAATCTGATGTGCATTGTTTTTTTTTTTTTACTGAGAGTTGTTTCGTATTCCTCACTCATTGCACTGGCTCATCCCCATCACTGACAGGGAAGACTAAGTAGTCTCATGTTACAAAATTTGTTGGGAATGGTCATTGTTTTATAGACTTCTATAATTAAAATATCTACAGAAATGTTTCTTGATTTAGTTATTCAGAGCCTACAATTTATAAATTACCATTAAATACCATGAAAAAATACATTCTCTAACCTTAAATAGCCATAATCATATTATTTGTCATACTAATTGGTGATTATGATATTTCTAATAGTTACAAGATAGGGAATGGAAATAGACAACTAATTGGGATTTTTCTATTGGATTATCACATACATCAACCACTTGGTTTTAACAACAGTCTTTGAATGTGGAACATGTCTCAATCACTACCAACACTACCTGCTCTGTGGAAGTCTGAAAGCCTATCAAAAGGAGAGAAAATAAGAAAAACATATATTGTTAGAGTTAAGTGCAACCTTAGATCACATCAAGCTATACCTTATCATTTGACAGATGAGGAAAAGCGCGTGAAGGAAAAGAGAGATGGCCCATCGTCTCAGGATGTCAGCCCTGCCATGGATGGAACTCCTGAAGAGTGCTTCGAATGGGAGGAAGCACATATGGTTTAAATCTGTCTGAAGTGTTGCCAAATACTTGATTTAAACACTTGATTTCTTAGGCAATTATGGGCAAGAAACCAAATAAAGATGAAAGAAAACACTGGCACATGCTGTAATATAAATATTCAATACATGATTGAGACTATTGCTAATAACAATCACCTATGAATTGCTAACATTTATTTTGACCATATTGCAATGAATATTCCATTTTATCCAAGACTTTAAAATGTCACTTGTCCATATGTCCTATAATTCCTTATTGACTCTGACCAAATGTATGTATGAAGAAAACTCTAAACTTGTATGTTGAACGAGAGCAGTTTTAGCACCTTTTTAGGGAAACAAGTCACTTTGAGTGCCCCCTTTTTATATAGGTCTTGATTGCTCTTAATTTGAATCGAATGGATAATTAGCAGGCAGAATTACCTAGAGAAAACAAGCTATTTTCAGTTCCCCAGTGCGAATTAGCTAGTAGGGATTCGGCCTGGTGTGCAGAATATCTCATTCAAATTATTGTAATGGTAATGATTAAAGGCTTTTCTGAGGGTATGGATTAAATAGAGCATTTTATGATAAAAACAAAAGAGCAAAGTGGCATAATATGGATTAAATGTAAACAATCACCTCAACACAAGAATGCTTTTGTTGCTTCTTGTTGATAAACCTGCCTTTCCATTTCTTTTTAAGTATCATGTATAGATGGTGTAGTAATAAGAGCAGAGCTGAACAGAATACTGTTTTAATTGAGCCAAGGCAGGGTGCATCTTCAAGTAGACTTCAAAAGCAATTTAGGAAATTAATTCCAAGTTGCCTCACACGACACCATTGATTTTGGTTTTAAGCTAGATTAGTGTGGACGGGACAAGAATATTATTTTTTTATTATTACTGCATATGTAATGACAAGGTCCAAGCTGCATAATTAGAGCATAACAGGAAGAAAATGTTCTAGGATTTCAGGCCCTGAAAGGATGGTGGTCAGGAGTGGTGACCCCTCTGTCAGGCAGTAACAATTGCATTTTTACACTGCGCCTGTTCAAAGTAGGTCAAAGAAAACTAACTAGTTTCAGATAATCCCTTCAGCATCAATGTTTTTCAAAATGATCTGTATTAAACAAAGTAAAACAATAGTTCTGACTCCTGATAAATATATTATTGGTTTATGTAGAATATTGAAGGTGATTATAATGCCTACTTGGAGGTCAGGTATGACAATTCAATATATAGGTATCGAATTTCTGAATGTGTCACCCAGACACATATATGTGTGTACAACATATATATGCCTTTTCAGAGGTGAATATACACATACACGGGTATCAGTAGGCAAGTGTTACATGCATGCTGCACACATGTAATCTTGGCTGTTCTTAGTTTTATCTGAATGAATACACAGCAGGCAGAAAGGTAGAAATACCTAGAGAAAATAGGTTATTTGCAATTATCTAGTAAGAATTATCTAGTAGAGATTCAGCCTATTGTATTGGTTATATGTGTGAAACATACATAGTGACTAGTTATGTGCCTAGAACATCCCTGACAATAAATGGTGGCTTATTGTTATCATTGCTTATGGAAACATTATAAAACCATGGAAAATTCAAATGCCATTCAAATTTGGCTTTGATATGTAGTCCATGCTTGTTACACAAGTATTATCTAAACATATTCTCACTATAGCAGACTCAAAGTGCACAAATATAAAGAGCAGATAGTTCAAGTTCCTCTCTCAGCCTTGCTTTCATCCTTAGCAATTACCACGCTGAAGAGTTTGGTGGGTTTCTATTTTATTGCTGTGAATTTATATACACTTTATGTAAATAGAAAACTTATGTACCCTTTTATACCTACCTGAGATCATGGTATATTAACTTTTTGGCAACTTTTGTATATCAGGAGATAAGTTTGGTAATATTTCTGTATCCTAGGCCTACCTAAATTTTTCTAATGGTTCTGGCAGCATCCCACAATAATACAATGTACCATATATCTGTTGCTATCCATCTCTTGAACAACAGTTTGGTCATTTGCAGCAATTACAAATAAATTAGCAATGAATGTTCTTTCAGAACTTTTGTGAACTTGTATTTCTGGAGGTTAAGATTTCTAGATATGGAATTTCCCACTCTAATGTACAAAGTTTTTAAAATCTGTTAGGTACTGCAAAAGTAATTTTTAAAGAGCTTTATGGAGATACATTCTACCACTGAGTGTGCTCACTCTCCTCACATCCTTGCTCCTGTGTGGCTGTTACATACCTTTTTGTCCTGCTGTGAACATAATAGAGAAGGGCCAGTGCGACTCTTGACTTGGTGGAATATAAACCATTTCATCATATTTGACAGATTATACAGTAGCTATTCCACATCTTTTGGACAGATGGGGACATTATATAAAACCCAGTAGCATTACTTTTCTTTGAGCAAACATTTGCTGAAAACCTCAGAACCTCTAAAAGCTTAAGAAGCTTATAGAGCTTTGTGAACTTTGAAATCTCCCTATGAAACTGCCCTTGAAGAAATAAATCTTATATATTTATCATCCAGTGTCTGTTTTCAGATTTACTATACACATTTCTCCTACAATTTCATAAAATTGTTTTGTTTCCATTCTTAAAAAGAGAAAGAGTTTCATATCTATGTAAAATTACAAAGCATTTAGGTGAATGTTAATGAAATATGTTAATAATTGCTTTCATGTATTCTCTAGGTTATATATTAAAGTTTTGGATTAGAGTTATTAGGGTCCATAAGAAAGATCTATCATCCATATACAACAATCAAATAAACAAAATTAAAAATTTACATTATATTTATATTGTTTTCTTAAGAAAGTTTTTGTAGTTTTGTGTTATTAACTACTATTTTTCCCACCCCTTTTCTTAGAAGTTAATATATTGATTGATGTATTGCAACAAATTGGAAGCAATTTATTCTTTGTAATGTTATTTTTATTCAGGAAATACTTCTCTCTATTCTTTAAAATCTAGAAATGTTGATGTTAAACTGGAAACAGTTTATATTTCCCTGTCAAATCATTTTATGTAGACTGACTAGAACAAAATGAGCAATAAAAAAGAACATTTATTGTGCATACACTGTTTGTCTTATATGATGAGTTAAAATCCATTTTTTCCCATATGGGTATAGGTGTATTAGCCTACCATTTATTTAAGGTATTGTTATATAAACGTAGACGATTTCTTGTCTTATGCTGTTCTTGTTTTATAAAATCTTCTTATATGTAATAGTGATATCAGAAATGGCTAGTTCCTTCGCAGATAAATGTTTACTAAATTAAAAATAAAATATCCTTTATTGATATTTTTAAATGATGAATTATGCCAAAAAGCTTAGGACAGTCATACATATTTCAACTAGATTTTTTTTAAATGCCTCAGTGGACCAAGAAAAATAGATTTCTGTTTCTCATTTGTATACATGCTTAACTCATCTTGAATTATAGCAATGTTTCATTACCACCAAAAATTCTCAAGATAAGATTGTAGCATAACTGCTTGCTAAGGAAAAAGGAAAAACATAAATTGTATCTGTGCTGAGCAAATAGATTGGGAAACTGACTTTTATTTGGCTTGCAGTTACCTTTTCAGAATGAAGTTACTGCTGTTCTGTCCAGGCTCTGGTATAAGGTCGAAGGGATAATGTGATTGGACAATCAACTGATCTACAGGAAGGTAGACCAAAATAGATGTCCTCTGTATTGTAAACAGCAGTGATTTATTTAAGGTCGCCAGTTTTGATCTGGAAAAAATAACTGCTCACTTCAATTCTTTCTAAAAACAACATTTTGGTCCTCTGTTTAAAAGAAGCCTAAAAACCCAGGAATAATTAATTTGTTTCAATAAAATTACAAAAAAATACTGGAAAGTCTTTTTACTGGGAGGAGAAATGATTACTTAGCACTAAACATGCCATTTCAATCTGTCCAATAAACATTATTAAATCACTGGTGTATTACTTGAACTCCCTCAAAGATGTACACTTTATGTTTCTTAACGTGTAGTTTGTTTGAAGTTTGCATGAAGTTAAGTAACCACATTTACTTTCATGTCCTTCCATTCCTGATCATCTGTTTTTCTCATATACTAATTGGTAGTTCAAGTAAATAATTTTTAACATGATTGTACAAGCTTTTCCCAATCATGTTTTTATTTTTTCAATATGAAAATTGCCTAAGCTTTGCTATAAGTTACTTTGTCTCTACTTTACAAGAAAGAGAGTGTCAGAACAGATGCTACATGACTTCTTTTGTATATACTGGATTCTTTATTTGTTTTTGAATTGATTATTGTTTCAATCTCCTTCATAAGTCCATTCTTATATATATATATATATATATATATATATATATATATATATATATGTATTTTGTAGATGGATTTGGCAGAGTTGGAAACTAATGGTCATGAAAAATTTGGCAGTCAGGCAATATTTATCATCTAGTGATAGTTTATTTTCTTTATGTAAATAATTTCTCTGAACTCAATACAAACTGTTTTCAACACATGGGATTGAATACAGGTGTTTACTTCCACTCTTTCCTGAAATCCACTAAAATACAAATATAGAGTTTTTAAAAGGCATAAAATGTCAAGGAGAAAGAGAACAGAAGTGATAAAGAAGCAAAGGCATTTTGAGATTAGAAAGCAGAAATAGTAATTCACACACACACACACACACACACACTTCAATCTTCCCTTCTTGTTCAATTATTCTCTTCAGCACTTTCTGCTTGACCCTAGTCTAGTCCTCGAGTCTCAGCCAGAACAGAATCTACGTGAACTATTGGAACATAATTTCCCAGTAGAAACTGGAGCATGTGTTACCCATGTCCTGAATCTGAGTCTTCCTCTTTCCCATGATGAGCCAGTTGGTAGAAATTCAATTTGAATATTAGCTCATGATATACTTTTCTAAGTCATTTATAAAATTTTAATAATGATTCGATAAGTCTGTGTTTTCATAGATATTTGTAATGGAAATGTTGATGGCTCTTTCAATTCACTGCCATTTAACTAGGAAGACTGAAATATTTATTCTTCTTAATTTTTGATCCTGTGCTCTAAATTTTTATACTAGATTATGTTTATTAGAATTCTGCTTCCAAATGTTAAATAAAACAATCTTGGCAAATAGAACATGAGCAAAACTGATTACGAAGTTCTGGGTAGAAATCTTAAAGAAAGGTAAGGTTCTGGTCCTTTCCTTTTCTAATCATTCTGGGTGAAATACATAGGGTATTACAGTATTCCCAAGATATATACAATGCATTCAGTGGATAATAGATGAATAAGGGGAAAGAACATGGATCAGTCATTATTTTGCAAACACCACATTATACTAGGAAAATAAAATATTTTTATTTAGTCATGTTATTTTGGTTCCTTGTTAAAATTTGTTATCATGTCCTCCCCAAATTTATATGCTGGAGCCCTAATCACCAATGTGATTATTTCTGGAGATAAGGCCTATAAAATGTAATAAGGTTCAGTGAAGTCAAAGAGGTGAAGTTTTAATTTGATAGGACTGATGTCTTCATCTGTGAATCAAAATCTGCTAGTTAGCGCTAAAACATGGTTTCAAACCTGATAGTTTCATTGCATATGATCCTCTCTCTGTCTCTCTGTCTGTTTTATTATTTCTATGCATACAGAGGAAAGACCAAGACTGTCTGAGGACACAGTGAGAAGGCAGCCATCTGCAAGCCAGGAATAGAGGCCTCGCTAACTGCCAATCGCTAGCCCCTGGATCTGGGACTTTCAGCCTTCAGAAATGTGAACAAATAAATTTTTATTGTTTCAACAACTAAGTCTCATAGGGTAACCTGAACTGTTTAATATATAATCCATACCTAAAATTAAATAATACGAAATTTGATTCTGAAAAGTGGTTGCAGCCCAAAGTGAAACCTAAGCTATGTTGGATTGGCTCAACAATCAAGTTCTAGTGACGGGACACTGATACTGCACAATGAACAGCTAGTGGCTCTCGTTAATGGCCACAGCAAAATGTTTGGTCTGTTTGCTCTGCTTGTGGTTCCCAGGGACTAGTTGAAGGAGCCCCAAAGTTGGGGTGTGTTAACTGTTTCTTGTTCTCTTCAGCAGGTGGACATGGAAGGTAATATAGTTTTATAAGGGAGGTTCTCTCTCTGATTTCAAAGTGTGATATAAGTTGAGTGAGCCTCAGGTAGTATGTGACCTTAAAGAATTGAAAGATGCCATTTACTTTTGTTTCCCAAAATGGAAGCTGTGAAGGATAACTCTGAAGAAACAGCCTTAGGAGATAAGTCAACTTTTCCAAAAATTCCTCAAACTTCTTCAGGAACCATAGGAAGTACCCCACAATTAAGAATACATTTGAAATTATTGTCTTCCATTTCAGCCTTTTGTTGGAAGACAGTCTCAAGGGAGCATGCATTAAGTTGTGGAAGTGGTGGTTAGTCATAGCAGAGGGACCAGGAAATAAAATATTGCAATTTTCAGGAATGAAGTTTATTAATGCCTAGTTGAGGTCATCAATGGTGATCACTCCTAAGGAAAATTGAGTGAAGCCAAACAGAACTAAATTTTAAAGGTATAATAATGCCAAACAAATGAACAGCCAGCTCTACCAAGATGTATAGCTGTTCAAATTCTTAAGTCATAATACTGATGTCCAAAGCTATACCCATAGAAAGAGCTCTATGGCTCCAAAGAAGGGCATGACTTCCAATACCTATTTCAGATGAGGCCCTATGAAATAATGAGAAAGGAAGAACCACACAGAGGGACAGCTCTCGGGCTACTAAGGAAAATAACTGCTAGGGGATTTGTCTAACAGTCTGGAACCAAGGGCTGCACAATGGACCATACCAGGAATTTATTCTGTTGTGCAGGCAGAGGATCCTGTTTGGATACTGTCTTCAGAATTCAATAACTGCAAAACAAACAGGAAACCAAATGACTGCTACATATGCCCCATTTATCTCTTCAGAGTGCAAGTTTTTTGATGCATTTATTCTACTTATACTCTATTACTCTGTATTAGCTACGTAGAGAAAAAATAAGTTGCTTTTTAATGTGTAAGCTGAGTTTGTAGTGGGTGGCCTATGAAGAGCCACATCTGGGGTCCTTGAAAGGACTGCACATTGCCCTCAGACCCATACATGCTTTGCTTTGACCTAAATGCAGTAACAAGGTGTAACTCTGTGTGAGAGATGGTGTATATGTGGGTATTCAGTGGCTCAAGGGGCATACTGCAGTAGCAATTGCTAATTGTCCTTTAATATTCATTCTCTATCTTTATTTCTAATAGAGACATCCATCTTTATCTGGATGCATGGCTGAATAGCTGACCAGAATAAAGCTAAATTTCCAGAACACCTTGTATCTAACTGTGGCCAAGTTTTAATTTCCAGCCAGTTTCTAGATTGTAAACTTAAAGCAAAAGGGAGTTACCTTTAGGGACCATTTGCTTATCCAAATACATATACATGGCACAGCTTCCATTGACAATCAGTGTTTTATATCTGCGCAGTTCACTGTGGTACCCACTGGATCACTGTGGCTTCTGAGAATTAATATCTGGCTAGTTTTGTTACAGACAGGAGAGAGAGAGAGACCTGAGTTAGGAGGGTTCTCTCCTTTCCCTGCCTCAGTTCTTTTCTCACCACAAGAGACAAATTCAAGTGCAAGACAACACATACATTCAAAATGAGATAGCAAGTTTATTTATGAAACACATATGAGCACAAAGCTGCAAACAGGCACCTGGCTAGTCTGAACACTCCATGCATAGAGGAAGGAAAGTTGTTAGGAAGTTTGTTAGTAAGTAATGAGTTTGTTCTATGTACTTGAGCTAGAGCTACAAGTGGGTACTTAGCTCATCTAAGTATGCCAACTATTGGGATTTAGGGGTTACATGTGTCCTCTGGCTTCTAGGGGATAGAAGCTCTTCTTCTTCCCCTTGGGAATAATGCACAGCTACAAAGTCTTTCTTTCTCAGTTAGAAAACACTTTGTCTTAGTGAAATTGTTACAGAGGCCCCCTTTGTCTGTATAGGCGTCCTTCTTCCTTCTGTGTAATTCCCACTTGTGATATTCCGACCACCTAGCATCTTAGTAAGATTATTACAGAAACCACTTTTCTCAGCCCAGACTCAAGGACTCTCCTTCTCCTGCATTATTTTGCTTGTAATGCTTGGGACACCTGGCATTACATGTCTTTGGACTGTTAATTGGCAAGACATGTCTTGCTTTGCTTCGAGCCACCTTTTGTTAGATTGTAATGGAGAGGTCCCTGCCTTTATTTCCTTTCTGGCCTCCGATTCCTAGCTCCTACCTAACATTTTGACATGAAAGACTTAATTTTTAATTATATTTCATTTTAATTGTTTTAAAATTGACATTTAATTCAGCTATTGAACATATTTAAATATAGAAAAACTTGGATATGTTGAGAAAACTTTTTCAACTGTAAGTTTTTTGAAATCTAAATATAAATAAAATATTTCAATGAAAATTTATTGTCCAATTTGAGATAGTCTATAAGTTAAAATACACACCAGATTTTGAAGAATTAGTACACAAATGTAAAACATTTTATTAAAATGTTTATATTGAATGTATGTCAAAATGTTAACATTTTAGATAAAGTAAGACAAGTATATTTTATATTACTTTTACCTGCCTTTATTTATTTTTTAATGTTGCTATTAGAAAAGTTAAATTGCATCTTGTGATGTGCATTCTCTTTCTATTGGATATCACTGCTCTGTAACTTGAATAATGTCTATTAAACAGTGCAGTTACCGAGGACCTTAATTCCTGCCCCCTTACTCTCCTTTGACCTTCCCATTGGTTGAGATGAAGGCACAGAGAGAGAGAGGCACTCTGTGCCATTTGGCAAGGTTAACATACTTGGCAGACCAACCAGACTGAGAAAGTGTGAGTCCATCCCAACATGTTCGAGCTCAGCTGCCATGGCAGCTTGGGCTTTTACATGACAGATAAATTTCTATCTGGTTTAAAACACTGTTATTGAATTTCTATTGTGTAAAGTCACTTGTAACCAAAATAAATGACACTGAAAGAAATACAGTGCTCAGATAAAGTAACTTCAACTTCAAAAAATTGTTTTATTAAATATGGAACAGTTATTTTTTTCTTAAACAGATAAGCTTCCATACTTCCAAAACTTTAGGTTATTAAAATACTTTAGAACTAAAAAAATAACTATAATTATCATATATATTATTTTTGAATGATTAAATGCAAATTCTATACTTATAATTAGAGGGATACATTAAAGTTTGTGCACATGAAGGGACTCCCAGTTGTAACTAATCACAATTAGAAAATCGAATGTACTCAGAAAATCAAAAGATGCATGTTCTGTTATTCAGATGGCATTTGTTGAGGTATAAAGGGAATGTGTATCAGGCTGGGTTCTTGACCATAAGAAGTAAGAAACAAAAGAGAAAGGGACCAAGTGTTTAAAAGTCTGGGGTCATAGGTAGCATGTTTGAACTTATTATTCCATGACACTTATCTTACTGCTTTTATCACATCATTTGATAGTCTCCCTTTCTCTTTTCTTCTCCTATTCTTTTAAGAACAAGAGCAACTGTCTTTCCATTATTCCTAGCAGCATAGCGATCTCCTCAGATAATGTGAGAACACTATCTGAAGTAGCTTCTAAAAGTAACTCTTACAGCTCACTGATTTGGTCCTCTGCTTTATCTAGCCTGTTTTTAAGTCCTTCTAGTGTATTTTTTCATTTCAGATATTGTATTCTTCATTTCCTGCTGGTTCCTGATTGCAGTTCCTATGTCCTTTTCTTATGCTTCTATAATTCCCTCTATGTTCCTTGTAGTTCTCACTGAGTTCCTTATAACCATTATTTTGAATTCTACATCTGATAAATTGTTTGCCTCAGTTTTACTTAGCTCTTTTCTAGGGATTCCTCCCTTCCTTTCAATTTGGGGTTCTTTCTTTGTCTCTCCATTTTAGGTGACTCTTTTTATTTGTTTCAGCATCTCATTTTGCTCTGGTTTTGTCTGCCTGTCTTCATGGGGTGGACTTCTGTGGTAGGAGTTCTGTGGAACTCAGTGGTGCATTCTCTTTGATCTCATGATCTGGATGGTATCAGGTGACATTTTATTCAGTTTATGTGGGCTCTCTTATTGTACCTGGGCTTTGATTTTTGGTGGCTCATTCATTGGTTGGTTCTCCTCTCCTGCTGGCTGACTAGGAGTCACAACCCCTGCCATGTCTTGTATGCTGTTGTATTGGTGCTGGTTAAAAAAACAATACTACCAGAAAACCAAACTGTGACAGCAAAAATACACCCCCCACCACATCAGTCATACCAACAGACATTGAGCAAAGATTAATAAAGGTGGAGAGAGATTAAGTACACTATAAGATAGGAAAAAGGGAATATAAAATGACTAAGGGACAGAAAAATGATTTTGAGAGGGAAGAAGAAGGATAAATAATAAATGTATGAAATAGAAACAAGGCAAAAAATGGAGAAAATAAAATTTAAAACATAAGTAAAACAGGGAAGGGTGCTGGCAAAATGAAGTAACAAAACGGCCTGGTACTGGCATAAGAACAGACAGATAGATCAATGGAACAGAATAGAGAACCCAGAAATAAGCCCAAGTCTCTACAGTTCATTAATATTTGACAAAGGGGAAGGAGCATAAAATAAAGGTATCCTCTTCAACAAATGGCATTGGAGAACTGGACTGGAACATGCCAGAAAATGAAAGTAGACCATCAACTTACACTGTACATCAGAATGAACTTAAAATGGATAAAATACTTAAATATAAGCTGTGACATCATAAAAGTCCTAGGGTAAAACAGGCGGGAAAATTCCAGATATTCTACATAGCAATATTTTTGCTGATATATCTCCCGGGCAAGGGAAATAAGGAAAAAATAAACAATGGGACTACATCAAACTGAAAAGTCTCTTCATGGTTGAAGAAACCATCATCAAAATGACAAGGGAACTGACTTTGTGAGAGAACATATTTGCCAGTGATACAACAGACAAGGGTTTGATCTCCAAAACATATAAAGACTCATACAACTCAACACCAGGAAGACAAAAACCCCAATTAAAAAATAGTCAAAGGATCTGAATAGATAATTCTTCAAGGGGGACATACAGAGAGGCCCATAGACGTATGAAAAGATCTTCAACATCTCTAGCCATCAGAGAGGTGCAAATTAAAACCACTATGAGATACCACCTCACAACTTTCAGAATGGTCATTATTAATAAATCAACAAACAACAAGTTCTGGCGAGGATACAGAGAAAAGGGAACCCTAAGGCACTGTTGGCATGAATGCAGACTGGTGCAGTCATTGTGGAAAAACAGTATGAAAGTTCTTTAAACAATGAAAAATGAAACTGCCTCTTGACCCAGTGATTCCAATACTGGGATTATACACTAAGAATCCTGAATCATCAATTCAGAAGAACGTATGTATCCCTGTCTTCATAGCTGTGCTATTTATAATAACTAGCCAAATGCTGGAAACAGCCTAAGTGCCCATCAGTAAATGATAAAGTAAAAAAGAAAAAAAAACTGTGGTACATTTACAAAATGGAATACTGTACAGCAGAAAGAAAGAAGGGACTCCTACCTTTTGTGACAGCATGGATGGAACTGGAGAGTATTATGTTAAGTGAAATAAGCTACATGATAAAAGATGAATACTGTATGATTTTACCTATAAGAGGAACCTAATGAACAAAATAAATTACCGAAGAAAATGGAACCACAGGCATGGAAACATGGAACAGACTGAAAGTGACCAGAGGAAGGGGAAGGGATTAATGGTGGAAAGAAGGGGCAGGGACTAGACAAAGAACATATATGGATAAACCTCAGACAGGGACAATGATGTAGGAACTGATTGTGGGAGTAGGGGGTGGATGGATGGAAGAGGGAAGGGGGGTGAATTGAGACAACTGTAATAAAATAACAATAAAAATGATTTAATAAAAATATAAATAAATAAGAGTAATTCTTCTTAATGATTTACTATACTTTCAAAAAGCAAGTCCAGAAAATAGAATTTTTTTCATTATTTGCAGGAAGAACAGAGGTAAGCCAGAAGGTAGGTATCTATATATTTCCATACATATGTATGAATAAATGCATTTGCTTATAGTCCCTCAGATTTAGTTTTCATTTTTCTTTGTTTAGGACATTTATTCCATAATATATAATATTCTCAAGCTACTTATATTTCTCAGAGAAATAAAATTATAGCAAAGTGTACATCATTATTGTACCCATGCAAATTGTTGCCTTAAAACTGTCAAAAATGCCAGAACCACTCAATTGTGGAGGCCACGAGCCACAGGTAAAACCAAACCAAAAATGAAGTAGTTTTGTTTATAGGAAACAAAGAGGTACACTATTCTTTTGAACTACATTCTTGAAACACTACAAAGAGATTGACATTTTCAAGAGCCTGTCCCCAGTGAGGTGTTGACCATCGTTAGGAAACACAAAGGCAAACTAGAACATGCATTCACGGTGGCTGCCTTTTATGGCTATCCTAACATAAAAGTCTGCAAGCCTAGGTTTAATTTTGCTTATATATTTATACTTGTTAATGTGGTAGGATGTCAAAATCAATATACAGTGATTAAATAATAATGTTTGGCTATTTTTTGATTCACTAGCCAGGGAATGGTGCTTCTGCCTGTACTATTTTTCCCACCTCTATTTATTATATTAACTTGCAATATACTATTTTAATATTCTCATTCTACTTGGCCTCCAATTTTTTCACTGAGAATAAATTTATTTATAAAAGGATAAAAATATGACAAGTGATGAACATCAATTGATTTACATATAATTGTTAATATTTCTGACTTATACCTTAATCATCTGCCCTGACATATTGAAAATCCCTCTTTTTTTTCTTTCTTTCTTTCTTTCTTTCTTTCTTTCTTTTTTCTTTCTTTCTTTTCTTTCTTCTTCTTTCTTTTTTCTTCTCTTTCTTTCCTCTTTCTGTACATAGTTATTTTCCTTTTTAATGATTCATTTATTGTAATATTTTCCATTACCATTTAGTCCCCTTATATGCCCCTCCCCACCACAATCACCACACTGTTGTCCATATCCATGAATCCTTTTTCTTTTATGCTCAATCCTTCCAACCGCCAACCCCTGCCCCTTAGCTGTCATCCTGCTCTCTGTCTGTGAGCTTGCCTCTATTCTGTCAGTTCAGTTTGTTCACTAGATTCAACACATGAGTGAAATCATATAGTAGTTGTCTTTCTCTGACTGACTTGTTTCACTTAGTATACTATTCTCCAGGTCTATCTCTACTATCACAAAGGGTAAGACTTTATTCTTTTTTTTTTACCATCAAGTAGTATTCCATTGTGCAAATGTCCCATAGTTGTTTCATTCACTCATCTACTGATGTCTCATAGTTATTTTATCCATTCATCTATTGATGTGCACTTGGGCTGCTTCCATATCTTGGCAATTATAATGATCCAATGAACAAAGGGGTGCTTATGTTCTTTTGAATTAGTGTTTTGGGTTCTTCAGTACATTCTCAGAAGTGAGAATGTATCACTTCCCACTTGCCTTCTGCCCAAGAGGCAGATCCATTGCCTTTTGGGCAGTCAAAAGGCAGCCCAAAAGGCAATGGATCAAAAGGCAGATCCATTTTTAATTTTTTGAGTTATCTCAATAGTGCTTTCCGCAGTGGCTGCACCAGTCTGCATTCCCACCAACAGTGCAAAAGTTTCCCTTTTTTCCACATCCTTGCCAGCACTTGTTGTATGTTGATTTATTGATGACAGCCATTCTGACAGGTGCACGAAACCTTGTTTTAATGTGCATTTCTCTGATTATTAGTGACACTGAGCATAGTGATAAAAGATTCAAAAACACTGATTTGAAAGAACATAAATACTCCTCTCTGTTCATTGAAGTGTTATTTCCAGTCACCAAAATATGGAAGTAGCCCAAATGTCCATCTGTAGATGAGTGGATTAAACAACTATGGGGAATTTACACAATGGAATACTATTTGACCACAAAAAAGAATAAAGTTTTACCCTTTGCAACACTATGAATGAACTTGGAGATCATTATACTAAGTGAAATAAGCCAGTCTGATAAAGAAATATACCATATCATTTCACTCATATGTGGAATCTCTTGAACAAACTGACCTAACAAGGAAAATGGGGACAGACTCACAGATGGAGAGCAGGTGACAACTGCTTGGGGGAGTTTAGGGAGTGGAGGGATTGAGCAAAAAGGAAGAAGGACTTATGGGCATAGACAATGGTGTGGTGATTGCAGAGGGAAGGAAGTATACAGGGAGTAAATGATAATGGAATAAGTTAGACTAAAGATTCAATAAAAAAAAATAAAAGTAGACATCAAACCACAGATCCAGGAGGCTCAGGGCCATAATATTCTTTTGGATTCATCTAATGTGCCTCATCTATCCTGATTTAGTTATTGTTTCCCATTTTTTAACTACATATTTTGTTATTTTAAATGTATGGATGTTCTAATTATCTCATACTCTTAACCTCTTAGAACTTAATTATTTTCATCAATATCTAATCTTCCTGCATGTTTGTATCTTTACATTTTACATTGCATCTTTATCATAATCCTTCTTCCCTCTTATTTTATAAATTTGAAATGTTATATAGATTTCATGCATTTACTCTGTTATACTTAAATTGGCATAAATACTTAAATTGTGCTTGTTTCCTAATATATTTATTTTAATATGATTATTTTATTACTTACCTTTATGTTAGTCTACATTTATTAGTATTGGCATTGCCATCTTTATTATTTAAACTTTGTTTCATAAGGACACTAGTAAAATATATACTTCCCAACACCATAAATAGGACATAATAAAAGCCTTTAGTATTTTTTCACTTAGTCTTTCATTGATTCAATAAATATTTGTTGGTAATGTACTATCTTCTCAGGCATTTGTTTTTTCCATATAGTTGGAAGATACTGGTGCAAAATGCAGAGTTTTTTTTTTCTCCCAAAGTTTATGTTGTAGTGGATATTTTTGTGAGCAGGAAAGGGGATGGAATGGTATCAGAAATAAAGACTCAAATGAATAAATTAACCATGATATCATCAGATAGTATATATTTTTAAGAAGGAAATAATTTAATTTGATGGTGTCAGGACTAGGTTTTGTTCTGTGTTGGGTGGGTAGATAACTGCTCACATAATGGTAAGACTTGAATGATAAGAAAGACACAAAGTGCTGGGAGATGTATATTTAAGGTAGAAAGAACTATGAGAGAGCCCTAAGGCTGTAAACATTTTCAGGTTTTCAAGGAACAGAAGACAGCCAAGGTAACTAATAAATGCTGAATGAGGAACAAAAAAGAAATGTAATATGACTGCTCTTGAGAACTTTGTTAGACAGAATACATTCTAAATTTTTTTGTAAATGTATAATGGGAAACCTTTCAAAGATTAAGCATCAAAAGATGATCTCTCTGGCTGCTATGTAGAGAGCAAACTAGCTGCAACAGTAGACAAAGGAAAGCTGTGCCAATAATTTTGAGTTTGATGTTATAGAGATTAGTGTTGGGAAGAGAGCAATGGGAAAGTGAGAAGTAGACAGGCTCAGGATATACAGCATCCAGCCCAAATAACACCCCTCTTTTTATTACACAATCTTTTATTGCAAAACCATAAGCATGCAATTCTGTAACACAACAATATTACACTCAAGCACACCATATAACATTTTAGGTGAATTGTTCAAATTAAAACTTTACATTATTACATCCGTATTATTACTCTATCAACCACACTCAAGTAGGCATTACTTCTGAGAGAACGTGTATATAAAATGTGTGTGTGTGTATATATGTATGTATATATACACAAAAAATACATATGCACACATTTGGAAAACTTACAAGATTTGCTCATGGGTTAGATGTGGGGGAAAAACAAAATCAAGAATAATGAGTGGATTTTTGTCTTGTGCAATTCATGTAATGATTGTGTCATTTATTGAGAGAAAAGACTGAAGAACATATGAGGGCAGAAGCTGAAAATTCTATATTGAATATTTTAAGAGTGATATACACACATATCACACCTAATATATTATGTTAACAAGTATGTATTTATTATATATTTTATATTATATATTATACTTATTGTATATTTTATGTTTTAAAATATATTGTCACAACAAAATATATATTTAAATGTGATATATATATACCCAAGTTCAAAACTAACATAGGTTGTTGGAAATATGATATACAAATTAGATACAGGTACAGATTGGATAGCACTTATAGAATTCAAATCTTGAGAATACAGCATTTGTTAAAAAAAAAAAGAAAACACAACGAGGATATCTCTGTGGAGAACACATAACAGGAGGCAAAAGACATTTTGCAGCAGTGCTAAAATCAAAAGAAAGAATGTCAAGGATAATTTTAACTGAATTTTCAGCGTTTGAAAACAGCTAGAGTTTCAAATAAGGAATTAGGCACCATCTAGACAGTCACAAGATATGTTCTCTCTCTCTCCCCCTCTCTCTCTTTCTCTCTTGCATCATGTCAAATAATTTGATTGATAGTGGGGAAAAAACCTGTCTTTTAATTTGAAATTCTGACACCAAACAAAGTTGACTTCACACTTTTCCAATTCTTTATTTTTAGAAGGCCATTATTAGAATATTTTGATAGTGAAATATATATGAAATTGAGAAAGACATGAGCAATGATTGTGCCAGAATGAATATATTAATGCTATGTTTGATTTTAATAGTGCATTTAAAGTAATATGATAGGGGGATCTGATTTTGTCAGAAAGTACAAACTGAATAATTTATTTTATAATATAAATTTACCCTTTGAATCAATGGGTAGTACTTAGCCACCTTTTCTGCTAAACTATATTTAGTTTTCACTCATGTCATAATGTTGATAAATTTTTAGAGCACATAGGTTATAAATTGTGAATTCATATAAATTATAATGCACAATTGCATGTGACAAATTCATGAGCAAAAATATGCAGTAAAGGTGTTTTTAAGGATATTATACATTTATTGATTTCTCTTAAAACTTAAATGTGAAATTGTTAATCAGTCAACTCTCAAAAATGGAGTATTTAACAATACATAGCCTATTTTTATTATTCAAGGTCACTAAAGGTGTGCAAAATATGAACTCATTACAGTATAAATATATATTTTGCAAATTTTGTCTGAATTCACAAATTCCAAGATAATTTTAACTACAATGAGCAAGTATTTATTTATTCTTCTAAAGAATCCAATACCTGCTCAGTTTGACATGACATCACTAAAAATTTGAAATTCAAAAAAATCATAATTAAAATTCTAGAATAAAACTGTAATTGCAACTGTTAAAATATATCCTTTTTAAAATATGGAAAACATTGTGATCCTTCATAGCCTGCCTATAGAGTTCTTAATTATTTTGGATGCCTGATACCTATGTCATTAAAAACCATGGAGTAGAAATGATATGAAAATAATATAAAACACTGCCATTTGTGACAACATGTATGGACCTTGAGAATGTTGTGCTAAGAAAAATATCAGTCAGAAACAGTTGAAAACCATATGATTTCACTTATACATGGGACATAAACCGAACCTCATGGACACAGACAGCAGTGTGGTGGTTACCAGAGGGAAGGGTGTGAACGGGGTGTAGTAAAAGGTAAAGGGGTCTGGATATATGGTGATGATTTGACTTTGGATGATGGAAACACAGTGCAAAATACAGATCATTTATCATAGAAATGGACACTTGAAACCTGTATAATCTTGTTACCTAATGTCACCCGAAAATATTTAATTTAAGAAAATGAAAAAGGCTTGGAATTTTGGTTAAATTAAATGCCATGCCTTATAAATCCACAGTGTGATGTGGCTGCTACATGGCAAATATAAATTTGTCTTCCTGGTATATATACGTTATCTAGAATGAGTGCCACATAGATTTGTTCTATTTTTCTCTCAAGTCTGACCATAATTATATTATGTCTAGTTTTATACTCCACACCGTGAAGGATATTGATTGGCTTCAATGCATTCAGAGAAGAGGTAAAAGGGTGATAAAATAAAAAGCAATTAGAGAAACAAGGACCACTTACTCTAAAGACAAGACAATTGCCAGAAATATGATGCTTATATTCAACATTTGAGGACCCATCATATGGATGAGAGTTTAGATTTGTGTTCTGTGGCTCAACAATACTTTGCTTGGATTCACTTCAGTTATTTTAAATTTCATCTGACATTGAATTCTTGATTTATAGTAAAATATACTATTAGTTATTGTTACCACAATACATTTAGTAACTAAATGTGTCTCCTAACTTGTGGTTAGGAGACATAATGGGAAATGATGCAATGAGCACGAGGTTCAGAGTCACAAAAACTGGGCTTTGATTTTGGCTTCTGCCACTTACAAGCTCTTAGAACTAGCCATTTATTTTCATGCAAGCCCCTTTGTCACATGGACTGATGACATTTTCTCAACTTTCCTATTTTTGAACATTGCACACTCTGGTTACTCAAACTTTCAATTTTAGGGGAAGGATTACAGAGTAATCATTGAATCTGAAAGTCTAATTTCATCAATGAGATTTGTTAAATCATTTATTGGGGGAGGTGGATAGGACCTTCTACTCTGCTGTCTTGCTGACACCATTCTCTCTTAACTTCCTCTTCTTACAGTTTTGAGACCCCAGTTAGAGAGGAATCAGTTCCCTTTCTTGAGAAGGTAATTAGGTCTACACCCCAACCACCTCACTTCTTAGCTTCTCATACTCTCCTACTGTGCATTTCTCTTAATCACCCTGGAGGAAAGTCAGACGGCTAGAGATGCCACTATGCCCAAGCTCAAGATTTATTCTAATTAGCCAATCCATGGGAGCCCGTGAATCCTAGCTAATCCTACCCTTCTTGCCACTCATAAACTGCCTCCTACAACTCCAGTTTGCTGTAGTCCCCAGCTGGAATTCCCTGTGTGGCCTGCCTAACAGCCTTCACTCCTTTGGAACTATAAATAACAACAGCAACAACAAATTCTGCCTCACTATCATTGTGCTGTGCTCTTCCTCAAAAGAATTAACTCTTAGAAAACATATCTTGGGACAGATTAAGGATTATCTGGTGACTAAATGGAGGGGTCAAGTGAGATATTTGGTAGAGGGTGTAAGTATCCAAGAAATCATGAAGGAAAAATAAGGAGTAAGGCCCTGGTTGGTGTGGCTCAGTGGATTGAGAGCCGACCTGTGAACCAAAGGATCACTGGTTAAATTCCCAGTCTAGGGCAAGTGGCTGGGTTGTGGGTCAGGCCCCCAGTAGAGGGTGTGTAAGAGGCAACCACACACTGATATTTCTCTCCCTCTCTTCCTCCCTCCCTTCCCCTCTCTTGAAAAATAAATAAAAATCTTTAAAAAAAGAAAAAGGAGTAAAAGAAAAAAAATCTAAGGACAGAAGTTTGGGGCATGCTAACTTTAGAGAGCTTAAAAAATAGACTGAGCTCTGTATCTATGAATATGTTCATTTAGATGCCACATATAAGTGAAATAAATAATTATATTTGACACAGACAACATTATGGTGATTGCCAGAGGGAAAGGGGGTAGAAGCAGGTAGAAGAGAGTAAAAGAAGGATAAACAGTGATGGAAGAAGCCTTGAAAGGGGGTAGTGAGTACACAATAAATGTGTATGCCAGTAAATGTGTGTATGCCAAAAGCCCTGCTCTTAGCGTCATTGCATCAGGAAAAATTTTCTGAGGGAGGGGATTTTGGGAGGATGGAAAGGGAGCAGGAAGGGGCTGCTGGGCTAGAAAACTATTTGCTAGGCTAGAAAATCTGTAGAAGCCAAAAATTATTATGGGATCTGCATTCATACAGATTTTAAGAACCACTGTGATTGTTAAGTAATAGAAATGAATGACCGATAGGGATAAATGCTAAGGAAGGAAAAACATGAATGGGACTTTAAAAAGAACTTAATGGGTATTTAATTTACAAAATAATCCCCATGGCAACTTTTTAAAGCAGTTTGCTCAGTTCTGTTCCCACAGCCCTTGGCACATATCTCTTATTATGGTACATGCAATATTGTCATAATATGTCTGTTCCATACATTAATAAGCAAGCACTCTGCTGTAAATGATAAGTTCATATAAATTATGAACTTATTCAGCTCCTTTTAAACTTCACATGTAGTCACTGATATAGAGCTATTGCTCCTTGAGTGCTCATTGAAGAAGACAAATGTTTATTTTTCTTTAATGCTAACATTTCGGTGTTCTGTTTTGTATTCCAGAGGATGGTAACCGATGTCCTGTAATTGGAAGAGACCCCTTCGTCATTTCCCAATTTCTCTCATAGAACTATGATAATCTACAGAAGCCTAACTCTATAGGTACTTGAAAATTCATTCTGCTCTGTATGTGTAAAGTGTTCTTGCTAATATTTTCCCAAGAAGAGCTAGAGAAATTAGATAATATTGTGTCAGAAATTCAATATGACTATACTCCTAAAATTTACCCCATCCTATAGCAATAGCACCCTCTCGCTCTATAAGACATATTGTACAAAGATGTTACATTATGTCTGTGATGTGGAGTTGTAAGTAAGTGAGCAAGTAGGTTAAAATCTTATATTTGCGAGAGTAGTGCTAGAGGGAATTACTTCTCCAGAGGCCTATTAACTTCATTTTGCCTGATGAATACTGAGTATATTCTTTACCCTGATAAAATATCTTAAAAGCCTGTGTCTCGGGTCACAGGGCAATTAAATAAGAAAATGAATATCTAAACTTAAAAAGTGAAAACATTCAGTGGTGTAATAGAGCACGTAAATTTATATTGATTCTTTTTTCTGTATCAGGTGAGTGGACACTGGGGCTCTGTCCTAAGTGCAAGGAGGATAGACTGTGTGACCTCCTAGTAAGGAATGCTTTTTTGGTCACAGTGGCTGCTTAGTATCCTTTGCTCATAAAAAAGAAGATGAGGTCATGAGGAGAAAAGTTCCATGGTGTATTCTAACTAATAATAATAATAATAAACCCTCCCAAGGTATTTTATAAAGAATTAGTTTGTAACCCTTCAATAGTTGTTGTAACTCTGCATGTTAATATCACATAAGGAACTTGGAAAAAATATATCAATATCTGTTTCCACCTCCCAAAAGTTTTGATTTAATTGTTCTGTTTGGCCCACATTTATGATGGAATCTTAAAAAGACAATTGTATTTTCCTCATTTTGGGAGGATGAAAGATAATCATAGCAGAATATTAGAAACATGTAGAGATTACAGTTCCTTTCTTCTGCACAGCCAGATATTCTTGCATTAGGCAAGACAAAATTAGCTTTTCAAAATCAGAAGAAGTAAACAAAAGAGACAAAATGTGCTTATATTTCTAAATAAAATATGAGAATGAACTCTACATAAAAATGAGCAGATATTTGCTTTTATTATCAATTTTGTTGCTATTGACAACACAACTTTTATTGTCCAATTTCATGGAGGTTTTTTGTTTATACTTGTACATTTTTAGAAAATAAAGGATTAATTCTTGTTATGGGCTGGTGTGTATTTACAGGTATAAGTCTGTATACAAAGACAACAAATGAAGTATTTAGACCATGCTAAAATTAGAAAAGAACTAATTATAAATTTAGTTGTAAGCAAAAAATAATTTGTAGAGAAGGAGTTCAAGTGGGTTTCATACCAGAGTTTTTAATGCATAGCTGGGTTTGAGAACGCAATCACCTTTAAAAACACTGTCCTTTAGTATCTAGCTCTAAATGGTCATAAAATAAAGATTTTATTTACTATAGTGTTGCAGAAAATCCACCCACACTTGGGGAGATAACGAAGCACAAACTTTATTACCCGGGGGGCCCAGAGAGGGTTAACCATCCAAATCCTCTGAGCCCTGATCTTTACTTTCCCAGGGTTTAAACAGTCCTGGGCTTCCTGCCTACATGGCGAAGCAAGGTTACAGAAGTTAAATGCGGAAGTTAGGTCTAGCTACCTTATATGGGAGACAAAGGAGCAAAACACAGGAGGAAATTTGCAGAAGCTACAGAGAACAGGAGCTTATCATGGGAGTTAGTGTACGACCTTGAGATAACTGGTCGTTGCCTTGGGGATGACTGGTCAGCTTCTACAGTCCTGTGTGAAATTTTGCAAGTGTTACAGTTACAGAGCATAGAAACTTTGGAGCTTTTCTTTTCCTGCCACAATAGAAATAACTATGTACTAGAAGTAGACTGAATAAAAATGTTTATAAAAAAGCTGCTAGAAATCCACAAGTGACCTTGGAGAATGAACAAATGAAGAAATATACCATACTCCTGAATGTTAAAACATTTCCAATATTTTAAAGATGCCCAGTTTCCCCCAAACTGATTTATAAGTTTAATATAATTCCAATAAAACATTCAGTGGAACATTATATTTTGAGGATTGAGAAGGATATCACAAAAGCTTTCTAAATTTTGTATATTTTTCAATTGATTTAACATGTTTAGGATTTTGCTGCACATAAAATAGAATCTTAATAAATGTCTACTAATGGATATCTTGGTACTTTGGAAGTACTCAAGACCTCTTACTTGGTTTTATAACAAACAAGTTATAATAGTGTCTTTTTAATTATTTCTATTAAGAAATTCCTCTGAGTTTTTACATTGAAAATTCAACAGGTCTTCAATCTTCCTGTGGTTTTCAGTATACCCAAAATTTAATCTTAATTATTTTTAATAATGTTTCAATACAGATACAGGGTTTTACCTTAGGAGTGGTACAGTAAGATTTGAGGAGTCCTATATAGATTACATATGATGAGTATATCGCTCCTGGGGACACAACAAAACTTTGATCTACTTCTACTGGGAACCAGCTCCCAATACAGGCAAATTCACCTATTAATCAATTCTAGTCATGGGGGAAAAAAAACCCTGTGAGTGAATACAGCTGTCAAAAACTACTGAAAAATCAAACAAGCAAAACATGAGCACTTGATTCCTTATTTAATGTTTCATCTTACTTCTTCCAGATTCCCATTTCTGTGTTGTTTTGTTGACATTGTATTGGGTTGGCCAAAAAGTTTGTTTTTTTCCATAAGTTAGCTCTAGTAGCACTTAGTTGCAGTTAATATTAATGATAAATTTAATGGATGGTCCTGGAGAATGTTATGCTAATTGAAATAAGCCAGTCAGAGAAAGATAAATACCATATGATTTCATTGATATGAGGAATCTAATGAACAAACTGAACTAATGAGCAAGATAGAGACAGACTTGCAGATGGAGAGCCAGCTGACAGATGTTGGGGAGGTGGAGGGATGAACAAGACAGGAAAAGGACTCAGGGACATGGACAACACTATGTTGATTGCCAGGGTGAGGGGGCAATAAGAGGGATAAGTAGTAATGAAGAAAATAAAATAAAAATAAAGAGCCCTGGCTGGTATAGCTCAGTGGATTGAGTGCAGGCTGAGAACCAAAGGCTCTCTAGCTCGATTCCTGGTCAGGGCACATGCCTGGGTTGTAGACCAGGTATCTAGTGGGGACCTGTGGGAGGCAACCACATATTGATGTTTTTCTCCCTCTTTTAAAAAATTTAAAAAATGAGATAGTTACATAAATATATTAAAAATATTTTTTATAGATTTACATGGGATAAATCAGCTACTGCCTTCTAATAATCAAAACTTACACACCCCTGTGGTAACATAATAGATTGATTTCTCCATACTAATAGCAAATACTCAAAATGTTTATCATTAGTTAGTGGGTTATGAATAGTTTTCCTATTAATATCTGAAGATAACTTTAAAAATACAAGAATCTTAAAGATGAAGACATTATAATATCTAAAATTATGTGGGAACTATAAACATACATAACTAGATGCTATGTAGAATGAGAACTGATTTATCCCCAGCTTTGAATAAAATTTAGGAATAAAAATTTTCTTTTTTAAAGCATTTTAAAATATTTTATTTATTTAATTTTAGAGAAAAGGGAAGGGAAGGGAAATGAGAGGGGAGAAACATGGATGTGAAAGAGAAACATTGATTGGGTGCCTTTGGCATGTGCCCCAACCTGAAACTGAACCTGCAACTCAGGCATGTGCCCTGACTGGGAATCGAACAGGCCACCCCTTGCTTTGTGACATACAACCAAACCACATCAGTCCAGGCAGAACTAAATAGTTTCTAAGTTCACTTAAATTTTTACTACCTAAGATAGTTTTATTATTAATTTCATTGTTAAGTCACACAAAAATAACTTTTTAAAGTACATACTGAGAATAAAGAAAGGGAAATGTGTAATAAAATCATTTTTAAAAAATTCTAGTGGTATATGTACATGAGGCAAAAGAAAATAAAGTTTTCTGAATGGCCTATATTCAAGTAACTAATTAAATGTCTGTTTGGACAAGAATCTCTAAAATTCAAATCAGACTTTCTAAACTCAAATCAGATTTTCATTCCTGAAAACATTAGATCTGTAAGAACCCATCTGTCCTTTTCTTAAAAGAATGATGGCAAGAGGGAGGGAGGAAGAAAAGAAGAAAAAAAGGAGAGAAGGAAAGAAATGAGGAAGGCAAAAAAAGGAAACACGGAAACAAACAAAGAAAAGCAGAAAACTAAATTTAAAAACAAAGAGAAAAGGTTGCTTGTTTCATTTCAAAGAAGCCTGGACTTCTTTAGGCATAGTTTCTTTATTTCATAGGATTTCTTAAGGCCATTAATATGAGCATTGTGAATCTATTTGTAGAATAGAATACATATTATTTTCCAAACTTATTTGGTCACAATAACTTTTTTGTTACTAAATACTTGTTAATGTCCTATAAGGTTCATTTCAGAAATATTTCCATAAATGATTAGAGGTTCCTGTTAGGGTAAGTTAGATAGCATTAGTATTTTAATCGTTCCAATTCTATGATGTCATATTTCTGTTCAAATATTAAACTAGATTATTCCTAACTTGCTTCTGATAATGAAAAAGAGGAAAAAAACTTTTTTATTCTTAGATTAACATATAGTATACTATATTATTTCAGTAGAACTAAAACTGTAGTCAGACCTAAGAGCCATTATATTTCTCAGGAACAAGCAGTTATCTAATCTATCCCCAAAGTGACAATAATTTTCTTATTATTATTGTTTATTCATTATTTTTATCAATATCTTTTATTGCATGTTCAATGTGAGATTAAAGTGGCTTTTGATAACTATTAAATTATAATTATTAAATTCATAGCTGGATACATGTTACTTTCATATTTTCATACTATTCTATAAAATGAAACAGAGCTATCACTGGCTAATTTATTTCCACAAAAAACCATTTAACCTCTCCAGAGGAACTTCTGTTTAAATAAGGAATGGTTGACCAAGAAAGGTTGTCATGTTTCTGTGGGGAGTTGATTTTAAAGGCATAATTGGTTCTGGGTGAAACAGAAAATAAGCTCTTCTACTCACAGTGAGAAAAGCAGCTCCCGGTCTTCTCTGCCCGTAAGTGTGTTGTCACTTCTAAGTAGAAAGTGCCATCATACATAATTAGCAGTAAGAAGACTTCTGTGTTCCAAACCTTCAGGAACTTTTTCTGCCCCGAGGATAAAAATCCTCCTAATATGCATTCTCTGATTGCCCTTTACCTGTTCAGAGTGTGAAGACACACTCTCATACTTTTCCTTTTTCCTATTAAAGAGAAAATCACACTTCCTATTATTGTTCTTTCTCATTTCTCTTCTCAACTTTTATGACAATGTATTCCTCCTAATATTTTATATATTCTTTTTTTAAAAAAACTAAATTTTTATTCAATTTTTGAGTGACAATGGTTAACACAATTATGTAGGCTTCAGGTATACAGTTCTACAATACATCATCTGTATATTGTATTATGTGTTCACCATCACAAGTCAAATCTCCTCCCGCCACCATCTGTCCCCCGTTTATTTCCCTCCACATCCTTCTATCCCCCTTTTGCTCTTATAATCACTCTACTGTTGTGCGTGTCTATGAGGTTTTTTTACTTGCTTAATCCCTTCACGTTCTTTACCCAGTCCCTCAACCACTCTCCCAACACCTATCAGTCAAGTCTCTGTATCTATGTTTGTTTATATTTTTTTTGTTTATTCTGTTCATTAGATTACACATATAGGTGAGATCTTATAGTATTTGTCTTTCTCTGACTAGCTTATTTCACTTAGGATAAAAACCTCCAGGTCCATTCATGCTGTCACAAAAGGTAAAATTTCCTTTTATTACAGCCCAGTAGTATTCCATTCCTAGTAGTATTCCATTCCATACTACCCAGTAGTATTCCATAAACGTCCCACAACTTTTCAATCCATTCATCTACTGATGGGCACTTAGGGTGTTTCCAGGTCTTGGCTATTGTAAATATGCTGCAGTGAACACACAGGTACACATATTTTTTCAAATCAGTATTTTGGGTTTCTGTGGATATTTTATATTTTCTTTGAATACAAAGAGATCATTTATAACATGGAATTTCAAGGTTTTCCCTATACTATATAAGCAGAAGTATTATCTAGTGCTACAAAAGCAAAACCATTTTCATTTTATTTCATTTATTTATTTTTAATTGAATTTATTGTGATAACATTGATTAATAAAATTATATAGGTTCCAGGTGTAAAATTCTAAACTACCTCATCTGTATATTATGTATTCACCACACAAAGTCAAGTTTTTTTCATTACCATTTATTCATTTATTTCCCATTACCCTCTTCTACCTGCCTCCATTCCCCTACCCACTGGTAATCACCATGCTGTCATCTGTGTCTATGAGTATTTTTCTTAATCCCTTCAACTTTTTTTTTATCTAGTCCCCAAACTTGTTCCACCCTGATAGCTGTCAGTCTGTTCCCTGTATCTATGAGTATGTTTCTATTTTGTTTGTTAGTTTATTTTATTCCTTAGATTCCATATATAAATGAAATATATGGTACTTATATTTCTCTGATATATTTCACTAACGTGAAATCATTTTCAATGGAGGAGGAAAAGATAAAAAGACATCAATAGCAAGAAGAATAAGAATACTCGTAATATTTTTAATCCACAGTTAAAACAAGGTCCTAATTTCTTAATCATGGTGTAGAAAGACTAATGCAACCAATGCAGAAAGCTGTGCATTCTGTCTCTAAACACATATACTCAACCATAGTTTCAACTGGGGGACACAGTATTTTATGTAATTCTTCACTGATTATCCAGTGCTGATACTGCAAACCTCAAAGGCATTTGCAACCTAAACCTTAGTTTATTTTAGAGAACGCTTGATTTTTCCCTTAGAAGCACAATTTATTGTTTCTATTGCCTTTCCAACAGCATTAGGTCAGACTTTTTCAGCTTTTAGAAATGGTGGCTTAATACTATCTCTGTTTTTTTTTTTTCTGACACACAAAACAAATGCAAAATATAGTGGCTATTTTTTTACATTTTATTTAATTTTATTTTTCCTTTTTATTAAATTTATTGGGATGACACTGGTTAACAAAATTATATAGGTCTCAAGTGCAAAATTCTACAACACATCATCTCTACATTGTATTGTGTGTTCACCACCCCAGGTCAAGTCTCTGTCCATCACCATTTATCACTACCACCACACCCTCCTCCACCTTCCTTCAACCCCCATCCCTGAGCAGTCACTGAACTGTTGTCCATATCCATGAGTTTTTTCTTTCTTTCTTTTTTGCTCAATCCACCCCGCCCTCTCCCCATGAGAGCATTCCCTCTGAGGTTGTTACTATTTTGCTTAGTTCAGTTTGTTAATTAGATTCCACATGAGTGAAGTCATATGGTACTTGTCCTTCTTGGCTTATTTCACTTAGCACCATGCTTTCCAGTCTTTTATTGTTAACTTTATTGTGAATTAATAGTCAGACAACATGGATGTATATGATCAATATTTTGAAATGTCTTGAGGTTGGGAGTGAACTATTATATAATAAATTTTGTAATTCTTCTATGTATATTTGATAATAATATATTTTCTCTACTTGTTGATTGTAGTAACCAGAATACAGAAAGATGATTAGTTTTGGTTTAAGATCTTTTATATTTTTTCTAAAATTATTGATCTACTTCATCACAAATTTTTTGGTAGAGTATTATAAAGATTTCCGACTGTCATTAGTGAATTTGTTAATATCTCCACATAAATCTCAACAAGTTTTGCTCCATATATTTCTTGAAAATACCAATAAATTATTTTATCTTTATCCATTTGTGCCTTTTATTATACAATGCAAACATTTATCTCTATTAATATCTTCCATATAAATTTTATTTTATCTAACATTAATGCTACTAACCACTAGCATGGTTAGTTTGGTGTTTAGGTTACATATACTTTCCATATATTTATTATTTAACTGCTTTTGCTCTTTTTGGTTTTGTTTTTTGGTGTGTTCAAATGATCTGACTTCATTTTCAATGATCTTATTTTTTGTTTTATGTTCATGGTCCCTCTTATTCGCTTCTACCTTTTATTTCTTTTCCTGCCTTCATTTAATTGATTACATATGTTGATAATTACCAGTTGTTTATTGGTTTAAAACTGTAGATTATATTTTAATATTGAGTTGTTATGTTTATATTTACTCTGTATATTTAAATATATATTTTATCTAACAAACCACAATTATTAAATATCTTTTTTTTTAAGTAATTCTTTATTTTTAGTATTATTATTTTTTATCTTTTTTTTATTTATTCACTTTTCGATAGAGAGAGAGAGAGAGAGAAAGAGAGAGAGAGAAACATCAATGTGCGGTTGCTGGGGGTTATGGCCTGCAACCCAAGCATGTACCCTGGCTGGGAATCGAACCTGTGACACTTTGGTTCACAGCCCGCACTCAATCCACTGAGCTATGCCAGCCAGGGCTATTAAATATCTTCATTTTCTTCTAGAAAGAATAGTCTCCTTGCTTACCACCATTAAATCTTATTCTTGATGTCTTAAAAGATATAATTTTATTTTTGTGTTATTAGGTGGTTTGTTCCATTTTACACAAAATAAAGTAATGGAAAATAGTTCCCTGATTAAAGAAAAAACTTAGGGTAACTTACTTAACACAAATATATTTAAAAGATAACTCTTAACTTCTACCTTACAGTTTACTGGAATATACTTACAAGCATTCACCCCCCACAAAAAAAAATTCTCACTCCCAACTCTCTTGAATCCAACTAGTCTTCTTTATATGTTTTTTAAAAATTGTCTGTGTATCTGAGGGTCTATGTCCTGATGTGGGGTGGTATTTACATCATGACTTCCCCAATCAATGTGGAAAGTAAGCTAACAAATTCTCTTGCCATTTAGGTGCCTTCCTAATTTGACTTATTTTATGTGTACCATGGAAAAGTCTGAAAATGTTGTTACTCAGTGAAGCAAAATATGTATTACTCGACAAAGTAATTCCAAGCCCATCGCTCATTCTGTAATTTATACTTGTGTGTTTATAGTTGACCTTTATATAATACCTATTCTGCATTTTCTCTTTGTAATAAGACTTGGACTTTATGGTAAGGCAAATGGAACCACCTTCAGTTATTCATATTTTTTCCTAATTGGTTTGAAAAGACAATTGCAATATGTCTTCCAGACCACAGAAGGGAGAGCATGTTTTTTACATTCACCATCTCTCATCCAAATTTTGTTCATCATTTGAGACAGGGAGAACAGCTTTACACACTAATGGCTATATACAGTCGCTAGCGGAGAAACGTTGGCATTTGTCTTCAAAATTGATTTACAAAAGCCTATTAGGTTTGTTGATCACTGCCGGGTGAAAATGAATTACTAATTTATAGCTAGGTAGCCTCTCAGTTGCCAGTAGAAATAGCATTCTTCCACAAACTTGCAAGAAAAGCATTTTTGGAAATTGTGCATAGGCATACTTGAGGCATAGTGGCCCAATTTGTTTACACAAAAACAAAGAACTGCCCCCAGGTGCCTGATGTATTATCATCCATGACCAGGTGGCTCAGCTCCATCTTGCTGTGGAAGAAGTCCAGCCTCTGAGGCCTCAGACCTGTACCCACAACAGTAAGGCTCAGAAGGGTCAAAACCCAGAGATGCAGAATTTCTTTTGTCTCATTTACCCATCTGTACATTCCCACCAAGGCCTGATGGTGCCTGGGGCCACAGCTGACACTGAGCTTGGGCTGGCATGACTACAAGGCCCTCATGGATTCCAGGCCCTCATGGATTCTATGGAGGGAGCTTTGATTATATCTCCTTGAGTTTGGGAAGGATCAAGCTTTACTTCAAAATAACCAATTTTCTTCCTAATTCTTACATGGGCTTCTACTGGATCGCCCTCATCCATTCCCTTTCCTAGTTCTTCCAGGCTTCCAGGCCCTTATCCTATGTGATATTTTCTCCAGATTTTCTCAAGCTAGACTCCTCTCTTTTATTTCTGCCATTTTAGTTCCAATTGCACATGCTTCATAGTTTTGCTTCATCATCTGGCTTCTACTACACATGCCTTAGCAGAGGAATTTTCCCTTCACTGGTTCTCTGAATGGAGGCAGTTTTTCCCTGGGGAGATTGAAAAGCTGGACTTTCCAATTTGAGGAAGGAAATGAAGGATGTTAACCCCCTTGTTAGGGTAATGTAGCCATTCCCTGGAGTGTCTGGAAGCTTTAGATATCATATTTAGTCAGACTTAATGTCTGATTCCATTTACACCCTTTCTTTGTTAATAACTAACTAACTAACTAGTTAACTAACTAACTGATATCTCATCCTTAAATCCTCCTAATTCAGGGATTCAAATGAAGAGAATGTTACACATGTTTATTAATAAAAATGAGATATATTGCATTACTGTCTTATGGGAATTCCATGTTTTTCTGGTGAAGAGTATATTTAGAAATTGAAAATCAAGATTTCAAGTTTGTTAGATAATTAATTTATAATTAATAATATATAAGAATGTTATAATCTGGTTAACTTTCTTGGACTTACAGTTTAATAACATCTGTATACATGTTGCCTGATAAAACTTCTGAATCTGAGTTCTGTTTTCTCTTTGGAGGAAAAGGATGATATTGCTGCATGGGATATCTGAAATTTTACTGCCTATGACCTCCTCTACAATTTTTATGGTGTTGCAACTTATATTTAAGTCTTTTATCCATCTTGAGTTTATTTTTGTGTATGGTGTAAGTTGGCAGTCTAGTTCCATTTTTTTGCATGTACCTGTCCAGATCTCCCAACATCATTAGTTGAAGAGGCTATTTTTACTCCATTTTATACTCCTGTTCCCTTTGTCAAATATTAATTGACCATAGATGTTGGGAACTGCCCTGCCTGGTATCAGAAGCTATAACCCCACCAAGGCTAAGGCTGAGGGAGTGGCCTTGGACCATAAGCCTGCAAGGAGATGGAAAGTTTATCTCCCTGGAAGGAGCACTGCTGCTTCTGCTGCTTCATTCATAACTGAACCCCAAAGCTTGGTAGGTTAGCCAACGACAGATAAGATTCACCAAAGGGGAAACAACCTAAGACAGGCACGATCACGTGGGAGGTCCCCAAGAAAGGATTTTGGGGGCTACAGCAAAAGGGGGTGATGGACCCTTGCTCCTCGGCTTTGACATAGCCTGAGTCCTCATCATCTGGGAGGAAATCTCCTAATCTCTTGGTTGCCTTAGTTCCCTTGCTCCACCTAAGCCTGAAACAATGACAGGGCAGTGCAGCTCTGTGCTGAAAGGGCAGGTTCCCTGGGTGATCAGGCCTAAGAAAGAACATGTAAATTACTGTGAAACCTTCTTTGTTTAGAATGCTCTCAGTTGAATGATAAGGGTCCAAGGGAGAAGTAAGTTTGTTCTTTAAAGTTTTACAGCTGTTTGACCCTGACTCAAAATAGGCCCTCAGACTTCCTTGTTATCTATTGTTTGATCCTTACTTCCTAGCAATGAGTAATGAGCTTTTACCTGAATTCTTATTCAAACAAAACCAATAAAAAGCCTCCCCGGAGGGGGAACTCTCCCCACCAGGGAGAGTGGCCAAGCGGCGCTCTCCCCACATCAGGAGTGGCCATGGTGCCCTCCTGGAGAGAGGGTAGCCAAGGCACTCCCCATGTGAGGAGTGGGCCTGCTGTTCCTATTCCCCCACAGGACCTGGTTTTCTCTGTGTATGTTTTTCTTGCGTGTTGACGAATATCTGCAGCCAAGATGGATACTGCTGGCCGGTATCCATCCACACATAGAGGCATGAGTTTATTCCTGGGCTCTCTATTCTGTTCCATTGATCTATGTTCTGTTTTTATGTCAGTAGCAGACTGTTTTGATTACTGTGGCCTTGTAACATAGTTTGATATCAGGTATTGTGATCCCTCCTACTTTGTTCTTCTTTCTCAAATTGTTGCAGCTATTTGGGATTGTTTATGGTTCTACATACATTTTTGAACTATTTTTCCTATATCTATGAAATATGTCATTAGTATTTTAATAGGGATTGCATCAAATCTTCAAATTGCTTTAGGTAGTGTGGATATTTTAATGATGTTAATTCTTCCAATCCATGAACATGGCATATGCTTCATTCATTTGTATCTTCCTTAATTTAGATGATATTCTGTAGTTTTCTGAGTACAGGTCTTTTACCTCCTTGGTTAGGTTTATTTCTAGGTATTTAATTTTGTTGTTTTTGTTGTTGCTATAGTAAATGGGATTTTTTCCTATTTCTGTTTCTGATACTTAATTGTTGGTGTACAAAAATGCCTTCAATTTCTGAATATTGACTTTATATCCTGCTGTTTTGCCAAATTCACTTATTTGGTTGAGTAGCTTTTTGGTGCAACCTATGGGGTTTTCTATGTACACTATCATGTCATCTGCAAACAATGATAGTTTTACTCCCTCCTTTCCAGTTTAGATGCTTTTTACTTCTTTTACTTGTCTGATTGCTGTGGCTAGGACTTCTAATATTATGTTGAATAGAAGTGTGGAAAGCAGACACTCTTGTCTTGTGCCTAATCTTAAGGGGAAAGCTTTTAGTTTTTGTTTATTGAGTATGATGTTGGCTGTAGGTTTCTCATATATGCTCTTTATTATGTTCAGGTATGCCCCCTTCTAGTCCTACTTTGCTGAGTGTTTTCATCATAAATGGGTGCTCTACTTTATCAAATAATTTTTCCACATCTATTGATATGATCATGTAATATTTGTCTTTCCTTTTATGTGCTGTATTACATTTATTGATTTGTGAGTATTGTACCATCCTTGTATCCCCAGGATGAATCCTACTTGATCATGGTGTATGACCTTTTTAATGTATTGCCAGATGAGGTTTGCCAATATTTTGTTGAAAATTTTAGTGTCTGTATTCATCAGAGCTATTGGCCTGTAGCTTTCCTTCTTTGTTGTGTCTCTATCTAGATTTAGAATTAGGGTGATGCTGGCATCATAAAAAGAGTTTGGGAGTCTTCCCTCTTCTTGGATTTTTTGGAATAGTTTGTAAAGGATGTGAAGGGCTTTTGGTGTGCTGGGAGTTTTTGGATTAGTGCTTCAATTTCACTGGCTTTTATTGGTCTGTTTGGGCTTTCTGACTGTTCTTGATTAAGTTTTGGCAGATTACATGTTTCTAAAAATGTGTCCATTTTACCCAGGTTTTCAAATTTCTTGCCATATATTTGTTTGCAGTAATTTCTTACAGTCCTTTTGTATTTCTATGGTATTGGTTGTAATTTCTCCTCTTTCGCTTCTTATTTTATTTATTGAGTCCTCTCTCCTTTTTTCTTGATGAGTCTGCTTAGAGACTTGTTGATTTTGTTTATCTTTTCAGAGAACCAGCTCCTGGATTTACTGATCCTTTGAATTGTTCTTTTAGTCTTTATGTCATTTAGTTCTTCCTTCAACTCACTCTGGGCTTTCTTTGTTGTTGTTCCTCCAGTTCTTGTACATGTAGGGTTAGGCCATTTATTTGAAATGTTTCTATGTTTTTTAGGTAGGCCTGTATTTCTATGAACTTTCTTTTCAGGACTGCCTTCACTGTATCCCATAGGTTTTAGGCTGTGTTCATTTTTATTTGTTTACAGAAATTTTTTGATTTCTTTCTCAATCATTGTTAACCCATTTGCTGTTTAATAACATTCTATTCAGTTTTCATGAATTTGACTGTTTTTGAGTTTTTTCCTTGAGGTTGGTTTCTAGTTTCAAGCCCTTGTGGTCTGAGACTATACTTGATATGATTTCAAATTTCTTGAATTTGTTGAGGCTTGTTTTGTGTCCTACCATGTGATCTATCTTTGAAAATGTTCCATGTGCATTTGAAAAGAATGTGTTTTTGTCTCTTTGGGATGAAAGGTTCTGTATATATCAGTTAAGGCCAGTTGATCTTGAGCATTGCTCAGTGCCGTGATATCCTTGTTGATTCTTTGTTTGGAAGATCTACCCATTTTTGACTGCGGGGTGTTAAAATCCCCTACTATAAGTGTGTTGCTGTCTATATTTTTCTTGAAGTCCTCCGAGATTTTCCTTATGTATCTGGGTTCTATGTTGGGTGTATATATGTTTACAATGTTTATGTCTTCTTGATGGATTCTACCCTTGAGTATTATGCAGTGTCCTTCTCTGTTTCTTTTTATTGCCTTTGTTTTGATATATACTTTGTCTGATATAATTATTGCTACCAGAGCTCACCCCCCTCTTTCATTTGCTTGGAATATTTTTCCAACCTTTCCCTTTCAATCTGTGAAGGTCTTTTGTTCTGATGTGGGTCCCTTGTAGGCAGCATATGTGTAGGCCATGTTTACTTATCCATTCAGGTACTGTATGTCTTTTGATTGTAGATATAACCCATTTATATTTAAGTTTATTATTGATAGATACTTATTCATTGCCATTTCCCCCTTTGTACCTGATCATCTCTCTCATTCTTTTCCTTCATCTTCTTAAAGCAGTCCCTTTAGCATGTCTTGCAATGCTGGTTTTAAGGAGGTATATTCTTTTAGCCTTTGTTTGTCTGGGAAACTCCTTATTTCACTTTCCATTTTAATTGTGAGCTTTGCTGGGTAGAGTAGTCTTTGCTGGTTGCGGGCCTTTGCTTTCCATTACTTAGACTATTTCTTGCTATTCCATTACTTAGAATATTTCTTGCTATTTTTTGGTGTTTCTGTTGAGAAATCAGTTGCTAGCCTTATTGGGACTCCCCTCTATGTTACTTGCTGTTTCTTCCTTGCTGCCTCTAGGATTCTCTCTCTGTTTGAATTTTGCCATTTTAATTATAATGTGTCTTAGAGTGGGCCTCTGTGTTCATCTTGATTCATACCCTCTGTACTTTCTAGATTTGTGTAACTTTTTCTCTCATCAAATTAGGAAAGTTTTCCACCATTAATTTTTCAAACAGGTTTTCTATCACTTTCTTCTCCTTATGGTATCCCTATATGTCCCCTACAGCAAGAGATATAAAGGAAAGAATGAACAAATGGGACTACATTAAATTAAAAATCTTCTGCATGGCTAAATAAAACAGCAGCAAAATGAAAAAGGAACCAACCATATAGGAAAATATATTTGCCAGTAATACCTCAGACAAAGGTTTGATCTCCAAAATATGTGAAGAACTCACATGATTCTACACCAGGAAGACAAACAACCCAATTAAAATTTGGAAAAAAAGACCCAAACAGACACCTGTCCAAGGACATATATGGAGCCCATAGAAATATGAAAGGATGCTCAATACCACTAGCCATCTGAAAGATGCAAATTAAAACCACAATGAGATACCACTTCACATTGGCCAGAATGGCCATTGTACACAAATCAACAAACAAGTGCTGGTGGGGTTGTGGAGAAAAAGGAACCATAGTACAATGTTGGTAGGAATGTAGACTGGCACAGCCACTATGGAAATCAATATGGAAATTCCTCAGAAAACTAAAAATGGAACTGTCTCTTTGACCCAGTGATTCCAATGCTGGGATTATACCCTAAGAATCCTGAAACATCAATTCAAAAGAACCTATGCACCCCAATGTTCATAGCAGCACAATTTATAATACCCAAGTGCTAGAAACAGCCTTAGTGTCCATTAGTAAATAATGGATCAAAACACTGTGGTATATTTACACAGTGGAATATCTCATAGCAGGAAGAAAGAAGGGACTCCTACTTTTTGCGACAGCATGGATGGAACTGAAGAATATTATGCTAAGTGAAATAAACCAGGTGGTTAAAGACAAATACCATATGTTCTCACCTATAAGATGAACCTAATCAATAAGGTAAACAAGTGAACAAAAAGAATCAGAGACATAAAATAAAGAACAAACTGACAATGACCAGAAGGGAGTGGGGAGAGGAATAACGAGGGAAAAGCAGGATTGGTCAAGTCAAGGAATATGTCTAAAGGATCCATGGATAAGGGCAATGCAAGGAGAGGATTAAAAGGGGGAGGGAAGGTGGGCAGGGCAGGGGAGAGCAATGGAGACAACATAAATGAACAACAATAAAAATGTAAAAAAATAAAAGAAGAATAATTTAGTGTTAGGGAGGGATTAATGATATATTAGCACCATAATATTTTTTTTCCTTTCCAAAGAGATTGAGAGAGAGAGAAAAGGAAAGGGACAATGACCACATGAGATTAAAAAGAGAATGCCTTTCTCACTAGTAACTCAATATGATTTAATGATATTCCTCCAGACACCTAATTTTTCCCCTTCTTTCTACACTTTTTGGGAGACTCTAGTATAACCAGTTCTGTTGCTCTAATTCAATCCATGTAAGAGCTATTCCACCCTTACCAGCTAAACCAAAAGTAATATTTTTTGTACAAACATTTTATTTTTTAATTTATTTCTCAATCATAGTTGGCACACAGTATTACATTAGTTTCTGGTGTACAAATAGTGGTAAGACATTTATATATCTTACAAAGTGACCACCACAATAAGTCTAGTACCCACTAGGTACCATAATAGTTATTAAAATATATTGACTTCCCTATGGTTTACTTATATACCTGTGACTATTACTTTGAAGTGTTTTTTTTACATGCTGATTTTGAAGACTTTAAGTAAGAAAATAAATCTTGGAGAGTGTAAGAATGATTTAGTAGCCAAGGCAGTATATGAAATTCAGCTTTAAACTAAGAAAAAGAGGGAAGACACATATTACAAAGGGTTTACAACATCTTGCTGATTTTGGGAAGAATTTGAGCTAAAGTACTGCCTCTTTCAAGATTCTCATTTAGCTCTAGGGAAGATTGGTGATTGGGAGAAGAAAGTAGGTATAGGGTATTCAATATTCCTGGATGCTTAGTATCTGCTTGGCAGAACATGTGTTATACCTGTATTGAAAGAGAACTATTGCCAGGATAAATAAATATTATTAAAATGATTTTTATAAGACAATGGGGCAACAGGATAGAAGGGCTACAATTAAAGTTTAACTTCTGTAAATATAATGACAATAATTTTACATTTAGAACCATTTAAACTTGTATATTTTTTAAACTACTAAACCAGAAGAAAAAAAAAAAACAATCATTACAATACCGACAATATGGATGACATGTTATAACACAACTGCACAGAGAAAAATATCTTTGAAAACAATTTAAAACACAGCATTTACATTGTACTTCCACTGGAATATGTCCTAAAAACAAAAGAATATAAAGTCTAAAAGTCTAAAGTCTATTCAGAGTGTTATTGTTGTCAGTCATGTTGATACATATATTTCTCATGTACTTGATCTATAAGGTGTATATTGATATTGTAAGATGTATTAAATAAGTAATTATGTTGGTGTCTTTAAATTAAGACAAAATAAGTTAAAATTAATTCAGTAGAAAATCTATCATCTTATATTTGAAATGGAAATAGTAATAGGAACTCAAGGTTTTTAAATTAAATAGCATTTCTTTGTTCTGTGCAGTTCAAAGACCAAGAAGCAATGAGCTAAGCTATTATGCAAATGTACAAAGATAACTTTAGTATCTTTCTGTAGCAGAAAAAAAAGGATGGTATGTAAACAACTGAGGCATATCAAGGAAACACGTTGGCAGGATGACAAAGATGAGATAGTTTTGAATGCAATGGACCAAAACACATCAAATACATAGGAATCTCAAATTCGTAATGACTCTCAAATTTTAGGTACAGGCTGGAACACTAACTAATTAGTCTGAAAAGTGGCAAACAAAGTGAAAAGAAGGAGCATTGGTTTACTTTGTTCTGTTTACACTGTTGGATAACCAATAGATTTTTTTAAATCATGGGTAATGAATGCAGGAGGAATGGTAGAGAGGAATGATAGAGACTGCACTATTTTGCAGTGTCTAATGAAATAATGGATCTAAGCAATGATCAATAGTGAATGCTAAAAGTGTTTGATGAAAGGCTGATGGGGGAAATTTATAAAAGATAAATAAATCTGATGTATTCAATTTCTATTGCTGTCATAATAAATGACCACAAATTTAGTGGCTTAAAACAACACAAATTTACTATCTCAACAATCTGTAGATCACACATCCATGTGCAGTGCATCTCCGTTCTCTTACCTAGACTTCCACGAATCAGAAATCAAGTCGTCAGCAGGGCTGCATTTCTACCTGGAGGGGCTGGGGATGAATCTACATGTGTAATGCAGGAGCTCTAAACGAGGGAGCTGTACCTGTGTTTGTGATATTCCGAAAAACATCACACGAAGGACCAGCAGATGTGGACATGTTGTGGACATGCCACTTATTACTCACATTCCAGGGGAATACCCTGATGGCCGCAGATCAGTGCCAGAAAGACTGCACTCCGCACCCTGCCTCCTGCCTGGGTGCTGCTTATGGGGTTAGGGAGGGAGCAGCAGTAGTGTGTAAAAATGCTACAGGGTTGCGAATAAACACGGGGGCCTTGAGAAGGCCGGGACTCCAGATACAGACCGTTTCCCTTGCTGCTTGTGGCTGCTAGCCAGGGGGCCACCTCTTCTCTGAGTTCGTGGAGGGACCATGTGCTGAGTTACCCCACAACATGTTTATACATTTGTCCTAATCAAGAGAATGTACACACGGTAAGCAAACTCTAATGTAGTCTAATGTAGACTTCAGGTGACAGTGTTGTGTCAATACATCACACGTGTAACAAATGTACCGCTCTGGTGGGGGATGTTAATAACGGGGGAGGCAGTGTGTGTGTGTGTGAGCAGAGGGCATATGAAAAGTTTCTGTACCATCCTCTCAATTTTGCTATGAACCTACAACTGCTCTAAAAAAGTACAGTCACAATTTAAGAAAATAATAAAGCTAGGTAGTTCAAAACTTTCACAAAAAATAAAATTTAAAAAAAAGTGAAAATGGAGTGTCATATGTAAGAAAATTACCAAAATGTTAACTGTGGATGCTGGGTGATGGTTACATAGAGATTTGTTATATTGTTATAAAATTCTTTCTTCTTTTTTATACTTGCTTTCATAATAAAGAAATAAACAAACTCTCACCTTAGAATTTACAGAAGTAATGCTTCAACTGCAGTTAAGAATGACTCCATAGATACTTCTCGTCCAGGCTTCTAGCTCTTTCTCTCTACCCTGACTGATGACCTTACCACTTTGCTTGGAGCAGTCTTAGTTGGTGAAAGCAATTGGTGAATCCAATCCAATCTTGAGCATATGGAGAAGAGAACCTTAATATATAAATGCCCATAGCTGGTTGCGTTCACTCATGGAAATCTGTAAGTGGAAATGGCCAGTGGTATCATGTAATTTGGCATCCATCAGTGCTCTGGGCATCACTTGCTAAAGAACCTGGCCACCTCCCTATGATTGAATTTGTTGCAGCTGGGAAGAAGCATACGTATTGAGTTATGTTACATCCTGACCTATTTCCACTTTGCCAGAAAGATCTCATTTTTATTCTCATAATGAATCTGACCCCTCTAAGTCTCAGTTTGACTCTTAAATCAGTTTTAAAGATGTGTCATTTTTACTATAAATAGAACACTGGTTTAACTTACTTTCACAGAAGTTAAATATAAAAATAATCAAAATAAAAACAGTAATGTTATTGGAGTTTATCTAAATTTCCTCATTCTTTGAGTTTAGTGACTATTTTAGTTGCTGCTGCAAGGTAATAAGAAATTCTCCCTAGGTGATAAACAGAGGCAAAATCAATTTCCACTTCATCTGCTACTTTGTGTTCTTTCCCTTAGCCTCAATCACATTCAATTACAATTATAAAAATATATTTGCTTTTTTAGAGGCTGGATTATTAGTGTTGTCCATAGTCACCTTGCTCCTGAGGGTATACATTGATCATAATTGGACATCATCAACACCTGAGGAACTCTAGCAACCATAATTTCCTTTTCAGAGTCTGTAGATTACTCACAGAATTTTCTGCTTGTTAATGAGTGTCTTTTTCAAACTTTATCACAAGATGGATCCATCATCTCAATGTGTTGTGGAAAGAATCAGTCATGAGTATCTTGCCAACTCACTTAACCCATATTGATAAATTTGTGGACTAGTCAACCCTTTCATACCAGCAACCTAATAAGTTACTACCTAGTCTAAAAATAATCTTCAATTGGATTAGTCTCCTGGTCACAGTCCAATCAACTATCAATTGGTAACATACAGTCTAGAACTCCAGTTTAACAGAGGTTATGTGTGAGTAATTATATCTATTGTAATGTGGCCCTGGCAAGTGCCCTGAATGATATGCCCAGCATTCCCTAAAGTAAATGACTTAAACTGAATATAATAGGATGAAAGATAAAAGAAAACAAATGAATGAGAAGTATTAGAAGGCTATTATAAGCAACATTTTGAAATCCATTGCTTAACAAATGAAGGAAGAAAGAAAATGGTTCTTAGGATTTTAGTAAAGCTTGTTTACTCATTTACTTTTGTTTGTTTTTACCAAAAGGACCACAGTAGAGCTTCACATATTTGAAGGTATAACTTGATGGATACATGGGGGAAAATTGGCATTTTTGGGAAGGAGGAGAATTTGTGATATATTCAGAGTTGGGAACAGAGTAAAATGTTAATCTATTTTAGGTATAAATGAGAATAGATTATTGAAGTTGTGAGAAAATATACAACTCTTTGATCTCACCAGGAATACTGTATTATAGCAAATTTTTGAAGAAATATAATAGCTAAACAATGTTTATCTGGAAGAATAAAATTGACATCAATACAATAATATCTTTATTTATTCAACAGGTTAGGGAAAATGAAAAATTTTTTCAGTTCAAATAGTACATTATTGGTTTGGTTCTTATTTTTGCAGCTTGGTGATAAAGGAGATGTGGAATGTTGTTTACCCATGTGGAAGAAGGAAACTCTACCACTCCTGACGTGGGTGGAACTCCAGGCATTATGTGATGTGAAATAAAATCAGACACAGGACAACAAATACTGTATAATATCATGTATATGTGGAATTAATAAACAAACAAACTCAAACAAACATAAAGTAGACTAATGATTACTAGGGACTGGATGGTGGGAAAAATGGGAAGATGTTGTTCAAAGAGTACAAACTTACATTTAGAAGATGAGTAAGTTCTGAAGATCTAGTGCACGTCACAGTGATTGTTGTTGACAGAACTGTATTATATACTTGAAATTTGCTACCACAAAAAAATGGTAATTATGTGATGCAATCAAGGTGTTAGCTAACACTATGGTGGTGATCATATTGCAATATAGAAGTTTATCAAACCAACAGATTGTACACCTTAAACTTATTCAATGTCATATCAATTGAATCAATTCTATCAACATTGATAGAACTGTCAATGTTGAATCAATTGAATCAATCTATTGAATTGATGTTGTATCAATTCTATCTCAGTAAAGTTGGAAGAAAGATAATGTGTTGACTCAAAAGAAGCATTAAAGTTTATATTAAAGTAGGCACTAATCATGAAAGTTAAAAACATTTGAAATTTAAGTTTGTTTTTTAAAAAATTATGTAACATACTATGGCCTTCTATCATTAAACTGATTTGCTAATATAGTATCTGTAGAATACTATATTATAGCTTAAGAATATAGCTTAAGACTGTAATTTGTTTCCTCTCTGAAGTGTTCCTGAGAACGTTATTTTTAAGAGGTCAAGGAAGTATAATCATCAGTTTAGCTCTGTGCAGATGGGGGCACAGGAGGGACTAGACGGGGAGAGGACACATGTGACAGTCTAAGTCTCATCACTTTGGCTTGTGAAGAAGAAAAAGACGCCATCTGTGCTATCATCCTTGTTAACCTTCTGCTTTGAGTAGGAAAGATAAACTAAATACTGAGACTAAGTGAATGAATACAAAACAATATTTGCATCAGGGCTGCTGAAAATCAGATTAAGGGTGAATAACCTTGCTTGTCTGTCATGCTTATCATCCATGTTTTTGTAGGCAGTCATGTTATGATTAAAAAACTATTTGTTTTGTAAAAAAAATACCATGTATTAACTCTGATTTAAATTTGAAACTATAGTTATCTACTTTTATGCATTTAAATAACATTTTTGGTATTAGTGAGCTATTTAGTAATATTTAACCATGGCTCTTATTTTTAATGTCTGAGTAGTTTTTAACAACCAACTAGGAGAAGAGGAAATAATTTTGATTTTTAAATGTTATTTAGCAAAATGAAGGGAGGACAATTTTAATGTTCATTAAGCTATATGTATTTTCTTAGTTTGGCTAAAACCAAGTTGACTAAAGTTGTGAAAGAATATTGTCTCTTGTAACCATTAGCCTTCTGGTTCTAGGCAATTTGATTGATTTAATTTCTGAGACCCTTAAGACATTCCTTTTTTTCTTTCTATCATTTCTTTCCTGCTCAAGAGATGAGAACTAATACTATGCAGATTCTTAAAGGTCTGTGTAAATATAGTCATAGTAGTTTCTTATTTCTTTGAGTGCCTAGAATTTAGTGTCAAGCCACATTTTTGAGCAATCTATATTTCCCTGTGATTCCTGTATTTTACATTGAATTAGGCATCCATCACTTGTATTGTTCAACTTACAAATTTACCTAACTTCCTACTTAGATTTCCTTGCCTTATGTCTAGTACATAACCATATTCTTATTATATGTATGCCTTCATTTGCTAGCTGATTTTATTATCTATAAGATAAAAATAAAACTCCTGACCTGACTGGCATAGCTCAGTGGATTGAGCGCGGGCTGGGAACTGAAGTGTCCCAGGTTCGATTCCCAGCCAGGGTACATGCCTGGGTTGCAGGCCATAACCCCCAGCAACAGCACAGTGATGTTTTTCTCTCTCTCTCTCTCTCTTTCTCCCTCCCCCTCCCTTCTCTCTCTAAAAAATAAATAAAATAAAATCTTAAAACAAAAATTAAAACTCCTTAGTACAGCATGTAAAGTCCTTTACAATTTGACTGAAACTAGTGTGTAGAGCTTCATTGGCCTTGATTCCATCTCATAGACTATTTGTGAGTTGAAGCTATAGTCTTGCAGTTTCTTACACACTAGTTCCTTGTCCGAGAATGCACACATCTCACCTTTTCATTCTTTAAAGGTTTACTTTCAATATTCAATCCTGCTTAACCCACATGCCTCCCTTATGTGAAACCTCACATAATTTCCATAGGATTTCTTTCAGCACCATAATTTTTTATAGTTCATCCTCATGTAATTTCTTCAACAAAAGGAAATGGAAACTAAACTTTATTGCATGAATATTGAAGATATTTATGTTGTGTTCATATTTGCTTGAGACCAAAAATAGATTTAGATAATTGTGAATAAACATTGCAGAAGAGGTACTAGTTTTCAAGTTTATGTAGAGATTTAGTGTAATTCCAATTACTCTATAAAATCTAAAAAGAAAAAGGAATAACATATTCTTTTATAACATTCTATTAGTTGTACTATAAAATAAAATGTACTATTATATCGTATATTCTAAAGTTGTACTATTATATTTTATTGTGATTCATTATATAATAATTTTATTATTTTACTTGTTATAAAGGGATAAAATGTTTACTTATTTTTATGTCTGCCTCTTCATTCTAGACTGAAAGATACTTGTTGACAAATTGTGTTCTGTGTTTTTTTCCTAAACCTAGAACATTGTTATAAGTAAATGATTCAAATAATAAGCTGCAAGTAATAAGAATATCATTTGTGACATACTAGCTGAGTATCTTCTCATGGTCATAATCATTTAGTTCAGAAAAATAACAATAGAATGTAGGAATGCCTTCTAAGTGCTAAGTTATCAGTCATGTCTAAAATTTTAGAAAATTTGGTAGTAGCTTCAACTCAAATTCTGAGAATGATCTTTACTCACCGAAGCCTATAGGAATACCATATAAGTACTGTGTGTTTATTTTCTGATACCTTGAGGCAAATGTTTTTCCTTTTGTAGGTGCTTTAAAGAAAGTGATTACAAATATATTATCTAGCCTTGAAGAAGTAAACATAATCCCATATCTTGAGGTTTATGATGAAGAACAAATATAAAGGAAGTCCTGACAGTGGATCACACATCTGAATAAAAATAAAACAAAACAAACAAATAGATAGATATGCCTGTAGAGGAACTAGTGTTCAGATGGCAAGAGACAAGACACAGTGTAAGATTTAGTAATTTCAAGTTTTTGATCAGAAAAATATATAAGTATGTGGCATCCAGAATTGTAGGGACAATTCTCTTGTTATATAGTTTATATAAATATCTGTTGTGTTTGCTATGAATCAAGCAGCAAAGCAGCATATAAGAAACTCAACGTTCAAAGTCAGAATGGTCAGAAGTTGAGTCATTTGTTAATGTGCAACAGGAAGCCAGCTGCTGGGAAATGGTTCAGGGGTAATCAAGGAGTTCAATCTTCAAATGTAGTTCTTACACAACTATCAAAGCAAGGAAATTTTTAAAATTTTTCATCTTTATTGTATTATTTTTTCCATTACCACTTAGTTTCCTTATACCCTCCTTCCCCCAGCAATCACCACTGTGTTGTCCATGAGTACTTTTTCTTTTTTGTTCAATTCCTCCACCCCCTAACCCTACCCCTACAACTAGCTGTCATCTGCTTTCCATCTGTGAGTCTGTTCCCGTTTCCCATGTTATTTCAGTTTCCTCATTAGATTACACATGAGTGAAATCACATAGTACTTGTCTTTCTCCGACTGGCTTATTTCACTTAGGATAATGTTCTCCAGATCTATCCATACTGTTGCAAAGAGTAAAACGTTCTTCTTTTCAACAACCAAATAGTATTCCATTGTGTAAGTATCACACCCTTGTTTTATTCATTCGTCTATTGATGGACATTTGGCCTGCTTTCAAATCTTGGCAATTGTAAATAACACTGCAATGAACATTGGGGTACTTATGTGCTTACACAAATATCAAAGCAAAGGAATATTTAAACACAGGTAGATACAATATTTGTAATGGCTTCATTTTATTACTCATCTTTAATGTCATATTATGAAGTTAGCAATGGATTTAGAAGATAATTTAACATTTTTTCCTCATGTTTATGTACATGACCAAAAGGAGTATTTAGTAGATTTGGACACCTGAATATTTTATATATTTATCTTATTGGCATAGCCTTGACCTTAATTTTCATTTTTCTCTAAATCCTATTTCTAATCCTTTTAATTTGCTTAACTCTGAGTCAGACTATTTTAAAATTATTCACGTTTCCAAACTTCTATTTTTTTTTTCACCTTGAAATACCATTTGGGGTTATCATGGGGATTAAACCAGTTTTAGAATCTGAAATGATTGTCTAATGGATGGGCAGAAATGGGAAATAATGAGTAGTCCTCCATTCATTCAAAATGTATATTTCAGTTCTTAATAAAGTAAAATATAAATACAAGTTTTCCATAGACATTTATAGGGCATTTAATGTACACACAGAGACATTACTTGACATAATTAATTTAAACCAAGACTTAACAGTGTAAAGCAAATCCATTATATACATATGAATATTAAGGTACATTAAAATTTAATTAATCTGAATAAGTTATTATATCCTATTTCTATCTATATTGTTATTATGTTCAATATGAAAAACTAAGATTACTAAATATGTTAACATATATTAAATTGGAATAAAAAAGCTCCATATTCTACTATCGTCAATGAAAAATTTTTTTCTATGTTATTCTAGCATTCAATAAATTATAGACATTCACTATATAACTGAAATGCAAATGCTCAGAAAAGAATATTCTGACAAAAACATTCAGAAGTTTCTTTGTATTTTTTCTTTTCTGATTTGGAATTCAGATATTTAATAAAAATAAAATTATTTACTATTAACTTTTGAACATAAACTATTTAATTAGCTATTTATTTTTTATTCACCATGTATTAAAAGAGAATAGAAAGAAACAGAAAGCACCATATAAAGCTTTTTAAGATTCATCTTCCTCCCTGATAAGAGAAGGTAGATTCTTTCACGACCTTTAATATAAAAACTGATGCTTAACAATTATGGTATTTTGCCTCAACCTCTTTGCTCTAGATCTTGAGTTGATCTCAAAAGATTAAAAATAGAATTCCTTATGAACCAGTGATTCCACTTCTGGGAATATGTCTGAAGAAACCCAAACACTAATTTGAAAGAATGTATATATGCACCCCTATGATCACTGCAGTGTTATTTATAATAACCAAGATTTGGAAGCAACCCAAATGACCATCAGTAGATTAATGAATAGAAAGCTGTGGTATGTTTACATAATAAAATATTATTCAACCATAAAAAAAGCAAGGAAAAAACCTTTCGTGACAGCATAAATGGACCTGGAGAGTATTATGCTAAGTGAAATCAGCCAGAGAAAGAAAAATACCATACAATTTCACTTATACCTGGAATCGAATAAAAAACAAAACTAACAAAATAGAGACAGACTCATAGATATAGAGAACACACTGACAGCTGTCAGAGGGGAGGGACAGGGGACAGGTTGGAAAAGGTGAAGGGATTAAGCAAAAAAAAAAAAAAACCTCATAGGCAATGGTATTTAGCAGAGGGAAAGGAGGGTAAGGGGAGATACGGGTAAAGGGGAGATATAGGGTAAAGGGCAGATAAATTGTTATGGAGAGAAACTCAACTTGGGGTGGTAAACACAAAATATAATATACAGGTGATTTATTATAGAATTGTATCCCTGAAATTGATATGTTTATTAACCAACACCAATGTCACCCCAATAGATTCAATAAAATAATTTTTTTTTAAAGAAAAGAATGCAAATGACTAGTCCAAGTAGAGCCAAGGTCTAAGCCTAGTGGAAATGCAAGCTTCAGTATTGAATCAAGCAGGTTTGAAGAAGGAAAAATAAGGTGAGACAGAATAAAATCAGAATATGCAGTCTTAAATGCTGACATGTTTTTCAGTGTCCATAGGCAACAGAGAACTCTGAGAATTTTAGTAGTGCATAGCATGAAAAACAGATTTATGAAAGTAAATGTAGGAATGGGTCAAAAATGATACAAAAATTTTTAAAAATAAACTTTTCTTTGATCATCCTCTCTATTTGACGGTTATGTCAAGTTGTACTTTCATGACTGCATTTCCCGTGTCTTACCACATGCTAGTCAAGTTTTAAAAATTCTTTTTACAGTATGTTATTGAAAATGAAATTGTAGAAAAATTTGAGATTAAGAAGATAACTGAGTGGTTTATAGTAGCTGGAGAATAGAATCTCCTATTATCAATGTAGCCAATCTTAAATGACTAACGTGGAGATTATACATGGAAAGATTTAGAAGGATAAAGGCTACAAAGCAATTTAAGTAAGGTTTTGAAACACATTTATGTGATTTTAAAATATTGTTATATATAAAACTTATGTTGACTGATTTTCTAAACTTGTATAAAAATGAGGTGAGTTGCTCACTAATATGGACAGATTTGGAAATTCATAGTAGGCAGGGACATGTGAAATAGACTTAATGAAAAATTGCATTTGCTGTCAACTCTGCATACAGAGGGCTAAGTGAACTAATTTATTACTATCTTTCAAAAAAGGTAGGGCATTTAAACAATATACACAAAGTTAAATTATAAGTGACAGCTCAGAAGAAAAATATTTTCAATTCTGAGGAAAATATTCATATTTACTTATATATCATAATATTAATGTTGCTCAAAAACCATTAAAAAACTCTCCAACTTTCAAATGGCCAAATAATATTAAGGACTATTTGATAGAAAACAAAATGCCATCTATTTAATAAAGTATAAAAATAAACTCAACTTCACAAGTAAAAAGTGTATTGTAAACTAATATTTTGATATTTTTCTTCAAAAAGGGAGAGCAGTGAAATGTGATAATGCATTAATATATTTTTGAATGAATGTGTACTCATATTTGTTATTAGTTCTCATTGTACCTACTGTGTTTTAAAGTGTAAATTTGTTGGTTGAATAACAAATAATTCCAGTTTCAGAAATATAATCTATAGAAGAATTATCATAAAGATGATCCCATTGTGTTTTGTAATGGTGAAAACCTCTAATAACTTAAATGGTAAAAGAGTAAGAAGGGTACGATTAGCATGGAAAATCTCTATGGTGTGGCTGATGGCAAAATACATTCCATGTAGTTTCATTTCTGCACTCAAAATCTTAAAGCAAAAACTGTAAGTATATGTATTTACATACATAACTCTATGTTCGTATACATCCATGTTTGCACATATGTATATGTTTTTATTTACCCATACATATATATACACATATACATATAAGGAATATACTCTAAAAGAAATGTGCCTACATGATAACAGTAAATAACAACCAGTAGTTTTTTTTATTTTAATCATTGTTCAAGTACAGTTTTCTCCCTTTTACTCCCAGTCCAGCCCACCCACCCAACCCTCCTCACTTCCCTCCCATTACCACCCCCCCTAGTTTCTGTCCCTGTGTCCTTTAAATTTGTTCCTGTAAACCCTTCCCATTGTCCCCTGAAATTCCCTCTTCTCTCCCCTCTGGTCACTGTCAGCCTGTCCTCTATTTCAGTGTCTTTGGTTATATTTCGCTTGTTTCCTTGTTTTGTTGTTTAGGTTCCTGTTAAAGGTGAGATCATATGGTATTTGCTTGTCACTGCCTGGCTTATTTCGCTTAGCATAATGCTTTCCATCTCCATCCATGCTGTTGCAAAGGGTAGGAGCTCCTTCTTTCTTTCTACTGCATAGAATTCCACTGTGTAAATGTACCATAGTTTTTTGATCCATACTGCTTTCCATAGTGGTTGTATCATCTGCAGTCCCACCAACAGTGCACTAGGGTCCCCTTTTCTCCACAACCTCTCCAACACTTGTTGTTTGTTGCTTTGTTTATGATGGTCATTCTGACTGGTGTGAAGTGGTATCTCATTGTGGTTTTAATTTGCATCTCTTTGATAGCTATCGATATTGAACATCCTTTCATGTGGCTTTGGATCTTCTGTATGTCCTCCTTGGAGAAGTGTCTGTTCAAGTCCTTTGCCTATTTTGTAATTGGGTTGCTTGTCTTCTTAGAGTGGAGTCATGTAAGTTCTTTATATATTTTGGAGATCATACTCTTGTGTGAGGTATGATGGGCAAATATGTTTTTCCATACAATTGGTTCTCTTTTTATTTTGATACTGTTTTCTTTAGCTGTGCAGAAGGTTTTTATTTTGATGAGGTCCCATTTGTTTATTCTTTGCTTTATGTCCCTCGCTCTAGGAGACACGTCAGCAAAAAAGTTTCTGTGTGAAATATCTGAGATTTTCCTACCTACGTTCTCCTCTAGGACTTTAGTGGTGTCACAGTTTATGTTTAAATCTTTTATCCACCTTGAATTTATTTGTGTATAAGGTACAAGTTTGTGCTTGAGTTTCATTTTTTTGCACGTAACTGTCCAGTTCTCCCAACACCATTTCTTGAAGAGGCTATTTTTACTCCATTTTATGTTGCTGCCTCCTTTGTCAAATATTAATTGACTTTAGAGACTTGGATTTATTTCTGGGCTCTCTATTTTGTTCCATTGGTCCATGTGCCTGTTTTTATGCCAGTACCAGGCTGTTTTGATTACAGTGGCCTTGAAATATAGTTTAGTGTCAGGTATTATGATCCCTCCTACTTTACTCTTCTTTCTCAAAATTGCAGCAGCTATTCGGGGTTGTTTATGATTCCATATAAATTTCTGAAGTGTTCTATGTCTGTGAAATGAGCCATTGGTACTTTAATAGGTATTGCAATGAATGTGTAAATTGCTTTGGGTAGTATGAACATTTTGATGATATTAATTCTTCCAATCCATGAACACGGTATATGTTTCCATTTGTTTGTGTCTTCCTTGATTTAGTTATGTAGTTTTCTAAATACAGGTCTTTTACCTCTTTGGTTAGGTTTATTCCTAGGTTTTATTTTTCTTTTTGCTATTTCAAATGGGATTTTTTTTCTTGATTTCTGCTTCTGCTGTTTCATTGTTGGTGTACAGAAATGCCTTTGCTTTCTGGATATTGACTTTGTATCCCGCTGTTTTGCCAAATTCATTTATTAGGTTAAGCAGTTTTTTTGGTGGAGTCTATAGGATTTTCTATGTACACTATCATGTCATCTGCAAACAGTGACAGTTTTGTTTCCTCCCTTCCGATTTGGATGCCTTTTATTTCTTTTTTCTGTCTGATCACTGTGGCTAAAACTTCCAGTACTATATTGAATAGAAGTGGTGAAAGTGGACAGCCTTGTCTTGTTCCTGATCTTAGTGGAAAAGATTTTAATTTTTGCCCATTGAGTATGATGTTGGCTGTAGGTCTCTCATATATGGCTTTTATTATGTTGAGGAATGCTCCCTCTATTCCCACTTTGCTGAATGTTTTTATCATAAATGGGTGCTGTACCTTATCAAATGCTTTTTCTGCATCAATTGATATGATCATGTGGTTTTAGTCTTTGCTTTTGTTTATGTGATATATTACATTTACTGATTTGCCAATATTGTACCATCCTTGCATCCTTGGAATGAATCCCACATGGTCATGGTGTATGATCTTTTTAATGTATTGTTGGATGCGGTTTGCTAGTATTTTGTTGAAGATTTTAGCATCAATGTTCATCAGCGATATTGGCCTGAAGTTTTCTTTCTTTATTGTGTCTTTATCTGGTGTTGGAATTAGGATGCTGTTGGCCTCATAAAAAGAGTTTGGGAGTCTTCCATCTTTTTGGATTTTTTGGAATAGTCTGTGAAGGATAGGGGTTGGCTCTTCCTTAAATGCTTTGTAGAATTCTCCTGTGAAACCATCTGGTCCAGGGCTTTTGTGTGTTGGGAGTTTTTTGATTACTGCTTCGATCTCTTTTGCTGTTATTGGTTTGTTCAGGACTTCTGCTTCTTTTTCATTGAGTTTTGGAAGATTATATTTTCTAGAAATTTGTCCATTTCACCTAGGTTTTCAAATTTCTTGGCATACAGTTCTTTGTAGTAATTTCTTACAATCCGTTGTGTCTCTGTGGTATCTGCTGTAATCTCTGATCCTTCATTTCTGATTGTGTTTATCTGGGTCTTCTCTCTTTTTTTCTTGATGAGTCTGCTTAAAGGCTTGTCAATTTTGTTTATCTTTTCAAAGAACCAGCTCTTGGATTCATTGATCCTTAGAATTGTGCTTTTAGTCTCTATGTCATTTAATTCTGCTCTGATCTTGGTTATTTCCTTCCTTCTGCTTGCTCTGGGCTGTCTTTGTTGTTGTTCCTCGAGTTCTTTAGACGTAGGGTTAGATCGTTTCTTTGGAATGTTTCTAACTTTTTTAGGTGGGCCTGTATTGCTATGAACTTCCCTCTCAGGACTGCCTTGGCTGTGTCCCATAAGTTTTGGGTTGTTGTGAGTTCGTTTTCATTTGTTTCCAGAAACCTTTTAATTTCTTCCCTAATATCATTCTTGACCCATTCATTGTTTAATAGCATGCTATTTAATCTCCATGATTTTGAGTGTTTTGGTTTTTTATTCCTTGGGGTTGCTTTCTAGCTTCAGTCCCTTGTGGTCCGAGAAAATGCTTGGTATAATTTCAATTTTCTTGAAATTCTTGAGGCTTGTTTTGTGTCCTATCATGTGGTCTATCTTTGAAAATATTCCATGTACACTTGAAAAGAATGTGTATTTGGCTTCTTTGAGATGGAGGGCTCATATATATCAGTTAAGTCCATTTCATCTAGGGTATTATTCAATTCCACTATATCTTTGCTGATATTTTGTTTGGAAGATCTGTTCATTTTTGACAGTGGGGTGTTAAAATCCCCCACTATAATTATGTTGCTGTCAATATCTTTCTAGAAGTCCTCTAAGATTTTCTTTATGTATTTGAGTGTTCCTATGTTGGGTGCATATATATTTACAATATTTATATCTTCTTGGTGGATTCTTCCCTTGAGTATTATGAAGTGACCTTCTGGGTCTCTCTTTATGGCCCTTTTTTGGAAGTCTATTTTGTCTGATATGAGTATTGCCACCCTGGCTTTTTTTTCCTGTCCATTTGCTTGGAAAATTTGTTTCCAGCCCTTCACTTTCAGCCTGTGCAGGTCTTTTATCTTGAGGTGGGTCTCTTGTAGGCAGCATATGTGTGGGTCATGTTTTCTTATCCATTCAGCCATTCTATGTCCTTTGGTTGGAGCATTTAATCCATTTACATTTAAGGTTACTATTGACAGGTACTTTTTCATTGTCTTTTACATACATGTGTTCCTCTCTCTCTCTCTCTTTGCCTTCCTTTCCTTAAAGCAGTCCCTTTAGAATCTCTTGCAGAGCTGGTTTGGTCGAGATGTATTCTTTTAGACTTCTTTTGCCTGGGAAGCTTCTTATTTGGCCTTCTATCTTGATTGAGAGCCTAGCTGGGTGAAGTAGACTTGGTTGCAGACCTCTGGTTCTCATTACTTGGAATATTTCTTGCCAGTCTCTTCTGGCTTGGAGTGTTTTCATTGAGAAGTCAGCTGTTAGCCTTATTGGGGCTCCTTTGTATGTTACTTCCTGTTTCTCCCTTGCTGCCTTTAAGATTCTCTCTTTGTTTTGAAATTTTGCCATTTTAATTATGATGTGTCTTGAGGTGGGCCTCTTTGGGTTCCTCTTGATTGGGACTCTCTGTGTTTCCTGGATTTGTTTGACTTTTTCTCTCATCAAATTAGGGAAGTTTTCCATCATTACTTTTTCAAATAGTTTTCCTATCCCTTGCTCTTCTTCTTCTCCTTCTGGTATCCCTATTATATGGATATTATTACATTTCATATTATCTTGCATTTCTCTTAATCCCTCTTCATTCTTTCTGAGCCTCTTTTTTTTTTCTTGTTCTTTCTGGGTGTTCCTGTCTACTTTGTCCTCCAATTTGCTAATTCTGTCTTCTGCTTCATCAATCCTGTTTTTCATTCCTTCTACTGTGTTCTTCAGTTCAGAAATTGTATTCTTCATTTCCTCTTGGCCCTTGTTGATAGTTTCTATTTCCTTTTTCATGTTGATATAGTTTGCAGTGAGATCGTTGTAGCTTCCCTGTAGTTTCTGGTAGCTCATTGTGAGTTATTTGAGATTCCTGATAATCATTGTTTTGAACTCAATATCTGATAGTTGAGTTGCCTCTATTTCACTTAGTATTTTTTTCTGAGGCTTCCTCCTTTCCCTTCATTTGAGGATTGTTTCTTTGTCTTCTCATGGTTTGTGAGACTCTTCTTGTTAGCCTCTGTTTCTTAAATTGATCTGTTCTGCTTCCCTGTGAACTTCTGTGGTAGAATACCTGTGAGATTCAGTGGTGTAGTCTCCTTCATGTATCCTGGTCTTCACAGCTTCCCCCTATTCTTTTTTTTTGTGATCAGTTGGACGAGTAAGTCAAAATGGTTTAAGACAGCAAGACAGTATTCTATGATATTTACATTAGCAGGCAGTAGAGAAGAGATGGGATATCTTTTGGCTACTTATAGTGTTAACCATGATCTTCCACCCCACTAGCCACATTTTAGAAAGGATGTAAAGAAGATAAGACTCTTATTGGGGACGAAAGGATTGTGAGTTGGATCTAGAAAGCTGTGAGGCTGTGGGAGGTCAGATTCTGAGGTAGGGTGAGAATAAAGATTAGTAAATAGGAGTAGTGTATAAAAGAATAGAGACAACCCCCACAATAATATAGTTCAGGAAATTGTGAAGTGGGCTGAGATCAGGGTGGGTGTTGAGTAGTATTTACAATTGTATGAACTAGGTCTTATTTACAGTAATATTAAAGCAACAATCATGTGGCAGAATCTATGAGATCTAGATAATAAGAATAAAGAATATAGAACCTTGAGAGGTGTACTAATGGAACACAAATGAAGGATAGTAAATTATCAACACACTGTGACTGAGATAACAGGGGGAACCTATCAAATGACAGTATAACCAGTCAAGCAAAGAAGATTATACAAAAAGAATACCAAAATACTATTAAAATAGAAAATGTCAGAAAAGTGAGAAAAAGATAATACAAATTTGCAGTAACTTGAAAACTCAGAAAAAAAAGGGGGAAAAAGCAGAAGGTGGAATTCAGGAGAGACAAATTTGGAGTGAAAGGAATAATACTAGGATGAATGGAAGAGAAACGTAAGGAATTGAGAGATATAAAAATAATAAGAATTAAAAAATAAAAACTCAAAAAAAACCAAGACAAAATCAATCAACCAACAACAACAGCCAAAAAAAAGCCCCCCCAAAAAGCCCCTCAAAAAGCCAAAAAAAAAACCCAAAACCCCAACTGTTGTTGGTTTCTAACTGGCCAGACCAGTTTTTCTGGTCTTGTTGGCTTCAGCAGGCTGAGGGGCCTTTGGAATGCTTATCAGTCTTCCCAGTCAAAACTCAGTAAGTCTCTTGGGTACTGTCCCCAGGGCCAGCGGGGCGCTCTCCTCAGAGCTAATCCGACTTTTCCCCTGCAGTACCCTGGGTGCTCCTGAGTATGCTCTCCAGAGTTCACTGCCGTAGTCTCCCGGGCTCTGGGGCCCCCGCAGATCTCCGGCGTCTTTTCTGGATTCACGGTGCAAGCTGGATTCACGGTTGCAAGGAGATGCACCCTTCCCCCAAATTTCACCACAGCTGGCTCTATGTTCTCGGAAGCATTTGCATCTTTTCTGGATTCACGGTGCAGGCTCCAGGTATTGTGAAGGGGCACACACTTCCACCAATTTCCCCATTGCCGGTTCCAGGAACCCCCAAAGTGCGGTGTCCCTTTTGGATTCACAGCCCGAGTGTGGGGAATCCCCAGGGGATGTGTGTTTCCCCTAGTTCACTACCACAGGCTCCAGAAACCTGCGAACACCCGTGCCCTTTCCTTATTCAGGGCTCCAAGGTCCGGGTTTTCCACAGATCAAAACTCCCATCAGACTGGGGGTGCGGGCCCACATCCAGGCCACCTCTGGCCACGCCCGTTGGGGGCACTCATCCCTCCCAGGGCTATGCTTGGGTGCCAGCAGCCCCTTTGAGACTGTCTCCCAGTCCAACTGCCCTCTCTGTGCCTTCAAGCACCAAGGTCACCCTTGGTGTTGCTCAACCCCCGTAGTCCAGGGAGGGAACAGCGACTCCACTCTCCTGGGTGCCCTGAGGCAGACCCGGGAGCACCAGGCCTAGGTGCTCCAACTCCCCTGGTGCCTGTACTGATCCCTGGGTCCCTTTGGTCCTGAAGCAGTCTCCTTACTGTCTGGTTTTTCAATGCCCACTATAATTTTTGATGTTCTGTTTTCATAAATGTTTCAGTAACCTATGCCCCTTGCTCTGTTCCTCTGCTGATCCGAGAGTTTTTCTCCCCTGCACAGAGGAAGGGGATCAGGATTCCTCCAACTAAGCTGCCATCTTAGGACCTCTCCAACAACCAGTAGTTTTGAGGAGCATGGTGTGGGGGTAATAGTAAGGGGGACTTTCTCTTGGCTTGTATTGTTATAGTATTTTCACAAAAATTTTTCATGTGTCATTTGTAAACTGAAAATAATGTGGTTGTTGGATAATATAATCTTGAAAGTAACAAAATATCCCAGATTGTATACTCCATAAATTCAAGTATATTTTAATGTAATTTTTAACCATGTATAAACTCTAAAAATTATTAATATTGGGCTGGATATAAGAATAACTTGTTTTTATGCAACTCTTTGAGCAGGAGTCATTGAGGAAAAAATATTATTTGCAGTCAAGAATTCATGTGTACAGTATTATAGTTCAAGTATTTTATGATTCCACTTAGATGAGGTATCTTAAAAGAGTCAAATTCATAGATGAAAAAAATATAATAGTGGTTGCCAGGGGCTGGAAGCAAGGGATAAGGAGTTATTACTCAAGAATATACAGTTGTAGTTATGCTAGCTAGACAAGTGAGTTCTAGATATCTGCTGCACAACATAGTACCTAGAGTTACCAATATAGTATTGTGCACTCAAAACTTGCTAAGAGGATAAGACTCATGTTAAATGTTCTCACCCTCCCCCACCACACACATACCAACCAAGGGAATTCTGGGAAGTGTGGGAAATATCTGTTACCTTGACTATGGTGATAATATCACAGGTGCTTACATATGACCAAAATCACCAAATGATACACGTTAAATATTTACAGTTCTTTTTATATCAATTATACTTTAAAAATGTTAAATTTAAACATATTTTAAATATAAAATGTGCTGATAATCTTGCCTTTCCTAGGTTTTATCTCAAGTTGTAAGTATAGCCATCTATATAGATTCTGCATGTCCATCCAAATGAATAAAATGTGATAATTGACCTTTATCACATAGCTACACCTCATCATTGCATCTAATGTGCTATGCAGTGGTTTGGGGAGGAAGTTCAAATTCTGATGAATATTTGCCTTTTCTCCTTTTTGACTTAGGCATGTATCTGTGAAACATCTAGTTTATTTGATAACACCTTTACTCCAAAATTTGCATATATATATTTTGTCATTGATTTTGAAGTTTTAGTTCAATGTATAGTGATGAACACATCAAGTCTTGGTCTGCCCTTTGCTCATCATGTGACATTGGGAAAATTACTTTATCTCTGAACATGGACTTTCCCAACAGTAAAAATAGGGTTCTTTACTCCTCACACAGGAATTTTGTGTGGTTCAAATAACACATTTAAAGTGCCTAGCAATGTGTCTTGTTCATTTTAGTAATTTAATTGATAAAAAATTCATGTTTTCATCCCATTTGTACTCACATTTTCTGCCAAATATCCTATAATTCTTAATTTTTAATTGAAAAACTTGTGTTTTTATAAATATTTCAAACCAGTAGAGAACTTGTTGTATTCCTGTCCAGATTAACACTATATAGCATGTCATATATTCTTTGGCTTCTCAAAGCTCTGTTGTCATGACTACCTGTATGCCATCAAAGACATTTGAGCTGGGATAGTTCTAGAAATGTAGCCCTGTGGGAATTCAGTTTGATCAAAATACTATTTTTTAAACATTTTTGTTTTTTAAGAATAAAATATATTATGCCATGTAATTACAGATTCGTGAACTCTACTGAAACAGCCATATATATTTTTATTTGCTTTACATCATTTTCTGTCTTCTTTCTCTTAAAATGTAAGAAGATTTAATAAAACGTTCACAATGCTACTTGGAATTTCCAAATAAGCAGTTAGAAAAATGCAAATGTTATTTTTCATAATATTACATTTCTAAAATTATACATATTGCATAATCAACAGTTCATTTAGCAGTCTAGCTAATAATTTATAATGATAGCTGTGCTGCATTTGAATAAATTTATTACATTTGTACTTCCTATGTTTCTGCAACTTCTAATTGGAAACCATCTAATTTAATGAGCATTTCCCCTTTTATTAGGTAATACAACTTCTTTTTATTCCCTGCAAAAGTGAAGAAAAATGGAAGCAGTTATACTTACTTCTCTTTTGTGTGTAGTTATTTCATTTTATTTTTTTTAATTATCAGGGAAATGCAAATCAAAATCACAATGGTGTACCACCTTACACCAATTAGAGTGGTTATTATCAAAAAGTCAACAAACGTGTTGATGAGGATGTGGAGAAAAAGGAACTCTTGTGCACTGTTGGTTGGACTTCAAAACTGGTGCAGCCCCTCTGGAATTCATTATGGAGATTTCTCAAAAAAATACACCTATGACTCAGCAATTCCACTTTGGGGCATTTATCCAAAGAAAACTAGAACACTTATTTGGATGGATATATGCATCTCCATGATCATTGCAGCATTATTTACAATAGCAGAAATATGGAAGCAACCTAGGTGTCCATCAATGCATGAATGGATAAAGAAGATATAATATATACGTTCACACACGCAATGGAATGTTATGCAGCAATAAAAATAAATGAAACCTTGCCATGTGTGACAAGATGGATCTAAGGGGCATTATGATAAGTGAATTAAGTCAGGCAGAGAAAGACAAATACTATATCGTTTCACATATATGGAGAATCTAAAAGGGAAACAAAACAAAAACAGACTCACAGACACAGAAACCAAAGGAGAGTTGCCAGAAGGCAGGGGTAGGTAAAATAAGGAATGGGGATTTAGTCAGTAGTCTGTTTACACAGTTACAGATGACTACTAGAATTAGTGGTGTGATCACATTGTAAGTCCTGACTACCATCCATTCACCTCCTGAAGCTCTTCATTCCAAATTCCATATTAAATTGAAAAAAACACACAAAACACAAAAGCCCGCAAAACTCCATTATCAAATGTGTCCCTAATGACAACATATTTCCTTTCTTTCTATTTTGTCTATGAGTAGTATTTGTGTTGAATGCATTTTAATATGTTAGGTCCAAATGACAGTATTAAGTCTCTCTGCAAGGGTCATTACTTGATGCATAGGTACATGTAAGCACAAAGATCTGGGAAAATGTTCAGAATATAATTTTTTATTGTCACTATTATCAATAAGGTCATATAAATACGGTGGCAAAACAGTACTTGAGCCAAGACTGGAGACACTAATATTATCAGTCATTTGTTTAGAATAGACTGGCACTAAGTTCTGACCAGTGAAATAATTTATCCAACAAATCCACTCTAGCCAGAGGATATTTCTAAGCATAACATTTATGTGGAAACTTACCATGAGTACCATGCTGTGTTTTTGGTTGGTTGATTTTCCAAACCACAAGAAGGGCTGACAAGCAAATACAGCCGTAGTATAAACTGAAGATTAACTTCTATAAGATGTGACTTAAAGTGATTACTCAGGCTCACACTGACCTTATCCTGCTCTTGCTCTGAATTCTTGTTTCACTCTAGTGAGGAGAGCAATTTTCTGCATTTTTCTGGGTTACTACCACATCTCATAAACTAGGGGCTGATAATAACCTTCAGCCATCTTCTAGGATGAACAATAATAATAATTGTAATAATGTCTAAAATTAAGTCTTTATCACATTCCACATGTTATTCCATGTCCATATTAATCCATTTAATCCCCACAACTGTGTTAGGAAGTAGTTACCTATTAACTCCTTGCAGACAAGGAAATTGAGACAGTTTAATAGTTTACACAGGTCATAAAGATAATAACCACAAAAACTGAGATACTACTCAAAGCATTATAAACTCTGAAGTCCATTTCTTAACTACTATGCTATACTGAAGAATAGGGAAATATTTTTCTGCCTATGATTCTACCAGCTTGTTCTCTTCTTCACATAACAGGCTCTTGCTCTGCCCCTGTTTGCATGCAATCAGAGCACCTGAGTCAGGGCTTAGTCCCTCCATCTGTGAGGGGTATTTGTCAGTCAAGGTGCAAGCAACAGAAACTAATGCAGAATAACACTTTATTGAAAATATATTGTATAGCTCACAAATGTTTTTAAGAACTAAAATTTTTAAAAATATGGAAAGGAGATAGGAACAAGAACACAGATCCCCATCCCATTAACATCAAGCTTTGTCCTGTGACTTGTTTTGGACAATGAAATATAAATGGGTTTTTTTTTACACCACTTCTGAGAAGAAAATTTAGGAGGCATTGCATGATTCTACCATCTTCTCTCACAAATTCTGCATTTTTGATATAGGGACTGTTCCTAAGGTATGAGTCGTCCCCACCAAAATAAATGCTTACAGTTTGTAATACTTGAGATTTTGGTTTGTTTGCTAAGAACATAATCTATCTTAAACCACAGGTGGCAAACCAAAGGCCCGCAGGCTGAATCCAGCCCTCCACCTTGTTTTATCTGGCCTGGCACCTTGTTTCTACCTGGTGGCAGCACTGAGCTCTTGCTTAACTGCTAAGAAGTAGTTACATTTATATAGTTCTAACATTACATTCAGCCCTTTGAAGGCAACTGCGAGGCTTATGTGGTCCCCAGTGAAAATGAGTTTGACATCCTTGCTTAAACCAACTCATTTGAAGAGCACTCAGAAGCAAACAGAATTATATCAAAAATTATGTGATGGTGCCAGTTTAGTGTGTTCACTGTGTCTCCATGGAAGGAGGGGTTTGACAGCTGGGACTGCTGCCACCATTACTATTCAACCCTGAGCCCCAGCCCTGGTACCACTGCCATCGCTGCCCCAGAAGCAGGACTTGTTGTGAGCACAGCCACTGCAGTCATTTCACACAGTTCATGCTTCTTTAGTTCCCAATGCAGTCTAGTAGAGAGGCATCTGATTATTAGGGTTTATGACTAGTACTTTTGCTTCAGTCCCAAGATTATATACGAAAGTAATAATTTGGGTTTTTCAGGTTTTGTGGTAGGAGAAATGCTCTTCTCACCAACACACATAGGAATTGCTCAAATAAGAAAAAGGGACTTCATCACATGCATCTGAATCTCCAAAATGTAAGCGAATATCCCAGTTAATGCAGATTCTTTAACTTTTACTCTGCCTCTGTAATTACAAGGAGCTTTAATAAGGCTATGACTCTCCATGTATAGGAGTGGATTATAACAGAAAAAGAGTAGACGCAAAGTAGGAAGACCAAAATTCAGCTGATCAAAGTTACATTATTCATCCAGGTTTACCATTAGCAAAGCTGATACAAATATCTTAATTTGAAACCTATGTCTATGTCTCACTTTTCTCAGAACTTATATGGAGGGAAGAGGAATAATAATTAGTACACCTCAAAATCCAATACACTTATGGTCTGGATAATGAAGTCAGAGGATTTTAGCTTGTAACTCAAGGTAGAATGCATAAAGACAGTTCCTCATTAGCATTACGATCTCATACAGTTGTGCATGGTCTTGCAGTAGGGAAATTGGATTTTTTTCTGTTTTCTATATATGTTTATATTTACTAGAGAACCATGTAAATAAAATTTATACAAGATATATACACAAAAACACATGTGCAAATAACACCAATGTACTAACTGAAAGACTGTACTTTTTAGGAACCAGTGTGTTCTCTCTCAACACAATTTTTCAGGGAAAAATTGGTGACCAAAAATTGCTTGATATGATTGACCTCATTGGTTGAGCAGCACAACTTCCATTTGCAAACCTGTTCTTGCCAATTCTAACTATAGTGGCTTTCCCACCTAATCCTGAGTTAGGGGTGGCCCTGTGTACCAGAAATTACCAATAAATAAACCACCATCAAAAGTCTGAAGGTCATGGGATTCTGAGAAAGCTTATGCTTTCTTGATAAAAGACCTTATAACCTAGCTGGCTTTACTCCTTTTCTTTTATTATTGCCTTTCATGTGCACATGAAGATGGGACCACCACATTGTAAACTTGAAGGACAACATTAAAACAAAAAAGATAAGATATTAAGGATGGTAGGACAGTAATATAGAAAAACCCCAGTTCCTTGCACACATTACTTAACAGCTGGGTACATACCATTAACTTATATGATACCTGTTAATTTAATAATACTAGCCCTGGCTGGAGTGGCTCAGTGGACTGAAAGCAGGCCTACAAATCAAAGGGTTGAAGGTTCAATGCCCAGTGTAGGACACATGCCTGGGTTACAGGCCAGGTTCCCAGTAGACAGCGAGTGGGAGGCAATCACACATTGATGTCTCTCTCCCTCTTTTTGTCCCTCTTTATTTAAAAGTAAATAAATAAAATCTTTAAAAAATAATGATACTAAATGCCTTTATATTTCAAACCACTATTAGGTATTTTGTTAATTGAAACCCAAAGTGTTCTCCCTGCTTTATTTTATTAAAATAAATATTTGACATAAATTTTAGGAAACATGGTGAAATAATCCTATTATGTAAAGTCAAGGATATTTCTTTAGAAAAAAAATTTCCCCTTTACAGTTGTACTTCCAGTATTTTTTGAGTAGACAATATGTAATGTACTGTGACTTTTGTTTATGATAGCCTATTGTCCATGATTTTATGCTGATCACCTATTGCATGGAAAAATTCACATTGCTAACTAAACTGTTTATTTTCTTTAGTAGACATCAGGTTTTGTTTTTTTAATCTTCAGGGGCTAATATTCATTAACCTCTTGATTATAAGGCATCTTAGAATATTGCTTTGAGGGGTGAAGTTTGATTCAGCAATGAATTAGCTGTTGATCTAAAGCAAGTTATCTGATTAGAGCTTTATGAATCTGTGTCTTAAGTTATACCTTAGACATTTGATTTCTTATATATGTTTAAGCTTTTCTCACACTGCAATATCTTGGGTTTCCCACAAAATAAAAGCATCTTATTTCAGTAAATAGTTTACAATTAAAAAAATTCCTCATAGATTTTTAAACTATTGCCTCCATGATTTGTCTTTAGGAATAAACATTTAAGAGTATCTAACAAAAAGAAACTGTTTTAAAATTACAATAAATCTTGCCAAAATCTATTTATTTAAAATAGTATTTGGAAGTTAGTTTGAGTGACAGTAGACATATCGCAAAATTTATGCAACATATAATTTTTTCCTCCCACTGGTCTCAAAATATTCTAAAAAGATATGCATACAGACATTTGGTTAACGTTAGTATTTATTTTCCTCTTTGAAAAGAGGAAATTTGTATTGCATTTTTCAGACAGTACTCTCTGCAATAAATGGCATTTAAAACATAAGGTTACTGGTAATAGAGTTACAAATGATCACATTATTAGACTATTTGGTGCAAAGCGTGACTCATAAACATCTGAAATATTTCCAGGGTACTAAAAGGCTGCTTATGAAATTGGTATCTAAATCTTAATGAAGTTAAAAGATATGTTTTCATTTTTATCTAGAATATTCTCATTTTTGTCTATGTAGAATATGTTTGATATTCAGAATTTCAGCTGGTCTTAATTTCTTGGTAAAATAAATAGGTACTCATTCCTTTCTTAATGTTTATATATATATATTCAATACTAAATTATTTAAATTCAATTTTAATGTTTGACATTTTAAGCAGATAAATTAGACTACTCAGAATAAAATCTGATTACACAATCATTAATCGTAATATCATATGTAGCTTGGTACAACCCATAAATTCTTTATAAAGGAACTAAAACTTTAATTATGTGTGTGTATCATTTCATATTATTATCTAAATTTTTATGCTGTCCACATATAATTTTAATTTAGTTTCAGTCTTACTTAATATTTCCCATATTCATTTTTTAATGTTCCTCAATTTAAAGTTGATCCTTTAAAAGTTGATCCTATATAATAGTTGTCATCTATTATATAGACATATTTTTATTTTACTTATCTTATTTCTCAAATATATTTACTATTACCATAACATTCTTTTGCAATGAAGTTGATCAGTATCAGAGATCAGACGACTCATTTGGAACTATAATGGAGACTGGTTCAATTTTTGGTGTTTGATTCCTGACAGCTTTCAAGCCCCACTACTTCCCTCACCTTCTAGCACACATTCAGAAAAGCTGACAGAATAAACCTGGGTGCTCTCTCTTTTTGTGCTGGTAGGGATTTTGAAGCATGAAATTTCTAGCCATGTTTGGGGACCCTCACCCCAGCTCTATTCCCTAACCATGAACACAGAGCCAGTCTCCTTTGGGACTGTCTTGGAAAGTTATCCTGTGTATCCATAAAGCTCAATATATAAGTAACAAGCTTTTTCATATCCTCTTATGATGGGCATGTGTATAGCATCATTAGTCTCAATACTCAAACCAAATGGTGAGTGGGTATCTATCCCATCACTGTGAGCTGGTTACAACAGTTGGCACTGTTAGCAGTTTGTCTAGGCAATGACGACCACCATTAGTCAGTCATCACTATTCTCTTGCTTCTGTTGGCTGCTTTCTGGCAAGCACATTCTTTAAGCTGTGCTTCTCTGTGCTGCATTTGTTGAGTCCAACTAAGCCTCTTGTAGATTTACAAACCTAAGTTGGAAATTTTAATAGTTGATATTTAAGGATAGGAGTACAGAACTGGGCCTTCCTTAAAGTAGTCTTGAGTTCAGCATCTTGGCCCAGATTATCTTTGTGTCTTACTTGAATTTTGTGTCTCAATTCTGGTATAAGTCATGACTGATGCTGGGCTCAGGAGAACAACTCTTACCCTGTGACTACTTGTTATGTGTCTAAACCAGACATAGGCCCCATTCAATAGAGTACTCAGAGGAAAAACGATTATTCTTAGAAATACGTGGGCCCATTGGGTAGTTACTTATATGAGGAATATGGTCACCATATGGCATGTTGAAGTCAATCTCCTAAAAGCATATGGTTTTCTCAGACCCTATAAAGTGTGTCTGCTGTTGTTGCCACCCATGTTTCTATGGCAAAAGAAAAGATCATAATCCTCAAAGTTTTATGGAAAAATACCCATGGTGATCTGTGGCAAAACCATAGGATTAGTTCAACTTGGGGTCCCTAACCATGATAATATTGATTTATGGCTCTCTGGAAGAAAAAACTTATAAATATGAACAAAGTAGAGAGACCCCCCAGGAGTGGATCTAACAATTATGAGGAAGAAGGAGGAGGAGGAGGAGAAAGGGAAGTGGTAGCCATTGTCTGCATTTTGAGGAAGGAACCAGAAAGTAATACAGAGATCCAAAATTTAACACATTTGGAAATCCAAAACTTACTAAAATAATTTATACAAAAAAAGGTAATATAGCACTGATTGGCTCTTATGCCTCTACAACATGGGTTTTAAATTAACTTTAATATTTACTGAAATGCACCAATTGGAAAACCTTAATAGTTTTAATTGATACTATATCTCAAGTTAATCATACCTGTCGTATTACTAAATTTAAATAAGGTATCTCTTATTCTTTGGGAGGAGCTACCAAATGTTAAAGTCTTGCCTTAACCATTGGAACTATTGCCTTGCCTAAAATTTCCCATGGTCACAGTACCCAGCACCCTAAAATATCCCATAGTGTGCATGACCACGCTCACCCAATGAGTCCCAATAAATTAAATTACGGCTAAGTCTTGGCACTTAACCAGGTTAAAAAATTGAATCTCTCATAAACCCACTCCTGGTACCCTTCCTTCCCCCCAATTAAAATAGGCAACATGATCCAGTTTTAATTAAAACAGGCCTTCAAGGATTGAAATCCTTTATAAAAATATTTTGATAAGGGATATTTTTCATCACCATCTCTCAATTTAACATAATTTGGCTTGATCTTAAACTTGAAAAGAATGAATGGAAACTCATTCTTTTCTGTCACTGTAGATTACAGCAATCTTTATACAGTAGTGTTCCCCTTGAAGGTACTAATATTCAATATTATTGAAATTACTGACTCCATTCAATCAGACGCTAGTAAACACTTTGAAGTGATAGACTTGGGTAACACATTCTACTCAGTGCTTATTTTAACAGTCTCTTGGTTATGGTTTGCTTGCACGTTTAAAGAAACACAATTCACTTTTACCTGACTACCCATGGAATACCTCAGCAGCACTGCCATCTCACACAATCTTTTCAGAAAATGATTTAACCTCATTCAACTTTCTCCAGGAACACAGATAAGACATCACATCAATGACGTTCTTTACCAAGGAGATTCATTTGAAAAACTTATTCAAGACATGCAAAAGCTCACAGAAGAGCTCTACCAAAGTGATGGGTCACTGACACCCACCCCTGCCACAATAGTACAAAACCCTACCATCTTGGTTAAGTTTTTAAAAATGATTTGATCAGTCAAGGGTTATTCTGTTACTAACACTATCAAGAAACAAATACTGGTCTACTCATCACAATCAATGTTAATATTAGTGAAATATTTTAGGCACTTTTGTGTTCTGAAGGCACCATTATTGATTTCTAAATTTTACTTCACCTGTTTATGACACCACTTGCAAATCAACCCACTTTGAACAGTGTAGCTTACTAGAGACTTTAGAATCCATCCAAATTGCAGTGCAATCCCTGAATGTCTCCCAGAGACTCCTTCGCTGTAAAAGCTTTAGCAACCACCTCCCATATATGTCCTGGAGTCTCTGGGCCAACCATGGTGGCAATAAACTTCTTTTGGATTTCTGCAGCACAAAGCGCCCTGGACTGACTGCATACGAGGCTCATACAGCCTCTAAGCCTATGATCCTCTATACCCAGCTGTTCGTTATGCCTTGGGTCATGAAAGCAGTGCTCTGCAAACTTGGTTCAACTACCAAGGCCTCCTTCATGAAATGAAAAATGTACCTACAACATAGAGCTAAAGCTGGGTCCTTTGACATATCCTGTCTGTAGGGGGAATGGCCCCCTTTGTCCCCAGTCCATGGTCAAATGTGTGGTGCTATATGAGGGTACTATCTCCTTCATCCCACAGTAGTTTTACCCCACAAACTATAAATCTACTTTTGTCCCACTTTGTTCTTTATGTATGGTGGCAACATCTTCATACATGATGGAGCTTCCTGAGGTGCTATAGTTTCTCATACTTTAATCGGAAAAATTTTGACCAGTGATGGAATCCAAGGGCTAGTAGTATAATTGGCTGAGCTTTAGATAGTGATCTTACAGCAGGTTGTATGTTTTACAGTTTCTTTGGCATTGTGAGTGGTCTGACTATCTGGTCTAGCCAATGACAGCAGCAACAGTTCCTTATCTAATAATGACACATTTGGGATAAAGAGACTGGAAATTCTTGCCTCACAGATTTCAAAATCAATGTCTCTATCCATATTAAAACCATCTGCAAGGCCTCACTGATATTTGGTTGGCCGAAATGTCCATTTAGTTTTTTCTATAAAATAAAAAACACATTTTTCATTTTCACCAATAACTTTCAGAGGTGTCCAAACTTTCGGCATCTCTGGACCACTCTGGAAGAAGAGTTGTCTTGGGCCACACGTTAAATACACTGTGACACATAATCACAAAATAATCTCCTGATGTTTTAAGTAAATTTATGATTTTTGTGTTGGGCTCCATTCACAGCCCTCCTGGGCTGCATGTTGGACACCCCTGATTAGATAATTTGAATATGTCGGCTATCTCTTGTGTGGTGTAAGGTTGATTGTTCTCAGTTAATGTCTCAATTTGATATCTATCAACTTAAACTGGTCTAACAGACCACAGAGCATTGTCTAGCAAGAAACCTCCAGCACAAACACATTCAATCAGTCACATAACTTTCTCCATACACTGTATAAATCTTTTTTGTTTGTTTTTCAGTTGCATTTTTATCTTTCTTCAGATAATAAAGCATACTATTCTGAAGTGTGTATTTTTTTTCTATCTTCAATATTAAAATGGCTACACAAAAATTCACCAATTTTGATAAGCTGATGTGACAGCTGTCACAATACAGAGTAACAAAATTGTTTTGAATAAAGTTAAAGACCACTAAGCACTGCTAGAGTATTTTTACAGAAAAAAATAAAATGAACATTTTGGCCAACCCAATATATTCTTTGACATTATTGACCGTGCCCAGGACACTGTTTTTACTTCTCAAAATACGGTTTGTGGGGCTCTTAAACAAGACATGCCCTGAAGCATGTGCACCCCTTGTCAGCATGGGGCTATAGGTCTCAAGGCAACAAAATATTTTAAACATTCAATTTAATTCAATTCAAAGGTTCAAATTCAATTAAGTGAAGCCTGGCATATTTTAGTCATCAAACATCTATGTGAATTGTAAGGAGTCTAACTCTGTTTTTGAGGTTTCACGGCTAACAGCTTTCAAGCCCCTCCACCCCCTTCACCTTCTGCTCCACATCTGGGCAATCTTGTAAGACAGCCTGGGTGCTCTCTCCTTTGGCACCAGTGGTAAGTGAGGGGCAGGCAAGATTTGTGGGAAACCTCACTCTATGCCCATCCCTTTAGTCACCATAAAAGATGAGCCAGTCTCCTTTCCTGCTCTCTGAGGTCATTTTGGGCTTAGGTTTGGAGGCCACTCTGCTTTTCTGAGAAAATCTTCATATAGTGTATTGGTGAACATGAGCATTTGGTGGTGTCTTGAAATCTGAACCAAATTTTGATTAGGATGATCTGTATCCTGCTTTTATGAAGTAACTACAATAGAAACATTGTGTATCAGATGTCATTCTTTCTACTAGAGAGTCTAGAGAAAAAAATGTTTCCTCCAAAATATTCAAGGCCAAAGCCACACTGGTTATCTGATCATCACAACAATTACAAAGATCCCCACATTACTGTGACACAGTTGTTATAGAAGAGTATTTTTAACCAAAAGGATAAAATGTTTAACCAGCACCACAGCAAAAGAGTGTTACTATCCTTGTGTATAATCAAAAATATGTTTGGAAGAAAACAGTTTGCTGGAGTTCTGTTCTACTTTGCTAAAGAGGTTGAGTTTTCTCTTATTGCTTACTTTGGTTCTAATAAAAGTTTGGAAGCATTCTTTGATTTTTTTTTTCAAATAACTTGACAATTTAATAAAATGGAAATTTTTTAAAAAATTCACCCTTTGAAGGCTAAGTTATTGTAAGGAGTACAAGTAAGATACTTGCACAACTTTCATGATTTTGCTTAAAACATTTCTGACCCTTAGAAATAAGCATATCATTTGCATGTCTATTGTTAGAAATCAAATGATTTCCACCCACCAGTAAATCACTAATCAACTAGTTCTTATGGGAGCTTGTTCGGAGAGATGGGTGGGGTGGGGAGGGGGAAGAAAGACAGAGAGAGAGAGAGAGAGAGAGGGAGAGAAATCAAACTAAATACAATGAAACCTTGAAACTTGTTAGGTTGAAACCATGTTTTAGCACTAACTGGTATGTTCTGATTCACAGATGAGGTGAAAATAGTGGCCCCACCCTCTACCTCTACCCAGGAAGTCTCCAAGTACAGTCAGTGATCAGTACCATTTTTCAATTGTATATCACTTCCTCTAATATGTCCAAGAGTCCAAGTATATGTGGTGTTAATAATGTTTGTAAAGCTATTATTCCTGCTAGTTTTTGCCTCATCATGATGAGAAAGGAATTCAGTTGAAGTAAGAGGATTCCTCAGTTTTTCCTAGAAGCAGGTTGTTCTAGAATGAGTCCTTTCTTTAAAGAGCCATTGAACTTGTTGTAGTACAGCCATACTCTAGAGAGCCGAAACCCATGCAAACGTGAGAAATCTGCTGTGGCACTGTTGTATATGCTCCCATACTGCAGCATGAGTCAGAACTATTGTCATGTATGCAAGCTGAAGTCCTTGGGCCTGCTTCCACCTCAGCCACTCCTCTACCTCTAGTGTAAAAAGATGCTCAGACTGCAGAAGGTTTTCAAGGTGTGAAATAGTATGATTTCCCCCACTTCAGGGGAACGTTTAGCCAAATGCACCCCATGGTCAAACTGACTTCAGTTACAGATACTAAAAACAAACTATGGAATTACTCACAATACCACATTTTCAGAGTAATGTCTGTCCACCAAGCATATTAGGTTATGTCTCTGACCCAGAATAGCCATCTTTTTTCTATTCAGAGCAGCAGAAGCTCTGTTTATCCTGTCTCTTTCTTCTCCCACAGTGGTTGGTTTTATTAATTACATAGGCTTATTATCTTTCTCATCACAGTGGGATTACAATAATTTAGAATCCTGGGAGAAGTGGTTATAATACAGAGTGGGGCAAAAGTAGGTTTATAATTGTTTATATAGAAAATAATACAATAATAATAAATAACGCAAGAATAAACCCTGTGTTTTTTGTACTCACAGTTGTAAACCTACTTTTGACTCACCCTATATACTGTCTTCATTTCAAATGAGGCCTCTTGCCTCTTCAAAATTTTCCATATTTATGCAAGACATTTTGATCTACTTCAATCAAAAATTTTAAAATACTATCATTTGTTATTTCAATGAATAGTCATTTAAACATTATGAATTGAACTGGATTCTACTTTATAACCATTTAATAGAATGTTTCAAAAATAGACAATCAAGGATATTATTTATACCTTGAAATTAATAACATGAAATTTTGACTTCTGAAAATATTTTTCCATTGTCCAATTTTTATCATTTATTGTGTAAATAGAAAAAACAAAACTTTCTTTCTGGATATTCTTTAAGAAACTGAGCAATTTGCCCTGGATGGTGTAGCTCAGTGGATTGAGCACCAGACTGCAAACTAAAGTGTCACTGGTTCAGTTCCCAGTCAGGGCACATGCCTGGGTTGTGGGCCAGGTCCCCAGTGGTGGGTGTGCAAGAGGCAACCACACATTGATGTTTCTTTCCCTTTCTTCCTTTCCCTCTCTCTAAAAATATATTTAAAAATTAAAATAAACAAAGCAATTTGTTTGTAATATAGCTAGAAATTCTTAATTACCTACAGATTGTCTGGATTTCAGACATGGAAATAAAATTAATTTTCATAAAACCAGTATTCTAAAGTGTATGATACTTGAGGAAAACACAGTTTGCCTTTCTTGATGAGAATAAATTTTTAAGAAGTCTACATCATCTACATGCTTGGACAGTCAATAAAGTTGCTTTCAATGAAAAATATCAATTTAAAGTCATTTTTTCTGTTTTACATAACATTATTGTTTTAACTAATAGTTTAACTGACGTGTATGACATGGAGAAAGTAGACTTCTTTAGAGGGTGTTATGAGTGAAACATTTTTATTTTATTATTTTTTATTTTTTTATTTTTTAAAGATTGTATTTACTTTTAGACAGAGGGGAAAGGAGAAAGAAAGAGAGGGAGAGAAACATCAATGTGTGGTTGCCTTTTGTATACCCCCTATTGGGGGCAACCTAGGCCTGCAACCCAAGCCTGTGCCCTGACTGGGAATCGAACCTGTGACCTCTTGGTTCTCAAAATGGTGCTTAATCCACTGGGCCACACCAGCCAGGGTAAGTGAAACATTCTTAGTAATCACATTTTCTCATCATTCCTGTTTCAAGTGACTAAAAGAAATTGATCTTTTAGTCAAACATAGAACTGTAAAATTGGAAAGAGTACTATGCAGCCTGTAATACCACTGACCTCCAAATATAATCATAAGTATATTACAAATTAGTGTATTTTTCCCTGGCTGATTTGGCTTAGTGGATTAAGTGCTGGCCTGCAGGTTTGATTTCCATTCAGGGCACATGCCTGGGTTGCGGGCCAGGTCCCCAGTAGGGGGTGCTGAAAAGACAACCACACATTGATGCTTCTCTCCTTCTCTTTCCTCCTTCCTTCCCCTCTCTAAAAATAAATAAATGAAATTTTTAAAAAGAAATTAGTGTATCTTTAGTACCCTGATAGTTTAATATCATTAATAAAAACCACACCCACAGGAAACATTGTTATTAGATAGTCTTGCATACTGTATATTTGCATGCTACAAGAAAAATTAGTGGATCAGAAACAAATAATGAAATATACTCAAATATGGCTATTAATTAAGTTACCCATGTCTAATATTTACTCTATACTTAACTTATTATTGTTTAGAGAATAAAAGTTTTTGCTGTTGTGATTGTATCTAGTAAGGTGTTATACACTTTGGCTTAAATTTTCCTAATGTTCTTAGTATTAATGTGTGTATATATGTATTTGTGTGTATTTATATATTTTTATTTTACTTAAAAATTATAGATATATATTAGGTAGAAATATGTATTATGATTAAAATTAAGTACCATTGCTAAAGTTTATCTATTTATAATTTCCTTCTGCTAGATTTCTACCAATTAGGTCTTAATATTTGTGTCTTTATTCATGTTGTACATTTGCCTGTTTCTAACTGTGTAAATTCCAAGATCCATGGCAATATTTTCAAGAGCGCATCTGAAAAAAAAATCACCCCTTTTCTTTAAACATATCATAGAACAGCATCATTTTCATTGTAGAATATTATATTCTTTCAAGTTATCTTGCTTAGACATGCCTATAAATTATAATGTGAACCATGGATCATGGTTTTTCAACTCTGAATTCCTCATATCAATCAATACACTAGTTAACTAACTGTCTTTATAAGTACTTTCTAATAGTTGAGTTGAAATCACAGCCAATGGTACAAATGTTTTAAGATTATCTTCAGCTTGAATTAAAAAGATAAGCAGCGTTTATGGAGAAGAGGTTGTTGCATGTGCCTCAAATTCCAAATGCAGATTCCTTTCCTGAACATGAGAACATAGTTTTCCTCAATGGTTCATCTTTATAGAATGGGAGAAAAATGGTAGGTGGTGGGAGGTGAGAGCAGTTGTATCATCTACATATGTTCAGTTCCTTCCTCTAGATTGAAGTAAAGTTATTAGAAGTCTCAATACCATTGTTATCTCATCTGAAAAGCATAGCATTGTTACCTGATAAAAATAATCAGCCATTATCATGTCTAGAAAAGCTAATTATAGCTGTTTATGCCTTTCTCCATCATACTTCAATACTACTGTTAAGTCCTGAATCCTAATTTCCAGTTTATTGTCTCTGAGATCCTCAGTGATAAAGAGTACCTTCTTTATCACTCAACTTCTGGTACTTAACACAGCTCATAGTCCATTTTTTTTTGCATTCGGTACACATTTGTAAAATGAATATAGAGTCTTATTTGAATTGTAACTTGCAATTGTAGAACTCATGCTACCCCTTTGATAAATTTTGCCATTACATGTGACTAAAAATTTTTTATTACAAATAAAAATACAAATTAATATTATTGATAAATTTAATGGATGGACTCAGAGAACATTATGCTAAGTGAAGTAAACCTACTAGAGAAAGAAAAATACCATATGATCTCACTCTAATATGGTAAATAATGAACAAATTGAACTAACAAGCAAAATAGAGACAGACTTGTAAATGGAGAGCAGGCTGACAGCTGTAGCAGGAGGGTGTTGAAGGTTCATAGTAGTCCCTCAGCAGGAGGGACTGAGCAAAAAAGAAAAAAGACAAAGAACTCAAAGGCACAGATAATTGTGTGGTGATTATGGGGGGCAGGCGGAGGTAGAAGATGCTATGGGGAGAGAGATGGTGATGGAAAAAATAAATTAAAATGATAGTAAAACATATTTTTAAAGACAAACTGATAAAATAAATATTTTGTTACTTGAAAACAACTTTAACATTATTGGTAAATTTAACTTTTGAAGACATGATTAAGAGTATAAATGAAAATTAGGTTATGAGCCTTTGAAGGGTGATTACTGTAATGGTTTGGTTTGACAGATAATGAGTTAAAAATCTCATCATTATTCTGATAAATGCTTCTCAGACAAATTGAAAGAGGAATTAGCTGCTAGTATTTCATGAACCTTTAAAAGTAAAATTAACATTAGTTATGTAGACAATAATGAACACAGAAAATAAAACCTGGTCCTTTGCTAAATTTTTATCTACCCAAAGACAGAATATTATTGACAATAATTAATGTTGTTATTAATCAATCATAAAGTTGGTGGGAATAGCTAATATATAGTTTGCCCATACATACTAATTTCCTAGTTTCTCAGTGGGTTAATTGTAACCTACTCCTGACTGTTAGAAGAACAAAGTTGTAAAATTTTGTCAGTGTTTCAGAGTGATCAGTTAGACTGGTATTTGAACTCATCTTTATGTTTCTATAATGCCTGTGGTATTACATCTACACTGAAAATAATTAATTCTGACTTAAAGTGAATACCCTATATCTTATTTCCCAATCTGTCCCAATTTGAGCATATCAATATTGAGCCTATTATTACTCAAAGATCTTACAATTCCTCAGTATCCATCCTCTTGGTGAAATGATGCCTTTTACCTCCAGGCATTTCAGCTTCTAGAAGAACCTTATTGCTGTCTAATGTTCACCTCAGTTTATAAGATCAGTCCTGATTTGCATGTGAAATATGTTTTTGAACACTCAGAATAAATTTTTATTCTCTTATGACACAAATCATATCCTATTTGCCTTTAGTTGTTTGCATGTTCACATGCTTCCTCCCCCCCACAAAAAAACATGAGCTTCCAGACTACAGGAATTATATCTTGTCCATTTTGCTACCTACTATGACACCTTGCATAATGAAGTAATGATATCTTGTATGTGTAGTATGCTATATTAAAGATTTTCAAAAATTCTTGATGATATAGAACTAATTTTATTAAAATTAGAGCTTTTCAAACTGCTATGACCTGCATCTAAAATTGTGATCATATAGAATCCAATCATCAGGTGGAGAATTGGCTTGATTGACTCCTAAGGCATCTCATCTCCCCTGATATTCTACAGCTTGATCTTCATGACAGCTCTGTGTAGCAATCAGAAGAGCCATTCAAAATACAGCTTTTTAGTAGATTATCAATACCTTAGACAACAAATCATGAGTGCCTCAGAAATGCCTAAATCTCTGGTAATAAGTGTGTAGATTATCCACTGATTGCTTTTGCCAATGATCTGGAATAGTGACTTTCAAATTATTACTGTAGAGTTAAAGGATCTGGTATGATGCACAGAAGCAGAAGACTCCAGCCCCCACCCCCTAACTAGTGAGCAGAAGTATTAATTTATCCATTAGATATATTAGAGCTGTGAGCAAAATATTTCATTTAAAAACAGTTTTCTAAAGGGAAAAGAAGAGGAAAGGAAGAAAGAGAGAGGGGGATGGGGAAGAAGGGGAGGGAGAGTGGAAGAATCTGGAAAAAAATAAGAGAAGAGGAAAGGAAAGAAGGAAGAAGGGAAGAGAGGGAGGGAGGGAGGAAAAAAAGGAAGGAAGGAAGAGAGACTGTGTGCACAGACCATAGGAATTAAAGGCAAAAAAAGAACAGAAACTCTCACAAGCTTTACTAAAATATGATGCCTGAGAAATTAAAACTACTTTACGCATATAGTTCAGGTGGACATGTAAAGAGAAAGATAAAAATAAATTTTCCACAAAGGAAATATGAATATGAATATATGGGGTGGGGCAAAAGTAGGTTTACAGTTGTGAGAACACAAAACAGTTTATTATTGTATTATTTATTATATTTTTACCATACAAACAATTGTACTGTACTTATATTTACCTTTTTACTAATATATGAACTAGTGGAAGAAAACACATTTTTATCTAGCAATTATTTCCTAGCAAAATATGCTAAGGAAATGGTTTAAATTGGGAGCACTAAGAGTTAATTACCTTTTCTGACTTCTTACTCATTGTCAAAAAAAAAAAGATACGTACTATCTCCATTCTTCTACCTGTTAAAAATCTATGTGGCGAGGATGTATCAGAAATTGAATTTCTTGAATTAGATCAAAGAAATAAAATACTCTGACATTTAGAGTGTTCTCTGATTTTTAAGTGAGGAGACATTTCCTTTGGTTACTTTATTACAGCTTTATATTCCTTAGGTTTATTATACAGAAATTTAACTTTTTAGTCATTCTTACTGGGACTGTATCTTTCCTGCACATTTAACCTGTACCTGAGGTTTGAAGTTAGGACACTGGCACAACAGGGGAGGGTGAATGATGGTGTTACCATGTAGAGGCACACAGACTGAAGCAAACCTTGTTTGTATGACACCCACCTCCTAAAAGAAGCAGTGTAGAATCTTTTGAAATGCCTGCCATGAAGTCATATAAGGATATGGTTAGAAATTTGTATTCTGAAATATTATACTCTGTGTTCTGTCATTCTAAATCTATATCTTAAAAACTTACTTAACCATCAATGCTAGCTTTATCATTTGTAAAATGAGGATTATGAACTATTTCCCTCATAGATTTGTTGTTGATTGAATCAGAAAATCCCTGCAAGAAACCTAGAACAATACTTGAATACATATCAAATACTCAGGAAAGGTTAGTTAATATCATCATGGACTATATCCATACACATAAATGAACACTCAAAATGATAGTACCCACTCTTCTCCAGGGCAACACTTCCATCCCTTTGCATTAAATACCTGTAGAAAACTACAACATAAATGTGGGACAAAAGAAGGCAGTATTACATATCATATAAAACTGGGTTAGAATTCTTGAAGTCACCTTGAACAATTGTAAAATTAGTTTCTTTACATATAGAATAAAAAAAGATTTTAGGGGTGCTCAAATGAGAAAACAAATGTGAAGATTTCATCACAGGACCTGGGAAATGTTAATTACTGGTAAAGTATTACTCTTATTATTAATGTAACAGTCTGACTCTGTTTTTGATGTTTGATTACTGGCAGCTTTTAAGCCCCACCCATGACTTTTCCTTGCCTGCCCCACATCTGAGCAAGCTGATGAGAAAGTGCAGGGCAATTCTGTTGTAGCCCTGGCAGGAAGTTCGACTATGCACCTGCACAGGAACCCTCGCCCAGGCCCACTGCCTCCTCCTTATAGAAACAGCAGGCCAAGTTCCTTTCCCTGATGTCTTAAATAATTTTCCAAACAACTCATTGTCTGCCTTTTATTTCCCAAAGCTTCCTTATGTAAGTAGAAAACCTTTCACACTCTCTTGGTACATGTGGGCATCAATGGTCTGGACATAACGTTAACCAAATTTTTAGTGGGGATCTGTTCTGCTTCTATACAGTGGCTACAAAAGAAAAACAACTTCATGGGCCATGTGACCACTTTGTTTATGTGAAGTTAGAATTCTATGTAGTATAGAATGCAAACTCTATCTGAAATACTCATGGCGTATTGAAGGAGAGAAAAATTAATGTAACATCTCAGGATATGTTTTTAGCAGCTTAAGGTAGAAAATTTTAAAAAGTGACATTGTAAGTTCTTTGTTAATCATAAGGAGGAAATCGTCATTCTTTATTCACCTTTTCTTGATTTTTTGTGAATATAATGCATATATTTGAGGTGTTTTCTTTTTTTTAAGATTTTATTTGTTCTTTTTTTTTAGAGAGGGGGGAAGGGAACGAGAAAGAGAGGAAGAGAAACATGTGTGTGGTTGCCTCTCAAATACCCCCTACTGGGGAGATGGCCTGCAACCCAGGTGTGTGCCCTGACTGGGAAAAGAAATGGCAACCGTTTGGTTTGCAGGCCGGCACTCAATTCACTGAGCCACACCAGTTGAGGCTACTTCTTTTTTTATTATATATGTATTCTGCTTATTTTCCATGTGATTTATATGTCATATTAGTAAAATTTGTACTTTAAATTTAATATTTTTAAAGTTGTTCTCGTTTACCATATTACCCTGTCATCAGACGTTTTTACAGAGATACATTCTGTTTTTTTATTTATGCTCTTTTTCATTTACCTTTTGATGTGTTTACCTTCTGTATTAGGTACCATATTTGCTCATCAATTGAAAATATGTGTTGCTATGACATCATTTACATCAAACATGTTGAGATTTTTTTCTCATGTTTTCATGCTTTTTATCATGGGCTTTACTAATCAGTTCATAAGTTACGTTATCCACAAACAAAACCTTGATAATCTGGCTATGACATCATTGTTCATTTATACATATGGAAAATAGTCATACTCACTCTTTAATTTCTTTGGAGACTTACATTATCTTTCATGGAAATGAACATTTATTCTTTAAGAACAAATGAAAGGTTAATAAGTTTATGATTGCCATTATTTATGAAGTCACTAGACTCAGTTAGTCAGCACTGATTACAAGGAAGGAACCTGAATCAAGTTAGTAGAGCTGAGTGTTCTGTACTGTCACATACTGTATTTTGTTGTAATTTGGACATTTGTAAATGAAAATAGCATTTTTCTTCCAATAGTAATTAAACAAAAGTAATTTAAAATTGAATTCTTTGGGTTTCTTGAATTAAAGTACTCATTAACTCGGTAACTTTATAGTTATCTATTTTTTACATCATGTATTTTATATGACCTTTAAATAAATAATATGTACAATATTCATGTCCTATTTTACACTTATTAAGTAACAAAGTGAAGATTTCAAAAAATTGGATGGAAAGTTAATATTTAATTACTTAAATTGTATATAATTTTATCATAATTTGTGTTTCTCTTTACATTGAGCACATTTTCTTTCAGTGACTCAGTTCATGCTTTATAAAGCTTTGGTTTTCCTCAGTTCATGCTTTATAACGCTTTGGTTTTCCTCAGTTCATGCTTTATAACGCTTTGGTTTTCCTCAGGCTAAATTCTGTAATATAACTAACTTGAAATTTTTTGGGGGGAGAAGCTAATTTATATGCAATCCTTTCCTACCTTGAAAACAGTAGAACTGGCCAAACCTTCCTGCTCACTATTGACTTATTCACTCTCACTGGCACTGCTCATTCTTAGTCTGAGATCTTTTTACTGAGTTGCCATTCTATCTTTTCCTGATGATCACAAAGTTCTTAAACAATTATAAGCTCAATTAAAGAATGCATGAAAATCTATTTCAACTTCATTATATCTTAATGTTTCTTTGCTTTCTGGTCCTACTTAAATCATATAAATTGAAATGATGTGCTGCGGTGATGTGGACCGGCTTGACTAAGGGCAGGGGATGTCTAGAATTGCTGTGTATGTAAGGACTTCTTATTGGGAAGGTCACAGGAATAGAAAATGTCTGGATAAGGGACTGGAGCTGATGGGTGGCATAAGGACACAACAAGAAGTAGGGTATTTTGGCACAACTATTCATGTTTAGCTACTGCTTGATTAGTTTCACTAAGCTATAATAGAGTGAAATGTGCACACTTTAAGTGTTATGTTCACTGAATTCAAATGTGTATACCATGTAACTAAAGCCTTACTTAAAATTTGCATTACCTAAAGTGTGCTCATGTCCCTTCCCTATCATTCCCAACCCCACACTCACCCCATATCAGGTTACCACTCTTCTGATCAAGTTCAGCACTTAGATGAATTTCTGGGTCATAAAGATAAGGAAACTGAATACTTCTGATGTGATTACAAGTGGTGAGGTCACCAGTTTGTGAACTTTGTGCATCATCTTGATTTCCTTGATGAATATTTGCTGAGATTCTAGTGATGTTATTTTAGCTTTATGTGCATGATTTCTTTGGAGACTTACAAACAGCTGTCTTTCATATATTCCTATCTTTGTAGGTAGAATGTAGAAATTTGGCAGTGAGGAAAGCAGACTATGTATATTTATTTTATTATCTTTTCAAAGGCATCAGATCATTGCTACATGTGTGAAATAAGGAGTATTATATAGTAGGTGCCCAGTGTTTGTCCAGCTATGGTTCATAGACAATGTGTATCAGGATCACTGATGATGCTTATTAAAATTTGAAATCTTGGGTACCATTCCTAGACTATTTGGGTCAGAAGCTCTAAGAAGTGAGAACACATTGCTACTTTTAAAAAGTGGTCATCCAAGTGACTTGCTGACATAAACCCTGACACAAGCCATTTACTTAGTTTCTCTGAGTTTTGATTAATTAATCTGAGTTTATTAATAGTTCTTCAATAGTTCTTATTGAATAGGTACCTTCAATAAGGTACAAAATCCTTACGACAATCCCTGGCTCATAGTAAAGCACAACAAATGTTGTCCAGTTTTACTATTGTTATGTTTATTGTTATAAACACACCTGATTAAAGATTTTGAATGTTACCTTATCATTTTATAAAAGGAACTAAGTCCATATCATGATATAGCATCTGTATATATCTTCACCTATATCTCTAGTATCCAGCATCGTCTCACTCACTGAGCTCCGGTCCCATCACTAACTTTTCAGTCATTTGAATATGCCATGTATCCTCCCAACACAGGACCTCTACACATGCTATTCTCTCTTTCCAGAACCTTTTCTCTCTTCTCTTTAGAAATGCCAGTTCAAATGCCATTTGATCAAAGCTCCCTTAGCATACTCCCAAAATCAAGTATTTCTAATTACATAGTCTTTTGAAATATCACTAAATACATCTTTAAAAAAATTTTTTTTAAAGATTTTATTTATTTTTAGGGCGGGGGGGAGAGTATAAAAGAGGAAGAGAAACATCAGTGTGTGGTCGCCCTTCCCATGCCTCCTACTGGGGACCTGACCTGCAACCTAGGGATGTGCCCTGACTGGGAACCAAACAGGCCACCCATTGCTTTTCAGTCTGGCACTCAGTCCACTGAGACACACCAGCCAGGGCACTATTTACATCTTAAAATCATTTATCATAATCCCAATTTTATATTTGTCTGATTATATGAATACTCTGTATTATTTACATTTGGCTTTTTAAAAATCCTCACCTGAGAACATTTTTTTCCATTGGTTTTAGAGAGAGAGAGAAATAAAGAGAGGAAAGGAGAGAGGAAAACATTGATATGAGAGAGAAACATCTATGGGCTGTCTCCCATAGGAACGCAGGCCGGGGACTGTACACACCCAGACCAGGGATGGAATCTATAACCTATGTATGTACCCTGACCAGAAACTGAACCTGCAAACTTTCGGTTACGAGACAACACTCCAGCCAACTGAGCCACGCCAGGTGGGGCTCTATACTTGACTTTAAACTCTCAGGATAGATGTTACATCTGGTTTTGCAAACAATTTACAAGCAGTAAATGGTTAAAAAATATAAGACTGAAGTGCTTTATTTGTGATTTTTTATTGTATTTTTTCCATTACCATTTAGTCCCCTTTTACTCCCCTCCCCCCAGCAATCACCATACTGTTGTCCATGTCCATGGGCCCTTTTTCCTTTTTGTTTGGTCCTTCAACCCCCTAACCTCCCCCCTCACTAGCTGTCATCTGCTCTCTATCTATGAGTCTGTCTCTAATCTGCATGTTAGTTCAGTTCATTCATTAGATTCCACATATGAGTGAAATCATACCATCTTTATGTTTTGCTGACTGGCTTATTTCACTTAGCATAATGTTCTCCAGGTCCATCCATACCATTGCAAATGGTAAAACTTTCTTTTATGGCCCAGTAGAATTCCAGTGTGTAAATGTCCCATAGTTATTTTATCTACTTATCTACTGACAGACACTTGGACTGCTTCCATATCTTGGTGATTGTAAATAACACTGCAATGAATGTAAGGGTGCTTATATTCTTTTGAATTAGTGTTTTGGGCTCCTTCAGATATATTTCCAGTAGTGAGATCACTGGGTCAAAAGGCAGATTCATTTTTAATTTTTTGAGGTATCTCCATACTGCTTTCCCCAGTAGCTGCACAAGTCTGCATTCCCACCAACAGTGCAAAAGGGTTCCCCTTTCTCCACATCCTCCACAGCACTTGTTTGTTGATTTATTGATGATAGCCATTCTGACAGGTGTGAGATGATAACTCATTGTGGTTTTAATTTGCATCTCTCTGATGATTAGTGATGTTGAGCAACTTTTCATATGTCTGTAGGCCATCTGTATGTCCTCCTTGGAGAAGTGTCTATTCAGGTCCTTTTCCCATTTTTTTTAACTGGGTTGTGTGTTTTTTTTTTTAGTGTTCAGTTTTGCAGTGAAGTGCTTTTTGATTTGTCAGGTTTGTTTTGCTTGTTCATTTGTCCTAAATTAAGGAACCAAGTAGACTCTCAGATAATTTTTATTTATATAAGCTTTACTTTTACTATAGTCTATAAATATACTTATACATGTTGAAATTATTATAGAATTCATCTTTTAAGGTACCAAGTCTCTAAAATTAAGGGATTTGTTATATTTACTCTCTAATTTCAAACATTAAAACATAAGAAGTAAAACTGCCAAGTTGATATGAAATTTGAAGGTTAAATTTATAAAGTAAATTATGTTCAGAAATCTCTAGTAAGAAATTAATAGGCTAGATTTGGAACTAACAATCTTGACATAGTTTGATCACTTGTTTTTTTCTTATTACTCATTTTCCTTTTTATTTACAAACCTAAATGGAATGAAAATTCTACTTTTACTTGACACAATAGAGCTATGAACATAATAGACACATTTACTCCTTTGCTATAACTCTGGGCATTTATCTTGCTTTAAAATGCTAATTTTTTAGGCCTTGAGCCTCTTACTGCCATGAATATTTACCTGTGCAGACTCCATTTCCGTTTCTGCTAGGATTTTCTTTGGAGTCAGTGGTGCCATCACTGAGCAATTTTAAGTGTGCTCTGTTAGGCATCTGTGTTCTGCATGGAGTATTCCCATGCACTTTTAGTTTTTGCCCCCATGACTTCATCTAACACTGTTAAAATCCCCTCAATAATGGTCTACTATAAACATTGTGTCTTCTTCAGTGAAGCACATAGGTGTTTTCATTTTAACTACATTTTTATGAGGTCTGTCAGTACTGAGAATCATTCACTTTTCTTTAATCTAGTGGGCAATGTCTAGTGATTCCACTGTGGCAGGAGTCTTTTCTGATGACCCTGAACTAAGTCAATTCTGATGAAAAGGCCAACACCTCTCATACATCCTGTCAAAGTGTGTTTTAGTTTTCTTTCTATTCAGTAATTCAGCAAGATAATGTCCTACTCTAATAAGAGCTTAATATCCAAAACACATAAAAAAGTCATACAATTCTTAGTCTTATACAAAGTAGAATATTGTTTATACTGAAAAAATTAGAAAGCAGACATAAAGTTGTTTTAAAACCAACATTAGTAACTCTAATTTCTTTTTTTTAAACTATTTTTTAAAGATTTTATTTATTTATTTTTAGAGAGGGGAAGGAGATAGATAGATAGAGAGAGAGAGAGAGAGAGAGACATTAATGTGTGGTTGCTGGGGGTCAAGGCCTGCAACCCAGGTATGTGGCCTGACTGGGAATCGAACCTGCGACACTTTGGTTTGCAGCCCACACTCAATCCACTGAGCCAAGCCAGCCAGGGCTAACTCTGATTTCTAAAAAGATCCTTCTATTTATCAGAAATATTAAATTAACTTTTAAAACACAAATTATAAACCACTGCACTGGGCAGTGTGTCTCAGTTAGTTGGGCATTGTCCTGTAAACCAAACACAAAGACAGTAAGAAGGAATGTCCTTAATAGGTTTTGAAAAGGTGAACTGATAGAACATTTGACATGGCATTTTGAAACTGTCAGCTTCTGATCCAGTTGGGAGGACAATTTTTCTGACCAGTCTGTCCCTTGCTCTTTGAACTTCATCTTATAAATCAGAAGTCAGCACACTACAGCTAGCAGGCTAAATCCAGATCAATATCTGTGTAAATAAAGTTTTATTGGAACACAGGCTTGTGTGTGTATTTCATATTGTCTATGGTTGTTTTCATGCTACAGTACAGATTTGAGTATTTATAGCCAAGAATGCCTGATCTGCAGAACCTAAGATATTAAGCATCTGGCCTTTTGCATGAAGGCATTTGTCCTACCTTGTTATAGACAAAGAGCCTTACAGACAGTAGACAGGGGATTAGCGGTAAATGAATGCTTTGGAAGATTCTCACAAAGAAAAGTGTGTACAGATTTGACCAATGACCAAGAAGTCTGGGGCTTGATCATTCTTAAGAAAGAGAAGGAAACTTAATGCTGAGGACTTTTTAAAATAACTGAGGATCACATTAAACATAAAACTTACTTACTAGTAATGGGCAAGGTGGCCACAGCAAGGGAAGACTTCAGACATCTCAGCTATGCATACAGTTACAGAGGTGAGCTTCTTGTGGGTAACAAAGAGGGGCTTGGTCAAATCTTACTGGGAACTATGTGTGCTGAACTTCACCAGTTTAAGATAATGGTAACAATTTAGTGTCAGGTTTATTAGCTTGCTACAAACAACAGTGAAAATACAAATGAGGCACCATAAAGATTCTTAGAGTGGGAAGTGGGGGAAGGTTATTTATAGCACTGTGGCTGCTGGAATTAGTCATTAGATGGCATATATATGGAATGAATGGATATTGGGAAGCTCAGGGGTCTTACCTTTTAAATATATGTCTCTGTTGAGGTATATTATATTAGTTAGTGGGTCTGTGTTTTAGCTTGGAATATATGTCTGAGTAAACTGATGTTAATGAGGTGTCTGTCTGCAACTGTGGTAGGCAGAATTAGAAGATGCCCTCTTCCAAAGTTTTCTCTCTGCCATTTATTTAATTAAGCACTAATATAAGTACTACTGTGAAGGGGTTTTGCAGATGTAATAACAATCCCCAAGTAGTTGACTTTGAAATAACAGAGATTATCCATCCATCCAGGTGGAAGTGACCAATCAGATGAGCCCTTAAAATTCTGCTGACTTTCCTGTGGCTGGTAGAGGAAAGAAAAAAAAAAGAGGTATTCAAATTAAGAGAAGAATTTGATGTGTCATTGCTGGTTTTGGAGATGAAATGAGTCATGTGCAAGGAACAGCCACAAGGAGCTAAGAGTGAAAGCTAATAAGGAAATAAGGACATTAGTCCTACAGCTGCAGGAAAATGAACTCTGATAACAACATAAATGATCTTAGAAGTAGATTCTTTCCCAGAGACTCCAGATGAGGGCCTACCTCTGCCAATATCTTGATTTTTTTCATCCTTGTGAGAACCTCAGCAGAGAAGCCAGCTTCTGACCTATAGAACTGAGATGATAAATGGGTGATGTTTTCAGCTGTTATGAGAGTAGAGATAATTTTTCCATTTTTCACTGTTATATCCTTAGTGCCTAGAATTATGCCTGACACATAAGAAACATTTCAGAAATAATTCCAATTAACCTACTAAACCAAACACTATAAATAGTTTGAGACTGTTTAATCTCATAGGCTCACTACAGATATTTGATTCTAAATCCAGCTGAGTAAAAAATTAAGGGTTAAAAATTTGAAGAGTCCATGAAAAATCTTACATAACCTCTGATAAAATTTTATTAAAGTTATAAAAGGCATCAATGATACAATTACAAGTATTTAATTTTTAAAAAAGATGAATTGATTACTAGACACTGAATACTTAATTTAATACATGTTTTAGTGCACTTTATGTGACACAAATTAATTTGCAATAGAGACAGGAAACCTATCTCTAAGGTAATTAGTCATGGTCAAATCTTAATTATCTTCTTAAATGGGAAAACAACAGGCTTATAAAGATATCTACTATGGTATTTTTGAGTGGTACTTTCTCTTACTCATTAACAACTCATTCCACTAAAATAAAACATTCTCTGGTGTGGATTTTAACACAAGGACCTTAAAGTACTATTATCCATTTTTGAACACCTCCAACCTTTAAGGTTCTGTATATTCCTTTCAATCATACTGTAAGGTGCTTTTCTCTCTATTTTATACATGAGGAAAGTGAGCCTCAGAAATATTAGGGGACAAACTCAAGGTCAGAAAAATTTAATTGGTAAGCCTAAGATTCCAGGATAAGTGGCATTCCATGTTTGTGCTATTCTGCCACACTGTCAATCAGGGACATTTTGTTTATTAAATGCATTCATAATTATTATGAATATCCATGTCTAAATATTTGCAGTGTTTGTGTTGGAGGATTATTGCATATGAACAGAATAAGATCATTATTTTCCTGGAGAACAATTTTGTCTTGGAAACCTTGTTAGAAAGTCGGGGTTGTGCAAACTTTAGTCTTGAAGGCAACAGTCACATTTGCAGAACAAATGCAAAAGGGAGCTGACTGGGACCTACAAACAGATCGAACAACCTGAAAATGACCTATTATCAATTAATTGGCATTTATTTTCCTTTCTTTTTTCAATACACATTTATCAAGGGTACATCTTGTGCCTGACATTGTACCCTCAGTTAAATTCAACATGAGTTTCATCCTTGGTATTTCCGGAGCTTTGAGAGAGGGATTTGAGGTGCTGTACTGGCAGAGATCTGAGACTAAAAAAGATGTGTAGGTGATAGACTTGGGAAAGGCAGTTCCAAGGGAAGAAGGGTGTGAGAATATTCCAGATTAGAAAAAGTGAAAAGGATTGTATGTGAGGAGAGCTTGCTTTTTTGTTGAGGTGCTGTTCTTGGATAATAGAGTCCACTGAGTGGGAAAGGAGCACATGAACACAGAGGTTTGAGAAGCATGAGTTTGTGTGTTCAGTGCCTTCTAGGTCACATTAATAAAGTTCAAATTTATGGGGTGCCACTGAGGGAAATGAAGGGAGTAGATTTTTTTTTCCTTTTCTTATTCTCTCATTCCACAGTTCTCATTAAAGGCTTGCTGTGTGTGCTGTGTGCCAGGCGCTAGCTCCTGGTTCAGGAGCTGCAGACTGTAATGAATTTGTCACTGTCAGGGTCCTTTCCCTCATGGAGCTTATTATCTGGATTGATAGTTTTGAAAGGTCATCCTGCTGCAACATAAATAATGAATTGTAACAAGAAAAGACCAGATAAAGGGAGCTGGAGTAGGAAGCAAACAGGGATGGTTGCTTGAAATAAGGGCTCAGGCTCTAGCAACAAGGAAGTCAGTCATTGTGAGGAAGACGGGGATACATTGGGTGGAGGAGGCATTGAGACCCCAACTTCTCTGTGCAGAGTTATTATGAAATGGAGAGTAGGTATTGTGTATCCTCATCACTGTATTTACATTCCTCATTGGCTAATTTAACCTTAACTCTAAATCATTCTCTTTGCTTTATCATGGATTCCAAGCATTCTGGATTTTAATGTGCGCACCATGGGGGTAATAATGCTCGTGCACAGTGGCTTCACCACGGTCACAGCTTTCTGGCACCAGAGAACTGTGCTCATGATCTAGTTCGAGGAGGCTGTCGCCAGAGACTGGGCCCTGGAAAGTCACTGACCCCATTAGAGAGCCCCCTTAACAATAAATATAATAATAATAATAATAATAATAATAATAATAATGTGTGCCCAACATTTGCTTAACTTACTAATTGGGACTAAACTTAATGACTTTGTGTTTTTTTTTCCTAATTTTTAAAAGTTTACAAATAAGTATTACTCTCTGGATAATAAATGGCTTGACTTTTTGGACATTTTTTCCCCACATTGTAGGGATATAGTCGCATTCAATTACATAGTTCATAGCATGGTGATGACTGTTTAGTGAGCCTCTCTTTCCTCAAAATACCTGCTAATCTATATTAATCTACTCAAGTATTTATAAGATGGTCCCTTCCCAAATTGATAACCAACTTTAATAATTATTTGTGCATTTATTTTTGTACTGTTCAATTGGTTCATGTATAGACATTTTTTGTGTATATATCACATATAATTATTGCCTCTCCCTCACATTAGTTAAAACAAATATATTAAAATAGTTATTTGATTTTTCTTCCCTATTTTTTTTAAATGAAACACATTTGATCCTTTTTTCTTAGTGTTTAAAGTTCTATCAAGTTTATAAAGTTCATGGTTTTAAAATTACATTTTTGGTTTTTATAAAAGCAAATATATTCAATAATTTAATAATTTCCTAAATATTAAAAGTAGAATATAATTATATATTCTCCTAATTATATAGGAGATTTAATTATCTCCTAATTATAATATATAATTATATATAATTTCCTAATTAAAAGTAGAATATAATTATAATTTATGAAACAGTTTATTTTTCCATCACATTTATAAAACAAAAACATGGACCCTTTATACACACTCGTGTTTTCAGCAATTTATATTCTTGGAAAAAAATTGGAGATTTAAAAGTTTCCAGCTTTATATTTAGATCAAGCAGGAATGAATTTCAGAATAAATTCTATTTGCAAGGCCCCTGAAAATCATTTACTAGTCTGCTTAATGTTTTACTAATCCTGTTATGGTTTATTAGCACATTTGATGAAAGTCACAGGGTTGGATTTGAATATATTTGTTTTTAGCTTTTCTTCTGCTAAAGTTTGGCTATTTATTCTTCTATTTGAAGTATCGTACTTCAAACTTCAATAACGTTATGCTATAAATCATATGGCATAAGTTTGACAGTTTTTTTGAGGAAAAAGTAGAATTAATGCTTCAAATAGTCATAATACTTTAATAGTCCTGAACTATGTAAAATTAAAGTGTATAAAAGAAATATTTAGTATTTCTTAGACATCCTAGGGCTGCTCCCATTTCTAATTTGATAAACACTTTCTTCATAAAAAATTCCAGCATTATTTTCTTATCCACTTTTATACACCTTCCTTTTCTTCTTATTCTTAGCAATACATTTTGCAACACAGTTGCATAAATGGAAAATTTAGAACAAAAACCCTCAATCAAAACCTCCATTGTATGCATTTCATCTTGTATAAAATAATTCAATATTTATAAGTGTGTATATACATCAGTTGGTTGCCTCTCATGCACTTCCAACCAGGAACCTGGCCCACAACCCAAGCATGCACCCTGACAAGGAATCAAACCAGCAACCTTTTGGTTCACAGGCAGGTGTGCAATCTGATGAGCCACATCAGCCTGGGCTAGAACTATTTCTATTTAAGCAAGCTTTCAACAAAGCTGGGCCTCTTCATTCGAATTTTTATTATGCCTTTAGCACTTCAAGGGCAATGTTTCTGAAATAATTTGCATATTTACATTGAGAAATTAGTGGATACATTTAGCACATAGTTACTAAAGGGTGGGAGGAAATTAAGTGTTTTATTCTGGATAGCAGTTTCTAAAATATTACATTTTATCTGTTCATCTTGTTTTAGTTCTGTGATAAAATCTCCCTTGTACAAGGTATCTACATAATTCAGACAGGCTTTACTTAAATTTGAGTGAAAGCTCCTTATGAAGAAAACCTGTAATTTCTGCTTATAGTTTATGTTAAAGTCAAAATTTTTTATTAATTTGAAGCCTTTTAAAATCTTAATTATAAGAATTAAAGTGTATTATTTTCCCAGTCAAAATAGTGTATTTTTAAATTTTAATATTAAAGCACATGGGGTGAGTGGCTTTTCTCCAAAGAAATTAACAACTGTAGCTTTAAAATTTTATTTAATTTTTTTGCCTATAAAATCTTTAATGGTATCTTTCTGGGTTGATGAACGTGGACTACAAAATTGACTGATAAACAAATTGAGAATTTAATTTCTCCCTTATGTATAAAAACTAATATGGAAAATCAAGCTTCACTAAGTAGTCCAAGATTAATACTACTATTCTTTCTATTGCAGACTCTTGAACATAGAGGGTGCTGTTACATTAATGAAGATCATGCTAAGCAGTGTTATTTATACTTCCTTTGTAATGGCAAGACCATCTACTTCAATGTGTTGCATGACTGCTAAGTATTAATCATTTTGTCTTTCTGTCAGTGAATATCTTTTTCATAATGCTTTAATGGAGTCCATTTCATAGGCTTTCAAGTGAGATAAGTAAAGATAAGAATGTGAAATCATAGAAATATTTATGGAAAACATTAGCTTATGTGTTAAATGTCTCCTGAACATTCCTGACAGCACACTCTTAATTTTTAACACATACTATAATGAATCATGCCAAACATCAATCAACATGAGTCACTAGACATTAACTATTAACAATTATACAAAAGCAAACTTGCTCTGATGCTCTGGGAATGCACACATTCTGTCACATCCGTGCCAGGACACGAAGACTACTACATTCAGTCTGAGCAATGGACAATAGCCTGGCAATACACAAAGTGGCTCCGGCTAATTGTTATGTTAATCACTTCAAGAAAAAATAAGGTTGTTTAAAGTATTGTGATTCGGAGTTGTGTTAATCTTTAAATTTTCATCTAGCTGGTTTGAAATACAGAGGATATTTCATCTAATAATGGGTAGTATACCTGTGGATATTTTTCAAGGTAACAACAATCAAAAAGGTATCGCATTCTCAATTTGGAATACTATTAACTTCTGTCCTCCAAGCTTTTAATGTTTTCCTCATTCCAAAACGCTGACTCCACACACTACTAGCTGCACTGCTGCTTTCCTTCAGTAACACACTCAGAGACTGGGCCAGCTTCCGGAAATGTGCCTTGGCATATAGGATACTATATTACTGAAATGACTTATAGGTGATATACTTATTGATTATCATCTGGCTTTACATGCAATATTTGTCAGACAAAAACTACTTTGCAAATAGCACAAGTATTAAGTACCTTAAATGTATTTGTATTCTTAGATACTCTAATCCCATTGTCTAAAATCTCAAGATAACCAACCACAGGAGTTTACCCTTTTGCCCCACACTGCCTGCTTGCCAAAAGGAGAGTGTCTTTTTTTTTTTATTTTAGTTGTTGTTCAAGTACAGTTTTCTGTCTTTTACTCCCATTGCAGCCAGAGAGTGTCTTAATTTCATTCAGATCTGCTTGAATGTCACCACATTGGATTGAGTTCTGGTAATCTCGTGGATTGAAATAGCATCATCAGCCCATTGCTCTGTATCATGTAATAGGCTAATTTTCAACACAGCATTTATCATAAGCATATATCTACTTGTAAAATTTTGTGTTTCCCTACTAGAATACAATTCTACTGAAACATGAACTCTGCTTGCTCACTCTTACATCACTAGCTCCTGGAATTTAAGACTAGTCAAATAACACATGTTATATAGCTGAATGATTATGAGTAGTGCATTTTATTAAAGTCAGATGAGATTTCTATGCAAACAATCTTGAAACCTTTGTGAATTTTTAACTAGATAAACTGGTATCATGTACAGACAACATCAACAAGCACACTTATAAAAGTTTTGGTACAAGTAATAGCACTTTCCTTTTTTTATAGACTGTTTCTATGGGATTATTGATCTGGATAATATCAATGAATTATGGATCCTCTGAAGAGGAGAGATGTCAGCATCAAAGTAAAAATAAATATTAAAAATTCTTGTACAGGCTGAAGAATAATTTTGTCTTATTTTAAAGAAGATAAGTGAATTTAGAAATAAAGGGGAACATGACATTTTACCTTACCTAAATCTTAATTTAAGTACTGTTCTGATTATATGATGACTAGATACTTCCTGAGTTGAAAGATAGGAGAATTCTATTTTGCTTTATGCCCATACAATAAGATTTCTTATTTTTGTATTTCAGTTAAATTGTGCAAACAAGCTGAAAAATGCTAGCATCAAAACTGATACTTCTAAATATTCATATTTTATGGCTCTTTTTAGAATAAAACATGTAGTACTTCTCTCTGAGGGAAAACATCATAAATACCCAAAGCCTCTGAAACCACCCTCTTAGTTTAAAGAGCTCTCTGAACTTTCTGAAAGAAATAATAGTATTATAATCAGAGAATCTCAAGTGTAGAAATATAATTATGAATATTATCCCATGGATTCACCAAATTCTCAAATCAAAACAAGGCTTTGTTTCTAGTGTGCTCTTTCATCCCATTTTCGATGTAGAATACCTGCTTCAATAACTGAAGTACCCTTCAGTGCTTGAAATTTTAAATAAAGAAAACATCCAGTCAGTAAATCCTCAGACATGCATTCAGAGAGGTGCCACGTGCGGTGACCTACGTGAAGATAAGATACTGAGGCTTGAAGAGATTGACTTTGGAGCCAGACTCACCACATTCACATCTTGAGTCAACTGCTCACTAATTGTGTAATGTTTGGTAAATTATTTAATTCCCTTTTTCTTAATTTTATTATAATAAGACAGGCATTAATAATAATACCTAGACATTGATGACATCTTAAGAATTAAGTGAATAGGACATCTAGCTCATTATAAGCACAGAAAAGGCATTTTTATTATTATTTAACATAACTTATTATTTCTATGAGATTTGCCTACTATTTTGGGAATATGTGGTTATTATGATAATTTATGTTAGCTAATCAATTTGAAGTATTTCAATATAATGGTAATCAAATTTGTTCAAATAAATATCTACATGAGCATCACTAAGCATCAATTTTTAATAACTATTAACGAGAATCATAAGTTATCCATATACTGTTGATGACTTGATAAAACATTCTGGCCTTTAAAAACAACTCTTTAATATATGTCTATAGTGATACTGACATGACCATTGTAAATATTTACTGACCATATTTTATGGCTAATAATGAGAGAAGTGTTAGGAAGGAAATGATAGAGGATATAAAAATATTTTTGACAAAGTTGTCTCCTAAGGGTTAAAAAATCTTCAGAATATGATTTATTTTCTAGAAGTCAGGCATAAGTTAACTCAGTTAATATTATTAACATTGTATTTTGATATTTATTCTCAATAATAAATTTTCAGATTTCTTACCAAAATCAAGGTATTCCTATATGAAATTTATCAGCCTCCTTGGGAAAAACCATCTGTTTATAAAAATATTTTTTGGGGGGGAAGTATTATGCTCTCATTGGAACTTTAATAAATGCCTCAATATTCATGCTTTGGTAATAATGCTGCTAAAAATAGAAGAAGATTAACATGAATAATGTTTGCATTATTTATTTTTGTTCTTTGTAATGTTTTATACTCTTAATTCTGTCTTTTTCTCCCAAACACACACATACACACACATACACACACATTCATCAAATGTAAAATATTCTGATCTAAATAGGCTACTCATTGAGAGATAAGCTGTGTAAGAGCATAAGATCAGAAAGATTTAGCACTCTACTTTTATCTATCCTACTGCAGAATTCTTCCCTTGAAACTGGTTGATCATTCTACTGGTTCTTGAACAGAGATGTAAAGGAAGTGAGAAAAAAACAGTTTTTAATGGTTCTATATCAAATTACTTACTTTGAAATATGTTTAACTAACTAGCGCTCCTGTCAATAAATGACTTCAGAGCCATTCTGGTGACATGCAAATACCTACTTGTCCATAGGCTGTACCCACAAATGAAAGGATTTAGATATAAGCATAACAATGAATTGTGGGGTACAGGCATAGAGACCAAGATTGCTCACACTCACTACTCATTCATAAAAGACAAGTAGTGTAGTGAGAAAATTTTGGGAATTTGGCACCTTTAGCTGATGTGTCAAATTGAATGATTATGGGGTCACACATTGAGATACTTACTAAAATAAATTAGCCTGTTTGCAATGAATCTTTGTTTTGGCATGGCTGCTAGCCAGTTGTTGTAACAGAATGTTTATAAAAATGAATATGTACAAGCACATTATTTGCTAATGCCATGCTAAACTAGAACCAAAACAGGCATATATCAGCATGCATTAAAATTGAATGACAATTAAATAAGTACTGACACATTTTCCAATTTGTCTTCTCAAATTACCCAAACAGTTTGTTAAAAGCCATAAAAGTCAGACATCTATGCACCAAGTATAGGAGAACCTAAGTACATAAAAAATTTTGGTAGGACTAAAAGAAGATATTGAGAGTAACACAGCAACAGTAGCAGATTTTAATACTGTACTAACATCAATGGATAAATCTTCCAGACAAAAAAATCAACACAGAAACAGTGACCTTAAATGACACTCTGGACCAGGTGAATTTAATTTATATTTATAAAACATTTCATCTCAAAAGAGCAGAATATAAATACTTTTAAAGTGCACATGGAACATTCTTTTGAATAGATCACATGTTAGGACACAGAAGTCTTAGCAAATTCCAGAAGATTGAATTCATATTGCATCTTCTCTGACCACAATGGTATATAACTAAAAATCAATTGTAATAAAAAAATGAAAAACACTCAAACATATAAAGTTAAATAACATGTTGCTAAACAATGAATGAGTTAACTAGGAGGTCAAGGAAGAAATCTAAAATTACCTCGAGACAAATGAAAATGAACACACAACAAACCCAAATCTATGGGACACAACAAAAGCAGATCAAAGAGGAAAATTTATAGCATTAAAGACCTACCTCAAGAAGCAAGAAAAATCTCAAATAAACAATCTAAGCCTATACCTAAAAGGACTAGAAAAAGAACAACAAACAAAATCTGTAGTAAATAGAAAAAAGGAAACAACAAAGACTGTACTAGAAATAAATGGCAGACTAAAAAAGCAATACAGCCCTGGCTGGCGTAGCTCAGTGGATTGAGCACGGGCTGCGAACCAAAGCATCGCAGGTTCGATTCCCAGTCAGGGTACATACCTGGGTTGCAGGCCATGACCCCCAGCAACTGCACATTGATGTTTCTCTCTCTCTCTCTCTATCCCCCTCCCTTCCCTTTCTAAAAATAAATAAATAAATTTTAAAAAAAATTTAAAAAAAGCAATACAAAAAAATCAATAAAACAATAGCCAGTTCTTTGAAAAGATAAACATCAACAACTCTTTAACCAGACTCATCAAGAAAAGAAGAGAGAAAACCCACATAAATAAAATCAGAAATGAAATAGAAGTAACAATTTACACTACAAGAAATACAAAGGATTTTAAGAAAATACTAACAGCTATATGCCAACAAATTAGACAACCTGGAAGAAATGGATGAATATCTACAAACATACCATCTTCTGAAACTGAATCAGGAAGAATCAGAATAACTGAATAGACCAACTACAATCAATGAAATCGAAGCAGAAATCAAGAAACTCCCAGCAAACAGAAGTCCTGGTCTTGAAGGCTTTACAGGTGAATGTTACTAAATATGCAGAGGAGAAATAACAACTATCCTTTGCAAACTATTCCAAAAAAATATCAAGAGGAGGGAAGACCCCCCAAGTTCACTTTTTTGAGGCCAGCATTATCCTAATTCCAAGATCAGACAAGGACACTACAAAAAATATATATATAGGCCAGTATCCCTGATAAACATAGGAGCTAACATCCTCAACAAAATAATAGTAACCTGAATTCAGCAACACATTAAGAAGATCATATACCATGATCAAGTGGGATTTATTCTGGGGATGCAAGACTGGTAAAGTCTTCACAAATCAATAAACATAATACACCACATATACAGAACTAAAGATAAAAATCACATGGTTATATCAAAAGATATGAAAAAGCATTTGATAAAATCCAGGACCCATTTATGATTAAAAACTCTCATCAAAGTGGGAATAGAGGGATTATACCTCAATTAAAAAAAAGGCCATATATAAGAAACCCACAGACTATATCGTACTCAATGAGAAAAAAATAAAAGTGTTTCCTTTAAGATCAAGAACAAGACAGGGATTTCTGTTTTCACCACTCTTATTCAACATAGTACTGGAACTCCTAAACACAGCAATTAGACAAGAAAAAGAAATAAAAGGCATCAAAATGGGAAAAGAAGAAATAAAACAGTCATTATTTGCAGATGATATGATAGTGTATTTAGAAAACCTTAAAGGCTCCACCAAAAAAAGTACTCAACACAATGAGTAAATTCACTAAAGTATCAGACTATAAAATAAATATCTAGAAATTGGTTGCATTTTTTATAAAGCAATAATGAACTATCAGAAAGAGAAAAAAATGCCATTTACAATTGCATCAAAATATATTATTTAGAAAAAAATTTACCCAAGTAGGTATAAGACATGTACTCAGAAAATTATAGAATAATGGAAAATAATTGAGAAAGATACTAATAAATGGAAACATATACCATACCCATATACCATGGATAAGAAGAATTAAGATAAAATGTCCATACGAATGAAAGTAATTTATAGATCAACATAATTCCTATTAAAATACCAATGGTGGATGTCACAGAACTAGAAAAAATAGTCCAAAAATTTATATGGAACCACAAAAGACCCTGAATATCCTTAGCAATATTGAAAAAGAAGAATAAAGTTGTAGGTATCACACTACCTGATATCGAACTATACAACAAGTCCACAGTAAACAAAACAGTATGGAACTGGCATAGAAACAGGCATAGAGATCAATGAAACAAAAGAGATAGCCCAGAAATAAACCCACATCTTTATTGTCAATTAATATTTGACAAATGAGGCAGGAACATACAATCAGGTACAGATAGTCTATTCACTAAATGGTGTTGAAAGAATTGGACAGATACACAAAAAAATGAAGTTAGACCACCCCCTTACACCATACACAAAACTCCAAATGAATTAAAGACTTAAATGTAAGTCTTTAAACCATAAAAATCCTAGAAGAAAAAGTAAGTAGTAAAATCTTGGACAAGTCTCATAGCAATATTTTTTTAATATATCTCTGAGGGCAAAGTAAACGAAAAAAATAAAAAAGGACTACATCAATTGAAAAGCTTTTATACAGCAAAGGAACTATAAGAAAAATTAACAGACAATCTACTGAACGGGAGAACACATTCACTAATGATACATCTGATTTGGGGTTAATTTCCAAACGTTTTAAAGAACTTATACAACTCAATACCAAAATAACCCCAAACAATTAATTTAAAAAATGAGCAAATGACCTGAATAGACACTTCTCCAAAGAGAACATACAGATGGCCGATAGACATATGGAAAACTAATTAGAAAACTTATAGTAAAAAATAAATATGAAATTATATATTTTTGAGCATGCTTAACAATTTTTACAAAACGTGAGGTTTTGAAATGAAAATTTTTGAAAAAATTTTCAGAAATAAATGCATCTTTAATGCTAAGTTATAGAAAATATATTTTGACAACAAATTCAAGTTAATAAAGTTTGGACTTCCCATCAAGATGGCAGCACAGGGAAATACAACTTGCCTCCTCCCACAACCACATCAAAATTACAACTAAAATATGGAACAACCATTACTTAGGGTCATCAGAAATTGAATTGAATGGAAGTCTGATGACTATGGAACTAAAGAAAGCCCATCCATCCAGACCGGTAGGAGGGGGAGGATATGTGGAACAGGATGGTCCTACATCCATGTATGGTAGCTAAAAATTCAGAAGGGATATCTTGGGAGCAAGGAGTCCCAGCCCCATAACAGACCCCCCAGCTAAGGGTTCCAGTGCCAGGAAGATAAGTCCCCATAACTTTTGGCTGCAAAAAAATAGCAGGGATTGAGTTGGTGGGAGAAACTTCTGGACCCAAGCAGTTCCCTTTAAAGAACCCACACAGGGACTTACTCAGATTCATTCCTTCTGAGCTTCAGCCACAGGTAGCAGCTTGAAAGGCACCAGCAGCATACAGGGAAGAATGGAAGTACCTGGCATCAAGGCAGGAGCTCTCAGACAGAAAGGTGGGTAGAATCCATTGTCCTATTTCTGAGCCCTCCCACACAGAGCCACAGAGCCAGCAGGAAGATGCCATATCTGAGACTTCATTAACCTGGCTAACATGGTTTGCCTGGCCCTGGAGATCCCTTGAGACTCCTGTCCCACCCAAATTATGGGCTCACCCAAACTGTGAATATTGGCTTTTCCATGTGAATGATTGGTTTGGCTTATGCTTTACAACTTCCTAAATCCTATCAAACAAGCAACAGCTGGCTTCAGTGAACTCCCAGCTCCTGTATCTCTTGCTAAGCAGCCCCTGGCAGCACTAGCAGCAGCCAGCCTAGATTCACAGCTTGTCTTCACCTGAGGATCTCCAAGCCTACCACAAGCCTAGCCATCTCAGACTGCTTTATAGATTATACAGGGAAGCCCTGGGAAGAACACAGATGGGTGTTGACCTGGGTCTGCACCACCCAGGAATCCCCAGAGGCTGCCACCCAGTGGAGAGCTACAGACCATATCAAAGCATCACCACCCTGAACAGCTGATCCTCTGCAGAGGGCACAGGTTGGTGGTCAGTGGTCATAGCCAGTTCTTGCAGCTGACCAGCATGGGTGAATCCCTCCCTTTGGCCTACCAATAGCAGTCAAGGCTCAATTGCAAGAGGAGGGTTTATTCAGCCCACACGAAGGGTAACCATTTTGGGTGATAGAAGAGCCTATGCCACTAGACCTTGTAGGACATCTACTACATTAGGCTGTACTACCAAAATGGGGAGTCATTACAACTCAACCAAATACATAGAAATGAACACAGGGAGATAGCCAAAACAAGGAGACAAACATGACCCAAGTAAGTAACAGATCAAAACTTCTGAAAAAGAACTTAATGAAATGGAGATAAGCAATCTATGAAATGCAGAGTTCAAAACACTGATTATACCTGGCTGGCATAGCTCAGTGGATTGAGTACAGGCTGCGAGCCAAAGCATCACAGGTTCAATTCCCAGTCAGGGCACATGCCTAGGTTGCAGGCCATGGCCCCCAGCAACCACACATTGATGCTTCTCTCTCTCTCTTTCTCTCTCCCTTCCCTCTCTAAAAATAAATAAATAAAATCTTAAAAAAAAGAATTAGAGTTGATCTTCAACATCAACTTAAAAAAAAAAAACACTGGTTATAAGGATGCTCAGGAACTTAGTAAGGACCTCAACAGTATAGAAAAGTTCAGCCAGAAATGAAGAATACACTAATGAAAATAAAGAACAATTTATAGGGAATCAACAGTAGAGTGGATGAAGTTGAGAATCAAATCAATGATATATATAGAACATAAGGAAACAAAAAAATCAACCAATCAGAACAACAAGAAGAAAAAAGAATCCAAAAAAAACTGAGATAGTCTAAGCACCCTGTCAGACAGCTTCAGGTATTCCAAACTTAGCATCATAGATGAGCCAGAAGGAGAAGAGAAAAAAACAATAATTGTACATTTATTTGAAAAAATAATGAAAGAAAACTTCCCAAATTTAGAGAAGGAAATAGACATGCAAGTCCAGGAAGCACAGAGAGTCCCAAACAAGATGGATGCAAAGAGGCTCAGTCCAAGATACATCATAATCATAATGCCAAAGGTTAAAGATAAAGAGAGAATCTTAAAAGCAACAAGACTAAAGAAGTTAGTTACCTACAAGGGTCTTCCCATAAGACTGTCAGCTGATTTCTCAAAAGAAACTTTGTAGGCCAGAAGGAATTGGTAAGAAATATTCAAAGTCATGAAAAGGAGGGACCTACAGCCAAGATTGCTCTACCCAGCAAAGCTTCATTTAGAATCAAAGAAAAGATAAAGAGCTTTCCAGACAAGAAAAATTAAAGAAATTCATCATCACCAGACCATTATTGTATGAAATGTTAAAGGGACTGGTTTAAGAAAAAGATCAAAGCTATGAACAATAACATGGCAATAAATACATTTCTATCAACAATTGAATCTAAAAAAAAAAAAAAAACTAATCAGACAGGAATAATAGAGACAGAATCATGGATACAGAGAGTGTTTGGATGCATGCCAGATGGGAAAGGTATGTGAGGAAATGGGTGAAGAGGTGAGGGGATTGAGAAGTATAAAATGTTAGTTACAGAATAGGCATTGGGCTGTAAAATACAGTATACGAAATAGAGTAGCCAAATAGCTTATAAGCATGACCCATGAACATGAACAGTGGTGTAGGGATTGTCAGAGGTAATGGGTGTTGGGTGGAGAGGGACAAAGAGGGAAAACTGGGATAACTATAATATTATAATCAATAAAGTATAATTAAAAAATAAAGTCAATACAGTTTGACATGAATGGCTTATCATTCTGGAAAGGAACTCTGACATGGACACATAAAGTGTTACTTTAATTTCCCCAAACTTACAAACAATATCTTTTTATCCCACATCCCTACCCACTGTTTTTATTTTTGATCTTACCACCATCTTGAAACACTTTCTTCAGTTGGAATACCAATGTTCCTTCAATTTCTTCTTCCCTACTTATTGCTCCTCAATAGTCTGATTTGGTATTTTTCCCCCATCTCTGAGTCCCTTAAATCTCAGAGTGCCCTGGAAAAATATGCTAAGCAATAAAACTGATAAATCCTTCTCCCAAAATAGACCGAAACTCATCTGCCACTATCTCTTAAAGTCTTAAAGGCTGAGAGTTGTGCCTGACCTTCGTTATATATGTTATTTAACAGAGAAGCTATTCATCCCAGAAGTAAATGAGCTCACAAAATAATTATAAGGAAAAGAGAAGATTACAGAAAAAAAAAGAATAAGACATAGGACATAGACAATAGCTTAAAAAACATGAATGAGCCCTGGCTGGTGAGGCTCAGTGGACTGAGTGCCAGCGAGTGAACCAAAGGGCTGCCAGGTCTATTCCCAGTCAGGGCTCATGCCTGAGTTGTGAGCCAGGTCCCCAGTAGGGGACCTTTGAGGGGCAACCACACATTGATGTTTCTCTCCTTTTCCTCCTCCTTTCCCCTCTCTCTAAAAATAAATAAATAAAATCTTTAAAAAAATGAATGAGAGAATATGGTGCAATTGTAATTCAAAAATGTAAAGGAAAAAAATTAGAATTTTATTCCAGCAAATTGTTATTTAAGTAGAGGGCATGAAATATATTCTTGGCTATACAAGATTTCAAAAGATTTGTTAAATGAAAACCACACTGAACACAATGTGTATGAAGTATAAATAATAGCAGACACATTCAGAAGATATCTGAAGAAAAGATAAACATATTTTCTGGTAACATTAGTTATTGTCTTAAAATGTGTATATCTGTATCAATTTATCTAGATTTATCTATCATCTATCATCTATTTATCTATCTATCATCTATTCATGTATCACCTATCTATCATACTCAGTCTTAAAATTTAATAGTGTGATGAAGTGGGAAGGAGATCAAGAGTTCTAAAAATGTAGAAAAATCATTTTATTCTTAGACTAAAAATAAATATATCATTTTTTAATTCTCACTCAAGAACATGCTTATTGATTTTAGAGAGAGGATATAGGAAGAAGAGAGACAGACTGAAACATGGATGTGAGAAAGAGACATTAATTGGTTGACTCCCATAAATAGTCAGATTTAGATTTGGAAAAGATTTTTAAGAAAATAAATTTAATCTTACTCATCTCCAGTATTTAGAAGATACACAATATTAGAGTAGAGCTCAAATAAAATTGTCCTTTAAGCGTAAGTGGGATTAGTCAGAAGTGTATCAGCTGTTAGTAATCAAGCTTAAAGTCTTTTATTATCACTTCTGATATTGGAAAGTACCTTCTTCATGAGCTCTGTAAAACTGTATTGTTTCACAAAAATGCCCTCTTCTTTTCTATATTATTTTAGATGTACTATGAATTAACAATGAGTTGTATTTTTAAGGTGTAATGATTTACCCATTTAATATAAACTTGAAAAGGTACAGTGTGCCTTCTGGGAGTTGTGAATATCTGCTGAATGTTTAAATGGCCTCGGGTCATTTCGTGTACCCAGGTAAGACTCCCGAACCCACTTTGACTTAGTTTTATTTCAGCACGGTGGACTGTTAATAGAAATTAAAAATTAAAAAAAGATTTTCACACATGATTGGCAAACCAAATCTGCTGAGATTTCTCTAAGTCTAGCTTGCTGTTGGCTGGTATTTAATTAACCAGTGCACAAATAAAACGTCCTCAGTTTAATTTTCATTCTGTAGTTCGATACTGTAAACTATTCACAATATAATTAAAAGTCCTGAATTCTCCCAGGATTGATATTACCAGTAAGCAACCAACCCATGAAATAGAGAAGCCTGACTGTTACTCTGCCAAGTTGTGTGTGTTAATACAGCCGCACAAGGGTTCTTTGCTTGGTCTGAATGAGCCGAGAAAACCCCAGCTAGCAACTGGGCTACCACCTGCTTTTACAAACCTCTCCAACCATCTGATCTCCAAGAGGGCTTGATTAAAGCTAATATATGAATTGCATTGCATTTTATTGTATTTTCTTGAATTTTCTTAATGAACTTATTCTCAGGCAACACAAATTCATTCTACTGAGAACAAGTATAATTATTGTCAGGTTTCAAGTTTGATGTTTATCCTAAACAAAAATAAAAAGAAATAGGTTGCAGCTCAACAATGCCATTTAGAAAAATTATTCAGTTTTAGATATAGGTGTTTAAAAGTAAACACTATTACTTTTTTGAATAGTCTTTTTTCAAAGACTTAATCATTTAGACTTTAACTAAAATATCTACAGAATTATCATTGACCTATTTATTTGAGCTTTATGCAAAGCACATGATTACTTTATGGCAAATGCCTCCACCAATTTCTTTCAGCAGTTACAGTGAAGAGAGGATAAACAGAATTAATAGTATACTGCTATAGTGTTTATATAATTGTTACAGATATCCAAGCTCTCCTCTAAAAGTCCAATATTTTCAGGAACCTAGCAGCCTATTTACTTGTTACTTTGGTATTTTTGATGCAATGAATTCAAAAGTTTTGTGGTTTGGGTAAAATCTACATTTTATGAATGATGCTCTTTTATCTGAAATACCCCAATGCATGATGATTTTGTTGATATATAGAAAAAAAATTTTTAAAAATTGCTTTATTCTGTATTTTCTGAAGGAATGTACATCCCTTTAATTTTACAAACAAGCCTCACTCTTGAAAAATTCTCACTTGAATAAACGGACATTTATTTAGAGTTTTATGGTAAATGTGCTGGGCATAATGCTAGTGTCCGTGAATGAAGGAGAGGATGAGGGCTGTGCTGAATGTCATAGATGTTTTCTCGGCAGGTGCCAATGGGGAGCCAGAGTTATTGATTTTGATGCTGACTTGCATGTTGCATATTTAAAGAAATTCAATATTGAAATTGATTTAGGTTAAACAGCTGAGTATGTGTGGTAGGCCATCTCAATGGTCAGATTCTTAGAATTAAACATAGGCTAAAATGAGAATATTGAGATTTCTCAGAGTTTGATTTAGGAACCACATATTAAAATGGCTATAAATATTTTAGGGGAAGTAGTTTGTCATATCATTTGAAAACTCACCCTGGTTGTCAAAAAATTTTAAAGATATGTTTCCACTTAAATATGCTCATTTTTAAAATTTTTACCCTGACCTTAGTGGAAATGAAGAACTATGTTCTGAAGTTAGTATCTCTTCTTACCTGTTTTGTTTTTTTCTCTAGCCTAGCTTAAGAGTCAAACTAGAGCCCCAATTTGTGTATGGAGCCTGTTTTATTAAATATAACTTTTGCTCTTGCTAATGTGCAGTTGGTATTTTAAAAGGGCATAATACTTATAATAACCAGGTTATAAATGCAATAACTTTAGCAATTTCCATTTTATCTGGCCCACTTCATACATGCAAATTAGCATCCCTTGCATTTTTGCATGTGTTCTCTGGGTTAAATGATCTTAGTTTCTTGGTTCACTTTTTATTTGTTCAAAATACTACAGTATGGAAACTTGTGGAATTAGCTTCTCTCACTTAACAAAGTGCAATAAATTTGATGAATGTTTTGTATGGATTAATATTTCACTCATTTTATTGCTGAGAAGTATGCCATTGTACAGGTGCATTGTTCATCCATTCACCTACTGGGGTACCTCTAGGTTGGCTTCAGATTTTGGTGCTATAAAATATTGAATACAGATTGTGCTGTGTGTCTGTTGGAAGAAGGTGTATGCACGTCTTCAATCCACTTGAATAAATACCTAAAGTGAGATTACAAAATCTCACGTTAATTGTGTTTACTGCCAAATCAGTTTCCAAAATTGTTGTACCATTTTGCATTACCACCAGAAATGGATGAGAGTTCAAATTGTTCCACAGTGTCATAAAAAAAGCTCTTGATATTGTCAGTATGTTTTATTTTAATAGACATGAGATAGTATCTTGTGTTTTTTATTTGCATCACCATAATGACTCATGAGGTTGATGGGGGGATTGAGCAAAAAGGAAACAGAACTAGTGGACATGGACAACAGTGTGGTCATTGCTGGGGGCAGGAGTTATAAGGGGACTGAATGGTAATGGAAAAGAACACAGGGATCCTCCCAAAAACTGAAAAAAAAAAAATTTATTTTTATTTATTCATTTATTTTTAATTGTTGTTCAAGTACAGTTTTCTGCCATTTACCCCCATCCCAACCCACCCCCCAGCCCTCCCCACCTTTCTCCCTTTTCCACCCCTCCTTGTTATTGTCCATGTGTCCTTTATACTTGTTCCTGCAAACCCTTCCCCTTTTCCCCTGAAATTCCTTCCCCTCTCCCCTCTGTTCACTGTCAGTCTGTCCTCTATTTCAGTGTCTTCAGTTATATTTTGCTTGTTTGTTTGTTTTGTTGATTAGATTCCTGTTAAAGGTGAGATCATATGGTATTTGTCTTTCACTGCCTGGCTTATTTTACTTAATATAGTGCTTTCCAGTTCCATCCAAGATGTTGCAAAGGGTAGGAGCTCCTTCTTTCTGTTGCGTAGAATGCTATTGTGTAAATGTACCATAGTTTGTTTGCTTCTTTGTTTGTCTATTCTTTTTTAAAATTTTATTTTAGCCTGGCTGGTGTATCTCAGTGGATTGAGCATGGCTGCAAACCAAAGTGTCGCAGGTTTGATTCCCAGTCAGGGCACATGCCTGGGTTGCAGGCCACGGCCCTCAGTGACCGCACATTGATGTTTCTCTCTCTCTCTCTTTCTCCCTCCCTTCCCTTTCTAAAAATAAATAAATAAAATAAAAAAATAAAAAAAATTATTTTAATTGTTCTTCACGTACAGTTTTCCGTCTTTTACTCCCATCCCAGCCCACCCCCCAGCCCTCCCCACCTCCCTCCTATTTCCAACCCCCACCCCCCAGTTTTTGTCCATGTGTCTTTTATACTTGTTCCTGTAAACCCTTCCCCTTTTCCCCTAGAATTCCCTCCCCTCTTACATCTGGTCAATGTACCATAGTTTTTTGATCCATTCATTTACTGGTGGGCACCTAGGTTGCTTCACAATGGTCAGAATGGCCATTCATAAACAAAGGAACAAACAAGTGTTGGAGAGGTTGTGAAGAAAAGGGGACCCTAGTGCACCATTGGTGGGATTGCAGATTGGTACAAAATATTTCTTTCATTTCTTTTAAAATGCGTTATTTCTTTTTTATTGTGTTTTAAAAGTTTTTAATATATTCTGGGAAAAATACTTTACATTTTATATGATATGCAGTTATTTTTTTCAAACTGTGGCTTGTTTTTTTCATTCTCTTGAAGAGTGTTTTTAGTATTTATAAGTTTTGTGTAGACATATTCTTTCAATTCTCTTGAATGTACACCTAGGAGCAGAATCGCTGGGTCATATGGTAGCTTTGCATTTTATTTTTTTTAGGAACTGCCAAATTGTTTTTCAAAGCAGTCTCATCATTTAACATCCCTTCAGAAATGTAAGAGTGTTCCAATTTTCCACATCCTCAGCTAAACATTTTATTGTTATTTTGATTATAGGCATCCTAGTGAGCCTGTAATGGCATTTCATTTTGGTTTTGATTTGCATTTTCCTAGCGCCTAATGCTGCTGAACAATTTTTATGTGCCTATTGGCTTATATTCTAGATATTATAATAATGAATTCCCTGTTTTTATTTTTCCTAAAATATAATTTCTCTTTAACTTTTGAAAGATACCATTGCTAAAAACAGAATTCCTGGTTAAGAGTCTTTCCTTCTGCACTTTGAATGGAGCATTCCCATCTCTTGACAGCCATGGTTACTGAAGGGAAATCAGCTATTATACTATTAAGAATTGTTTTTATATGATGAGTTGCTTCATGCTTACTGGTTTTATAATATTCTTGGTCCTTTGTCTTTGAGCTTAATTATGATATGTCCCAGTGTGGATCTATTTGAGCTTATTCTACTTGCAATTTTTTTTTAACTTCTTAGATATATAGATTAATGTTTTCAACCCTTTGGACATGTTTTCTTCAAACATATTTTTCTTCAGGTATATTTCATGTCTCTTTCTCTATCTCATCTCCTTATAAGAATCCCATTGTGTGTATGTTTATAAACCTGCTCTTCTCCAACAAATCACTGAGGATTTGTTCATTTTTCTTCATTGCTTTTCTTTTTTTCTGTAATATGGATTAAATAACTGATAAACTTTATTGACTAATTTTCAAGTTTAATAATATTTTTCTTCTGTCAGTTGAAATTGTTTGAGCCAAATTTTTGTTTTTAGTTATTGTGCTTTTCAACTTAGAATTTCTATTCAGTTTTTTAAATATAATCTTTTTTTTTAAATTGATATGCAATTTTTCCCCTGTGCTCCCCTCCACCCAGCACCCCAACTCAACTCTGGCAATTTCCCCTCCTTTGTTCATGTCCACAGGTCATGCATATGAGTTCATCAGCAACTACATTTCTGACACTTGCTCTTAACATCCCCCGCCTATTCTGTAACTACCAATTTGTACTTCTTAGTCCCTTCACCTTTTCCTCCATTTCTGCAGATGGCCCACCCCACCGTTAGCATCTAAATGTTCTCCACATCTGTGATTCCGTTTCTGTTCTGCTTGTTTGCTTAGTTTGTTTTTAGATTCATTTGTTGATAATTATGTATTTATTGCCATTTACATAGTACATAGTACATAGTTTTGGTCTTCTTTTTCTTAAATAAGTCTCTTTAGCATTTCATGTAATAATGGCTTGGTGATGATGAACTCATTTAGCCTCACCTTGTCTGGGAAGCGCTTTATTGCCCTTCAATTCTAAGTGAGAGCTTTGCTGAATAGAGTGATCTAGGTTGTATGTCCCTGTTTTGATGACTTTGAATAAATATTTCTTTCTAATTCATTCTAGCTTGCAAAGTTTCTTTTGAGAAATCACCTGATAGTATAATCACTTTATTCATATGCTATATTGATGAGACATTATTCTCAAACATTCTTTTATTTTGTAGAACATATTTATAATATTTGACATAAAGTCTTTGTCTAATATCTAACAACTAGGTTTCCTAAGGGATAATTATTATTTACAGATTTTCCCATATAGATAATACTTACCAATATTTTTGCATATGTCATAATTTTGTTGTTTAAAATTGGACTTTTTAATAAATAGACTTTTAAACAATTTATTCATAATTTGGGGAATTCTTTATTTTTCATTCTGTAGTGGTATATATTATGTTTACAATTTTCTTTGCTACTTAGGGTTTGTTTTCTCAGCAAACAAAACAATATTGTAGCAACAGAATCTGTGTATTTAAAACCTTCCTTTCTCAGTAATTGTCTTGGGACTCCTGGTGAAATTTCTTTGTGCGGAGAATGAAGTAGTGTATTTTAACAACTATAAGAGAAATTCTAAAAGAATTTACTTATAATAACATTATTACCATCAACTAACATGTATGTTCTTTTCATGTGAAGACTATACTCAAGTGTCAAAGCATATTATTTGACTCACTGGAAAATTTGGCTGTCCAAGCCAAACTTTGGATGACTGCAAACCGAAAATCCTCAGAGGTCAGTGGAGAACATGTTATTTGGCTAATTTCTTTCCTCTCACTATATATTAATCTATTTAACTTCAGTAACTGTTCTTTAGGTCCCTAAATTTGGATTTATTGCCTATAGCTCTTATTGTGCAGGTATTTTTTAATTATTTTTTTATTTTTGTCAATATAAATGTTGTATTTCTTTATATCTATTCTAATTGAAGAAATGTTCCAATCACATATCAAACTATGCTATTCACTACTATTTCCTACTTTAAAGTATCTAGCACTTATGTTTCAATACTGTGTTGGTTGATTTCTTAACAGGTAGAAAAATACTTAGTTTTATGGCTAAATTATGCATTTCTTTCTTGTTTATGAATGGTATATGTTACCAACTTTTGTCTAAATACACACACATGCACAACTTTCCAAATTAAAAAAAAACACATTTGTTCCTAAAATATAAACAAATAATCCATTCTGAATTACAACAAAGCAAATTGTTTGAGTCAAATTTTTGTTTTTAGTTATTATGCTTTTCAACTTGGAATAGAATACAACAAAACATGCCTTACATTTTCAAGGTATTAGCAGCTCATTTCTTTGTGTGCAATTTTGACAAAATAACTACTTATGTTAAATAAACATAATTGAAGGTGTTTGTTAGTAAACACTTGTAGTATCTAACAACTTAACTAAGTGTTAGATTTCCATGCCAGAAAGTCAAAATGGGGTCACATAAAAGAAAACAATATCACAGAAAAGCAGAGTGTCTAGATAGTAAACTTGGGGCACATAGAAATTAAAATAAAGTATATGTACTTGGATCTAATATTTGTAACCTAAACATTTTTAAAGATTTTTTTAAAGTTGTGTAAGACAAAAGAAGAAAAAAAAACAGAGCATGAACTCTGCTATGAGGAACAGTAGTAAAACCAAATAAAAATTCACATTATACAATTTTAATGTTATTGTCTGCAGGATTCCCACTTATATGTCTCACATCCAGCCAATGTCTACTCAAAAAAAGAAAGTTTAAAAAATATACTCCTTTTCAAATCCATTTGGTCTTAGTGAGATGTTTTTCATGCCTTGGAGCCTTAGTTGTGCAGAAGACTGTCCTTCTTAGAAGAAAGAAATTATTGTATATTTATAGTTCTAATTAAAGGAGTATACTGAGCAATTTTAGTGTTCTTCCTATTGTTCAAGTGGAATCATGCAACTTTTATTTGCCCTTCAATCTTTCCTTTGGCTTTCCTTGCTTTAGACTCCTAACTCTCTATTCACTTAATTAGCTGTGGCCACATCCTCACTCTGAGGCTAGGAGAGCACTTACCCAGACACTTCTAAAACTACACTGGTGGCAAACTATAATGTTGCTCAGTAAAGATCTGTGTGTGGGAATTCTTCTTATCCTGCAGGAATGGAAACCATGAAGGCCTCTTGATGTTTTCAGGTTGTGCAGGTAAAGTAAATAGCACTTCTGGCATTCATCTTTATACCTGTTGTTGCCATCTTAAGGCTAAGAAAGACAATACATATTTATAAAAATAATGTTACATTTTAAAAGATAGAACTGTAACATTCAATGGTTTAATCATATATTAGAAAAATTCATTAAATATATTTAATCTTTTATATGCTATTTGAGATATCTTAAAAGTCAAATTGAAAGAGCGTAATGTGCTTAATTTGTGAAGATGCAAACACATAGAACTTGACATAATTTTAAGTAATTGTCTGCACAAACAGAAAGGGAGAGTACATTCTGAAGGATTCTGAAGGAATTCAGGACAGCAGGGGTGCTAGGAAGGATCGATAATAAACTTAGATTTGGTTCAGAGGTGGATCGATACCATGAAGTGGACACTAAGAGATCAGAGACACAGAGGGTTCTGGTTTAAGATGGAAATAGGACAGGGGAGACAAGAAGCTGGGAGTAAGCAAAATATTATCAAATATATCAAGTCTGAAACCAATTAATGTATAGAGTAAAAAAACCAAACCCTGGCTGAGTGGAAACAGGTAGGTAAACCCTGAGTAAAAAAGCAAATTAAACTGTGGATGCAAAGGCAGATAAGTAGAACAGCAAGGTCAGTAGCAGTTTCCAGTAAGTGCTGGAGGTGTGGATCTATGGTTGATCATTTGCCTTTAGCCTGGTGGTAATAGTTGCAATAGTTTTTGTACTGTCTGCCTTTATTCTGAATTATTAAATTTGACTTGATAATATTGGGCAATCCTCATTTACTTAAACAATCAAGCTTTTAGCAAAGTATGTCCCTTGGGGCACTTGACCTACAGCTGTCCTTATGAATACACATTTATGAAATTCATGACATTTTGCATATTATTTCCCCTCACTTTGAAATCTTCCAGGCATACTGGTAATTTAAAGGCTCTGCAAAGTCCTACTGCAGACATATCTGATTATAATGTGTAACACAGACTTTCCAAGGGTTTATTTATTTATTTTTCACTTGTGGAAGAATACAATTTCAAATCTAACCCAACACACTTTGAGAAATGCTGTGTTAATCATTCTGTTTTATTTAGAACACCCCATCAGATGCTTGGGAAAAGTTTTATTATTATTAGATCTGCTACTCTCCAGGCTTCAAGTTCTGATTTCCTTGTATTCATAGATGTCTAAATCCTTCATTATTATACTGGAAAGCAAGGCATCTAAAAAGTAAATAAATAAAATTACACTTGTAGAATAATATAAATGAACAAGAAATTGGGGTGTCATCAAAATATGAGTTCACATTTTTGTTCTAGTGCAAACTCATTAAGTCAAAAAGGGTATTATTTAAAATCATGATGTCATATTGTCCTCTTTGAAAGGGAGAGGAAAAAAGATGGTGATGGATACCTCACACAGTCATTGTGAGGATTAAATTAAATAATATATATAAATGCACTAATTTTTGTTTCTATCTTACAAAGTCACTTAATCAATGGTATTTTTTTATTTGATCCTTTTCTGAAATACACTTTTTATTCTCCTATTTATGAAAAATATATACTTAATAATTTACTATAGCTTGTTTTAAATTATATACTAAATTTATATATATAAATTTATATATATTTTAATATATTTAATATATATTTATATATAAATAAATAAATAAATAAATAATTTCCCCCAGATGAATGGTGGAAAAACCTTAGCAAACACTTCTATTAATAAATATATTTTAGATATTTATAAGGACTATTTGAAAATGTAAAAATCACCTTAAATAAGTTTAAGGAGTTGACCTAATCTGCATAAAAACTCTTAGAAAAGATTTTCCTTCTGATCCAAGTTTTCTAATTTTATAAGTTTAAACTAAGTCAATAATCAGCAAAATAGACAAGTAAGTGTATGTAGGAAAGCTTAGTGAAAGGCTATATGTAATGATAACATAGGTATAAAAGAACAACCTGTAGCCATTGAAAAACTATGCTTAATGTGTTTAAGCAATGTATTTTTAGATAACTAATATTTTTTATCTCTTGAGGATGGAAAATAAAGAACACTTTCCCCTTTTTGTTACTTGTATTTGTTGAATTTTAATAAAATGATCATGTATTACTTGTATAAATTTTAAAATCATGAAAACCAGTTGACACTGTATAATACTGAAATCTTTTCTTTGAATTTTTAAGAGCACTTTGAATCTGTAAACAGCCCTAAAAAAATCTAACTTGATTTAAATAAAATACTTCAAACTTGCCTTAGTCATGGAAATTGCATGTTTTTCCATAGCATCCTTGCAACTGTATCTATTTTTGTCACCCTGAGTACAAATGACAAGATAAAGAATGAATATATTGAGGAAAAATGTCCCAGAGCAGTCCCAATAACAGTTATAACATTTGCTATATTAACATTTTGTAAATCAACTGAAGACTTTTTGCTGATAGCAGCTGGAGCACAATTCTGTTCCATGAAATTAGGTCACTGAAATTTCCAGCAGGACTGGATTATTTGAACCACTCTAGCACTTTTCAGTAGGCCAGATAGACTGTAAATGTGCAGGCAGAACTAGGCTTTGGCACTAATTATGTTCTGCTTTGTGTAGCATAGCTTTACTTAATATCCTCAGTGCCACAGTAAATCTTACCACAGGTTAGGCTGCCTGTTGAGATTCAGCCAAGAAGAACCCTGGATGAGAAAAGCTACTAATAATTCAAGCATAATTTGAACATGATAGTATATTATGGGTAAAACTTCAGAATCAGAAAATATTTATCTCAGAACATCAAGAGGTATGAAACAGGTGCCATGTATCTTAACTCTGATGAATCCTTTCAAGAGAGTGAGGTTTACCTTTTGTGAACCTACCTTTCTCTGCTTGACCCTAGTCATACTGATATTTGGCATGGAGGTTTAAAAAAGGAAATGGAGGTTAAAACACCAAAATGAAACAATTATGTATCATACAAATATATCATAACTGTTAAAGTTTAATTTATATTGTAAATAACTTGAGTCTACAAGACTTTGTAAGTACAAGCTCTAGTTCAGTACCCTGGAAATGTGAGAATGGTGTGTCAGAGACAGAAATAAGTAGGGTTGGCAGAGTCTGAGTATGCACTGTGGAGGTGGGAAAGGCAAGATAATGTTAGTGATCAAATACAGGTATAGCAAATGCTGAAAAAAGAGGAAGAGATGATATTTCATGGTAGAGTGTCTGAACATGGTGAGTTCTTAAAGCATTTAGGGTCTAATTCTTCTCCCATTGAATCAAAGTAAGTTAAGAAGCTAAACATTCTATTTGCTATTACCATTAAAAGATAACATAGTTTATATTGTTAAAAATACTGTCAAAAATATTGCCCAAAGATAGCTTATGTGGATTAGTAATGGCAATGACTTACAAATCTTCAAATGCCTAGTACCAAAGGTAATATGTTTAAAAATTATTTTCTGTTGTCTAGAATATTCCCCAATTACATATTATCAGAGAATCTCAACTCTTAGATATCATTGTGTTATACATTTTTATAATTTAAAGCAAAGAGTTGTTATGCTAAAATGTGAGAAAACAGGACATAGTCCAATTTCTGCTTTCTAATGAAAAATATGTTTTTTTCATATTGTTACAGTTACACTTAAAGTAAAAAAATCACAATTTCAAAAAGTAGATGAGTAGGAGTTTTAATACATCATTAAGAAAAATCTGCCACATAGTTCAAAATCTATATGTGTCCTTGGACAACAGCACTGGTGAAATGTCTTATAAACTGTTTCCCTTGAAAGGGATTTAGAGCTAGTGTAGGTTCCAGAATTTAAGCATGATTTCAAGCCCTTTACATATCGATAGTGAAACAAAAAGTCCTGTAAAGTTTGATTAGTGGACATTAGATCCACACTGACCACTCTACCTCATTCCATGTCTTATGACCAGTTATCAAGGCAAGAAGACTTATTATTGGCAAATTGCCACAACACAATTATTAGACCAATAAAACATAATAGTATTTTTAATATATTAATCCAGTATACCAAAAGTATAAATGTTATGGGGTATTTGAACCCAAGGATGTTTTGTAAGCATGGATGTTTTTGACAGAACCAAATATGAAGGGCTAATTTGGCATGAAACAAATACACTTATGAACATTTTTGATAGCACAAAATATGAAGAACATTTTGGTGTGGACCAAACGTCTTGGTGGGTGTTTTGGACAGGACCAAATGTCTCGCATGGCTAAGTTGAATTGAAAAGCTTAAAGCCTTTAGAATTCTTTTGGCATTATTAAATACTCAAATTTTATGTCTGCTGGTTTGGAAGATTTATTTTTTATATTTGAAATCTGAAAGTTTTACACTAAGTCTCAGAGTTCTAGGATGATTTTTTTTAGGTACTCAGCGAGCCTCTTTAGTGTTAGATTCATCTCCTTTCTGTTACTAGAAAGTTTTCTTAGATTGTAGTTTTAAATAGTAGCTATATTTCCCTATTTACTTCTCAAGGAACTCTGATACTACAAGTTTTACTCTTCCCTGCATTTTTACTACTTCCACTATGATTCTTGCTTCCATTTCTATTTCTTTCTTTCTAGTCATGTTTACTTTTTTTCTCTACGTCATTCTTTATATTCATTTTCTTTCCTTTGTTATTTCTTCTGCCTTTATTTAATGCCCATTATTAAATTATCATTTGTGTCTTTTCTACTTTAGGCACCTCCTAATTTATTATTTATTTATTATTTAATTTTGTCTTTTTAAATATTTTTTTGCTGAGTTCATTCAAATAATTTCTTTCTGGTTGTCATTTGTAAATTTCTGAGTCAAGTTAATTTCATATCATTAAGTGCTTGATGGGTATCTTTAATTCTCTAACTGTTGACTTACAATTTTCCTTTCATCATTTTTTTTTTTTTTGATGAGACTATGGATTTTCCTTAGGTGAATTTCCTCAGTTATATAAATTCTATTTCCTGAATTTATGCTATAAGGGCTTTGTATGAATTTGTTTCTCTTATTTTTATTTTTAAAACATTTTTTAGGCATTTTACAAGGTGTATAGTTAATGGTACTCTTTCTGTCAGAATAACAAGTCAGTCACTTTGGAGGTTTTTCTTGTTTGCTTTGGTACTGGTGTGATTGTCTTATTCTATGCATTTATTTTGTCTTAGAAGAAGTTTTTTAAATTTCCTTGTTTTTTCTTGTTCCTTATTCCAATTCCAAAAGGTACTTCTCCTTTTATGCTTGTCTTTTTCTTCTGTATAATTTGCGTGTTTTGAAATCTAAACACAAATTGCAGTTGGTTCTTCAAATTGTGCCCTTCTCCCTAAAGCATCACTGCCCCTTTGAAGCAACAGTACTTTGAGGTTTATTCCCTGTAGCCTGTATTAGCCTATATTCTAAGATACACAGATATATTTTTGGTATTTTCAGGCTTAGGGCAGACTTAATCTTTCTGGTGGAAGTTTCTGATCTGACTTGGGCCCCTTCAATAACTTCCTATTTAGGGACCAGAGGCAGAAGGAGGAGGGAAAGACTTGAGGTAGCATGAGGTTCTGTTGAAGTTGGTCACAGAGGATGTGACCTCACGTCGATCCCGCACACTAGACTCATTACTGGACCCGGTAATGAGATTTTCCTCGCACTTCCCTTGTCCTTGTAATGAACTTTGCACCCAAGTGCTCGGAATAGGAGCCATCTTACAAAGGGAACCTCGCAAAAGTCCGGTGTTGTTAAGCTCACCTGGACCATATGCGTTTTGAATGCAGTTAAAGCCTCTGAACAAATTTTTGACCTTCCTGTGAGTTTGCGGAGATACTTACTTTGCAGCAAAGACAGGCCTCTCAATTCCCTTGCATATTAAACCTGGCATCTACCAGTTAGGTATCTTTCTTCAATCTCTAATTTCACTCTGTAGTTGAAGGTCCAGTTTAAAATTTCACTGGGGGAAATCGTGAGATTGTGAATCAAAAAGTTGGAGCTGGGATTTACCCCTCTTTCTCTTTTTTATTGAGTTAATTTGAAATTTGTTATTCTTTTCTATTTATGGTGAGAATATACTTCTCATGTAGAATTATTTTTCTTTTGTGTTGTGTGTATTGTCCTGAGAAAAAGTACTAGAAGGTAGGTACCAAGGCTGTCCATAATTGTTTACCTCCATTCAGTTTTTTTTCATTTTTTCTATAATTTGCATTAAAATTACCTTTACCCTCTCTACTAAATACTAAAATATTAATTATTCTAAATGCACATGCTTCTATGATATTTTAAATAATACAAATGATTCTCTTTTTAAAAAATGTGATGTCCAGAACATTTGTATCCCTATAAGTGACATCTACTAAGGAAGGCATTTGGAATTCAATTTAATATTTCTATACCGCTTCATCTGATGAAAGTTTCCTGACACAGTTTGGAAGTGCTTTCAAAACTAGTTATCACACCACGTTTTAAAATTCCCTCAATCTTTTCAGTTACATACCTGATCTTCAGTACTCAATACTCTGGTTGAGCTTAGCACTGTCTTCATTATGTATGACTATTATGATAAAATTCTGTTCAGTCTCAAAGGATAAAGTTTTTCTGCCCTTCATTCTCCTCATAGAGTTGTTTTTCTGACACAGAACAATTTTAATAGAATAATTTAAAATATTTTGGAGAGGCAAGATGACTATTTTGAGGAAGGAAGCTAATTTAGATGCCTAATGCTAGTGCTTATGCTTAAAAGTTCTTCTTACTTTACAGTTTCAGTTCTCCTGTGGGTAGCAAACATGTGTTGAATATCCATGAAAATGATAAAATATCCAGTTCTTCTTTTTTAATTTCACTTTACATGTCAAATAATAAATGGAGTTCAGCCAATTATTTTCATTTCAGTTAATCTCTACAATACTTTTACAAATTCTTCATTATTATAATTGGGATATATTATATAACCTTTAAAGTTATAGAATTTCAAATGCATACTTCATAAAAATTTTATTTGTTGGTACCATGAATAACTACATTTTAATTTTTGAAGAGGAAGAGACAGTTCTCAATTTTTGTTTATGACTTTATAATTTTTAACATCATGTTCCTATGAGAATCTTTACCAACCCAATTAAATATCTTCTGTCATTCACAGTTGCTTACTTATAGTGGGTTTTTTTTGTTTGTGCATTTGTGCTTCTAGTATATATGAGTTTCCTTTGACATAAAATCATACAAAAGAGTGCAATGATAATACAAGTCATTTATGCTTATGATTTTCTTTTGTATCATTGTTTCTATTCATTTTTATAAGACATTGATTGTAATTTCCTTAAATATTAAATATTCTAAAGAAAGTGATCTCATTCCTTATGTTTTTGTTCAAATACAATTATCTGCTCTCTTAAATGTGAAGGCATACTAAAGTAAGTAAATCATATTTCTGATCATTTAACTTGTGCACTCTTAAAAATTCCCATGCACTACAAAACCAGTATGCAGCTCACACTACCAGAGTGGAGACTGGAGGTAGCATTCTTTCACTGAAATAGACAAAGAGAAAGATTTGCTCATGTTAGAATACTTGCATAAGAAAACTTGATCTGTCTGGGAGATTTGTTTTTTTTTTAATGGAGATTATACTTTCATATATTAAGATAGGTTAAAGTCATGGTTATCAAGATATACTGATTATTTAGAATTTGTCATTTTAATAATCAGGTTATAATTCTTACTCTTGGCACTAAAGCAGAGCCAAGGCCTGAAACCTGGAAGTTTGCACATGTTGTATTTGAGTCAGGTGGGGTCTGTCACATTGTAAAACCTGGCAGATATTTTCAGAGACTAAAAGTGTGAACAAGTTTTCTTGTTCTTTGTCTCTCTTTTGATTTCCCCAATATGGTGAATACATTTATATTTTTTTCAAGTAAACCTGAAAATATTTAACATTACTTTAGGAAATCAATTTCTTCAGGTTTCATTGGTACATATAATATTAGTCTGCATCAAATCTCATAACAATTTTGCTTAGAAAACTAATGTTGTTAATCTAATAGAAAGTTACTAATTTTACAATGATAAATGATCATTATTGTAATTAGATTCTACTAAATGTTGTTAAAGTATAATCTCAAGTATAATGTTTTTTTTTATTTATTAAAAAATGTGAAATCGAATTACTTCTTCTCCAGAATTTATGCGTTATATAAAGGTCTTGGCATATGGGTTGAATTTTTTCCCCTTTTTGGACTTCAATAATCACATGTTTTCATGAGACCACTGGCACATGTTTCCAGTCACTAGTTTTCTTACTGGAGATACTGTCAAATTAGCTACAGTGTCATCCACAGGACTATTTTTACACCATAGGGTATTTCAGTGATTTCCAAATATCCATCTTTCAAAATATTAGAGTTACTCAGGAAAAGATGTAATGAAAGTGAATGGGAATTTTGGCTGGGGACCAAGCTGTGTACATGTAAAGGGAGAGAGAGAGAGAGAAAGAGGGAGTGTGTATGTGGTGAGGGAACAAAAAGAAACCTAGAGCAAGTGAATCTCTTACTGCCCGACTCCCTGACATGAGATTTGTTTATAGAAACACCTTTAGGCGTTAAATACACTAAAATAATGCTGGGTTTGGAAAAAGAGTTATAGGTTTAGAGAAGTACTGGTTTATAGTTTTGAAAAAAGTTAAATATTATTTTCACTTTTTTATTTGGAAAAGCAGTGTAGACTAATCTATTGTACCTGAGTTTTATATACATATACATAGGTATACATACATATATGTGTGTGTGTATATATTTATATATATATATGATTTAAAGTATTTTTTAAAATAATGCACTGTGGAGCAACTACATGTAAAATATTGACATAAATCCTTTGTTTTCAATTAACAAATTTATAGGTAATTATAGCATAGAGAAGCTCCTAATTTTAAAGTTGTAGGAGAAGAAGTTACTGTAGGCTATTTTCTCTCTTTTAAAAAACCACAGCAGCCCTGACTAATGTGGTTCAGTGGATTGAGTGTCAACCTGCAAATCAAAGGGTTGTGGGCTCGATTCCAGGCAGGGCACACACCTGAGTTTCAGGCCCAGTTCCCAGTAGGTGGTGCATGAGAGGCAACCACACACTGATATTTCCCTCTTTTTCTCCTTACCTCCCCTTCTAAAACTAAATAAATAAAATCTTTAAAAAATAAAATAAATTAAAAAATAAAAATAAAACATAAAACCCATGGCAAACAGGGAAAGACAAAAATGTTATGATTTCACTTACATGACTGATCTATAAAACAAAACTCACAGATACAAGGAACATATTGGTAGTTGTCAGATGTATGGCATGGGGTTGGGCTAAATAGATGAAGGGGGTCAAAGGCACAAATTGTCAGTTATAAAATAAGTCTCAGGAATGTAATGTGCAACATGGTGACTAAAGTTAATGATGTATTGTATACTTGAAATTTGCTAAGAGGTTTAATAATAAAAGTTCTCATTACAAAAATAAATATTCTATGTAGCAATGAATATTAACTAGACTTATTGTGCTTATCAATTCACAATATATACATATATAGAATCATTATGTTGTACATCAGAAAGTACTACAATGTTATATGTCTATTATATGTCAATTTGAAAAATCCATAACTAATAAACTGTTGTTTAAACATAGAAATGTTGCAAGCTCCCCAGAATATAGGTGATCTGAGAAACTGTTAAGAAAGGACAAGCTGGAAAATTTGACTATATTCCTTTGACAATGAAAGTGATTTATCTTGCATTGTGACCTTCTCTCAGTGCTCTAATAACTTCTTGCTCAAGAAGGCCCTATGTTTCTGAAGGTGTCATGTGCAAACAGTACCTGGGAGCACCTGGGAGCTTCCTAGAAATACAGAATCTCAAGACTCATTTTAAAATTCCTGAATTAAAAGAAGGCTATAAGAAAGATCCTCAGGTAATTTATAGGCACTTAGAGTTTATGAAAACTATGCCTTAAAACACAGTGACTTCTAAAAGGTAGAGCTCAAACATTAAGTTTAATGTAAATGATAACCTTGGTTTTAGTAAATGTTTACTCGTGTCTGTTGTACTAAATGATCTAAAATAATAATCATTCTTAATGAAATTGTACATAAAATTTGGATTTTGCTATCCCAGACCATGATGAAAAGGCCATTACTGGTTTTAAAAAGGAGACTTGCCAGCTCTTCAATTAAGTGAGAATTGTAGTCATGGAGTTAAGCTATGGAGAATCAATTAGACATAATACATTCAGAAATTCTCCAGATAATTCTGGAAAACTGTTGAGGTAAAGGTTTGGTGAAATGAAGTGAATTCATAGTAAAAAAAAATTCAATATTTGCAACATATACATTTCAGCTTAGCAAGATAACAAACATTCACCCTGTGCTTTATAACATCCAGTATTCAGACATTCAAGTAGAGTGAGAAAGAATAGAAAAAATAAAGCCCACAAGAAATGAGCAGGTTTCAGCTATTTTTTTTTCTTTTGTAAACCATAAAAGTCTCCACTGAGAATTTTATTTCCTTTGGTTATCATTACATGAAGTAAGTTAACAGGAGCTAATATATTTCCAGGAGATGCAGAGAAGACTCAGAAGTGCAAAGTGTGTTGTCAATATGATTCACCTACAGTGTAAAGTGTAGGGAAGTGCCTGATTAGTAGAAGCTGTTAATCTCTGAAGTTGCTTCCACGCACAGCCTTGCCAAAACAGAGCCTAAGGGCAAGGGCTACCATTGGGTGTCAACCAAAGAGCTGTCGCCAAGTTCAGTCCAGTGTTTCCTGCTGGAAATGTCACCTTATTCATTGCATGCACATCCAGTACTCATGACGACTGTCCATAAACAGTAATACAGAAGGAAAACAAAGAGTAGCATACCCGGCTGAGAAATTAAAAGGTACCAAGAAGTGGCATGTCATGCAGGTATGTGAGATTTAAAGGCTCGTACATAAAGCTGGATCTTATTACTAACCAGGTATGTGTTCTTCACACAATACTTATTTGAGCTCGTTATCTGATGAAGAGCATGGAGAACATTGTTTCCCAACTCCATCTGCACATTATACTTATCTGAAGAACTTAAAAAAATCTATATCTTATTCCCTGGCATAGTCCAGGTACAGATTTTTATTTATTAAGCTCCCTAGGTGATTCTCATTATAAGCAGGCATTAGAAACGCCAAACTTATTCTCATATACTCACTTAAGTCTCTTTCACATTTAATTTTCCATGCTTTTTAGAAAAGCTCCATCTCCTCCAGTTCTCCCCACCCTTTTCAATCTTGGCATAAGACTGAGGAATAAGAAACCTAAGAGGGATATTATTTTGGCCACAAATTTTATAAATAAATATGTTGTTTCTTCATATACATATGACTACAAACCAAAGTAAACCATGTCAGGAAAAGCTATTTTATATTAGGAATGGAATAACTGGGAAGACAATGTACAGCTAAGCTATTCTGGCTAATACTTTTCTCTACCCTGGGATCACAGACTTTTTAAATCTGAGTGCTCTGTTAAGGAGAACTTTAAAGAAAAGTCCTCAGTAAAACCATTCTTCTGGACTAAATCTAGCCTCTAATTCAACTAATACAATTGCCTAGAATTTATTATAGTCCTTCCGGGCATGTTATAGGGAATTTTTCAGCCATTTCCCAGTAAGAAATGAGAACATGGGATTTGTGACAATTATTTTCATATACTTAAATACTTTGCATAACTTATATCTGTTCTATACATTTAGAGAGAAATAAAATTAGAGATTTTTTGAAAGTCAAAGTTCTGTATGATCCCAACTCAAGAATTTAACTGCAAATAGTGAAAATAATAAAAGGAGAACTCTTTATTCTCTAGTGAATTATTATTAATAAGACAAATTTAGAAAAAAATAAAAAAATAATGGTGGAAAATACTGATTTCCTAACATGCTGTTGTTGAATGAATGAGTGCATCGGGCAGTCATCATATTAGCTTGATAGATTTGGGGAGGACAGGTAGGTCTGTGGATGAGCTAGTCCTATGAACTTGGTCAGATTATTGAACTCTTCTCATTTATGGAATAAGGCTTTAAACTTGATTTTTTTATGTGACTGTCATGATCAGTATTGAGCATATACAGTAGAATGAAATATAGATAATCAAGTACACAGATAGCCAGACAGATTGGCAGATAGATAGACAGACAGACTGATAGATGTGGGGGGACACAAAGGTTAAACTTGGATTTAGATTGTTTGCTTAACCCATTGTGGTGAAACTAGTATAACTACTTTTAATGCTACTTATTAATTTGTTAGCTCTGACTAAGGCCAGAAAGAGCAATTTGTTGTTTGCAGTCTATATTTGAAAATATTCTACCTGCCACCAGTAATTGTATACCCTTTTCCCTATGACAGACGGTTCAGTTTAGGTTTCTCACAGGGATCATTCAAAGAAGACAACATTGGACTCTCTTGTTCATTCAGTATAATAGCTACAAGGTAATAGGTCACATCTGAAAGATGATAACCAGTGTGTCATCACTACAAACTTAAGTCATTGCTGTCTTAATTTCTGTGGTTGCTCACACGCAGTAAAGAAAATGACCTGCACTGTTGGGATCAGGTGCTTTTTCTTTATTCATGTTTATCCTCAGGGGTACAACATTTAATGTGGAATTGTTAAGATTAAAGTCTATTCTGATAATTCAGAGTAGCTGTACACATTTTCCTGGAGAGAAAATAAATTGTGGATGAAGAAGAAGAAAAAAAATATATAAATGAAAGCAACATCAAGAGCAATAAACTGTCTTTCTCAGAATCCTGAGAGGTCTGAATATCATCTGGTGAACAATAAAGATTCTGATTGAATCTGAGAACTTCCTAACTTCTTGGTTCTTATTAAAAGTTGTCACTTAATATTATTAATGGTATTTAGTATTAATGTAAACTTATGCTCTTTTACAGAATTATATTTTATCAAATGATTTATTTTCATGTCAGTTTCCTCAGTCTGAAATGGAACTTTTTCATGTTATATATGATCCTATTCTTTATTTAATCTTTATTGTACTTTTCCCATTACCATTTAGTCCCCTTATACAGAACACCCACAATCACCACACTGTTGTCCATGCCCATGAGTCCTTTTTCCTTTCTGCTCTGTCCCTCCACCTCCTAACCACCAAACTCCCCTCCTTAGCTGTCATCCTGCTCTCCATCTTATTTTCAAATCTTCCTTTCAGAAATGTTGCATTTGCTGTTCTCGCTCTTAGAACACTCTTCACAGACTGTTCTATAGCTAGTACTTTCTCATTATTAAGGCCTTTGTAGACTGCTGATATTTAACAGTTGCCCTCATCTTACTCTGGTTTTACTTCATAGCATAAAATTACCCCAAAATTATCACATTAACTTATTTTACTGGGATATTTTTTGTATTACTCTACAAAGTTCCTTAAAAGCATGGATATTACCATAACTCTTATATAAAACTCCAGTAGCAAGTACATGATAGCACTCATTTTTTAATAAATCTTAAATAAAATTTATCCCTTAGTACATATTCTGGAGATTGTTCATAGCATCCATGTTGTCGTCAACAAATTCATATATTAAAATTAATAGTAAATTATCTGAAAAATTCAATGAAAATACTTGATTCAATATTTTTGAAATGTGCTTAAAAACTCTAAGAGATAGGATAAGAGATAGGATACATCAGGTCAGAATAGTCAGATACTAGGAAAACAGTGATTTTTACAGGGCTGAGCCAGAAATGAAGTTTAGTTTTAGCTGCTGGTATCTAAAGAGCTAGGACACATGAGCAGGTGATTCATACTTGCCATCAATGTGTAGTTTGCATTTCATAAGATGGAGCAAGCTCAATGTCCCAGAAGGTAAAAATCACACAATAAAGACAAAGCAGTCTCTGTGAGCAGGGGGTACACAGTGCCTAAAGGGTAAAATTCTAGGAAGAAATGTAGCAGAGAGGGAGGCCCCAGGGCACAAATGGGCTTTCAGGGTGGGAACTGCGAGCTGAGGACTGGTAATGTGTGGACCCTGTGTCCTGGGTTTAATGCAATGTAGAAACTTCCTGGTATTAAGAAATGCGATATTCATTTTTATTTAGTTTTTTAAGTCTGCTCAATATTGAAAACATCTCCTTACATGCAGTGACTAAGAACACAGTTGATTCAAAGACATGATGAAACTCAACTTTAAGGCAAAAGGAAAAGGAATTGGCTTACTGAGGGTGAAGGAAGCCAAGAGAGCCAAACAGGCCACTGCAACTTTAGTTTATGAAACACAGTAAATGTAAATTTTGTATGGGCGCCATTTTTAGAATCTGTGTTTGGATTATTATTCTTGATAAACACACTTTAATGACCATTAAGTTCAACGATAGCCTGATAAATGAGAAGACAATTCACTTTTGGGAAGGTTCGTCATTTTATAAACTGTGTATTAGTAAGGACAAAAGTGAGATATTTTGAGATAGCAAAATAAAAAGTCAAGGTTTGAAAAATAGGTCTTTTCCAAGTGGATTATAAAGGGAAAATTCACTCTTTTCAGTGCACATGAAGTAGATTAGAATGTTACTGCTAAGGATATCTGGAAGGCATCCCTGAATGCTCACAAATTCTGTTCTAATCTTTTTAGCAACATTTTTTAATATTTTATTTTTATTTGTTTAGTTTTTACATTTTTATTGTTGTTCAAGTACAATTGTCTCCATTTTTCCCCTACAACTCCTCCCTACCCCAACCATCCCCACTTCCCACCCTTGATTTTACCCACTTTGGTTTTGTCTATTATAATCTTGAGTTTACAAATTATTACTAATGCACTTTTAAATAAAACTCTGATTTTGAAAGAAAAGGAGCTGGAATAATTCCATAATTAGACTTTGTATTGGTAATAAAATCAGTGAACTTCATATAATAGAAATAGCTCAGAGTATTTTTATACTACAGAAAGACAGAGCAAGGACAACCAGTTTATTGCACAATATATTTCCTTTTGGAGAACAGATATATTTAACTACCCTCTTCCAGCCACACAGATTTCAGTTCATTGACCAATCACATTTAAAAAAGGAGGAGGAACTAAAACCACATGCTCCTTCAATCATCATAGAGAGTTGAATCATTCTGATTTAATTACATCACTGAAAAAGACAGAAAATTATAGTTTAATTAAGGGTATATAAAATGAATCAGGTTACAGAATAGATTTTAAACAATTTATTGGTTTCAGGATAAGACTTTTCAAGAATTAACAAAGGAACTTCAATGGTTTCTCTAACAACTCTGAGTGAATTTATGCCAGTGTATTTAATCATAAAGATTTGAGAAGGCAGTTTTTATTGCTGACATTTCTGTTAGGTTACCTTCACCATCTAACTGAAATCCACCCAGATGGTATCCTCTCTTGAGTGTTGAGGTGCTATATAAAAGATGGTCCTGACAACAGTAATTAGATCTTTTTTATTGATAAGAAGCTTTTAATCTGTATGTTTCTTTGGAGCCAGCTTTTTTTTTCTTCTCTCTCTTTTAGTGTAAAGAGCATTCTCTTTCTAGGTTTCTCAGTGGGATAAGTAGTTCTAAACTTGATTTTTAAAATGCTCTGTGGTTGTTTCAAAGTCAATTGAAGGATGCAGGTCAAATTTCTTTAGGTTCATTCATTTTTTGTTTCCACATTTGAAGTGTGTGCTAAGTACACTCACAGGATTTACTGTAGGGTAAAACCAATAACACTTAGCAGGAATGAACTGAACTGTAGGATCCAAGTCACAGGAGGAAATTAGGATAAAAACAAGTACAAATACTTTAATGAAAAGTGCTTTAATTGAAAAGATTTAAGTAAATGGAACATTTTAATAAGAATTTGGCATTATTGAATTTGCTGCTGGTATTTTATCAGAGAATCTCATCTATATTATATTTAAATAACTAATAAGTTCATATATACTAGGAAAGTGATACAGTGATTATTGTTGCATACTAAATTATCATTTCTCTTTTACTAGATTGTTTGATAAATATTCATTCTAAACGTGATATTTGCATTATTTTTTCCATTACTATTTAATGCTGTTATACCCCTTTACTCCCTACAATCACCACACTGTTGTCCATGTCCATGAGTCCTTTTTCCTTTTTGTTCAATCCCATCACTCCCTATGCTCCCTGCTTCATCTGCTCTCTATCTACGAGTCTGTCTCCATTTTGCTTGTTAGTTCAGTTTGTTTATTATATTTCACATATGAATGAAATTATATGGTATTTGTCATTCTCTGACTGGCTTATTTCACTTAGCATAATGTTCTCCATGTCCATCCATGCTGTTGCAAAGGGAAATTATTTTTTGTGTTTTTTTTACAGCCAAGTAGTATTCCATGCTGTAAATGTCCCATAGTTGTTTTATCCACTCATCTACTGATGGACACTTGGGCTGCTTCCATATCTTGGTGATTGTTAAGTAATGCTGCAATGAATATAGGGATGCTTATGTTCTTTTGACATAGTATTTTGGGTTTTTTAAAAATTTTACTAATTACAAATTTTATTATAAAACATTTGATAAATACAGAAGGATAGTAGGCGTTGATAGCCTTTTTGCAAGTTTGAAACTATCCTAATCAAACTTATGATTTAATCCTTTATGAATTCACCTTCTGACTTAAAAATAATTTATTTCTACAAAATGAAAACTCCTACATGCTTTTCCATGAATCTGTCTCCCATGCAAATTCAGCAGCAATTATAAGTTTTATGTTTATAATTTTTTTTGCTTTTTTTTTGTATAGTTTTACTATATGAGGTCTGTCCAGAAGGTATCCAGCACTGTAATATGAAAAATAGAGACATTTACTGAAGAAGATACAAGATACAAGAAAGACTTTACATGGGACAATGACACCTCAGTCCTTTTCAAAGTAGGCACCTTGGGACCACACAGAGTTCTTTTACTTGCTATCAGCTGCCCCACTGTATTTTCCTGAATCTCATTGATGGTTCAAAATCTCTTGCCTTTCAAAGGTGATTTTTGGTTTTGGAAAAGCCAGAAGTCACAGGGCACATTTGGGCTGTATGGGGGAGTCACCTGAGTACTTTGATGTTTTGCCAAAAACTTGCACAAGGCATAATGCATGAACAGGCCTATTGTTGTTATGAAGCTGCCAATCACCAGTTACCCATAGCTATGGCCTTCTGAATCATCCAAATAGTTTCCATGGAGAAATGTCCAAGCTTTCATCTGATGCAGATTCATTGCTCTACTCTCTCAGTCATTTTGAATGCCATGGCCACACAGTACACATGCTCACTCAATGGTGTCTACTGGCCCCACAGACTAGTACAGTGAAGTCATCATTAGTCACACATGTGTGTTCCAGTCTACTCTCCTTGGCTTACAGGTTACATCTGTGTCATGCAAACTGTTCTTGTTATATTAACAATGGCTGGACTTTTCCTGAACAGACCTTTTTATGTATGTCTCTCTAAACATGAAAGTTTCATTTGACTTTTAAGTACATAAAAATTATGATATATGTATTCTATAATTTTAAAATTTAACATTGTGTTAAGATTCATCTATGCTGTTAGATTGAAATAGACTCACCACTGTTTCTTTTCTGCTTATGTACATTACTTCATTTAATTTTCACAACAGCTTGACGAAGTACATACACTTTCCCCCATATTATAGTGTAAGAAATTAAAGCTAAGAAAATCAAAGGAAATATCTCAAGGTCAAATCTCACAAACATTACAGACTTAGCTGTGGTTGGCAGCTATACCTCTCTGACTCCTAAATCTATGCAGTTTGATGTAGCATAGCTCAGACTTCCACATAACAGAAAGGGCTCAAAGCCTAATTGTTTCTGAGGGTGTAGCATCTCTGTTTTACACAGGAGCAAGTGGAGGTGTTTCCCTCAGCTGTCTATATGGGAGGCAGAACAATGGCTCCATCAACATGTTTACATCTTAATGTGGAAATGTTATGTTACATGATAGGGAAGAGTTAAGGATTAAGGTTGGAGATGGAATCAAGAGTGTTAATTAGTTATCCATAAAACCAGGAGGTTATCCTTGATTGTGTTTGTGGGCTCAATGTAATCACAAGTGCCCTTTAAGTGTGAAAGAGGGAGGCAAAAGAGTAAGTGAATACACTTTCCTGAATGATAAAAAATAATTTATGACTACTAGCATATTATATTTTCTTACATCATACTTGAAACTTTAAAATTTTAATTAGTAATTTTTGTCAATGTAATGTATTGACATAGTTCAAATTCACACTGTATAAAGTAATAAACACTGAAAAAGTCCTGTTGACATACCCAGTCTTCAATTAAACACTTTCTTTCCTTGAATATAACCTATCATCATTTTTTATGGTTACTTTCCATACCTATTTTATGTTTATATAACCAAATGTGCATAGAAATACATGTACACACCCTCTTTAATGATATGTCTTGGAAATTATTTCATTTCATTATGTAAAAAGCTTTAAAATATTTTTTTAACAAGTGACACCGTTTTATTGCATTGATTCATCATAAAAGTCTGTTTTTACCAAAATTCATAAACACAATATGTTCTCAAGATTTTAAATTCTTGTCAATATTAAAGGAGAAAAATGTAATCAGTGTAATTTTCATTTATATTTACTTTATTATGATTGAGGATAAGCATTTTTTATCCTTTAATATTTCTTTTGCATTTCCATTCCTGAGAAATCTCATTATATCTTGTGCTCATTTTCTATTATTATTGATTTTCCTATTATTACTATATAAGAGCTCTTTATGTATTGTGAAAAATGGCTCTTTGTGAAATGTGTGGCATGTGTTATTTGTAGAGCTGCATGCTATGTAGCTGAATTTATCAATATTTTATTATAATACTAAAACATGGTTTTATTTTTATGTATAGCTATTTGGTGAATATGAAATATGTTCTAATGTAGAGTGAACTTTATTCCTATTATTTTTAAACATTTGATTACCAAGTTACCAAACTTATTTCTCCACTGATTTGAAAGGTCATTTTTAGCCAATCTAAATTATAAATGTGTTTTTGTTATATTGTCAATTTCATTATGTTATGTATGCCTCTTATTGTTTACTTAAGGCCACCAGAGATCATTATTAGGTTCTTTCAGCAGAACCCACACAAAAGTCTGATTGCTAATGGGAAAGGCCAGAGACCCCTGAGGATGTTACATGTATAGGAATATTTTTAACATGAGAAAAGGAAAGTCTGTCTTCCATTTTTGGAAGAGGGGGATTAATGCAAGGGCATCTGGGATAAGGAACTATAAGAGGACAGAGGAGATGGCATAGGATATGTTTTCTCACTAAGCTTATGAAATAGTTTTAATCCTCTGTGGAAAAGGGCTGAGAAAAAAGTGAAATTAATTCTATATTGAAAAAGACTGAAACTAGGAGCACAAATATTGTTACCCTGAGGTTTGTATGATAAATTGAAAAACAACAGGGCCATTCTGATTTAACTTGGGGTAAATAGGGTCATTCAACAACAGGGCCATTCTGATTTAACTCTGTACCCAAATCCTAGCCTGTTAGGAAACAATGCCCCATGCATATACTCTTAATGGATTCATCAGACTGTCCTCCCATGGCTTGTTCCAACATGCTATACTGACTCTGAGTGTGATGGTGAGATTTTCCAGTCGAAAAGCTAGAATAAAATAAAAGGAGTAGATTCAATTCTAAGAATTGGTGGGAGTAGAAATGGAGATAACTATACTTAAAACCCAATAAAAAAGAATCCTTTGATTTTTTTCCTCCACTGTTGCAACCCCTTCCATAAATCTCTGAAAAAAGAAACACAAGATTTTATAATGGGTGGTTGGAATGGGTTTAAGACACAGGTAAAGTGACGTCCTTATGAGAATTTCAAAGCTAAAAGGTATAAATTAAGCATCCATTTTACTAATGTTATCAGCATTTCAAGATTTTGCAGCCCAGGAAATTAGATTTTAAATATACTACCATATGTTGAAGGAGAAATATTGTCATACTACACAAAACTATTGGTCCTTATTAAAGTGCTATCTTTCTTTAATAAATGAAATAAAAAGGAAAAGAAGGACTAGCCTGTTAAAAGGGACCTAAACAATTATGACTAAAAGTAATGTATAGACTTTATTTTGAATCTTACTTTGAATGGGACATGTTGAGATAATCTGAAATACTTTAATATGAACTAGGTATTTGATGTTGCTCATCAGAGTTTTGTAGTTTTCTTCAGATAGATCTTATACATATTTTGTTAGATTTATACTTAAATATTTCATTTTAAGAGTTGTAATATAAATGTTACTGTGTTTATAATTTCAAATTCCAATTATTGATATCAGGCATATAGGAAAGCTATTGACATATATGTTAATTTTTATCCTCCAAGTTTTTATCACTACTTATTAGTTCTAGAATTTTTTGTCAATTCTCTCAAGTTTTTTAAATAAAAAATCAGGTCATCTGCAAACAAAACCAGTTTTATTTTTTCTTTCCCAATGTATCCACATTTTATTTCATTTCCTTGTCTTATTACATTAGCTACAACTTCAGTGTAATGTTGAAGGTGTTGTGAGAAGGGATATTTTTGCTTGTTCCTAATATTAAAGGGAAGACTTCAAGTTTCTCACAATTAATTATGGTGTTAGCTATAGGTTTTTTGTGATTTTTTTGTCAATTTGAAGAAGTTCTCCTGTATTCTTAGTTTACTGAGAGTTTTATCATGTGTAGTTTTGTAATTTTGTCAAGTAATTTTTCTGCATATTTTGATATGATCATGTAATTTTCTTGATTTGCCTGGTGATGTGATAGATTACATTAATTTATATTCAGGTGTTGAACCAGCCTTGATATCTGGGATAAATGCCACCTAATTTGCTTATATTTTGTTGAAGATTTTTACATTTATATTCATGGCAGATATTGGTATCTAGTTTATGTTCTTGTAATGTTTTTTTCTACTTTTGATATTAGGGTAATATTAGCATTATAGAATAAACTAAGAAGGATTTTCTCTGTTTCTATCCTCTGGAAGACATTGTAAAGACTTGGTATAGTTTCTTCTTAAATGTTTGATAAATTCATCATTGAATCCTTTTGGGTCTAATGCTTTTGTTATGAAAGGTTATTAATTATTATTTTGATTTCTTTGATACATAAATGCCTATTAAAATTGTGTATTTCTTCTTGTGTGTATTTTGACAGGTGGTGTCCTTCAGGAATTGGTCTATTTAATCCAGGTTATCAAATTTCTGAACTTTGAGTTGTTCATAGTATTCCTTTTTTATCCTTCAATGTTCATATGATATATAGTGATGTCTTCTTCATTTTGGATATCAATAATTTGTGTCTTCTTTCTTTTTTCTGTAGTCTGGCTAGAGGACTATCAATTTTATCAATCTTTTCAAGAAAAAAGCTTCTGGTTTGGATGATTTTTCTCTATTGATTTTCTGTTTTCAATTTCATGGATTTCTGCTCTAATTCATATTATTTATATTTTTTTGCTGACCTAGTATTTAATTTGCTTCTTTTAATAGTTTCTTTAGGAAGAAACATTGATTGTTGTGTTCAAATCTTTTATTTTATATTATGCGTATTCAATGTTAAAAACTTTCCTCTAATTACTGCTTTCACTGCAGCCAAAATTTTGATAATTTGTGTTTTAATTTTCATTTAGTTCAAAATATTCTTCAATCTCTATTAAAATTTCTTCTTTTGCCTATGCATTATTTAAAGGTGTGTTGTTCATCTCTATTGTATTTTTGGATTTTTCACTTATTTTTTTGTTATTGATTTCTAGTTTAATTCCATAGTAGTCTGAGAGTGGACATTGTATGAATTTCATTATTTTAAATTGTCAACATGTGTTTTATGGATCAGATTGTGATGTGGTTTATTTTAGTGAATGCTTCTTGCAAGCTTCAGAACCATATGGATTCTGCTGTTGTTGGATGGAGTAGTCTATAGATATCAGTAATATCCAGGTGATTAATTGCGTTTTTGGGTTTCACTATTTCTTTACTGATTTTTGCCATATGTTCATTTCTGAGAAAGGAGTGTTGAAATCTCAAAATACATTAGTAGATTCATCTATTTCTTTGTGCAATTCTATCTGTTTTGGTCTCACATATTTTGATACTCTCTTCTTAGGTTCCTAGATATTAAGGATTGTATGTTTTGTCAGGGAATTGACTCTTATCATTGCACAATGCCTTTTAATATCTTTGATAAATTTTCATGGTTTGAAATTTACTTTGCATGAAACTAATGTGACTACTCCTGATTTCTTTTGATTAGTTACCATAGTATATATTTTTCTATCCACTTAATTTTAATCTGTATTTTCTTCCTACTTAAAGTGAGATTCTTATAGATAACTTATAGTTGTGTCTTGTTTTGTTCACTCTGATAATCTATGTTTAATTGGTGCCTTTAGACTTTGATATTCAAAGTGATGATGGATGTAGTTAGATCAGTATTGGAAAATGTGTTGCTTTTTTCTGTTACCCTTGCTCTTAGTTCCTATTTTGTCTTCCATTCTTCTATTTTTGTGGTTTTAATTGAACATTTTTTATTCAGTTTTCTATTCTTTCTTATCAGGTATACTTCTTTTTTAACTTTTTTAGTGGTGTCTCTAGAGCAAACAGGGTATTTGTGAATCCACAGATTTGTTGTTGTGTGTCACAAAAGCAGAAAGTTTAGTAATAAATGCCCTTTATTATTTAAAAATGCAAATTGAAGTGTATGAAAGTGAAATTATTGAGTTCTGAGATTTCTCCTAAAATTTTATATGACAATGAATGTAGAAAGAAAAATATTGATAATTTTTCAACAGTTGATATTTTGGGGATTTAATTATACCTTTTTATCCAATTCATTGCATTTAAAATTTTTCCTTATTAAAAAAACGTCTCTATTATTACTAATTTTTAAAAAAATTTTCAGATTCAAGAGTACTCTATAAATTGTCATAAGTCTACAGATATTCCTTTATCATTAATATAATAGATAATTTAACTTTCATGAGTAAGAAAAACTTTAGGTATAGATTGGTCTAGAAATGCTCCCAATGCAGCCAAATGAGTTGGTTTGAGGAGAGTCACTGGTCTGGACCCATCTGCTTTGGCTGACCAGTACCTTTACCTTAGCCTGTTACGTTCATGGTCACTGCCCAAGGTTTGAGCTAGACAACTATGGACTATGTTTGAGTGATGCTTTTTAAACTGATATGAAATTTTTAAAAATTGTTTTAAGCTGCCATTTTCAGTTTGAGGATAAAACCAGTTTTCTTTTGTTGCTTTAGATGAATGACAGGAAACGTTTAAATCCAAATCAGAACTTCCAAGAAATTAGCAAAAAAGTTAGAATCACTTGTGCTTTCTATAATCATCATTCTTAGATGTATTTGATTTTCATTTCTTTGAAGAAGCAGGAAATGAATTGAACGGATATTTATACCATTTAATGTCACAGTTGATTACCAGCAGAAATTGGAAGAATGCAATTTTTATGGCTTTAAGTAAAAGTAAGCTATCATTCAGGATGAAATGGATATTGGTTAGACAGAGGGATTTAATTTTTAAGAATATATGTTATGCAGGAAATATTTATATAAATTAAGAAAGCCAAACTTCTAAATTATTTGCTTTAAAATATTCATCTGACTTGGTACTTGTCACGTGTATTTCTTAAATATCACTTTACTAAGTAACTTCCTTTGTAATATTTTAAAATTTTATATTTTATTACTAGTACACCCAAATTAAGAAAATCACATATGCTAAAATTTTACTCATGTAATTAATTTACTGAATTACTAATTTATTATCTTACATTAGTTTTTTCATATTTTATAGTGTCTGACATGATCTATATTAAATATTTAGTAACTCCCTACAAATTATACCCATTTATTAATGTTGGATATATGAAGGCATATTGCTTTTTTTTCTCACAGAAAATTAGCCCTTCCAAGATAATCTCATTGTGTTAAATAGTAAGAACCTGGTTGTGAGAGACACAATCAAGGAATACAAGTAATCATTAGCAAGAATAAATATATTCCCTCTCTTTTTCTCCCCTACTTCCACCAAACAACTGGTAATTTTCATAAATGTATTTATCCATATATTTACTTTATAAATATTTTGAATGCTGACTATGTACTAGGCACATGGCTAAGCATTACAGATAAATTCAATTTACAAGATCTCAACTGTCCTCAGAGATTATTGATTACCAGTAAAGGCAGTTATTGAATTATTTGACATTCTTTAAACATATTATGCAATTTGGACATTTGTTTCTGTACATTTGGACATGTTGATCCTTCTGCTTCATATATTATTCCATATTTAGACCACCTATTGAACTGCTCTTTTAGCTTTCAAGTCAAATGGTATGCTGATTAGAGGTCTAGCTTTTTTTTTTCCTAAAACTGCCTGTGAATTTCACTAATTCGGTAACACTGTTAACTATACTTAGAAATGACACCTCCTAGCAAGTATATACCACCTCTCTGAGAAGGTTTAAAATATGGTGTTACTTGAATTTGCATAACAGATGTATCATTTAACTGCTCTTAGTCACAATAAAAGCAGATCATTTTAATATAATAATAAATAATTCATGTTATTAAATCAGCATATATTTACTTAATTGGGAAATTAGGAACCACAAAATTAAAATTCTCATTTTCACATATGGCAATACACTTACAGAGACTTATCTAAATGGAGATCTATTTTTCTCATGTATCAGGTAGTCTCTGATATAAAGGAGACCAGAGTTGGTATAGATATTTCTGATACAATCAGTTTCCAAGATTGGTTTTATCTTTCTTTTCCACTATTCTCACTTTGTTACTTGTTGCCTTATGCTTGAAAGATAGTTGCTATATCTATTTTCCTAAAAGTCAAGGACAAAAGATTACCAGCCAGGTTTGACACTTATTTTAGGGTATCATCAGCTCTTTGGAAATGCTACCCAGTAGACTGACGCTTATATAAAATTGGTCAGATATGGATCAGTTATACAAATTTAATTTCATGGGAGTCTAGAAGATTGAATAATTTTTACATGGTACGTTGTCACTCTGAAAAATATGAGAGCTCAATTAGAAAGAAAAAAAATGAAAATAGGTATGTAATAGGTACTTTGAAGTATCTATCATATATAGTCCTGTAAAATAAATACATTAATTTAAATATTTCAATGTATATAAATTTCAAAATTATTTCAGCACATGCATATACTTTATATGTATGTTTTCCAATGTATATTTGATCTATATAATGTATTGGCTTCTAATCTGCCTTTAGCTTAATGAATAAAATAAGTTCAATGCCTTGACCAATTACTCAATAACACTTATTGAAGTTAATTGAATAGTGCAGTAATATTTTAAATTTTTTTCCAGAATAGACAAAGCATTTTATTGATGTTTAAATACTAGCAACAATGTACAACACTAGAAATTCTTCAACTTAACTGCTGAAGTTTCAAACATAAGTGCATCTAGACAAAAACATAAACTTTATAAAATGTAAAATTTAAAGAAAAATACCTATTTCTCTAGCGTAGTCCCTCTTTTCTCAGGTGGAAAATTGAACCCAGGAAAATAAAATAATTTCCCTGAACTACACTTCTAGCCAATGACAGATCAAATAATAAAAATATTCTGTGTCTAGTTTTAAAGTACATACATATCAATATAAAAGAAGATATTATTTTCTTACTCATAGGGCTTCTTATGCAGATAGACAAGGTATTCAAGCAAATATTTAAATTATTTAATGTGACACAAGTTTTAGTATTTTTCAATAACAAATATGTAAATAGCGTAATAAAACAGGGAAAAACATTAGGAAATTCAAGAATATTTCATTCTGTATGGGTAGAAGGTAGAACAAAAGAAGATTTCTAACAATATTATAGTATCTACAGGAACTTAAGACAATCTATGTGTACTTCCCCTTTCTAACCCTTCAGGGGAAATTTTTGGTGCAATTTGGTTGTCATGGAAAGAATAATACAAGAGATGCCCTATCTGTTATTTTTTAAAGAAATTATTGGTAAATAGTATGCTGAAGAGATTTTCTCTGATGGAAAATGTATTTTTATAACAGATGTAACACAGTAGTTAAATGTTTTGCATAAGTTTGCAATTTACGATGGAAGACTTGGCACAAATGTACACATCCCATTATCCCTCAACCTCACACCTGATGCTCTACAGAAACAGAGAAATCAAAAAAGACTAGAACAACATCAGTGAAGAGAAACAAATGGATGAGAGTTTTAAAGTTTTTCTGTAGCTGGACTCGGGAGAATGCTAATGATGAAGCAGAGAGGATGATGTTTGTCATGAACACAGTTTGCCTGGACAAACCCACACACAGCTCTAGGCTTCCCTTCAGCAGGTTTTTTTTTTTTTTTTTTTTTTCTGTAGGGCCAAGGTTAAAACCAGTGCTGCAAGAAAGGGAATTAATTGAAGTTTAACAAAAAAAGAGCAGTATATTTTTTTGCAGTATATAAGTGAAAAACATCATGCAGTCTAGCATTCTGTCCCAGGATAAAAACGGCTAAAAGGAGTCACTGAAGAAGTAAGCCACCCTGTAAGGATTTGCTGCTGTTCTTACCATTGCAGCATTGAGGAAACCATAGCGATGAACAGCAGCCCTAAATGGCAGAAGATGCCCCTCTCATATCAAGTTATTGATCAGCAAGCATCATGGTAAATAGCCATGCATTACCCATTTGGCAGAAGAGATTCAAAACAGCAGCAGAGTAAAAATGAAAGACTGAGAAATAAAACAAAGTTAAATCATGGAAAATAAGAGATAATTCAGGAACATAAAGGAACTTCAAAACAAAATCTATGATATTTTTAGAGCTTTTCTAAAAGTTATTGATTTACAGCAATGACATAATGATGTTATGATAGACGGAAAAACAGTATTCTTAGAGGTTAAAACTATGGTTGCCAAATTAAAAATAATGTACGCAAATGCTTGAATATAATGGTAACTTTCTTACAAATATAACAATATGATAAAGATGTAATAAGCCTCTGAATTGCATATAAAGAGCTATACATTATTAGTACAGTTGGGCCAATATTCAAGTATTAAGAGTTCCAGGGTGAGAGAATAGTTAAAATGTATGGGATGAAGTTAACAAAGAAATGACGGAGGAAAATCCTTACTGGTGTTAACAAACATGAGCCTTTAAATCGGGTGTCTACCCAGTGCACATGTAGATAATTTTAACATTGTTACCTAGATATGCACTAGTAAAATTTCAAAGTAAAAACGGAAGACAAAGATAAAAGAAAATTGAAGACTTCCAGCCAGGAAATGGTACAGACCTATTCTTTCTTAATTCTCCATGCTAAGCACAACTAAATAATCTTTGGAAAAGGCAAAAAAGACAATCAAAAGAAAGTTGTGAAAAGTGGTCAGGTGAACTGGTTTGGGACCTCCCAAACACCTATCATGGAGTGTTGTATACCCCAACTCAACAGAGGGGGCGCACCCAGACTCGACGATTGCTGAGCTCCGACCAACAACACAACACAACACAACACAACACAACACAACACAACACAACACTATGCAGGTAGACTCACGCTTCCCCTGGGGAGAATGAGTGTTCTCCTGACAACAGCAGGCTGCCCTGAGACCATTGGAAGGGGGTAAGTGGGGTGCTCCACCAGGAATAAGCAACCAGGGAAGGCCTCTCCTCCACTGGACTGGAAACTTTCATTTTCCACTAACAAATATCAAGGAAGGCGGCCAGTGTCAACAGGAGGGATCCGAGTAATATAGCCACTAGTCTACTACCTAGGAAGCTTCTTTGTTCTCTTAGGCCAGAGGTTCTCCCCTTCTTCGGGAAGACACCAGGCCACGTGTGGTGGGAGGGGCAGGAGGGTGGTGCAAAGGGTAGGGGGATCCCACCATATTCCTTTCTTACTGAGAGACACCTGGTATCCCAGCGCCGGGTAAGCCCTTCTGGTCTCTCCCAGTAAGCACCAGTCAGTGAAAGCCTCAGGGGTCCTAGATAAATAAAACTGTTAAAAAGTAATAATAACTCTGCAAAAGCCAGAAAATCAAACTGTCATTGGAACCACAACACACAGAAATAGGCCATGGCCTCAACAGAGACAATTTTACTTCTTCCTTTTCAATTTGATGTCTTTGATTTTCTTTTTTCTTTCCTGATTTATCTGACTAGAACTTTCAGTATTATGCTGAATAGAAGTGGTGAGTGGGCACACTTCTCTTTTTCCTGATCTTAGAGAAAAAGCTTTTAGCTTTTCATCACTGAGTATGATGTTAGCTGTGGATGTCTCGCATAAAATCTTTATTATGTTGAAATCCATTCCTTCCTATTTGTTGGAAATTTTTAGCGTGAAATGGTGTTGAATCTTGATAAATCTTCAGGGAATTATGCTTAATGAAGAAGTCAGTTCTAAAAGATTACATACTGTATGATTCTATTTATGTAACATTTTGAAATAACAAAAATTTAGAATTATAGAATAGACTAGTAGTGAACAGAAATTGGGGAGGGGCAGAGTAAGAGAGAGAAGAAAGGTGGTTAAGGTTATAAAGTTATAACAGTAGGGATGCTAGTGGCACTGGGGCTGTTCAGTATCTTGACTGTGGTGGTGAAAGCAGGACTGTATACAGGTGATACAGCTGTATGCAATTTAATGCACACACACACCAAAACACACATAGTAGTACAAGTCAAACTGGAGAAATGTAAATATGATGTTTGTATTATATCAATGCCTATATTTTGGTTGTGATCCTACAGCATGGTTTTACAAAATATTACAATTGGGTAAACTAGTTAAAGTGTACAAAGTGTTTCTCTCCATTATTTATTGCAACTGATGTGACTATAACTACCTCAATAAAATAGTAATAGAAAATCTAGGACCTCTAAAAAAACAACCAGTACAACGAATGAGACACCACTCAAGTCTCTTAGGTTAAATGACTCTTTAATAATGTTATTTATTATTCTCTCCGTATTCAAAGAAAAATCAAACATGAAATCAACAAATAGATTTTGAGACATGCAAGAACACATAGGTTTTCTTTCTTGTATTGCTTTCAGAGGAAGATAGTTAATAATAAACCACAACAGCCCTGTCTGATATGGCTCATTGGACTGAGTGTGGGCCTGAGAACCAAATGGTTGCTGGTTCAATTCCCAGTCAGGACACATTCCTGAGTTGCAAGCCAGGTCCCCAATAGGGAACACATGAGAGGTAAGCACACATTAATGTTTCTCTCTCCCTCTTTCTCCCCCTTTCCCCTCTCTCTAAAAATAAATATTTAAATAAATTTTTAAAAATGAAAAAAAAATAAACCACAATAAAACAATGCCAAAAAAGGGAGAGTAAGATTTCAGTAAACTCAAAAGACACTCAAGTGAAGATTTTTGCACCATGTCAAAAAAGCAATTAGTCCAGATTAAAACTTGAGGGCTCAAGAAGAGATGTTTCAGAGAAAATAAATGGTCCTAATGAAATCGGAAATATGACTTAATGCTAGCCAATGTGAGTTGAATAAAAATTTATTTTTTTATTTAGTAAGCATTAAGAAATGAAAGTTTTCAGTAATTTCAGGAAAATGAAAAACCTTTGTTCACATTTGAAGCACACATGTGTTTTGTTTTGTTTTGTTTTGATGAACTGAAATGTATAGTAAGTGAATGCATTTAATCTTGATGTTACAGACGTTATTTATTGTATGTAGAGTTTTTCATTCATAATCAGTTTCTTATTATATGGCTACTGAGCTTTCTGGAGTTTATTAGTCTTTGGCAGTACTAAGGACATTTTTAAGTTGCATCTTTAATCGTGCTCTCTATAAGCTGTATAATTTTAGTAAATGTGAGAAAAAGAATAACAAAAGTGTTGATTTCTTCCAAAGTTCTAATTAAGATAACTTTGATTACAGCTGAATTGAATTACTAAGTGTCTGCTTTATTAAATGTAGTTTTATTCACTGTAATCCCTAACATTTCTTTAAGTAAAATGTAGTATTTCAAAATTAGTAACAACCAGTAGGTCTAAATGGTTATCTGTTATTTCTACAAAACATATTCTGTAGAAATGAATGGGACCTTGAAAGTCACATTAATTGTAATTGTTTATCTGGTTGACAATATGTTGGACATTTTAATAGGTTCAGAGAAATCTGTGAGCATCACATAACAGTCATATAATGAAAAAGCCAAGATGATATAAAAAAAGAGAAACTGGACAGTGGAAAATGAGCTGTTAAAATAGAAAAACAGTGGCAATGAAGTAAATAGAAAACATTAAACTGATGAGCTATTTCTCAACCTCAGAAATAGGGTCAGGATGAAAAATATTACTAAAGTGGAATCATCCCTTAACCATTACATTTGCAGTTTTCCTGTAATGAGTGAGAAATCCTTATCAAGGAAAAGCAATTATTAAAGGATGTGCCTCTGGGAAGCAAATTTATAAGGTGAACACAGTTAACCTAGAGATTAGATCTTAGAAAATAAAAAAGATTGCTAATGTTCTCGCAAAGAACTAACACTTTATTGGTTGCCAGAAGTTCATGACAGGTCATTAATAAACAATAGCAAGTGTTGAAAACAGTATTAAGCTTCCTGTTAACCAGGCCATGTGGCTGTCATTTCAGAGATTCATTTTACTGTGTGTGCACATTACCAGAAAAAAACAGTAGGTAGATTGGCTTTGCCTCACCCTGTCCCACTTTGACTAGAGAAAATGCACTGATATTTCTATTCAGCTCTGCACTAATGCACCTGAATCCTTCCTGAAACATTAATCAACTACATCCAGAATGAAAATCAATATAACCCTGAAACATAGATCTGGATACCAAAAATAATTGTGAAAAAAAGACAGAGCATGCAGCATCTTTCTCAATGTTTTGGAGAATTGTGCAAGCATTTCAAAATGCAACTATTCTTTTTCTCTCTGTAAATAGTGATGGATATGAATTTTGTATGACATTTTCAATGCTAGGTGATGTATTTTCAAGACAATATTATTAAAGGCCAAGTCTCTGTCCTCTACTGGCTGTTATTTATGATTGCTGCTTTGTGGCAAACAAAATACCAAACACAAATAAATAATGGTGTGCTGTATATGTGCTTTTCCTCCACACTGTAAAAAAACCATACACTTTGGTATTTGCTCAGAAAAGGGGTTTGTTCATATAAAATAATATTCCTTTCAAGTAAGTGTGTAAGGAGATCAAACTAAGCTAGGCAATAAATTCTGTTGTAGGAATTAATTGACTGATTCAGCGGATAAAAAGTAAACTGGGGCATGACAAATGGAAAGTGGTTCATTGCAACTAAGGAAACCAAGCCTGATCTCTCTCTCTCTCTCTCCCTTTCTCTCTCTCTTCCTCCCTCTCTATCTTTCTCTCTCTCTCTCTCTCACATACACGTACACACACAGGCACACAAAACTGTTAATGTTTTTTTAAAGGATGGGTGAATTTCCTGATTTTGTAATGATTTTAATGTTTAATTGTCAGCTAATTTTAATGTTGCTTATCCATCCATATTTAGTTTTCTTTCAGAAACAAATATGTGATGTCCTTCAATCACAGTAGATCTAGGCCTTACTGTTAGTATTTTTTATATACTTTCTTTTTTTAAAATTTTATTTATTTATTTTTAGAGAGGGAAGGGAGGGAGAAAGAGAGAGAGAGAAACATCAATGTGCAGTTGCTGGGGGTCATGGCCTGCAACCCAGGCATGTACCCTAACTGGGAATCGAACCTGCGACATTTTGGTTCGCAGCCCACACTCAGTCCACTGAGCTATGGCAGCCAGGGATTGTTAGTATTTTTTAAAGAAATTAATGTAAAAATAGTAATGATGATTTCATATTTTAGTTAAATTTTTGAAATATTAAAACATAATTTTTGATTCAGACCAATAAAATAGTAGGGATTTGATAATCAGACTTTATTCACAATTTCAGTTAATAAAAAACAAAATTTAGGGAAATAGCATTTTATTATATTACAGATTTAGCTGTATTGGGATTTAATTGTGTTCTCTTACATTATAACATTCTCACTAAAACATAGACATTATACATCTCATTATACATTATTCTCACTAAAGTATAGACATATATTTACCTCTAGTGCCATAACTACTGACTTTTTTTTGGTGTTGATTTTTATGACAATTATTTCAGTTGTCCATCACACATAAAATTAAGAGAATTTGTGTTGTTATCTACACTATTTTACAGATGAGGTAACTAAATTTAAAAAAGTGAATATATACACCAGACTGACAACTTCTATCCATATTATCTGAAGATTATTCAAGTGTGGCTCTCTCTGTGCTATTGAAATGTTCACCTACCTCACAATTTCAGGGAGGTTCTACCCCCTTGGATTTGTTTCTAATTTCCTCTTACTTTGTGTTATCTCCACATTCCCTTAATTCTCCTTTACTGATGATGATGAGCCAGGGAGTTGTTATGTTTTCACTGAAAGGCTGAACCTTATTGCATTGTATAACTCCCAAGCTGCAGAATTTTTGTTTGTTTTCATCTATGATACATTCCTCTAGTTAAAGTTCTTGACAGCAATTTGATTCTGATTCAACCTAAGGTAATTTTAGTTTTTCCTCATTACTTCTTAGAATTATTGTTTTTGTCTAGTCAATTTGTGGTCTCCTCTGTGCTGGAAGTAAGGAAGTAATAAGATGTTTTGCAGGGAGATTACTGAGCACATGAAGTGCATATGATCACTGATCACCTCAAAATGGAAGGAGTGGATCCCTTATCCGTTCCTTCAGGTTCCACAACTTGGGCACATCAAGTTGACCTATGATCTTTATTCTTTATTCTCAAGACTTTGTATGCTTCTGTTATATTTGGAAATAAACTGAGAAAATTGTTCTTCAGTATATGCCGTTTAAAATTTATTCGGAATAAGATAGTGGGTTCATGAGAACATTGTATTCATTCACATCAGTCCAACTGTTACATCTGCTATTAACATCTGCTAACTAGCACTGATTTGCAACATTAAGTGGAGGCTCAGGCCATTAAGCAACAGGAATTGTTAAACGTGTGAAAACATAGTAAGAAAGAAAAATAGTTAATTTAAGCCACCCCTCTTCTCTTTTCACTATCATGTGTTCCCCAGTACTAGAGAAGATAATTGGGAGTAAAAGACAGAAAACTATACTTGAAAAACTAAAATTAAAAAAAGAAGATAATTGTTTGGCAAGTATTCGAGGAAATTCTTAGACAGGACCTAAGGACAGGTGTAAATCCCCGATAATAAATAAGGGATAAGCTGTCTGAAAATAACAGAACAACTTTTACTGAATTAAATAGGTCTTGAAATTGTTAAGAGAAAAAGATGATTTCTAATCCTTATAATTAGGACATTTTGATAACCAAGTCCTGCTTTTAAATAATTGGGTGCAATATTGTTACGTTTCACATATATGCTCTGGGTCCATTTCTCATAAAAAAAGTTAAAATCTTCTGAACTCTTCATAATTGTACCATTGCCTTTACTGGCCCCATCTTGGAATGCTGATAGGAAGCTTCTTTTTCCCAGACATTATTCACAAACCTGCTCACCAGGACTAGGATTTTGGAGGTGGTTGTTGCTCTTCTTGCAGGCACAGTCATGACTACTCATGGCTACCACAGGGCATTCAAGGTCCTCAGGTGATTTGCTTTAAACTTAGTAGGAGGCCTCATCCAGTGTTAATCTTTTTTTTCCCCAATTCTGAGCCATTCTGGCATTTTTCTGCTCTCTAGATGAACTTTATATAAAAGAATCAATAATTTTCTATTTTCATTTTACCTAAGGAATATTAATAATAATAACTACATGTTATATACCTGCCTAATATGGAAAAAGAGAACTAGTAGATTTGGTGTTTCATTCTCCAAAAAGCACTGATGATTTTTTTCTTCTTATGTGATGTGCATGCTCAAAATGTCATAAACTTTTATCATTGGACAAAATTGGGTTTATCCTGATTACATATGCCAGACTGTATCCTAAAAACCATATATATATAATATAAACATAATTTACATAAATTACCATGTGTAAAGACTGTAAAACCTACCCTAGCACATAATAAGCAACATACCTTATTTTTCAGACCATAAAACAAACCTGGGTTTTAGAAGAGGAAAATAGAAAAAAAATTTTGAAGCAAAAAATGTGGTAAAATATTTAATAACATAAATAACATAATATTTCACCAATGTAAATGTAAACAGAACTCTACAGCAGCATTAACAACCATTATTCCTCTCCAGTTTGTGGGGGTGTGTGTCTTATAGTCTGAAAAATACAGTAATAATATTTTAAAATACTATTTGACTTAATTCTCACAATGTAACATGAGTGCACTCCCATTTTATAGATAAGTAATTGAGAACCATAATTTAATTAACTTCCATAAGTTAACATAATTAATACATTATCTGTTCTGTGGTTTAAATTTTTACTTGTTTAATTTATACTTCTGCTTCTTCCAAAGCAGATACTAATTTTATTAGATTATTTTATATCCTATTTAAGGTGCAAAAAATCACATAATTTCACCCACAGGGCCATTGGAAATAATTATTTCCATGTAAGTCTTCTTTTCAATAGAGAAATACCACACTTTCACACAGATTTGATTTCTGCAAATATCAGACCCAGAGAACAAATTACATGATTATGAAAATACATGAAGAAAAATAAATGTTTAGGAACAAGTTTTTTTATTATAAAATACCTCAAATAATATGGCTTTATTTTGAGCTATATTGATTTTTATATGAAATGTAACTGATAAGATATTTTATATATATTTTACTAACCACTAACAGATTAAAGACAGCAGAAAAGGTGCAAAAGTTATTTGAAATAAGTATTACTACTATTGAATTTTCAATGACTGATGCAAAGAACATGAGAATTTAAAAAATAATATTTTATAAAAAAATATGTGGTACAAAATATGATGTCAAAGATTAGAAATCCAGGCATCCAAAAAAAAGATATGTGAAAGCAGTGTCCTTCACTTTTGAAGATTATTACAGTTACAATGCATCTGATGAAGAGCAGTGTGAAGTAGCATTTTGAAAGCAGAGCTAAGCTTCATTTACTAGAAAAATTTGTTATGCTCAGTATATTTTTCCTCACCATTGCTATGCCTACAAAAACACACATACTTTTGTATAACCCTATGTGTAAACAGTCTTCAACCAGAACCAGCATGTAGAAATATAAAATCAGGATCATGAAAGTAAATATATAGCAAGGTTAAATCGCCAGTCGATCTCTAGGAAATACAACACCTGCTGTACATTTTCCCTTATGGTGCATTAGTCAGATATAAGTGTTCAAAAAGCCACTTCTAAAGTGAATTAGGCTGTCATTTAACTTTTTACTTGTCATTATTTCTCAATACTATTGATTGCTAAAGTGTAAAATAATGAAGAAAAGAGCAGGGTATCTATTAGTGGTTAGTGTTGCAATGGAGTGGAAAAGAATGTTGCAAAATTGTAGTGCCACTATTTGATGGGCAAATTACACATAAATGAAGAAATTATATAAATCACACTTCCAATATGATGCATATTATTAACATATGATGCTCAAACCTCCTTGTATTCATCTAGTTAAATTATAAATATACACAATGTTTCTAGCAAAAGAGAATGTTGAAAATTATGATAAAAGAAAATGTATGCAGGTCATATATATTTATGAATTTATTATGTAGTGTAAGGATTTTTTGTTAGTTCTTTGGTCTTTTATAATTAAAATTAGTTATTGTGTACCTATTATCTGCCAGACACTAGAAATACTAGGGATTATGGGGCTACTATAGAGTCTGCTTTTGTTTACAGATTCATTATTTTGTTTTGTTATTTGGTTCAACAAATATTTTTGATATACCTATCAGCTATGAAGAAGAGTTCTAGGTCTAAAAGATACAGTTTAGAGAAGAAATACTGAATTATTACCCTTAGAGAGTCTACACTCTACATGAATAATAATCATTTTGCTAAATTATATGTTAGGGTTAAATATGGACAGTTCTGAATATACTAAAGAAAATACAGTAGAAAAGAAGAGAAATCACTTTTGTTTATAATGGTGTAAGGAATCATAACAGGTAAAGCTTCTCAGAATTGACACTTGAATAGACCCTTTAAGAAGGCATAGGTGTATTCAGGAGAAGAGGATTAAGGAAAGAAATTCCTAATTAAAGGAAGAGTTTAAATAGTTGTTCATCCCCTGCTGATAGTTAAAATAGTTGTTAATCACCCTCTGATAGTTTATACCTAAGTTTAAAACAAACCTGTATATCCAAACACCTGCTGGCTATCTCCAGAAAGATGACCAGCATTCAACTCAAAGTCAAAATAAATCAAATGTTGAATGGAACGCTATGCATATTATATGATTATCTGACCACTAAGCTGTACATCTGAAACCAGAAAAAAAGTGACCAGATTTATTAAAAGATTGAATTGGTTAGAAGTTTAAGTGATGTGCACAAAATCAGAACATTAAGACTAAAGGAGACATCAGTTTTTATATTGTCAATATCAGAAATATTTGGCTGATGACCTAGTCTATAAACATTGAAATTTATTGTCAACTGATTCATTTTCTCCTAAGTGAAAAAAGAACCTATGCACCCCAATGTTCATAGCAGCACAATTCACAATAGCCAAGTGCTGGAAGCAACCTAAGTGCCTATCAGTAAACGAGTGTATCAAAAAACTGTGATACATTTACACAATAGAATACTATGCAGCAAAAAGAAAGAAGGAGCTCCTACCCTTTGTGACAGCCTGGATGGAACTGGAGAGCATTATACTAAGTTCAATAAACCAGGTAGTGAAAGACAAATACCATATGATCTCATCTATAAGTGGAACCTAATCAACAAAACAAGTGAGCAAAATATAACCAGAGACATTGAAATAAAGAGCAAGCTGACAGTAACCAGATGGGAGATAACAGGAAAAGAAGGGGACTCATCCTTAAAGAACATGTATAGAGGACCCATGGACAAAGCCAAAGGAGGGAAGGATTGAGGGTGGGAGGTGGAGGTGGGGGGGGCAGGGGAAAGTGGTGGTGAGATAATAGAGACAACTATTCTTGAACAACAATAAAAATTTAATTAAAAAATGAACTCATTATCACATTCTTATTCTCTTCAGTCAATAGTAAAGAAATCCAGTACATCTTGGAAATTGCTATGACTTGACTGTTTTTGGTAAACATACCAGAACAATTTATATTTATAATTACATTTTTTCTGTTAGTTTCTTATATGTTGAAATTAAATTTTAACCCTGACTTACTTGTATTGGTAATCTATAGTCTATATTGACTGCAAAGTTATTTTTCCCTTTTCCAATAATAATATGCAGATACCTACACAAATATTATGAAGTGTATTTCATGTAAAAATAAAGCTAATATTCTTACAATTACTTTACCAGTTTATGTTGGAAAACTCTTAAAAGTTGAAAAAACCTATACAAAAATAAATAAATAAAATATAATCATTATGTTTTGCCACTCACTGATCATTCTCTTATTCCTGTTGTACTGCTGAATACCCTGACCCTCCACAGTATCATCCTTCAGCCTTGACTCTGAACTCTCCCTTAAGTCACTTCTGTGTACTAGGCTGGATATTGAGCTTGATAGAGATGTCCTTATAAATTGCAATTAGATCAATTTCTTTATCTTCATTACATCACCAATTAATTTAGTTTTCCTTTATTTTTCACCTGAATTATTACAATTAACCGGTGTTTGAGGTTTACTCTCTGCACATTCATTCTCTCCATGAATGCCAGGATGCCCTTTCTTAACTAAACCACATGTTAGCTTGTGTCCATTCTTCTTTAAATGCTTTAGTAATTTCTCATTTCTTTATAATTAGCTTCATATTACTTACATGGACTAATAGGTCATTTGTTGTCTGATTCTTGTCTACCTCTGCTGTTTTATAAGCACTTATATTTTTCTTTCCAATCACAATGAGCCATTTATAGCTCAGTGTATTGTATATGAAATTTTGTTTTATGTATCTGTGCCTTGAATCTGGTGCTCCATTGATTTACTGTAATTAACATTTATTAAACATTAAAGATATAATTTTTATTTTGCCTGCTTTTTTTATGTATAGTTTTACTTTTTGTACAGAAGAAAATACAGTAACTCTCTTACCCTGGTCAAGAGTATAGACATTAACCAAAATAAGGCCAATCAAATTTTCTCTTGGGGGACTTTCATCTTGAATGAAGACAAACAGAAGTGAAAGGTGAACATATGTAATAGAAGGATAATCTAAGAGACAACCCAGAAGTTTTTATTAGTGAGGTAATACTTATCAAATGCCTTTTTTCCAGTAATGGTATTTATGTAATATTTTTCTGCATCTTTTCAAATGATCATATAGATTTTTTTCTCTTTTATTCTGCTATCCTGGTGAATTGCATTAATTTATTTTTAGTTTGAAACCAACTTTGAATTCTTGGAATAAACTCAATGCTTTTGTTTTGATTGATCATCAGAATTAGTATATCGTTTTAAAGTTTTGAGGTCCAACAAAAGTACCGAAGGGTTTACAAGTCATTAGTGTATTGTTCAGTGAACATTCAAAGCCAAACATATTCATGTAGCCAAAAACCCAGATTAATAAACAGACCAATATAAACTCTCCCAGAAGCATACTTAATCTCCCCTTTCCATGAATATGTTTAGTTGGAAACTCTCTCTTGATTGCTGTCTTCATAGAATACTTTATATTGTTTTTGAACTGTATATGAATTAAGAGTACCCTTTGAAGCAGACCACATCCAATGGCTGGTTGACACAGGATGCAAAAAGCTGAGCTCTCTCCCTGCTCACACTTGGGATCATTCTGAAGGGTCGTTCCAGCTGCAGAGCATTCCACTGGCACTTGCTGTGTCTGTGCTATTTAGCTCTGTGACCTTCTGAGTTTTAATAAGATAATTTTAGTACATAAATATACAGGTATTATATATCATGCATAAAAGTTTTTAGCATAATGCTTAGGATATAGTAAGCACTTATTATCTAGTTCATATTGTATGTAGTTACACTCTATATTCAGAGTCCATCATTTAAATCCTAAATTCCTATAGAACTAGTTCTGTTTCCAAATTTTACCTTCAGATTTCTTATTAAATTGGTTGGGATGACATTGGTTAACAACATGTGAATTTCAAAATTTCGGCTTTATCATATGCCCTCGGTAACTCCATTGTAAGTGTTCTCATATCTCCCTTATCCTCCATTATGACTGCTGTGTAAAAGCTTATCTCCAAAAATAGTAACTTAAGACAACCGCCATATTATGTTCATGAATTCAGAGGGTCAAGAATTTAGAGAGGATACAGTGGGGGACAGCTTGATATCGTTTTGCAATATCTGGGTGCTCAGTTACAGACTCCAAGGATAGGGTGACTCACAAGGCTGGGGGCTGGAAGCATGTGAAGGCCCATCCACCTAGGCTTGAAAGCTTAAAAATGGTATAGTGACTGGAGCACCTGCATGTGGCTTTTCTGTGAGTTTGGTTTCCTGGTGCTATGTCGCCACAGGTAGTAAAAAAGCTCCAACTGTGAGTCAACTGAAATGCAAACTGCATCACCTTTTTTGAAGTAGTTTCAGAAGGCACGCAGTGTAATTTCTGCCACTTCTATTGTGTAAAAAGTCATACTTCCACTAAAGCCTTACCAAAATAGCTAACATTTTGATGTCTTCTTGTATAACTATTTTTATCTATTCCTTACAAGCTTAAGTCTTAAAGTGGCGGGACTATGCACTATATTTGGTTTTTGAGAGATTTAAAAACCCAAATTGCACACTGTATTAAGTGATAGAAAGGAAAAGTGAAAGGTGTGATAGAGATTATAACTCAGGGTTGTGATTCAGTTTGGTGTTTCATGAGGTCTTCTCTAGGGAAGTCACGTACAGGCTTAGACACCAGCAATTCTTAAAATTGTAAACCTCTTAATCTCACCCAGCATTAGTCTTAAAGAAAATAGAGTTGTATAATAACAAACATCTCTCAATTAGATGAAGCATGCTTCAGAGTGCTCCCTCTCAATGAGACCAGTGACTCACTGGTCATTGCTCACTACAAGATGATTTAACACACAGCTGTAATGGAACAAAATATAATCAAATGCCCCCTAAAAGCCTTCCAGAGAGTATCTGTCAATAAAACAGACCTAATTAGTAGGAGACTTTTGAGCTCATTGGTTACATAAACAATCAGATGTTTTCTAGCTCATCATTCCCACAGGAGACCAGTGAGTTGGCCCTACTTCTGATTCTTGTATAAGCCTTAGTAGTAGATTACAGAGCATTTTCAGAGTCACTGTGACACACAAATATTTCTGTGGACCCATCAAATATTTGAAGTTTCCAGGCAAACTACCAGTGTAACATGCATAATCAGAATACTGGCAGAAAAAATAATTGAGCAGAAGAAATACTTGAAGTAATAATGGTTAAGATTTGGAGTAGACAGACACCTTAAACTTAAAGGAAGGAATAAGTAACACTCAAAGTATGTTATCACAAAGTAATGGACTTAAAGTAGAAAGTGGTAGAAGAAAAATAACTGAACTCCCCCCAGTATTTAGAGATTAAACAGCACTTCTAAAGAGCACATAAGTCAAAAGAGAAATCTCAAGAGAAATTGTAAAATATTTTTAACTAAATTAAAATGAAAATACAGCATCAAAATTTGTTGTGCAGTTAGAGAGACATGTATAACACTGAAGGCATACATTAGAAAAAAGCAAGCACTGAAAGTAATAACCTAAGATGCCACCTTAGGAAACTAAAGAAATAAGACCAATAAAAGTCTAAAGAGAGTAGAAAAAGAGAAATTATAAAATTTAGGTTAGAAAATAATTAATTTGAAATAGGAAAATAATAAAGAAAATCAATGAAATGAAAAATTGGTTATTTGTACAGCTAGTAAGATTGAACAACCTCTAACCACAGTAACTCAAAAAAAAAGGAATAGTCAGAAATTACCAATATCAGATATAATGTAGAGTCTTTCACTCCTGATCCAATAGACATTTAATGGATAATGAGGAAGTACTGTAAAACTGCACTCCCTAAAGTTTATCTTAAATAAAGTAAACCATTTCCTTGGAAAACAAAATTTATCAAACCCACACAGGAGAAATAAATAATATAATAAGATGTTTATCTAGTGTATAACGAAATCAAATAAAAATGTAAGAATCTCAAAAAAAGTGCCAGTTTCTCTCATTGGGGAATTTTACTAAATACTTAAGGATGATATTATACCAATTCTCCATACTCTTTTCTATAAAGCAGAAGAGGGAGCACTTCCAAACTCATTCTTGTTTTTCCTGAAAATAAATTCTTTATTACAGTGTTAACTTTAAAAGTGGATTTTCGTTGGTCCCACATGAGGACACTGTAGAGTGCACAGGTGGCAAACACAAGGCCTAAGGGCAGAATCTGGCCCTCCACCTTGTCTTATCCAGGCTGCTACCTTCTTTCTACCTGGCGACAGTGCTGAGCTCTCACTTAAGTGTTAAGGAGTATTTACATTTATACAGTCCTAAAATTACATTCAGCCCTTTGAAGGCAACCTCGAGGCTGATGTGGTCCCCAGTGAAAATGAGTTTGAAATCCCTGAATAGCGTATTAGGTTTCTTAAAATTCTTAAAGTCTTTTCATGTTCAACCTAAATCATTCCATTGTATTATGCTTCTCTAAGAATACCCTCTTTCTGGTGTTGTGATTTTAATATGTATTTTATTTAGAACATTTTTCAGGCATATATATATTTTCTTATCATGTTCGATTATATTATGTATAATCATATCTTTTCATCAAATTTTCAGATCTTTTTATATGTTTTTTTTACTGTTGTTCAAGTACAGTTTTCTCCATTTTCCTCCCACCACTTTCTCTCATCCCACCTACCCCCACCTCTCACCCTCAATCTTTCCCTCCTTTGGAGTTGTCCATGGGTCCTTTATAGATGTTCCTTGATGACCCTTCCTTTCTTTTGCCCCTTATCCCACTCCTTTCACCCTCTGGTTACTGTTAGTTTGTTCTTTATTTCAATGTCTCTGGTTATATTTTGCTTGTTGTTTGGCACTTGTTGTTTGTTGATTTGTTTATGATAGCCATTCTGACTGTTGTAAAAGTGGTAACTCACTGTGGTTTTAATTTGCATCTCTCTGATGACTAGTGATTCTGAGCATCTTTCCATATATCTCTGGGCCCTCTGTATGTCCTCCTCCTAGGCCCTCTGTTCAGGGCCTTTGCTCATTTTTTAATTGGGTCGTTTGTCTTCCTGGAGTGGAGTAGTGTGAGTCTTTTGGAGACTAAACCTTTGTCTGAGGTGTCATTGGCAAATATGTTTTCCCATGTGATTGGTATCCTTTTCATTTTACTGCTGTATTCTTTAGCTGTGCAGAAGTTTTTGTTTTTATGAGATTCCACTTGTTTATTCTTTCCTTTATGTCCCTTGCTCTATGGGACATATCAGTGAAAATATTGCTTCGTGTAATATCTGGGCTTTACCTGCCAATGGTTTCTTCTAGGACTTTTATGGTGTTGCTACTTATGTTTAAGTCTTTTACCCACCTTGAATTTATTTTTGTGTATGGTGTAAGTTGGTGATCTAGCTTTATTTCTTTGCATGTAGCTGTCCAGATTTCCCAACACCATTTGTTGAAGAGACTATTTCTACTCCATCTTATGCTTCTGCCCCTTGTGTTAAATATCAATTGACCGTAGAGACTTGGGTTTATTTTGGGGCTCTCTATTCTGTTCCATTGATCTGTGTCTGTTCTATACCAGTACCAACCTATTTTGATTACCATGGCCTTGTAATATAGTTTCATGTCAGGTGTGGTGATCCCTCCTATTTTGTTCTTCTTTCTCAAAATTGCTGCAGCTATGTGGGGTCATGTATTGTTCCACATAAATTTTGAAGTGTTTGTTCTATATTTGTGAAGTATGTCATTGGTATTTTAATAAAGATTGCATTGAATCTATAAATTACTTTGGGCAATATGGACATTTTGATGATATTAATTCTCCCAATCCATGAACACAGTACATGCTTCCATTTATTTGTGTCTTCCTTAATTTCTTTCTTCAGTGTTGTGTGGTTTTCTGAGTACAGGTCTTTTACTTGCTTGGTAAGGTTTATTCCTAGGTACTTAATTTTTCTTATTGCTGTATCACGTGGGATATTTTTGACTCCAAAAGTAGGTAAAATGTACTTACTTTTAAATTTATATAAATAGATATATGAAAGGAGACCCCAAAAACCGGAATTATCTTCTGGAGGCAGTCCCCTTATAGCACAGGCTTCCCCAGCTAAGTGAGTGTTCTAGGATCCCATCTGTATCAGTGTACTTACGGGCATTGTTATGGCCTCAGTGAATTTTTTTTGAAGACTCTCAACGTTTGCCCTTTTCATGATGGGTGATTTATGAGCACACCATGACCCATCCTCCCTACTCGCCTGATTTTGCGCAAGAGATTTTTTTATTGTTTCCTCAGATTAAAAAGTCCTCAAAGGGAAACATTTTGTCTATGTGGAAGAGGTGAAACAGAAAATGGCAGAAGTACTAAAAGGCATCAAAATCAATGAGTTCAAAAACTGTTTTGAGTAGTGAAAAAAGTCTCTATAGATGTATTGCATCAAATGAAGAGTACTTTGAAGGTGACTGAGTTTAAACCTGTAAGAATAAATCCACAATTTTTATAAATAAATTCCATTTGGATGGTCCCCCCCTCAGATACCTGTTTTTTAGCACGGTAAATGTAATTTTTTAAATTAAATTCACTGGAATGACATGGGTTAATAAGATCATATAGGTCCCAAGTGTACATTTGAATAATGCATGACCTGTGCATAAAGTTCCATTTTAAAATATTTTACTTTTTAAAGTAAAATGTTTAAAATTATTCATGGATTTATGTGCATTTTTATTTGGTATGTATATATTCATATGCACACTGACATACATGTGCATACATATATACATATATATGTTACATTATATATATATATATATATATATGGTATGCACATGAACCATAAATGGCCAAGCAGTCTCATTATATTAACAACCGCTGTGCTAAAACTCTTTTCTCATTGGGTGCTGTGAAAATTAACTTAATCAAAATTATCATATTTGACCTTATCAAATCATAATTCAGAAAGATAAAAATATTTTTACTATTCCCCATGTAGGTTATGCCTAAATTAGTGTCTGATTTCTACTTTACTTAAGACATCATAATCATCCAATTTGTTCATAAACATATTTCCTTGTGGCAAATCATGGCACACTCCTCTCATCCCATCTAGTCTTTCCTTCCTTCCTTGCTTCCTTTTTCTTGTCCTCCACCCCCTCATTTCCTCCTTTCCTCCCTCCCTCCCTCCCTTCCTTCCTTCTTTCCTTCCTTCCTTCCCTCCTTCCCTCCTTCCTTCCTTCCTTCCTTTTGCCTGCATGTTAAAAAGTGGCTACTATGTGTTGTAAATAAGACAAATAAATATTAGACCTATCCTTTTGGAGCTTATAACCTGCTAAGAAAGGACATTAAAATCAGAAAGCTCAGTGATAGAAAAAAATGTACAACATACAAAAAGGATACACAAAGGAATTTGCTGCAGATTATTCCAATATACAAAAGAGGGAAATATTAAAAGGCAATCTAGAAATACTAGTTTATATAAGGTGGAAAATCCTTTGATTTTTGTCTCTTTCTATTAACTGCAGAAAGGTCATTTCAAAAACATTTCCTATCTAGCCCAAAATAAAAAGGAATAAAAATGTCGAAGAACAAAAACAAATTTGTTGGTCATAGGCCAGGAAATTAGAGTTATTTCTTATGTTTAGATTTAACGGCTGGAAATGTACATGTATAAATAAATGACTTAAATGAAATAAAATATATTTGTTTTCATATCAAATTCAGGGTGGCCTAGTATGGTGGCCCTGATACATGAGGTTCCCAGAAATACAGTCTTTTTTCCACTTACTACTTCACCAAACCTCATGTGTAGAATTTTTCTGATGGTTGAATGTGGCAATTAGGGTTTGGAACACATTAACCACATACAGGTAGTAGACTGAAACAAAAGGCCTAGGGAAATGCGCCTGGAAAAATGAGAGCTCCCTGTCTTTTAGGGAAAGCGCCAGGAATGTGACATATAAATACTTCCATTTATATCTATCCTTGACATAGCTCTTGTAAAACATGACCTTTATTTTGGATAATTAGAAAAATAGATATTAAGGACAGCTAAGAGTTTCTAGCATACCTACCTAAAATCCTTATAGAAACAGTTTGTTCTTTCTACTTGCATTTATAAATCACCACCACTTACATCCAGCTACACACAGGTTGTCTACAGATCAATGCTGGTTAATAGAACATTATTCAATGATAAAAGAAATTTTTGTATCTGTATCTTCTGATAGCATAGCCAGCAGCCACATGGACTATTATTGAAAACTTGAAATTTCACGTGAGTAACTGAAGAGCCAAATTTTTTATTTGATTTGACTCATTTTAGATTTAAATGGCTCCACATGGCCAGCCATGCCACATAGACAGCGTAGCTCTAAAACTTTAGAATGCTCCCACAGCTATGATCAGCTGAAGCTTTCTTCCAGCCTCTGATAGAAAAATTAGAGATGTGGTTGCTTAAATACCTGAGGAGAGCAAGCTTAGAGGAAATTTATATGATAGAGAGGACAAAGCCATATAGTCAGAGATATATGTTTTTTTGCCTTCTTCCTCTTTCCTTATCAAGATTTTATTCTAGCCTTCCTTTCTAACATCTTGCTGTCTTTTATGTTTTTCAATTTAAAAATAAGTAATAAAATAGGAAAAAGTTTCTGGTTTGGGTCTTTATCTTAATTTATAACATTGTCTAGAGGCACTTGAGTACTCACTCATCCCAGTAGGTCACGTCATTAGAGTACATAAGCAAGACTTAAAACTGTCTAAAGATTCTGGAAAATACAATATTATCATTCTTATTGCAACAATTCTGGAGGTCTACATATCTTAGAAGAATTGGGGGGACTATCCTCCCTCATGGCCATTTAAGATATTCAAAGGAGTTATATTAGTAACTCTTTTCCCCCAATAGGTGTATACATGTGTTTCCATGTGTATATATATTTGCATGTCCACCTGAAAAGAGTGGGATGACCAAAGAGAGGAGCATAAGGTTCAACATATGTAAAGAAGTTCAACATATGAGCTGTTTTGGCTAGTAAATGTATCTGAAAGGTGAAGCCATTTCAAAGAGATTAAAAGGAGTAAGACAAGGATGGAAAAATTTTATTTCTTAGCAAATAAGGAAATTTAAAAATTTAAAATAGCAACCTCATTTATAAGGAGAAAGGATAAAAACTCCATGCAGTGAAAAGCAATTCATCCAAACTTAGCGAGCATATGTATTTTTGCAATGTACTTACTTGAATTTATTTTCTCCTTACTATATTTACTTCCAAAACAATCTTTCTATTCACTAAGTTAGAAAAGGGAGGTTTGATTATCTTGATCTTATAGTCCCCAAATTTGGGTCCTACTAGTGAATTACTTATATCTATGTGTTGTGCTTCAGGCAGAACATAAAGAAGAAAGCAATTGCTATTTCTATTTATAAATATATTCAAACAAATTTCTGACTATAGGACATCTCTGTCAATAAAATCAGGGTTTTAGAAATGGAAACTTTCAACTATCACACATTTTTACTTAATTTATTCTTTACTTGAAAGAGGAGCATGGTGAACTAACCAGAATACAGTACATAGTTTTAGGTGGTAGAAGAAAAAAAAAGATTTTTCTTTTATTCAAATTTGATTTTACAAAGATTATATTATCATTATTGTTAATGAGGAGAAAGTCTTTTTACATTTCATGTAAAAATTATTACAGGTATTATATAGGTAGCTTATATATTTATATGCATAGAACTATAATCTATCAAACTAATTTTCCATGCATAAGGAAAAAGAGTTTGGGTTAGGAAGGAAATATGTACATAAATTATCAGACATTCAAAGAGGTAAAATAATAAAGAGATCTAAGATTTCTAGGGAAATTTACTAAAAATAAAAGTAATCACTTATCTTCCATATATGTCTATATTAAATATAGAGCAGGGTCCAGCAGAAGTAGGGCCTGCTTGAGTGTGGTTGGTAGGGTAATAATATGGGAGTAATAACTTATAGTTTTAATTTGAATATTTCACCTAAAATGTCACATGGTGTGCTTGAGTGTGATAGTGTTATGTTACTGAATTATGTGCTTATGACTTTTAATAATAGATTTTATAATAAAAAAGGAGCATTGTTTGTGCTGGCCCCTGTATCTATATTATACACACATAAGTCCTGCTCAAACAATAAATTAGAGTGAAGGGAAATAACCTTTTGCTTCTCAGGTTTTATGGAAAGAAAAATATTGATTGGAGGAGTTGTCATTTATTCTTAAGTGGGGCTAGATAAATTTGGGTTTCAATGCCCTAGAACCAAGTTAGCCCCAGAAATTATCACAGCTAGAATAGAGAACAGTTTGGAAATACTGGATAAGATTTCCAGATTGTCTCTCAGAAAGGGAAGCATTCAAACTTTTTCCAAAGAGTGGAGTTGCAGAAGGGATGGTATGTGTGGTGCAGAGAGTGAAAGCACTGGGTAATTTGGGGAGGGGGAGCCACACTCAGGGAAGAGAAGGGCACAGCTTCTGAGGCTCATGAAATAAGATTTCCAAGATTATTTACTGTGTGGTGAGAAGAAAGTTTCAAACTTTTCTAGAAATGCTTTTATTAAGATAAAATATTCAGAAACATAACTTAATATTTAATTCGGAGGATTAATTACCTAAAATTATATCATTAAAGACTTTTAACACTCTATTTTAGCATTAAACATTATTTCATTAAGAAATACATTTGCATTTTTGAGTGTTTGAACACACATTTTTAAAGTATTTTTTATTGTTGTTCAAGTACAATTGTCTCCATTTTCCCCCCACCATGGCCCCCATACCCCACCAGTCCCCACCTCCCACCCTCAATCCTACCCCCTTTGGCTTTGTCCATGCATCTTTTATACATGTTCCTTGATGGCTCTGCCCCTACTTTCCCCCATTATTATACAGTATATATATATGTGTATACTGTACATATATATATATACATATATATGTATATGTATATACACATATATATACATATATGTACACAGTATACATATGCAGTATATATACATATACAGTGTTGAACATACTGTATACATATACAATATATACACATATACAGTATATATGTACATATACAGTATTATTAAGTGTATATATATATAGAGAGAGAGAGAATCTTGGTAAATGCATCTTTTTAATTTTTATTGGATTTATTGGGGTGACATTGGTTAATAAAACTACATAAGGTTCAGGTGCACAATTCTATAATACATCATCTTTGTTATATTTTGTGTTCATGACTCCAAATCAACCTTCTTCCATCATAATTGTAATTTATTTCCCATATACCTTCTTGTACATCTCCCTGTTACAGAACAGGACCAAGAGGGGGTACAATATACTATTACCAAAAGGACCCCCCACTAGGTTCGCTATGCCTGCCGCCAGAGAAAAGGCGTCTCTCAATGCCAGAGATTTGTGAAAAGGAAAGGAAATGTTTATTTAAAGCTATACAGACTTAAAGTAGTGACCTAATGTCTTTATTAAAATATTAAAGTCTTTTAGGATACCCACAGACACACACAGTCCTTCCTTCTCTGCCCTAATCTGGGATACCATATCACAGGAAAAGAAGTAGAAGGCTACACAGGCTCCTGTCACCATCAGCTGTGTTGCCACCAGGATCTCCAGTTAATCCAAAGCCATGTGGCACTTTCTCATGGCCCACCAGCAAGAGTCCTTTCACCCCTTTTCTTCCAGGCAAAGTCTCTCCTGCTTCGTAAGCCACTTGGCCAATGGAAGCACCCCAAAGCCATGTAGACTTCACTCTCGCCAAAGCTGCGACATCTTCACTCTGCCAAAGCCACGTGGTTCTCTCTCACCAAAGCTATGAGGGTCCCCACCCTGGCCAAAGCCATGTGGTTCTTCCTTTGCATGGTTGCAGATTCTGGGTTTAAATCCCCATGCCAAACTTCCTCTGCACCCCAACTTCTGACTCCTCCTACAATCAGTTAAACCTGTCAGCATTCCTGTATTATTCCAGGTTTCCTGGGCTGCCATTGTAAGCCTGGGCAGGTGTGGCCCCATGGCATGGAGCCAATCTTCTCCAAGCTCTCACACAGGCACTGTAATGAGGGGCAGCTGCCTGCCAGTTATATCTTGGGTGGAAGTCACTTTCATCCCCCTGGCTCAAAGCCTGGCCGCAGCTATTTAACATATCTAAGCGACCATCCAAAGGCTATAGATATGTTAAATGACCATGCCAGAGGTTAGCTGCAAAGCTGTTGCTGTACAAAATAGCTCTGCATGTTCTTGCTTTATGTGTCCCTTCCCCCAACTCACACCTGTGGGGGGAAGAGGTGAAGACATCTTATATACCTTTCTAATATTTCCTGGACACCTTGAGTTCTGGACCCTATTCCAAATCCCTATTTGGGGCCCCTCTCTGGGCTGCACCTGTTACTTCCCCACCCCCTATCCCTGTAGATGGGCCATCATTATGGATCATCTGGATGAGCCCTTAATATAATCACCAGTGTCCTTGAAAGAAAGAGGCCAAGCAAGATTTTACAGCCTTTACCAGACTGGTAAGTAGCGTGATATGGAAAATGATTCTTGCCAATTAGCAAAGTTGGTTCCTTGGATTTCCAGAGAATCTGTAATTATTTAAGGTTATTTTAACATATGACAAGTATTTTATATCATCCAGGATCATATTCTGTTGCTCACATTTAAGAACTCTAACACACATAATTGCTGAGTTTCTTTGTAAACAAATCAACTCCTTATTTCCTATATTATCTTATAAACTCTATGATTCTTAAAGATAGAACTAACATTCTATGTATGGTACCAGCTTCTACTTCAACATCATGCATGGTACATCATGGGTTCAAAATAAATGCTTGTTGGTCAAAGAATCTATAATTGATTCTACTGGAATATGTAGAAGAAAGAAAATCAATATTTTCCATTACTTTCACAATAATGTTTAAACACATGGAAAGTCCTTTAAAATCTAGCCTCTGATGATTCTATCAACCTTATATCTGATCACTATATCCCTAATACTTAAGCAACAATAAAACTGAGTTACTGTCCCTTATTTTAAAGCTAAACGCTATTTCTTACCTTAAAACATTTAACAAATATTGATTGCATAAGTACTCAAACAGCAAGCATTTTACTAGGTGCTGGGGAAACAATGAAGTAAATTGTAAACTTCTGTCTATGGTAGATCAGCTTGTATAATCCATCCCTCTTGCTTGGAACATCTAGAAAATTTTAATAAAATATGGAAACAAAATAACAGAAAACAAGCTCTTTGAAGATACTGGAAAACTAGCAACACAGTCAGGATTTGAAGGATTGATATATTTGCTGGAAGGGGAATTTAGTGAATAAACCTGGCAGTCTGTGCCTCTTATTCTCTCATGGCATTTGCATTTCTCACACTATGACTGAGAGGCTGAGAAGCAAAGAAGTGGAGCAGAGAATTTACATTGTAAAGGAGAAAGGAAACAAGCAATTATAGCTTAAGATCCATCAAGGAGGTGGAGAGTAAGCAAACAGCCCAAGCTTACAGTTGTGTCCCATAAAGGCAACACTCTAGGAAAACAATAGGCTATACTCAGCACAATACTAAAACTGATTTTCAAATCAGCTGAATCTTACATGGATTGAGGTGATCTTCCTTTATACTACTTGCCCTCTAATGGCAAAAGTAAATTCACTATGAAGAAAGATAATACATATAGAATCTTAAAGTATCTACAGTTTATAATATTCATCCTTCAATAAAAATAATCAGATATGCCCAAAAAATAGATGTAGGCAGAAAAAATCTCCACATTATCAAGCAGACTCGTAAGCCATCTAGATATTGGAGCCAACAGAGAGTTTTAAGATAAATACCATTTATATTTTAAGAGATGACAATATGGAGGACTAACAGAGAAGAAATAAAGAAGGTTCAAAAGTACAGGGAAGACTGTGAGCTACCTATGGCACCTAAAGAATAGGCCAGGCATACAAGTGATTGGATTCTTAGTTGAAGAAGAAAAGTACATGGGGACAAATATTTGAGGAGATAATGTGTGAATATTGTTTTGAAGCATATGTGATGCACTTATTTAGGGAAGAGTAAAGCAGTATGGACACCAATCAAGAGAAATTTAAAGAATACTACATTGAGACAATTATAGTAAAATTGCTGAAAATTACAATAAGGCATTTTAATACATTTAAAAATGTATTAAATGTAAGCAGTTAAACGTAAGCAGTTAAATAGAGAGATAGACTGGCTTTTAAACAAAAATGAAGAAGCCCAAAATGTAGTAAAGTAGATTCTTTAAAGGACAAAAAGAAAATAACTGCCAATCTTTAATTCTATACCCAACAAAAATGACATTTTAAAAAAGCTGAAAAGAGACTTAAAACATAAAAAAAAACTGAGAAGAAATTAAGAGAAGAGAACAAATATGGATTTCTTCAGCAGACAAAATATTATTTCAGGTGTGAACATGTAAATGCAGTAAGGAATAAATAACAAAGAGAACAACATATAATTACATAAATACAAATGACTCTATAAAACAAGAACAATAATGGCTTTGAGGTGCAAAATCTGTGGAACTAAAATGATTACAAAAGCAAGAGGGAAATCACTGAATTGAAAATATTTTAAGTGTTATGCATTCTATAGGATGTAGTAACAGGTTAATTTATATTGATTAAGAGTCAGTAACATGAAAGTAAGAAAACACTATTTAATATCAAGTTCATAGAATAAAAATTAAATAATAAATAATGCTTAACACCCAAAAAATAAATGACAAAAACACACAAAAATTTGCAGAACCAAGTAAAAATAGTAAAAAGAGAAACTGTCAAACAAAATATTATCAGTAATTACCTTAAATATAAATGGGCTGAATAATTAATGTATAAGCAAAGATGGTGAGAGCAGATAACAACAAAAATTAATGACATGCTGCTGCATGGGACACTTCTTAAATATAGTAATATAGAATTAGAAACCAACCCCAAGGAAAAAAACCCAAAACACTCAAAATCGTGGAGATTAAATAGAATGCTATTAAACAATGAATGGGTCGAGAATGATATTAGGGAAGAAATCAAAAGGTTTCTGGAAACAAATGAAAACGACCTCACAACAACCCAAAACTTATGGGACACAGCCAAGGCAGTCCTGAGAGGGAAGTTCATAGTGATACAGGCCCACCTAAAAAAGTCAGAAACATTCCAAACAAACAATCTAATCCTACATCTAAAAGAACTCAAGGAACAACAACAAAGACAGCCCAGAGCAAGCAGGAGGAAGGATATAACCAAGATCAGAGCAGAATTAAACAACATAGAGACTAAAAGCACAATTCTAAGAATCAATGAATCCAAGAGCTGGTTCTTTGGAAAGATAAACAAAATTGACAAGCCTTTAAGGAGACTCATCAAGAAAAAAAGAGAGAAGACCCAAATAAACACAATCAGAAATGAAAGAGGAGAGATTACAACAGACACCACAGAAATACAAAGGATTGTAAGAAATTACTACGAAGAACTGTATGCCAAGAAATTTGAAAACCTAGGTGAAATGGACAACTTTCTAGAAAAATATAATCTTCCAAAACTCAATGAAAAAGGAGCAGAAAGCCTGAACAGACCAATAACAACAAAAGAAATTGAAGCAGTAATCAAAAAACTCCCAACACACAAAAGCCTGGACCAGATGGTTTCACAGGAGAATTTTACAAAGCATTAAAGAAAGAGCCAATCCCTATCCTTCACAGACTATTCCAAAAAATCCAAAAAGATGGGGAACTCCCAAACTCTTTTTATGAGGCCAACAGCATCCTAATTCCAACACCAGATAAAGACACAACAAATAAAGAAAACTTCAGGCCAATATCGCTGATGAACATTGACGCTAAAATCCTCAATATAATACTGGCAAACCGCATCCAATAATACATCAAAAAGATCATACACCATGACCATTTGGGATTCATTCCAGGGATGCAAGGATGGTACAATATTCACAAATCAGTAAATGTAATACATCACATAAACAAAAGCAAAGACAAAAACCACATGATCATATCAATAGATGCAGAAAAAGCATTTGATAAGGTGCAGCATCCATTTATGATAAAAACATTCAGCAAAGTGGGAATAGAGGGAGCGTTTCTCAACATAATAAAGGCCATATATGAGAGACCTATAGCCAACATCATTCTCAATGGGCAAAAATTAATATCTTTTCCACTAAGATCAGGAACAAGACAAGGCTGTCCACTTTTACCACTTCTATTCAATATAGTACTGGAAGTTTTAGCCACATCGATCAGACAGGAAAAAGAAATAAAAGGCATCCAAATTGGAAAGGAGGAAACAAAACTGTCACTGTTTGCAGATGACGTGATAGTGTACATAGAAAATCCTATAGACTCCACCAAAAAACTGCTTGACCAAATAAATGAATTTGGCAAAACAGAGGGATAAAAAGTCAGTATCCAGAAATCAAAGGCACTTCTGTACACCAACAATGAAACAGCAGAAGCAGAGATCAAGGAAAAAATCCCATTTGAAATAGCAAAAAGAAAAATAAAATATCTAGGAATAAACCTAACCAAAGAGGAAAAAGACCTCTTTGTATTCAGAAAACTGCATAACACTGAGGAAAGAAATCAAGGAAGACACAAACAAATGGAAACATATACCATGGAAACATGGATTAGAAGAATTAATATCATCAAAATGACCACACTCCCAAAGCAATTTACACATTCAATGCAATTCCTATTATCGTACCAATGGCATATTTCACAGACATAGAAAAAACACTTCAAAAATTTATATGGAATCATAAACGACCCCGAATAGCTGCTGCAATTTTGAGAAAGAAGAGTAAAGTAGGAGGGATCACAATACCTGACACTAAACTATACTACAAGGCCACTGTAATCAAAACAGCCTGGTACTGGTCTAAAAACAGGCACATAGACCAATGGAACAGAGCAGAGAGCCCAGAAATAAACCCAAGTCTCTATGGTCAATTAATATTTGACAAAGGGGGCAGCAACATAAAATGGAGTAAAAATAGCCTCTTCAACAAATGCTGTTGGGAGAACTGGACAGCTATGTGCAAAAAAAATGAAACTCGAGCACCAACTTACACCTTATACAAAAACAAATTCAAGGTGGATAAAAGACTTAAATATAAACCATTACACCGTTAAAGTCCTAGAAGAGAACATAGGCAAGAAAATCTCAAATATTTTATGCAGAAACTTTTTTACTGACATGTCTCCTAGAGCAAGGGATATAAATGGGATATAAACAAATGGTACCTCATCAAAAGTAAAAGCTTCTACACAGCTAAAGAAAACAGTATCAAAATTAAAAGAGAACCAACTGTATGGGAAAACATATTTGCCAATGATACCTCAGACAAGGGTTTAATATCCAAAATATATAAAGAACTTACAGGACTGCACTCCAAGAAGATAAGGAATCCAATTAAAAAGTGGGCAAAGGACTTGAACAGACACTTCTCCAAGGAAGACATACAGAAAATCCAAAGACACATGAAACGATGTTCAATATCGCTAGCTAGCTATCAGAGAGATGCAGATTAAAACCACAATGAGATACCACTTCACACCAGTCAGAATGGCCCTCATAAACAAAGCAATAAACAACAAGTGTTGGAAAGGTTGTGGAGAAAAGGGGTCCCTAGTGCACTGTTGGTGGGACTACAGACTGGTACAACCACTGTGGAAAGCAGGATGGAACTTCCTCAGAAAACTAAAAATGGATCTGCCTTTTGACCCAGCAATTCCACTGCTGGGACTCTATCCTAAGAATACTGAAACACCAATCCAAAAGAACCTATGCATCCCGATGTTCATAGCACCACAATTTACAATAGCTAGATGCTGGAAGCAACCAAGATGCCCATCAGTAAATGAATGGATCAAAAAACTATGGTATATTTACACAATGGAATTCTATGCAGCAGAAAGAAAGAAGGAGCTCCTACCCTTTGCAACAGCTTGGATGGAGCTGGAAAACATTATGCTAAGCGAAATAAGCCAGGCAGTGAAAAGCAAATACCATATGATCTCACCTTTAACAGGAACCTAAACAACAAAACAAAGAAACAAGCAAAATATAACCAAAGACCCTGAAATAGAGAACAGGCTGACAGTGACCAGAGGGGAGAGAAGAGGAAATTTCAGGGGACAATGGGAAGGGTTCACGGGAACAAATTTAAAGGACACATGGACAAAAACTAGGGGGAGGGTGGTAATGGGAGGGTAGTGGGAAGGGCTGGGGGGGCTGGATTGGGAGTAAAAGGGAGAAAACTGTACTTGAACAATTATTAAAATAACATAAAATTAAATTAAATTTAAATTTAAAGGATAAACCACACAAAAAAAGAATATATGTGTGTGTGTGTGTATGTTAGCCTTCATGTATTTAAATGCCATATCAAAGTGACATCACTCTGTTAAGCATCTATAAACTGGTAGGAATTTTGTTTGGAGAATTGTCTTTTTTCTACAGTCCCTTGATATGCTTTTCCATGTTTTTTGGAACTTGAAGGGTTTTGGTTTTCACTGCCTTCCTCTGATCGAGAAGCTCCCAGGTATCTATACATCTTGAAGGCTAGCACAAAATCAATTGGTGCGATTATGTAATTTAGCTGCATTTGTGGTGCTAATTTATCTACTGGCATCTGTAAATGACTTTATTATAAAAAATTCAAAGGCTCTACTAAAAGCTAAATTAGGCTTGGTAGAAACACAAAAACATTACCAACAAGGGAAATCTCTAAAAGCACCAGCAAACAAAGAAACATCAAGTGATTTCTGGAAAGGCATAAAATGTGATATCAATTCATTAAGTGCTGACTATTGTTGTTTTAGTTGAGGCCTTAGTAATGTGTATTGCTGGCAGATTTGCCAAGAATCTCTACTGGAAGCAATGTACCTAACCGAGACCTGCAGTTATTAACAAGTTACAGATGCCAAATTTCAGTGATCGTTCAGTGAAGGAGAGGGGATCAACTAAGAAAAACCATGACTTCATTTAAAAATTTCAAAACAAATGTATGTAAATGTGCATGCATATATACATATATTTACAAATGTATATATACACACAAGTGTGTATATATGTGAATATATATGTATGTCTGAGCAAGTGTGTATATAGTTTTTAAATTTGGTACACTAAGAACATCAATGAAAGAAACAATTAAAAATTATTTGACCAAAAAGTGATGATTTTCAAAATTCATACAGAAAGCAGCTAACATATTAAAGGTGTTTTTATTAGGGCCATTTATGACAATGACAGAAAAACACTCAATGAAGAAAGGGTAGAAGAGAAATTTTTGTAAACGCTTGAATAAAATTATTTCTTTTATTTAATTCTCATAAATTGTGTCAGATACAACCACAGATATAAGTTTGTCTCATGATGGTCCTGGAAAAATGTTAAATTTGACAAGAAATTTAAAGGTTATTTGAGCTGGCATCCTGATTTTAAAGAGACACCCAGAAAGTTTAGAGGTTGTTCCAATCATGGTGAAACTAAAATCAATCAGTCTATTAGCCAATGTCCTTTCCTTAGCTGCCTTTATTTCAATCATATTTAGCAATAGAAATATCTTTCCTCTTTTAGTAATTTTTAGCTACAGAAACTTGTTTATTGGACATTAATCTTTATTTAAAGGCCAATGGAATGAAGTCTTAGAATTACACCTCCTATAAAACTTAAAGTTCACAAATGCAAGCCATTAAGCAAATAAAAAGAACCAATAGAAAGAATTACCTAAAATGATATAGTTGAGTTTAGAGTTGAGTTTGTGAATAGTAAATGGGCAAACTGACCTATGGCAATAATCATGAGTGCTGCCTCAGTTTTTACCTTGCAATTTTATTTTGCATTGTATGTAACAGGTATGTGATAGGATTAAAATAAATGTCCAGGTGATATCATCAAATGAAATTCATAGTGTCATCAGTCTCTTCCTCTTTCTAACAATGTGGTGGGTGATTTGTAATTGCATTATAGCTTGATTCAAATTAGACACAGTATAGAAGATTAAAATATTTCAGTTCACAAATTAAGAGACATTCACATTTTCTTATACTAGAAGATGCCTCACTGATTTAATGTGACTAATCTGATACACTTAAGTATCTACAGTATTGGGTTGGCCAAAATATTCTATTTTCCCCCATAAGATGGCTCTAGTAACACTTAGCTGTCTTTACCTTCATTAGAAACAATTTTGTTAGATTGTATTGTGACAACTGTCATCAGTGTGAATTTCAACAAAAACATCAAAATTGATGAATTGCATGTATACATTTTAATATTTAAGATGGAAGAAAATAAGCAACATTTTTGGCATATTATGCTTTATTATTTCAAGAAAGATAGAAACACCACTGAGATGCAAAAAAAATATTGCAATGTAGGGAGAAGGTTCTGTGACATGTCAAAGTGGTTTGCAAAATTTCGTGCCAGAAATTTCTCTCTGGATGATGCCCTACTTTTGGGTAGACCAGTTGAAGTTGATAGCAATCAAATTGGGACAGTAATTGAAAATAATCTACATGTTACCACATTGGAGATAGCTGACATACTCAACATAACCAAATCAATAAAGTTATTGGTGAAAATAAAAAATATGTCTTGTTTTACAGAAAAAAAATCATACAAACTTTTTCACTAACCAAATGTCTAAAGTGAAATTGACTATCAAGGAAGGAAAAGTCATTACTTAAGTCTGGCGAAATCAAGGACCACTGCACAGAGGACATGCACCTGACCAGAAGGTGAAATAAGATTTAAATGTTCACAGAGAAAACAAAGGTATCATAGGCCATAAATTATTTGTAGTACAGTCATCCAAAGACAGATGACAGAAAATGGTCACCTGTAGCAATGTTTTCAACCATTATTTATCTTGATAAATGTTTGACTAGGTTACCTAATGACATTTCACCTATATTCAACACCTTTTAATGTTTTAATAGCTGTTCAGGTAGTTTGGGGGGATTTTTTTACAAAATGTCTTGAATATAACTTAATTTTTAAAAATATTTATCAAATTATTAAGCTATCATAAGAATGACAAGATTATCATATATTTGGATGAGAGTTACATTTTTCAATTAATATTTTCTTTTGAATCACACTATGTTGGTGCAATTTATATGATTTTCTAGTAAAAAATTACTTAAATTTTACTTGTTATTTTAAATATTTCTAATGAGTGATATTTTTAAATTTCAAACCCTTAAAAGGTATATTTCTTGGGAACATTAGTCATTTGTGAAATTGATTATTAGGTATAATTATTTAAGTGAAATTTAAGTTTGGTTAGATAATTGAAATTTAATTAAATTAAATATATTTTTGTACTGCTACATATATGCAAAGATATTCAAAGATAGATGGATTTCATATTACCTGGTCATTTTGAAATGATTATAAGTGAACTATTTTGAATCAGTGGAATCAATATAATGGAAGGTTTTAACTGAAGAAAGAACAGAACATTATTAAAATAGAGAAAACATCAGTTTAGGGCAATACATGGTGCTTCAAGAGATTAGAAGCAATGAATTAGGACCATATAATGGAAAAATTTGATTTCAGGATTGGAAGGCTTTCGTTTATGTTAGGTTATAGTACATAACAACCTTGTGGGTTATGTAGGCTAGATTGAAAAGGAGAGATATTAGAATTAATCCTAATTACTTAAGTGTCTAATTAGAGCAGGACAATAGATGAAAAGATGATTTTTTTAGTGTAGGTAGGTAGGCAACACTTTCCTGAATCAGACTGGGACAAAGAGAATAAGTGTGTGGTCATGAAACATCTATGTTGTTGTGATTGCAGTTGGTAGAAAGGATGGCAAAACTGTGACAGACAACATTGTTCTGAAATTATTTGAAAACAGAGAGAAGAGGAATGATGATTTGAACAGAGAAATTAGATGAAGAAATGACACGCGTACAAGTAGAAGAAATAAATTTGTAAAGGTCCAACCAAATTTGAAGCGTTTTATCATGTTCTTTAAAATTTTATTATGTAGTTATGATTCTAAGTCATCATCTTTTGATTTTATACTGGCTCAGTTTAACATAACATTACATAGCAATGACACTTTGGTGTTATTCAAAGTACCACCCATCCTTGGAAACCTGTATAGTCATTTGGCTTATTAAAAGCACCAATTTTACAATTCTGTTAACTTTCTACTTTTAAAATATATTCTAAATGTGCAGTCCCTACTCTTGTAGATGATATTTCCAGATTCTATTATTCTGTACCTTGCCTCTAGAATTAGACCAGAATTCAGGAAGAGTCTAAATGTAAAACAGAAAACAAATTACAGTGTTATTTTTTAATAAAATCTAACTGCAATTTTGCATTTCCCTTCATATGAATATCTGCAAAAAACTGCAGTGATAACAGAAATCTTACAAACTTACTACCAAGATAAGTCCCCAAAACATTCATATTACATTGCCTTTGATGCAGCTATCTCAAAATAACATTTACTCTCATTTCTACTTTAAAATTACCTATGTGGTCAGTCTTTCTGTAGAGGCTCATGTGACATAGCTGTCCAACAATGAGCAATTATATGTCTTGTCATTAGTCACCACACGTTAAATAAACCCACATCTAGTGGGTTTTCTAGTATTCCTTAACTTCAATTGTTTAATCACTATGTGAAAAAGGGGTAAGTGAAAGACTACTCCTCATTATATCATTCTAACTCAAAATAACCAATAGTCTTCATAATTTGCCAATATTTTATTTATTTTTAAAAGATTTTGTTTACTTATTTTTAAAGAAAGGGGAAGGGAAGAAGAAAGAGAGGGAGTGAAACATCAATGTGAAGTTGCCTCTTATGTGCCCCGCTGTTGGGAGCCTGGCTTGCAAGTCAGGCATGTGCCCTGACTGGGAATTAAACTGGCACCCCTTTGGTTTGCATGTCCATGCTCAATCCACTAAGCTATGTCAGTCAGGGAACAGTCTTTTCTTTTTAGTGCACATAAGAGCAATAATAACCTCAAATTTTTATCTTTTGATAACTGTATTTCAATATAATTGATTTTTTTACAGCCAAATCTGTATTACTTTATGTATTTAAAAATTATTTTTTTGGATCCAAGATGGTGAAAAAAGAGGTGAAAGCTGTGCTAACCTCCTCCAGAACCAAACTAGAATCACAACTAAATTACAGAAAAATCATTGTGAATAAACAGCTGAAGACTAGCTGGAAAGAAGCCTTATAACCAAGCACTTAGAGAAGAAACCACACTACCACATTGACCAGTAGGAAGTGCAGAGGTGAAAGAGGGCTTACTGAACTTCCACAAGCAGCTGCAAAACCTCCTAGTGCCTGGTAGCAGAATTCCCTTGAAAAGTGTGGGGTCTAAATCCCAGGCCTGAATTCCCAGCCTAGAGCACCAGAACTGAGAAAGGGGCTAACATAACATCCAGCTGTGAAATACAGTGGGGTTTCTGTCTGCCAGAGAGAGATGGCTGGAGATTTAGATACCTCTTAAATAGCAAACCCTCAAAATTTTGTTTTCAGCCACTTACCTTAGACTCCACTGGTGGAATCACAGTGTGGACGAGAACCACGCAAGGAGAGACTGGGGTCGATACCTCTGGTGAGCAATCTGATGGGTCAGACACCAGGATCCCTGTGCTCAGTCATTCCTCATACTATAGAAACCATCTTTTCAGGCAGAGGTCTCCACTTCAAGCAACATCAGTCTCAGGGAAGCAATAGCTCCACACACAGTAATCCCTCTTACCCCACCCTTTGGAGTTTAAGCCCTGGTAAAGGGTACAGCTAGAGGCATACTCAGTGATTAAACCTAAGGGACAGCCTGCAGGCAGAGGTGGATCTCCACCTGCTTTGAGACTTTAGTTGATACTTCCCTGGGCCCAGAATGGTAAAAGCCAGCCTTGGTGCACAGTTTGGTTCTTTAACATGCACCTCAGGCCCCAGATAAAAAAATAAAAAAAAAAAAAACAGGAGAATTCTCCAGAAGAAGGGCTGAAAAAAATGGACACAAGCCATTTATCAGTTATAGAGTTCAAAATAATAATTATAAAGATGCTTAACAGTATGAAAAAAAGAGAAACCATAAAAACAGTCAGAAATTTAAAAATGTAATATCTGAAATAAATTATAAACTACCAAGAATAAACAGTTGGTTAGATGAAGCAGACAATTGAATCAGTGATTTAGAAGACAAGGTAGAAAAAAAATCAGAACAGAAAAAAATGAGTTTAAAAAAGGAGGATAATTTAAGGGAGTTTTAGATTACATGAAGTATAACAAAATCGGCATCACAGAGGCGCCAGAAGGAAAAGAGAGAGAACAAGGAATCAAGAGAAAAATGAAGATCAAAAATAGGAACAATAAAATGACAACAAACTCACAATTGTCAACAATGGAAGCTCAAAAAACAAAAACAAAAAACAAGAATGAACTAAGCAAACAACTAGAACAGGGACAGATTCAGAGAAATAGAGATCACATGGAGGGTTATAAGTGAGGAGGTGGAGTGGGGAAGATGAGAGAAGAGGTACAGGGAATAAGAAGCATAAATGGTAGCTACGAAATAGACAGGAGGAGGTTAAGAATAGCATGGGAAATGCAGAAGCCAAGGAACTTATATGACCATGGACATGAACTAAGGTGGGGAAATGATGGTGGGAGAGGGGTGTAGGCTGGAGGGGAGTAACGGGGAGAAAAAAATGGGACAACTATAATAGCATAATCAATAAAATATATTTTTAAAAAGAAGACAAAGAAAAACACAGAGAAAAATAATTAAAAAATAAAATGGCACACACACGGATCTATCAATAATCACTTTAAATGTAAATGGCTTAAATGCTCTAATCAGGGTACCTTAATGGATAAGAAAACAAAACTCATACATATGCTGTCTTCAAGAGACTCATATCAGAACAAAAGATGCACAAAGACTAAAGGTTAAGGGATGGAAAAAGATATTTCATATAAATTAAAAAGGAAAAAAGCTAAGGTAGCAGTATTTGTATCTGACGAAATAGCTTTAAAACCAAAGCTATAGTAAGAGACAAAGAAGAACACTACATAATGATAAAGGGAATAATCCAACAATAAGATATAAACAGGGTAAATATTTATGTACCCAATATAAAAGCATCTAAATATGTAAAGTAAATCTTACTGAACACAGAGGGAGAGACTGATAGAAATGCAGTCATGGTAGAGGATTTTAATACCCCATTGACTTCAATGGATAGATCTTCCAGACAGAATACCAACAAGGAGATAAAGCCCTTAAGTGGCACACTACATCAAATGGACTTAACTGATCTCTTCAGAGTATTTCACCCCAAAGCAGCAAAATACATATTCTTTTCAAAAGCACATGGAATGTTTTCTAGGAGAGGCCACATGTTAGGACACAAAACAAGTCTCAATAAATTTAAGAAGATTGAAATCATATTAAGCATATTCTTTGACTACAATGGCATGTAAATGAACATCATTTATAATAATAAACTAAAAATCCTCTCAAACACATAAAGGCTAAATACCATATACTAAACAATGAATGAGTTAATAATAAGCTCAAGGAATAAATCAAAAGATACCTTGAAATAAATGAAAATGAGACCCAAAATCTTGCTGTCCACCAGCAACCCAAAATCTATGGGACACAGGGAGAGCAGTTCAAAGGGAAAAATTCATAGCATTATAGGCCTATCTCCAAAGAAAAGAAAAAGCTCAAATAAACAATCTAACATTACACTTAAAGGAACTTAAAAAACAAACAAACAAACAAAGCACAAAGCAGGTAGATGGAAAGAAATAATAAATGTCACAATGGAAATAAACCAAATATAGTCTAAAATACTATACCAAAGATCAATGAATTCAAAAGCTGTTTCTTCAAAAAGATAAAGAAGATTAGCAAACATTTAATAAGACTTATTATGAAAAAAGACCAAAATAAATAAAATCAAATATGAAAAAGGAGAGGTAATAACTGACATAAAAGAAATACAAAGGATTGTAAGAAAATATTATAAATAACAATATGCAAACAAATTGTACAACCTGAATAAGATAGATAAATTACGCCCTGGCTGGCGTAGCTCAGTGGATTGAGTGTGGGCTGGAAACCAAAGTGTCCCAGGTTCGATTCCCAGCCAGGGTACATTCCTGGGTTGCAGGCCATAACCCCCAGCAACCACACATTGATGTTTCTCTCTCTCTCTCTCTCTCCCTCCCTCCCTTCCCTCTCTAAAAATAAATAAATGAAATCTTTAAAAAAAGATAGATAAATTACTAGAAACATACAGTCTTCTAAAACTAAATCAAAAGAATCAGAGAATCTGAATAAATAGATTATAACTAATGAAATTAAAGCAGTAATTAAAAATCTCCCAACAAACAAAAACCCTTGACAGGAGGGTTTCATAGGTGAATTTTACCAAACATTCCAAGAACTAAGGTCTCTCTTTCTCAAAATAGTCCAAAAAAATTGAAGGGAAGGAAAGGCTCCTAAGCTCATTTTACAAGACCAGAATTATCCTATTCTAACACCAGATAGAGACACTATAAAGAAAGAAAATTATAGGCCAATATCCTTGATGAACAATAAACACTAAAATCCTCAAAAAAAAATAGTAAATCAAATACAACAGCATGTCAAAAGACCATACACTATGATCATGTGGGATTTATATCAGGAATGCAAGATATGTACAACATTTGCAAATCAATAAATGTGATTCACCACATCTCACTTCCGTGTGTGTGCCATTTCACTTCCACAAAAGTGAAAGCTAAAAATCACATGATCATATCAATAGATGCAGAAAAAAGCAACTGATAAAATTCAGCACCAGTTTATTATAAAAACTTCCAGCTAACTGCAAGCAGAGGAAATATATCTCAATGTAATAAAGGCTATAATGACAAACCTACTGCCAACATCATAATGGACAAAAACAATTTTTCTACTTAACATGGGGGACAAGACAGGGATGTCCACTTTCACCTCTCTTATTCAACATAATACTAGAAATCCTAGCAACAGCAATCAGACAAGAAGACATAAAAGGCATTCCAATTAGAAAGGGAGAAATAAAACTGTCTTTGTTTGCATTTGACATGATACTGTACATAGAGAACACAAGATTCCACCAGAAATAACTAGAACTGACAAATTCAGTACAGTAGAAGGATATAAAATTAATATCCAGAAATCAGTTGCATTTTATATACTGATAATGCACTATCAGAAAGTGAAATTAAGAAAACTATCCCATTCACAATTGCTTCAAAAAGAAGGAAATACCTAGGAATAAATTTAACATGAATGTAAAATACATGTAAACAGAAAATTATAAATGCTGTAGAAAGAAATAGAAGAAGATTCAAATAAGTGCAAGTATATATCATGTTCATGGATTATAATAATTAACATCATTAAAATATTCATACTAACCAAAGCAATCTAGATTCAATACAATTCCTATCAAAATCCCGATGATGTATTTCAAAGAACTAGAACAAATATTCCAAAAATTTTTACAGAACCACTAAAAAAAACAAAAACAATATAGCAACAGTAGTCTTGAAAAAGAAAAACAAATTTGGAAGAATCATGCTATCTAATATCAAACTATGGTGTAAGGCCAGAGTAATTAAACAGCATGGTACTGGCATAAATGCAGACACATAGACCAATGTAACAGAATAGAAATCCCAGAAATAAACCCACACCTTTTATAGTCAATTGATATTGGCTGTATTAAGGCAAAAACACAAAACAGGCTAAAGACAGTTTATTCAATAAATGGTGTTGGGAAAATTGGACAGATACTTACAAAAAAAAATGAAACTAGACCACACAGAAGAATAAATTCAAAATTGATTAAACTCTTCAATATTAGACTTGAAACAATAAAAATCCTAGAAGAGAATATAGGTAGTAAAATCTTGCACATTGCCCATAGCAATATTTTTTTCCTGATATATATCCTCTAGCCAGTGAAACAAAACAACAACAAAAAAAAGCAAAAGGAACTATATTAGACTAAAAAGGTTTTACACAGCAAAGGAAAACATCAACAGATTTAAAAGACTACTCACTGAATGGGAGAGCATATTGCCTGATACATCTGATAAAGGGCTAATATTCAAAATGTATAAAAAAACTTATAAGACTCAACACCAAAAACAAACAAAAAAGCAAACAATCCAATTAAAAAATAGGCAAAGGACCTGAACAGACTCTTCAAAGAGAACATACAGATGGCCAGCGAACATATGAAAAGATACTCAAAATCACATCACCTAAGAAATATAATTAAAAACCACAATGAGTTACTACTTCACACCTGTAAGAATGGCTGTCATTAATAAATCAAAAAACAACAAGTGATGGTGAAGGTGGGGAAACCCTTCTGTACTGTTGCTAGGAATGCAGACTGGTATAGCTACTGTGGAAAGCAATGTGGATTTACCTAAAAAAATTAAAAACAGCCCTGGCTGGCATAGCTCAGTGGATTAAGCGTGGGCTGTGAACCAAAGTGTCACAGGTTTGATTCCCAGTCAGTGTACATGCCTGGGTTGCAGGCCATGACCCCCAGCAACCGCACATTGATGCTTCTCTCTCTCTCTCTAACTCTTTCTCCCTCCCTTCCCTCTCTAAAAATAAATAAATAAAATCTTTTAAAAAATTAAAAATAGAACTGACTATGACTCTGCAGTTCCACCTCAAGGAATTTATCTAAAGGAACTTGAAACACTAATTTGAAAGGATATATGCACCCTTATGTTCATTACAGTGTTATTTACAACAGCCAAGATTTGGAAGCAGCACAAGTGTCATCAGTAGATGAGTGGGTATAACAACTATGGTACACATAGACAGTGGAATACTACTCAGCCATAAAAGAAATTATAATTTATGACAGCATGGATGGACCTGGAGAACATTATGCTAAGTGAAATAAGTCAGTCAGAGAAAGACAAATACCGTGTACTTTCTCTCATATGTGAAATCTAATGAACAAACTGAACTAACAAGCAACATTGAGACAGACTCATATATAGCAGGCTGACAACACTGGGGAGGGAGTTGGGAGGTGGTGAGATCAAGCAAAATAAAGAAATTGGACTCATGGACAGGGACGACAGTGTGGTGATTGTAGAAGGAAGGGGGTGGGTGCAGGTGGAAGAGGATATAAGGAAGATAAATGGTAACGGGAAAAATTCAATATCATGTCACAGACAACAGTGTGGTGATTGTGGGGGAAGGGAGTATAAGGGGACTAAATGGTAATGGAAAAATACAATAAAATAAAAAAAAACTATTAAAAACCAAAAATTTGAAAAATAAAATCATTTTCTAATGTGACTGCAACTGCTATTATGTGTAGTTGAACTAAGCAAAGCTTGATGAAGTATGATATGAATGACATTTTTTGCTACAAATATGCTAGACTCCTGAGGACCTTTGTAAAATAGCTGAAAGTTACATAAGGAAAGCATGTGTTGGCAGCTGTATTTGGAATTTAGCAAAGTTTTTGTGTAATTAAATGGAATGGATGCTTGTCTGTAAGTCTTATTTTAGCCTTAACTCTGAGATTGTGGGCAACTCAAACTTCTTGATCTCTTTTTCTACTATAGAATGTTAGTTTATATTTGACAATCCCATCATTGCTCTAAATGTGACTATATATCTATTTTCCAGTTTAACATTGAGTTAAGAGGAAATGGAAGGTTTAGACAAGAATAGTTAAGGATGGATTCAAATTACAAGAATGGATTTATTAAGAGACAAGGCCATTAAAGAGAATGACTCAATAGGGATTTGAGTCTCTAGGATGAAGTCGTGAAAGAAAGACTAAAGAATATTACTCTGCCATTAAAAAGAATAAAATCTTGTCATTTGCAACAGCATGGATGGACCTAGAGTATATTATGCTAAGTGAAATAAGTCAGATAGAGAAAGGCAAATGCCATATTATTTCACTTAAATGTAGAATCTAAAAATCAAAATAAATGAACAAAAAACCTAGAAATAAAATCATATACAAAAACAATTTAATGGTTTCCAGATAGAGCAAATTTGGAGGGATGGGTTACAAGGGAGACGAGATTAAAATATACAGATGGTTAGTTGTAAAAAGATTCATGGAAATGGAATATAGGGAATATAGCCAATAATATTAAAATAACTATGCATGTTGTCAGATGGGTACTAGATTTATCAAAGTGATTGTTTTGTAAGTTATTTCAATGTCCAGTCACTATGCTGTATACCTGAAACTAATGCAATATTATATTTCAAATGTAATTTAAAACATTTTAAATGAATTCTGAGAGGACAGATATATATTTTAGAAATTCTATTTTCTCTTGGTATTGCTTTCTATTATAATACAAATATTACACTCCTCTGTATACCTAGGGCTCATAGATTTTTAAGCTAATTTTTTAAAGGGAATAAATTATATTTTCTCTGTATCGCTAAACTTTAGCCAATATATTTGAGAAAAATTAATTGGCTTGTACCTTTCAAAGCATTAGATGCATTTAACTAAAGTTCCTAAATTATGCTTGTGATAAGACTGCATAAATTAGGCATCATATGTGTACTTGGGGATACTAGTTCTGAGATATTAATAGTTCTTTTATTTGTCTCAGAAATTAAAGCAAAATCTTTCTTAAGGCATTCTATAACTGACATTAATTTTTCCACCACAAATAATTTATCTTAAGTTGTAATAATGTTAGTCTAAGTATTTCTAGGTCTGGGAATGCCCAGTAATAGCTGTAATGTGGCTCAATATTAGGTTCGATTTTCCACCCTTTGTCTAATATTTTTGTGAAATTTGACTTTTGGTTTGTCACATATGGTTTTTGAGAGTACTCTTGGGTGTAAAATTGTACATGAGTGTTTTAAATTTTATTTGTGCAAATACCAGTATCACATTATGAATCTCTGATATAATCAATAAATGGTACAGTACCTCTTACAAAACATATTTAGAGAGGGCAGAAATCAAGTTCCCAAGATAGTGTTATAAATAGTTTATAACAGTCCTCAAAGCTACTGGATGATAAGAGAACATATATGATCCATCTCAACCAAGCTACCAAACCATCAGACTAATCAGGCTGCAAGTTGTTAGACATTTGGGTGACATCACCCTACACCACCTAGCTGTGGAGAAACCAACACAGACAAGAACTACCCAGTCACCAATTGTTTTCTGAGTTGTTCATTATGCAACAAAAGCTAAATGATGGAAGACAGTGAGATCAAGTAATAGTTTGTGGGTATTATTTTTTTGTGGTATTGAAATTGTGTTTTGCATAAATATGCTTACTTTTTAAACAGGCTTAAGTTCCAGTGAATAGAATCAATCTAGAAGACATGTCTATGTTCCTGGAAAGAGAAACTATCTACCTAAAACTAAATAATAACCAAATAAATGGTGTTTATATTAGAAAGTTGAGTGTGGAGAGATCTAATGTAATGAAAAAAAGGATAAGATTGTTCTGTTAGTGAAATTAAGATAAGGATTATTTTTGGCTTTCCATTTTCTTGTGAAGTAGGTTGTAAAGCCATCCATTGAGCCTGAATGAGAAGAAGGTGATTCAGTGTTTTGAGAAGAGTATGGAAACTTCTAAATATTGCTTTTTGCCCCATTGCTAAGAAGAGCTATTGAAATGATACCTACTAAGAAGGGTGCTGGGTGCCTGGTGCTTAACTGGGCTCAAATTTAAAAAACAGAGGCAAACAGCCATTTCTACACAGGAACCCCTCACACAAACCACACTTTGGGAGTAGCCTGCACTAAGTTGTTTGCATTCTGCACTGAACTGCCTTCCTATACTGTGTACCTACCATCTGAGCCAGTCTTATAAAGGAGTTTCTGAAATCCTAATTCAACAAATAAGAAAGAGACTTTCTTCATTCAATCATAGCTGTGCAGCTATATCCCATCAACATCTCCATCAACCAATCAGAATGTCTGTATTCTGATCAATCAGATCAATGATCAAACTTCAAGATTTAGAGCCCTCATTTGCATGAGGATGGACTCTGGTTCTGTAAATGTGCTTTCCCTTTCTGCCAAACACTGAAGACTGCATTTCCCCAGCTGTAGCTGAAACACTGAAGACGTCTCATCAGGGCAGAGCAGACCAAGCTAGAGCAGGTGGAGCATATCAAAGAAGGGCTAAATGGAGCAGAGCAGTCTTGCTGGAGAGAGGCCTTCCCTCAGCCTTTCTGCTTCATAATCAAGCTCCTTGCACTCGATTATGAATAGAATGTCCTTCTTCATCACACCCTAAGTTAGTGATTTCTGTTGCCATTGAATCAATACCAATAATCATTCATTGACAGGTTGAGAGAAATGCATAGCTTTGAGGTTGAGAGACAGTGGAATATTGAGGATGGGACAATATTGTAACCATGGAATGGAAGTTGAGGCCACAGTTTCCCAAACTGGGAAGTGAAGGTAAATGGAAGGCAATCAGATCTTACACCTTCCTTAGGAAAAAAACACTTTGGATTATTTCTATTCTATGAAAGATCATGATCTGGGTTTTGCCTTCTATCTCACTTTTCTGTATTTTTTATCTAGTATAACACACACACGTCATGACAAATATTGTTATATTATACATGTTTGATAACTGAAAACAATTGGACTGTGTAGAATAACCCAAAGCATGTTATAACTATTATAATAAAAGAAATGACAGTATCCTTTGGAATGTAAAAAATATGTATAGCTGAGATTTTTTTTTATTTTGTGATTCTTATTGCACAAAAAGAAATGCAATGCATTAGCCATGAATAAGATATCTACTAAACCTTATACTCTTCATGTAAATTTCAGAAGGTGTAATGCATAGCTTTGAGGTTTGAGTAAGAGTTGCTCTTACATTGCTATGGTTGAAATGCCTCTTAATACACTGTCCTCTTAATGCTTAACCCTGGATCCAAGCTCCAAAGAAAATTATTTTATCAATGATCACTAATCCACATCTAGATAGAATAAAAAATTGTAATGATCATGTCAAAGTTTTATATTTTCAAAGATTTCTCCTTAAAATTCTGATGTGGGCCCTTTGTGGGATTTTGTGGTTCTTCTGATTGATCTTTGATTTGGAGTTATTGCAGGAAATAAGAACAATTATTAATAATAATAGAAACCTTGGCTTAAGAAGCTAGATATTCTATATATCACTGTTTATAAATACATACAGACACAAAAGACATACATACACATATTCTTCTAATTTTCACAACATAATTTTTTACACATAAATCTGTGGAGATACCGAGAGAGTAAGTAACTTGTCCTAGGTCACACAACTAGCAAATGGCAGACCCAGGGGGCAAACCCAAACAGTCTAGTTCTGGATTCTGTACTTTAAACTACTAGGTTAGTTGTTCTTTTTTTCAGAAGGTAAAAATGCTTCTGGGCCATTTTTATCCTATGAGATTAATATACTTACAATAGACACTTACAGATTGCCACTGCTATTTGAGAAACATATTGTTATCAAAATTCAAACATGATATTTATCTGCCAAAGAATCATTTTTTAATCAAACACAGATGAGTTAAGTGCATTAATACAACTTTTAGTGATATCAACATACAAAAATGTTTTAATTATTGGAACAATAATTTTAATAACTATTTGTTTGATAAAACTCTAGTTAAACATCATGAGGCTATAGAATTCATTATTCACTGGCACATAATTAGAAAATGTTATATAAATTAATGTGTAGAGAGTATATTAAAAATGCCTGAATAGCTCTCTGTTGCATAAGGGTGATAAACATGAAATAAAAGATAATAATATTTTTGCCAATGATACATGTGGTAAGGAGTTAATATCCAAAATATAAAAAAGAACTTCTAAAACTCAACACTAAAACAACAAATAATCCAATTAAAATATGAGTAAAAGGACTCTGGCCAGGTAGCTTAGTTGTTCAGAACGTCATACTAATATTCCAAGGTTGCTGGTTTGATTTCTTGTCAGGACACATATAAGAATCAACCAATAAGTGCGTAAGTGGGACAAAATCAAATCATCTCTCTCTCTCTCTCTCTCTTTCTCTCCTCCCTTCTCTCTCTAAAATCAACAAATAAATAAATAAATAAATAAATAGAGCAAAGGACTGGAATAAACAATTCTTCAAAGAGGACATATGGATGTCCGATACACATATGAAAAGATGCTCGACATCACTAATCATCAGAGAAATGCAAATTAAAATCACAATGAGATATTACCGCACACCTGTCAGAATGTTTATTATCAATAAACTAAAAACCAAGTGTTGGAGGAGATGTGGAGAAAAGGGAACCCCCGTGTACTGTTGATGGAAATGCAGATCAGTGCAGCCACTGTAGAAAGCAGTATGGAGTTACCTCAGAAAATTAAAAATGGAACTGCATTATAACCCAGTGATTCCACTTTACTTGAAGAAAACATTAATTCCAAAGAATATATGCATCTCTATGTTCATTGCAGTGTGACTTAAAATAGCCAAGATTTAGAAGAAGCCCAAGTGCCCATCAATAGATGAGTGTATAAAAAAACAGTGGGACATTTACACGATGAAATACTGTGCAGTTCAAAAAGTAAGGAAATCTCACCTTTTGTGACAACGTGAATCAACCTGGAGAGTATTATGATAAGTGAAATAAGCCAGTCAGAGAAAGACAAATACCATATTATGTCACTTATATGTAGAATCTAATGAACAAAATAAACTAACAAACAAAATAGAAACAATTTCATAAACACAGAGAACAGACTGGTAGTTGTCTGAAGAGTGGAGGTTTGCGGGGCTGGCTGAAAAAGATGAAGGGACTAACTGAAAAACCACTTGTGGACACAAACAATAGCATGGTGATTACTAGTTGGAAAGAGGGGCTGGGAGATGTAGAAGAGTATATGGAGATATAAACAGTGATGGAAGGAAACTTTGGGTGGTTAACACACAGTACAATATACAATTGAAGTATTATGGAGGGTAGGATTGAGGGTGGGAGTGATGGGGAGAAAATGGAGACAGCTGTACTTGAACAACAATTTAAAAAAGAATTATACACCTAGAACCTACATAATTTTATTAACTAATGTTCCCCAATAAAGTCAATAAATATTTCTAAAAGATAATAGTTTTTAACAATCTTTTATGCTATAAAATCAGTAATTGCTTCATTCAAATCTGCAATGTCAAAAGTTCAAGCAATGTTTATGTATATTTCATTTCTAAAGATGTTGAAAGTCCAGGAAAATATAATCACAAACTTTGGTGTGTGAAACAGGTTGTAATACTTAGGCAATGGTTCCTGAAATAAAAGAAATACTATAAATAATAAAACTGTTTTTCTGATGACATTCAGAGTTTCCAAACAATTTTCATTGATAACTCAACTATCAAAAAATATCTTATGGGCTTCGAAATACTGTCAGCTGAACTAACGTAAACATTTTAAAATGTTATAATTTTTCTCAATATATGGAATGGGATAAGAAGCATCTCTTTATTTTATGCAGGTAAAATTGAAAAAGGATTGGCAAAAATGTCAAGAGTAAGTTAGTGTTTTTGTTCTGGATTGTTTTGTATAAATAGACAGGGACTAAGTTAAAATATTTCTCTTTTTAAATGAAGAACAAAGTTTAGGTTACAAATAGTAAAAAACTTAAAAAGTAATATGTACTTTAAGTATATCACACTCAAGTTTTTTAGCACGTAACATTTGTTGAAGTGGATTTGAATCCACCCCTTAAAGTAGAAATAAAATATAAAATGAACACAGACCTAGTTTCTTATTAAACTTTTGGAACAAAACTATTCATATTCAGATATTAGCTGAATTTAATGTTACCTCAGGTGGCTAATTTTGAATGACTGGTTATATTAAAAGCCTCAGACAACTTTTATTCTCTGTTGTTGTATGTCATTATCAATGATGAAAGGGATTGATTTCAGAAGTCAGACAGGGTGGTAATGAGGAGTAGTTTAGTGTCTCTGTAAGCATCCTGCTTCTCATGTTTTTGTTCTGGAGAGTTCCATGGACATGTACTAATGTTTTTGTCACTCTCCACCATGCAATTATCACCTTTGCTAGTGAAAACAGGTTCCAAATCATTTAATCACTCCAACAGAAAAGGAGTCCTTGTCCCTGACCTCTCAGTATTAATCACTTTGTAGCAATAAGGAAAAGCTGAACAAGAGAAAGTACATGACTTGTTTATAATATTATTTTGCATGCTTTCTTTGTCTTTTTTGAAGAGCTCCTATATGTTAGTGCTTAGCAGTCATAGCTCTGTGTGGTTCCAAAAAAGGTTTGCATAGCAAAGGAAATGATCAACAAAATGAAAAGACAAGCCACAAAATGGGAGAACAAGTTTGTCAATACACCTGATAAGGGGTTAATATTCAAAATTCATAAAGAACTCACAAAACTCAACACCAAAAAACAAACAACCCAATTTAAAAATGGGCAAAAGATCTGAAAAGACACTTATCCAAAGAGGACATACAGATGGCCAATAGACATGAAAAGATACCGAATGCCACTAATCATCAGAGAAATGCAAATTAAAACCACAATAACATATCATTTCACTCCTGTCAGAATGGCTATCATCAATAAATCAACAAACAACGAGTGCTGGCAAGGATGTGGAGAAAGAAGAACCCTTTTCCATTATTGGTGGGAATTCAGACCTGGTGCAGCCATTGTGGAAAGCAGAATGGGGATATCTCAAAAAATTAAAAGTGGATTTGCCTTTTGACCAGCAGTCCCGCTTCTAGGAACATATCCAAAGCAAACCAAAACACTAATTCATGAGAATATAAACACTCCTATGTACATTGCAGCATTATTTACAATTGCCAATATAAAGAAGCAGCCCATTTCCATCAGTAAATGTGTGGATAAAACAGCCAGGGGACATTTATACAATGGAATACTGCTCAACAGTAAAAAAGAAAGTTTCACCCTTTGTGACAGTATGGTTGGACCTGGGGAACATTATGTTAAGTGAAATAAGCCAGTCAGAGAAAGCCAAATACCATATGATTTCATTCATATGTGAAATCTAATGAAGAAACTCATCTAACAAGGAAAATGGAGACAGATTCATAGGTGGAGAGCTGATGCCAGCTAGTGGGGGGAGTAGGGGTTGGAGGGATTGAACAGAAGGGAAGAAAGGACTCACACACATGGACAACAGCGTGGTAATTGCTGGGTGGAGGGGATATTAGGGGGCTAAATGGTAATGGAAAAAACACAATAAAGAGTAAAGCAAAAAAAAAGACTGTTATAGATATATTGTTATATGTAAGCCTCATATTAACCACAAATCAAAAGATATAGGAAAAAATATATGTACACTGCTAAAAAAAAGTCATCAAACTACAAAAGAAGGGAGCAAGAGATGAAAAGAACAAAGAATATTTTTGTATTAAGTATTCATTCCTGCTCAATATTTTATTTTCAACACTTTCCATCTTCTGCTTTGGCATGAGAGAGAGAGTTCTGGCTGCTTGGAAGAAGATTAGGAAGGCTCTTTGCAGCACCATTTGCACCCTCACCATTAGAGACTGATACCTCCAATTCCTAAATCTTTGTGAGGTTTCATAGTAGGGTATATTTTGCCCCTGGGATTTCATTTTCTATGATATGTAAAACATGGTTATATATCATAGAAAGCTTGTGATAAAATAATAAGAAAATATTTATAAGACATTCTCGTGTCAGCCTATCAATATTTATTATTTTTAATGTGCACCTTTACTTGTTTATGTAATGGAAACTTACTACATGTATTAACAATAGTGAGACACAATAAATAACCATTTTGTAGAATGTATGTTGATGTTCTTACTGTCTGTCAAGTCATGTCCAAAAAAAAAAAAAAAGAAGAAGAAGAAAGAAAAGGAAGAGATTTAGAGATTTCAAACTGCCTATAAGATTCAGGAATATACAACAGGGCAGCTGATGGTGACTGGGGGAACTGTGTGAGGTCCCAAAGTGCCTGCTTTGAAGGGGACTGAGGTGTCATTGTCCATTGTCCTACATACAATGCTTTCTTGTATCTTGTATCTTCTTCAATGAATGTCTCTATTTTTCATATTGCATGGCGGGATACTTTCTGGACAGACATCATTACATCACTGTACTCTACTATTATATGGTAATATCTTTGAAGGCAGATCTTTGCACCTTCATACCTGTCTTAGCCAAAGCGATCTTCAGCCAGACCTCATATTTGCATGAATTAGCCCAGCCAAGATTAACAGAGTCCAACATAGGTCAGCTAATTTATAGACAAACAAGAAAAAAAAGGGTCATTGGTTTGAGATACAGCATTTTGTGATGACTTCATTTACAATGATAACTAACTGCCCTGGCAGTTGATTGCCTTTATAAGTTCGACTCATTTTATTTTATTTAACTTTTTTATTTATTTTTTTTAGAAATAGGGGAAGGGAAGGAGAAAGAGAGGAAGAGAAACATCATGTGTGATTGCCTCTCACACATGGCCCCCACTAGGGACCTGGCCTGCAACCCAGGCATGTGCCCTGACTGGGAATTGAACTGGTGACCCTTTGGTCATAGCCCTCACTCAATCCACTGAGCTACACCAGCCAGAGCCTATAACCTCTACTCATTTTAATGAGTTAAACTGGTTTTACTTTATCTGTCCTAAAAGTTATCATAGTATATCCTCATGACTATTTCTCTTGATATTGTGTTTTTGGTGTCAATTTATCTCTATTACAAAGATTACTCAAAGCTGAATCCTTGGTCTCTCTGATGACTGCCTATCTCACTGGTCTTGCATGAGTGCTAAAGGCCGCTTGTATGCTCAACCCTATATTAGTGCATTTCAGGTATTTAGCTCCTCTTAGGACAAGTTCATCAGATAATTCACACATCTACTACATATTAGAGTACCTGCTCCAGTTAGAAGCTTGTCCAGATGCTGAGGTTTAAACACATTGAGTAAGACATGATCCTTGCTCTTGGGTTTTGGGTTGCATGTGGTACAGACTACTACATATTATAGTGATTAAGAGAAGCACTCTGATGTCATATGATCCCAAGTTAAATCCAAGGCCTGCCACTTACAAAGAGTATGCACTTATGCAATGTATTTCTTCTTGTCACATGCCATAAAATTTTATGGGATTAAATGCATGAATCTAATCAATAAAAATAAAAATGGATGTCATTGAGGATTATTGTGAAACTTAAAATGAAATAGTGCTGTAAAGTACTTAGCATAATGCTTGACACATATTTTTTAACAAATGTTAGTTATTGTCATAAATAATTAATTATATTTCAATGTGATAAATGACAATGGAGGTATGCAAAAAATCTGAGAATACAGGAAAAAATATTCTCCCTAGAAGCCTCTTGATCTGGGACTTAGAGAATAATGAGACAGCTAAGAAAAAAAGGCAAAAAAAGGGAACTTCAGGTAAATAAACTAGAATAACATAAGCAGAAACATAACCTTGTTTGTGAGGAACAGTGTTCTGGTGATGGTAAACCACAAGATGTTTGCATTAGTAAGGGGGTGTTACTAATTTGTGTTACTACTTTGAAAATGGTAGAATAGAAAAATAAATAATTATAATTGTTGTCTAATGACACCTACTATGGACCAAGGACTGTGTTAAGCTTCTTGGCAGCAAAATCTCAATAACGTTGTAACATTGTAGTAAGTAACATTACTATCCTGCTTGTTTGATAAGAGATTAGTTAAAAAATATTCAGTTACCTGTCCAAGGTCACTGTGTTGCCAAACAAAATTATTACAGATATATGGTAAGTTTGTCTTCCATGATTTAAATATGGGATTCAAAGCCAGGTGGCATGACTTCAGAGACCATACCACTACTTGGACCATAAATACTTAGCTAAGGATACCCAATTTATCTACATTAATTATAAATTCATAAAATCCAATGTCTGCAAACATCTAGAAAATAACATACATGTATGAATCTAAATAGGAAAAGATATTGGGGAATTTAAGAGCTATGGACATGGAGAATATATTCCCAGCCACAAGATACTCAAATTCAAATATTTGTTTATCTAAATAAAGTCTGTTTTATTTTTCATTTTTATTTTTAATTTTTTTATTGTTCAGTTACAGTTGTCCACATTTTCCCCCATTACTCTCCCCTCCCCCATTCCCCCACTTTCACAGTCAATCCCCCCGAGAGTCCCCTGCTCATGTTCCTTGGCTTTCCCTTTCCCCCTTTTTCCCGTGTTGTCCTCCTCCTCTGGTCACTGCCAGTTTGTTCTTTATTTCCAAGTCTCTGGTTATATTTTGCTCATTTGTTTGCTTTTTTGATTAGGTTCCACTTATAGGTGAGACCATATGGTATTTGTCTTTCACCATCTGATTTATTTCACTTAGTACAATGCTCTCCAGTTCTATCTGTACTGTTTTGAAGGTCAGGAGCTCCTTCTTTTTTTCTGCTGTGTAGTATTCTATTGTGTAAATGTATTTGATCCACTCATTTACTGATGAGCACTTAGGCTTTACTTAGCTATTGTAAATAATGCTGCTATGAACATTAGAGTACATAGATTCTTTTGAATTACTGATTCAGGATTCTTAGGGTATAGTCTCAGCAGTGGGATTGCTGTGTTGAAAAAAGTTCCACCTTTAGTTTTTGAGGAAATTCCATACTGTTTTCCACAGTGGCTATACCACTCTTTATTCCCACTAACAGTGTACCAGGGTTCTCTTCTCTCCACAACCTCTCCAATACTTGTTTGTTGATTATTAATGATGGCCATTCTGATGGGTGTGAAGTGGCATTTCACTGTGGTTTTAATTTGCATCTTTCCAATGGCTAGTGATGTTGAGTATTTTTTCATGTGCCTATCTGCGCACTGCATGACTTCCTTAGAGAAGTGTCTGGTCACGTCCTTTGTCCATTTATAAATAAAATAGTTCTCTTTTAAAATATTTCATTTATTTTTAAAGAGTGGGGAAAGGAGGGAGAAAGAGAGGGAGAGATGGTTTCCTCTCTAGCACCTCCAACTGGGGAGCTGGCCTGCAGCCCAGGCATGTGCCCTGACCAGGAATCAATCCAGCAACCCTTTGTTTCACAGGCCAGCACTCAATCTACTGAGCCACACCAGCCAGGGCAAATAAAGTAGTCTTTAGATCAGTTTTCAGCTGTTAGCAGTGAAGTATCATGTAAAAAATGGAAATCACAGAGTGACATGATGGGTTTTATAATTTAGAAAGTATAAACAAGGTGAGATTGGACTGAAGTAAGGAGATGTAGGGGACATGTATGTAAAGGAAAACTCAAACAAGGAATTAAGTTTTGGACTAGAACACTGGCAGTGGGAAGGATTAAGGGGACAACCTAGAGATCCTTGCTATTGTTGAAGAAAAGGCTGAATGTAGAGCATCCAAGACAGCCCTTACCTGTGTATTAACAAATATCTGGGGAGTGCTTTTTAAAAAGTGGATATTAGGAAGACGTCAATACTCCATTTCAATATTATTGACTTCCTGTAGAATGCCTTGCAAGAAATGTCATCTCATTCTTATTAGTCCATGGGGGCCCACAGAGGCAGAACTATAATTCAAGCATGGCACCAAATATGAATCTGTGGCAAAACTGTTTGAGTTAACAAAATAATTAAATACCAGAATGGCCTGTGTTAAAATTACAGCCCTTCTACATGCTAACTTTGTTATAAATGTACTTGTGTTACTTTATATGGATAATGGAGATGTTCCCTTTCCTATAGGTAAATGTGAAATGATATAAATGTAGGGTACCCAGCAGAGAGCATGGCAAGTGGAAAATACCTAATACATGTAAACCATTTATAATATTATTTTTATTATTACTAAAACAAGTCCACGTAGACAGAAATGATTGCAATTAATGCAAATAAATTACATTTCTAGAGTATTTAAAATAATTATTTAAGTTGATTTTCTTAAATTAAAAAATGAAATCCAGAAGTACTTTTTGTAACATGTATACTTTCCATAAATATTTCCTAATAGGAATATATAAGTAGAATTTTCCTATAACTGATATTAAGTTGAATAAGGGGGTTAAGAAAAATCTCCCTTTATATTTTTATGTTTTTTCATCTATAAATTAGAAGCATGATCTTTTAATCTTAACTTGGCACAGCCCATTGTAGGGTAGTCAATAGCCATTATGATTTAAAAAAAATTTTAAAGATTTTATTTATTTATTTTCAGAGAGGGAAGGGAGAGAGATAGAGAGAGAGAAACATCAATGTGCAGTTGCTGGGGGTCATGGCCTGCAACCCAGGCATGTACCCTGACTGGGAACTGAACCTGCGACACTTTGGTTCGCAGCCTGAGCTCAATCCACTGAGCTACGCCAGCCAGCTAGCCATTATGATTTATTAGGACCAGTTATGTTTTCATTTTTTGGACAACATGCACATTATTAGATTTTTAGGATCATTACAAGACGATACTCCATTTTCTATACTCAATCTAAATAGTTCTTTGGATTTCAGAAAAAAAATAATTGAGTTGTTTTACTGAAAGGACAGCTTCACTCTTCCTCCAGAATTGGCACCTTGTAATCAGTTCTCGACTCCGTTAGTATGTCTTACCAAAACCAACCTGAAATACTGTATATAACCAAAACTCTCTTCTCTGACACTTTCTGTGTTTGTTATCTTGCAGCAATTTCACTGATTTGCTTTTGACTCCTTATCAAAAGTAAATTTCATAGCTAAGCCTGTTCATTAAAATTCCATAATTTTTTAACAATATAACACTTCTTAGTAAAATATATGCACTGGATTCTATACACAATTTATGAATTAAATTGTATGTGAATAATATGGTGGTGTCATGATTAGGACATACTATATCAAAAATATACTTTATATTTCATAAAACCAGCTTCTCAATGTTTGGGGAGAATATTTAAATATTCTCTCTTGCTTCAGTTTATCAAAAAATATTTTAAATTTTATTTTGTTTTAAACAACATGGAAGCTGATTTCTATGTAGGCAAAAAATAACAATATGGCAGTTCATGGTATACACACTCTAAATAAAAAGTCATTGTCCAAAGCCTAGTTGGGCAATGACTAGAAAAGGTAAACATCTAAATTCTGGTCTGTTACATCCATCAGTGCCCTGGAGCCTACATTTGGAGGACTAGGGCAGATGTCTGTTGACTTACAATGACTAATGTAATGGGGTAGGGGTCTGGCCAAGATGCTGGGGGGTGAGGGAACCCCAATCCCACAAAGAGGCTGACTCTCCCAGAGAAAGGGGAAGGACTTCAGGAAACCCAAAGATGTAGGAATGAAGCAGCAGCCAGTGAAAGACCCTGCCTTCTTCAGAGAAGGGAGGGACCACTGTGAGATGTTGGAAAGTGCCAAAAACAGTTCAGGATTGAAACTGGAGCTGGGGTCTGATTCCACACCCTAATAAACAAACGAGTGCATAGCCAGTGTACACTGTTCTGGCAACCAAGCGGCCAGGGCTTGAACTCGGTGATGCGCCATGCTGCGCAAAGATGCCAGGGTGGCCGTCAGACTGACAGACAAAAGCCTGAATTGGCCGACAAGCTGAACGCGTTCATCACACATGGGTTTTGGGGCCAGACTTTAAAAGTGGAAAGCATGCTGAAACTCATTCTTCCTTCCCGTTGTGAGCCAGGGTCGGGGTCAGGGGTCAGAGCATTACTGGGATATCAGGCCCAAAAGACCACGTGGTGAGAAACCCGCACCCCTCCACAAGTACAATAAGCTGGCAGCGACTGGAGGAAAAGGGCAGCACCCCTGAGAGAAGGTTGCCTGTGTGTACAGACTCCAAAAGATGTCTGGAGTCAAACTGAGGGGGTGAGAGGGAGAACCAACTTTGTATTTCCCAAAGAATGGTGTATTTTTTTAATGGGAGAAGGGATTCCAGGTGCATCCTTGAACTAAGCAGACAAGGGATGGAGCACTTGCCTTTGGGTGTTTTAAAGGAAGTAAGCTTTGAACCAGAAGTCCATTATTCTTCCAAAATTGTATAGCCTAAAAATACATACATACATAAATAAATAAAACCTTTTCTTTTTCACCAAACCTCTGCCTGTGGAGTTTATTGGTAGTGGGCAGCAGAACCCCACATGGCTGTACGATAACACTAATACATCGAAGAAGCAAGGTGCATGAATTCTCTCACTGGAATTTACCTCCAGCCAAATAGTATAAAAGCAAACATAGAGTTGCTACCTATTGAGATTCTTCTGTTTATAGGTTACCTTCAAATAGATTTTTGACATGAAGAGCACGAAATATTTTGGTCCTTGTATTTCAGTTGGCTCTTTTTTTCTTCCTCTTTGTATAAATACACCAAATTATAATGATCATAACCATGATTTAGCATAGTAATTAGCATAGCTATGATTAGCATATATATGATTGCTGGTCAGTGCATAATAGACCAAATGCATGAAAGTTTTTTAAAGGCTTATCTACCCTGACATTGCCAGTATACATCCTCAAAATGTGAGCCAGGAGCACGAAGTGAATTATCATGAAGCATTAAAGCACGAATCATGCCATGTGAGATGCTACACTATAATGAAAAAAGTCAGTAATTGAAGTACAGGCTGAGTTTATTTAAGGAACACCAAAATTCCATGGTTTGAGGTTTTTTAGCAGTATGTACACACAAGGATGTATATGCTAATATTATATACTTACATTAAACTCAGACTATCACCTAAATAGGTGATAATTTGGATACTTTATACATAAAAAAGGTTTCTGTTGAAATATATTTGGAAAAGACACCTTCCTCTTTAGTTTTACTATATATTCTTGATTAATTGATTAATTAATGACTAATTTCATTCTGTACATGAAGACTAAACCACGGTTAAAATGAAAATCAAATGACAATAAAGTATGTGAAAGTTATTAATGTGGCAGGCACCTATTAAACCCTCACCTCAGACTCACAGACTAAGTACTGTGATATTCATATTACACAGATAAGGTTGCTGGGGTTCATGAAAATTAATAAAAAGTATCGAAGTTTCACAGTAAGAATTTAAGCTCAAGTGGTCTGGCTCCAAATCTCATGGTCTTCACTACTCTACCTTACTTATCTAGTATTGCACTTGAATTCAGTTTCTCACTTGTAGCATTCAACAGTAACACATAGAAAGGAAAACTAGAGGAAGAAAGTTTTCATATAGACAAGTTTGAAAGCAACATGGGAGAGAATTATGCCATGCAAGAATAGTAATTTTCCAGGATTCTTGAAGTATTTAGGAGATAATTCTCTGAACATCAATAGTAACTATTAAATTAAATGTGTGAATATTTTGCTACTTTCTGTATTCTTTGCACATGGCTGTTTTATTGTTCTTCTGATATCTCGAAGAGTTTACAGACCTGTGAAACACTATTGCCATGAAGAGAAAAATTTAGTAAGTCTGGTGGAAGTAATTTACTAGATAATTTAAGAACTCGATCAGTTTTCAAATAGTGGAAGAAATAAAATTCATTCTGATAAAATGGTGATTGAATACATATTTTTTCAGCAAAAAAATGCTGTAATGCAAGAAGGTGAGTAGTCTGATTATTTATTGAGCATTTATTGGAGAGAAGGGGAGAATTAATTAGAAAATGCATCTTCCTTATTCACTTGTTTGTGCACTTATTTATGATATATTTTCCAAGTTTCCTCACTGCACTCAGGCATTGTGCTCAGCATTTAGGATATAAAGGGGAACAGTCTCCATTTTCATGGTACTAATCATCTATCATACAGGAAACCATTAAAACAGTATGGTGAAGAGATGATAAATCCTGATCTAGAGAGATGAATAAAAGGAAATTCAGATGTGAACATTGTTAGGAAGGAAAAGTTAGTCCTTGCGAATGGAGTGTGAAATAGAAAGAGGAAATAAAATCAACCAAAAAGGAAATTTGGAAGAAAAACTTTAAAGTACCATTTAAACCTTTTGTGAAAAATTAACACAGATACATCACCAACATAATAAATTACATCTAAAATTAAAAATTAGCATTATAATTATGAGATTCTAGAATCATTCTAATTAAATCATGTCAAAAACATTACTCTTATAATCAGTCTTCTATTAACACACACACTTGTTTTCTTAGGAGACTCAGAGCACTATTACACACCCAAGTGCTAGAAATAAGTAAGTGAGCATTGAATAGACACCGCAAAGGATTTAATATTCTTGAACCTTATTCTTGAATGCCTTTCCTCCACTCTTCTGTTATGTAAACATAAAAACTAAAAAATGAAGACTTTTTTTTAAAGCAGTTGAAAGCTCACTGAAAAATTGAGGGAAGGTATGAAGATTTCCCATATAGAACTGCCCACGCACATGAGTTGCCTTTCCCATCATCAATATTCCCCACCAAATGGTGCATTTGTTACAATTGATGAAACCACACCGACACATTATAATTAACCAAAGTCCATAATTTACATTAGGATTTACTATTGGTGTTGCACATTTTATGGATGCCAAACTATATTCTAAAGTGTCTAGCATTGTGCATTTTCACTATTAATACATGCAGGTTTTTGCTGCCTCACATTCTAGTTGTTGGTGTCAGTATTCTGGACTTGGTCCATTCAAATAGGTGTATAGTGCTATCTAGTTTTAATATGCATTACCCTGATGACATATGACATGGAGTTTCTTTTCATATGCTTATTTGTCATATGTATATCTTCTTTGGTGAGGTATCTGCTTAGATCTTTGGCCCATTTTTTAATCTGGTTGTTTGTCTTTGTTTTGTTGCATTTTGAGGGTTCTTTGCATATCAGATTGTAATGGATACCAGCCAGCAGTATCCATCTCAGCTGCAGATGCTCATCAAAAACACTAGAAAAAACAAACACAGAGACAACCAGGTCCTGTGGGGGAATAGGGACAGAAGGGCCACCCCCTCTCCTGGAGGGCGTGCTTTATCTATCCCCAAGCAGATTTTTATTGAGAAAACAGACTTAGTTTGTGGATTCCCAGTCTGGCAGAAAAGATCAAAAGATGTAGGTGACTTACAAAGGTGCAGACAGAACTCCTGCTGTGATTCTGGGCAGAGTTTGGGGTCTTAACATATGAAAGGACTAAGGTTCCAAAGTTTTCCTGTGCCTTTAAATTCCAAGTTAATAACATCCTCCAGCAAACAGATCTCACAGCAAACAGATCTCTCGCATATTCTATGTCCCAGGACTGATTACCCCTACCCCAGGGGTCCACCGTTTCTATTCTGGGCCATCCCTGCAGGCCTGAGAAGGGCAGAAGACAGAGGCAGCCAGGAGACTTGGATTTCTCACATCTAAGAACAAAGACTCAGGCTTTGACAAAGCCAAGGGAGCAAGGGTTGATGTCCATCACCCCTTCATATCCACAGCCCGGTGAGTCTCTTCTTTTAGGGCATTTCCACGTGATCGTGTCTATCTTAGATTCATTCTCTTTCTTAGAGAATTGTTACCTGTCATTGACTGCTGATCATGCAAAAGGGAAGCCAGGCATTAGAACAGGGAATGTTCATGCCAGGGAAATAAGTTTTGTCTCCTTAGTGGCTCCTGGTCCGGAGGTCTTTCACTCAGCCTAAGTCACGGGGGTTTACAGCTTCCTGAGACCAGGCAGGGTAGTCCCCAACACCAGATGTGTTTTGCAAATATTTTTGTGAAATTTGTGTCATTTTTTCTCTCATTTCCTTTTTAAATTTTTTCAATAGTAGTTGACATACAATATTACATTAGTTTCAGGTGTACAATATAGTGATTAGATATTTATATAATTTATGAAGTGATCATCCCGATAAGTTTTGTACCTGTCTCTCATGTTGTTTTTCACTGAGCATAATTTTTAAATGTAATGCAATCCAACTTATCAACTCTTTCTTTCATGGTTGTGACTTTGTTATATCTAAAAAGTCATTGTTCTACCCAAGATCATCTAGATATTTTCCTATGTTATATTCTTAGCTTTGTTTTTTTACATTTAAATATCAAATTCATTTTTAACTAATTGTGAAAGTTGTAAGGTCTTTGTCTAGATTCTATTTTTTTTCTTTTTTTGGGGGGGATATGGATGTTCAGATATTCCAGCATCATTTGTTGTAAAGATTATTTTTGATCCATTTTATTACTGTCACACTTTTGTCAAAGATGATTTGTCTAGATTTGTATTGGTCTATTTCTTGGATCTCTGTTCTATTCTATTTTATTTGTCTAACCTTTGCCAATATCACAGTCTTGATTACATTTACTTTTAGTCTTGAAGTTGGGTAGTTCCAGTCTTTATTTATTTTTCTCCTTCAATATTGTGCTCTCTATTCTGGGTCTTCTGCCTTTCCACATGAATGTCAGAACCAGTTTGTTGATATATTTAAAATAACTTGTTGGGATTTGTATTGGGTAAATTTTTATCTATAGATCAAGTTGGGAAGAACTGATATGTTGACAATATTGAGTCTTCTTAGCCATAAACATGGATAGTCCTTTAATGTCATTCATTTTAGTTTTCTAATTTCCTAAAAGATCTTTTACATATTTTGTTAGATTTATGTACAAGCCTTGCATTTGGGGATGTTAATGTAAATGCTGTTGTGTTTACAATTTCAATTTCTACTGGTTGTTTGCTGGTATATAAGAAAGTGATTTACTTTTGTATATCAACCTTGTATTCTATTTATTATTTTCCAGAGTTTTTATTGTTTCTTTTGGATTGGATTTTTCTATGTAGGCAAACATGTCATCAGTCAACAAGGACAGTTGGTATTTCTTCTTTTTGATCAATATACAATTTCTTTCTTTCCTTATTTCATTAGCTAGAAAATCCAGTATGGAGTTGAGTGTTGAGAAGGGCTGTCCTTGTTCTGTATGTGATCTTAGTGGGAAAGCTTCAAGATTCCCATTTAGCGGGCAGGTTCAAGTTTCTCACTAATAAGTATGATGTCAGTTGTAGCTTTGTTGTAACTATTCTTCATTGGGTTGAGGACGTTTACCTCAATTCCCATTTTAGTGTGAGTGTTTATCATGAATGGCTGTTGGACTTTGTCAAATGTGTTTGCTGCATCAATTGATATAATCATGTGATTTTTCTGCTTCAGTCTGTTGATGCAAGGCATCGCATTAATTGATTTCTGACTGTTGAACCAGCCTTATGTAACTTGGGTATATCCCACTTATTCAGGGTGTATAATTCTTTTACACATCATTGAATTGGATTTACTAATATTTTGTTGAGGACATTAGTATTTATGTTTATGAGAAATATTGAACTGGAATTTTCTTTTCTTGCAATACCTTAGTCTGGTGTTAGTATTAGGGTAATGCTGGCCTCATAAAATAAGTTAGAAAAAGTTCCCTCCATTTCTATTTCTGAAAGAGATTGTAGAGTATTGGTACAATTCCTTATTAAATGTTTGATTCAATTTACCTGTGAACCCACTGGGACCTGCTATTTTTTTTCTTGGAAGGTTATTAATTATTGACTTATTTGACAGGTAAAGAGCTATTCAAATTGGTTATTTCTTCTTTTGGGGGTTTGCAAATTTTATCTTTTAAGGAATTAATCCATTTGATCTAGGTTATCATATTTGGCATATACTTGTTCATTATATTATTTTACTATCCTATAATATCTGTGAAATCTGTAAGGATATCTACTTTTTCATTTTTGATGTTAGTAATTTTTGTTCTCTAGCTTATAGAGAACTTCCTGTATATAATCTGGATTGTAAGTTTTTCAAGAACCATCTTTTAACATTGTTGATTTTTCTATTATCTTTAATTTTATTGATTTCTACCGTATTCTTATTTTTTCTTTTTACTTACATTAATTTTATTTGCTCCTTTTTAGATAGTTTTATATGGTGAAAACCATAGATTATTAATTTTAGATCTTTTTTCTCATACCTGCATTCAATGCTATAAATTTTCCTCTAAGCACTGTTTTTCCTGCATTCCACAAATTTTGATAAGTTGTGTTATCATTTTACTTAGTCTAAAATATTCTTTTTAATTTTCCTTGAACATGCTTCTTTGACTCACATGTTATGTAAAAGTGTATTATTTAATTTCCATGTATTTGGGATTTTTCCAGTTATCTCTCTGTTACTGATTTCTGGCATAATTGCATGGTGGCTTGATAGCAGACATATGGATTATATTATTTTAAATCTGTTAAGATCCGTTTTGTGTCCCAGAATGTAGTCTGTCTTGTTAAATGTTTTATTTTAGCCTGAAAAGAGTCTGAGCTCAGCTGTTGTTGGAGAAAACAGATGATACATGTCAATTATATACAGTTGATTGAGGATGTTGTTGATGTCCATTGTGTTCTTACTGATTTTCTGTCGCATCTGTTTATTTTTTAAAGAAGGATGTTGAAGTTTTGAAGTATATTAATGAATTCACCTTTTTTTTAAAGATTTTGTTTATTTATTTTTAGAGAGAGAAGGGAGGGAGATAGAGACAGAGAGAGAGAGAAACATCAATGTGAGGTTGCTGGGGGTTATGGCCTGCAACCCAGGCATGTACCCTGGCTGGGAATCAAACCTGGGACACTTTGGTTCCCAGCCCACGCTCAATCCACTGAGCTACGCCAGCCAGGTGAATTCACCTTTTTTTCTTACATTTCTATTAGTGTTTGCCTTAGGTAGTCTGGCATCCTTGTTAGGCACTTACTTGTTAAAGATTGTTATGTCTTGGAGAACTGACACTTTATCATTATGTAACAACCTTCTTTATCAATGATACTTAACCTTGCTTTGAAGTCCACTTTGTCTGAAATTAATATGATTACTCATGCTTTCATTCAGTTATGTTAGCATGGCGTGTTTTCCTCCATTCACTTACTTTTAGTCTACATGTGTCTTTATATTTAAGGTTATTTTCTTGTAGAGGACATATAATTGGGTTTCTTTGTTTTTCTTCCACTCCAACACTTCGTTGAATTAGTGCATTTAGATCTTGATATTCAAAGTATTCAAAGTAATTATTGATATGATTGCTGTATATCTATCAAATTTATCATTTTATTCTTTTGTTACCCATATTTTTTGTTCTTATTTCATCTTCCATTCTTCTCATTCTTATGGATTGAACTGATAATTTTATATGATTACATTTTCTCTCCTTACTTCACATATTGCTTTTTGGCTTTAGGGGTTGCTATTCATATACCATTTAGCTCAGAGACTTGTTTCCCTCATCAGTGTCCAGTTTACTAATAAGCCCGCTGAAGACATTCTTTTATTTCTGTTACTTTTTTTTTAATGTCTCACATTTCTTTTAGTTCTTTCTTACAATTCCCATCTGTTCACTTATGTTGCTCATCTGTCCTGGCATGCTGTAAACTTCTTCCATTAAAGTCTTTAGTGTATTAACCATATTTAAATACCTGATTCTTGGTCTGATAATTTTAACTTCTTTGAGATGTTTGGTTCTGAACTTCCCCTTTTTTTTCCATTTTTTTTTTTTGCTTTTTCTTATGCCTCATAATTTTTGATACTTAGACATGATGTACTGGTTAAAAGGAAGTGATGCAAAGAGGCCTTAGTAATATGGTGGTGAAGCGCAGGAAAGGCATAGCATTCTATAGTCATATAATTAGCTCCTAGTCTTTCAGTGAGCTTATATCACTGAACTGTGAATTTCACTGGTGTTTTCAGTTTTATTTTTCTGTCCCCACTTCCCCTTAGCAGCTAGACTGGACTGGAGTTGGGCATTTCCCCTTCTCGGGGCAGGTGGCTTCTGATAATTCTCCAGTAGGTTAGGCTATGGTTAACTGGTTTCACTTGCAGTCAGGCCTCAATTCTTAGGAAGAATTGAGTGCTCTGGTGTATGAGTATTTTAAACATGTTTCTTTGTTCCATCCCCTACTGGAAGCACCAGGAATTTTTTTTGCCAATACTTACTGTGGAGACCTAGTTTAGCTCCTGGGGCTGTATCTCACAATTTTATGGAGCTATCCCTATGACTGGTTCTCTTGAAGTTTTTAACTCTCATACTTACCCACTGGAGCCTCTAGCAATTTACAATTACAGTTCATATTTTTTTTACTCCACCTCTGGTTTATGTGACAATTTCTGCTTGCAAGTTAACACTGCCTTGAGACTGACACCCTGTATTTGCCTGTCTCTGCAACCTGGCAAGCAGTGGTTTTCCACGTATCCCCCTTGTCCTAAGCACCCAAAGCAGTTATTGAATTTTCAGTCTGTCCATTTTTTCCTTGTTATTTTGGAATGGTGATTTTAAGATGCCTTATATGCAAAAACAGAAAACAGACAGTTATATACTTTTTAATCATTCACATGGTTTCAAATTATAAGACAATTGTCACTCCATTCAGTATCTTCCCTTATGTCAGGCTGACCTCTGGAAATCTAGATAAAGAAATTGTTATAGATTCAGAGAAGAAAATATTTTATTCTGTTGCCAGTAGGCATATTATCTTCAAATTTTGTTTTGTAATTTTTTCCTGTTTTTTTTTTTTTTTCTGTAAAGCAATAACACTTTAAAGGACATAGAGAAGTAAGTAAGGGAATAAAATGAAATCAAGCACAGAAACTAGATTTCCTATGAGATCAGAAAGTTTTGAAATAATTTTTCTTTATCTTTGATTGACTGACATAAAGTCAGGAGAGAAAGCACTTTTAGTACTTAGTAATGGGAAAGATAAATGAAGCTTATGCTTATATTTGTGGTTTAATACATTTTTCTATGGTAACTGTATTAGTTGCTAAAATTTATTATACACTGATAAGATAAATGCATTATACACTATAATAGATATTGACTAAAATATTTATTCCATCAATTTAAATGCTCATTAACTCATTATTAAATTGCCTTTTAGGACTTACCAAGAGCAGATTTTAGAAAAACATATTAACTGCCATAGCTGTCATACACTTTTAAAAATAAGTTCCTTTTTTGTTAAATTTCATGGAAAAAGGCCCTATGTATTCAATACATTATATTCCAGTTCTTTAAAAAATATTTAAATTACAGAATAACCAAAATATCTGTGCTTAAAAAATCCATTGTCATATACTTACCTATTTTCAGAATACTGGAATACTGTTAGTCATAAATGAGATCTTTAGTTATGAGAATAATAACCATCAAACATTATGCATCATATTCCACAATTACACATACACTTAAGTCTAGGCAGTTATCTATTTTTTGTATAATTAGCTTTGTATTACAAAACAAATAGATGATATCTGAAAAACTAATTTTCTTGTTTCCATATACTTTGAAGGAAAAAAAATTCAACAGCAATTTTAAAGTGCAATTACATTTTACTTCTTTAATCAAATGATTTGATATATTTTAATGTTTGAGTTTGTTGACCTTTTTCTATTTTCAGAATTATTCTAATCAGGCTCACATTTGTATAGTATTTATAGCCATATACACTAGTATCATCTATAATTATTATATGTTATAATAATACATTCTTTACATTAACTTCTATGGACATTATTTATCATTAATACTATGTGGAAAGTTAACTATTTTATGAGAAAAAAGATTTCCCTAATATAAGGAACCAGTTCTTTCCCAAAGATTATTTCTCAGAAATGAACATTACCTTAATTTTGAGAATTTACCTAGATTCTCAAATTACAGGGAATTATTTTAATTGTTTATTTTAAACTATATAATATTAATAAAATAGAATACTCTCCCAAATTCTTTATGTTAATAGGATGTATCAGTTATAAAGGGGCAAAAGATAAACAATCTAATAAATATTCTTGGATTATGACTTCATAAATGTTGATTGCCTTTAAATTTACTTTTTAATCATGATTTATAATTTTCATAAGGTATTTTTTATGGAGCTCACAAGAATATTCCTCCACTATAAGTAGATGTACTGCCTGCCTTAATAGTATTCACATTGTGCCTTGGGTTTAACAGCCATAGAAAAAAACATATATATTAAAATGTGACTGTGCTTCATAAAACTAAGACAAAAATAAAAATACTGTATTCTAGAAAGCAAAATTATATGACTTAAAAAGTAGTTCAGAAGGTTGTCAAAATGCTGATAAAGATTCTGAGTAGAACTTTTCATAATGTATCAGCAATCTATAGATTTACCAAAACTGCTATCAAAATTCTCACATCTTTTTTTTACAAAACAATAAGAAACCCAGTTCCCAAACACACGACAAGGGACCTGACTAACTTAAAAGATTTTTTGAAAGAGAATGACATCAGAGGACTCACAGCTCACAATTTCAAAACTTACTACAAAACTATAGTACTTTAAAAAATGTGGCACTCGCATAAGCATAGACACATAACCCAGTTCAATATAATAGACAGTCAAGAAACAGTCACATAATGAGTAGTTGATTTTGACAAGAGTGTCAAGACCATCCATTGGTGAACAACAGTCTTTTCAACAATGCTAGGAAAACTAGATATCTACCTGCAAAAGGAAAAAAGTTGGACCTTCCCTATACCATATACAACAATTAATTGAAAATGGATGAATCAAAACCCTAAATTAAAGACCTAAATCAACAAAATCCTTTGAAGAAAATATTGGAGAAAATATAAGGCTGTTTAAATTAAGAACATGTAGGAAAGAAAGCAAAAGGGAACTTAATAACCGAAAGAAAATATTTTAAAATTAAATATGGGAATAATATCCAGAATTTATAAAGAACACTTAAAACTCAACAAGAATAGACAAACAACCCAAATAAAAAGTGGGAAAAGAACTTGAAGAGGTATTTCTTCAAAGAAAACACACAAATGACCATATGCCCATAAAAAGATGTTCAACATCAGTAGTTATTAAAGAAATGCAAAGTAAAGCCATTTATTTTGATGGGATATTACAAAATACCACTCTGCATTGACTAGGGTGGCTAAAAAGTAAAGTAAAATAAAATAAAATAAAATAACATTAAAAATAGGAAGTGTTGGTGAGAATATGGAGAAACTGGAACTCTCACGCATTGTTGTGAAGAATGTGAAATTATGCAACCATTCTGGAAAACATTACACCAGTTTCTAACTATATTAAACATAGAAATACCACATGACCCAGCAATTTCATTCCTAAGGTGTATATCCAGAAGAATTTAAAGTACAGACTTGAACAGATAGTTGTATACCAATGTCCATAACAGCATTATTCACAATAGCCAAAAGATAGAAGCAACCCATGCCCATCTTCACACGAATGCATATGCTTCACTCGAATATTGTTCAACCAGAGAAAAGGAATTTATGTATGCTACAACATGGACCTCACAATCGTTGAGCTTTGTGATATCAGCCAGATACAGAAGAATACACACATTGTATGAACATAAGATACCTAGAATAAGCACATTCAGAGACACACAAAGTAGAACATTGTTTCTAGAGGTTGTAGGACAAGGGGTATCATTTTTTAATGGGTACAAATGATGAAAATTTATCGGATCTAGATAGTGATAATGGTTATACAACATTGTGAATGAATATCATGCTACTCAATCATACACTTACATATGATTAAAATTATAAACATTTTGTATATTTTACCAAAATAAAACAATGGAAATGACACATATTTATCATCTTCCAGTCTCTGTGGGTCAGGAATACTTCAACTTCAAGTTCAGAGTCTTTTACAAGATCATATTCAATGTGCTGTCCATCACAGCAGTCTCATCTGAAAGATCTACTGAGGATTAACCTACTTTCATATGTATATACATGGCTATTGGTGAATTCAGACACTTGAGGGTTGTTGGCTTAAGGGGCTTAGCTCCTCCTCACTGGCCAGTGGCCCACTCTCAGTCCCTTGCAACATGGACTTTTTCGACAAGGCAGAGTGCTTCATCAAAACCAGAAACAAGGGAGAGCATGCTAAAAGAACCTAAATCACAAATTGTTTGTAACCTCACCACAGGAGTGACACATCCTCTTTCCCATATTATATCCATTAAAATAAAGTTAAAAATTTAGCCCACATTCAGAGGGAAAGGATCACAGAAGCACGGCATTCCAGGAGACAGGGACCATCTTGGAAGCTGGCTTGCTGCAATACAATTTTATCAAATGATACTACACTATCCAGTTGAAAATTATTAATATGACACTATTGTATCACCATATAATACCAAAGCAGTTGTTTCTGAATATTTTGCAATGTGTAGCCAAAGATTCAATTATATACTTGAATATTCACCTTTATTCTTTATTTTTCTTTTACCGCAAAACACAACTACAAAGATAAATACACTTACCTTGATACTTCCAACATTTCTTTTTGAAATATGAGAGCATTTTGATGCCAATTTAGATAAATGACATTTTTGAAAGATGGTCAAACTAGGGATTCTCTGGCCTTCTGAGAATCTTATTACTTTATTATTGAACATCAATACTTTCTTCCAGAAATTTGACATGCCATTAATTGTAGCTGTAAATCTGTGCTAGGACCTTGCAGAATTGTAATTGATGCCCAATGGCATGTAGCTTGTACCTTCAATTGTTTATCAATAAAGTTAATTTTGTCTTTGAACAATATATAAACATATATAAATGTGTATAAATGTATGTATATGTAATTTGTGCGTATCGACCAAGTAGACTGAGTATTTCTAGGACAAAATTGGTAATCCTAAACTGACTTTATTCTTAATGAAATAAGATAGTTTTCATCTTCCCTGGCCTTTAAGTTCTGATTAAATTGAACAGTTTACTCATATTCCCATGAGAAGTAAAACAGACATGTCTTACTTGCCTACCAAGTGCCTACAGAGGCACTAGAGTTAGTTCTGAGAGTATACAATCTTGCTTTGTCTTTTTTACTAATTGTGAACTTTGGGGCAGTTCTCTTAGAAGTGCTTGGCCTCAGTTTCCTTAACTGAAAATTTTATTAATAATATTTCATATTAGGAATATCATGTGGATTAAATCAATTAATGTTTACAGAATTTCTGCCCATTATATATCTGCCTATTATATCTCTATATAAATATAGCTGCAACTATAGAAATAGATATTATATAAATATAGTTTTGGCAGTGTAAAGCAATATCACTCAAAGCAAAAATAAAATGTTTCAACAAATGCATTTTTATTTTCTCTATCTCAGTTTCTCATGCTAGTAGCTCCAGTTTCAGCTTGGTGTAGTTTGGGGGCAGGGATGAAGAATATCACAGCAAGGTTGATGAAACACTTGATATTTCCATCAAGTAAAATTCCCCTAGAAATTAGCATTTTCTAGAACTTCCAATAATGATCCTAGGTTTAGGGGCTGTTAATTGATAATAGAGAAAATAAAATGAAAGAAGCATTACTAATGGAGTCACATAAAATAGAGTCAGGAGGCTATTAAGGAAGTGGAGCCTATGTGAATCTTATGTCTCAATACCCAGAGCTGCTATAAAGTTGTTAGACTGGTTTCTCAACTCACAACTCAAAATGTCCTGGAGCGATAATATTCCTGGAACAATGACTGCTACATGGACATATATAAACTGTACTTCCTTCTTTGTAGTTTTCTCCATCCTTGTTTGCATAGGAACTAACCAATCCTTGTGAACCTACCCAGCCATCCTTCATTTGCAGGAAAGAATTACATTTTGTGGGTTTTGCTTTTATAAAACCTGTTTCTGTGTACTCTCCAGAGCACAGTTTGGGTTGTTACCTCAATCTGCCTCTTTCATATTTCAGTTTATGCTCAAATAAATGCTTTTTATTATTTAGTACAGTCTAACCCTTTTTTATTATTATTAACATAACCATCCTATGAACTCCAACAACTAAGTCTCTGCCCTCACATATTTGCAGATGACTTCAGTATTACCATTTCTGTAAGAACTTTTACACAAACAAATGTTGTTATAGTAGTATATATCATGAGGGTATATTGTGAATGAATATTCTGAAAGAATATTCTAATACTCTGACATAAAAGAGGCTGAGCAGATGCTTTAGGGACTTTCAATTTTGATTTGTTAAGTACGAATTGGTCACAATTCTCTTACATTTGATAGAGCATGGTAAGTATCACCCAAATATCAAAATAATCATTTTTGTGCTTCCTATAAATATCGGCTCTGGAGAAAAGGATAACTGAGCAATCAGGACAGGGTAAAGGCAGAGAAGTATTTTATTACAGGCCACTTCAAAGATCAGTCTGTACTGCCCATAATAACTACTTTAAATTATCCTGCCCGACTGCTATTAGCAGTTGCACTATTGCATTATGCATGACATTTGACTATTCATAGAAAAGAAAAGGCACTACATTCCATTAGTGGTTTCCTGTGAGTGTAAGTCTACAAATTACTGGTGATGTTTAGGCTGATGTGTGGCTCTTTTGCATATTTATGATGCTCCTGTCACATTTATTATTTATATAAATATAATGTGAGTTTCTAAAGATCAATATGATTTCTATCAATTTCAGATTCTATGTGTGTGATTAAAACTCTTATGCAAATATGATAGAGTAATTACATGCTACATTTATGCATGATCACAAAAGACCCTTGTACTTTGTCTTACATCATATCTGGTATATCAAAACTGTAAAAGATTACCCCAAAGAAGTTAGAGTAAATGCTATTATTTTTGATGTCAGGAAATGTGGAATCTACAGTGGTTGGTTATTTTGATACAAAACCACTCATAGACACTTTCTAGGAAGACTCACACAAAATTTTCTCCAAAAATAAAGATGTTTTTGTGGTACAGATTTTCAAAAGGGAGAAATTTATAGGATGCCAAATTAAGATGTGTTTCCTGGTGTCTTGCGATCATTCAAGGCCTAACAGGTTTGCAAGATTCAGGCAGATGGAAAAATATTCACAGAGCCTTTGAGATGTCTGGCGTGCCTTTGTTCAAGGGTGGGCAATCCATGCACACTGCAAGATGTGTGTCCCCCTGCTTGTCACATAACATGACCCTTGTCCCCTACTGTGGCACTCAGCATGGAGCCCCTATCCCCTTAAATACCGCATCACAAACAAAGCCAGCAGAATGCCAACAGATATTATGCAACAGAGCTTTATACTACACAGGTGAGCCCATTCAAGGATATGGGAACAGTTTATCAGACCCAGTCTTAAGGCTATGAGAATACTACTTATTACTCTCATTATCAAGGTTATGGGAAATTGCTTCCCTTAGTTGCCTAGACACCTGGGTGAGGAAGCCAGAGTGCCTCTGTTTACCCTACACCTGGATTCTGAGAAGTTTTATGTTTTCATTTACTGTATCTGCATATAAAAGTTTTAGTGCCACATCCTTCTACATAAAAATTAAAATCCTGGCATGGGTAAGAACAAAATATTTCTTATATTATTGTTGTGCCTACCACAAATTAGATTTGGAACATTTTAGTTCATCAAAATCAAGAATTTAAAACTTGTGTTATGGCCAAGTTTATGAGTTATGGAGGTGTAGATAGAAACACTTCATTTCCTTGAATGACCGAAAGACAACAACCAATTTGAGAACAAAAAACAAAACAACCAGAACTGCCAGAAAGTCAAACTACATGGAAGTCCAACAACCAAGGATTAAAGAGGAAATATTCATACAGACTGGTAGGAGGGGCTGGATGGGCAGCTGGCACAGAGAGTTTGTTGCTATAAGGAGGCGTCAGACTTGAGCAGGCGAGGAGATGGCTGGCAGACAGGATTCCCCATGTTGCTTGCACATAAGCTGATGAGAACAACTGGGGAGTGAGACAAATCGAGCAATCCAGAATTACACAGGGAAGTGGTAGAGAGTGGGGTGAGAGCCAAGCAAGCTTGCAAGTGGCATTGTTCCCTCTCTGACCCCTCCTGACATACAGCACCACAATTTAGCAGAGTGGGTTGCCCAGCGCTAAGGAATACTTAAGGCTCAGCCCCTTACAACATAACAGGGGAGCCAAGACCTATTTATGGCCCAAATGAAAGAACAAATTAAAACTCCAGAAAAAAAAAACTAAACAATGAAGAGATAGACAACCTATCAGATGTAGAGTTAAAGATACTAGTAATCAGGATGGCATAGAAATGATTGAGGTCAGTCACAAAATAAAGGAAGAATCGAAGGCTATGCGAAGTGAAATAAAGGAAAATATACACAGAACCAACAATGAAAGGAAGGAAATAAGGACTTTTGTTCCAACAATTTTGAACAAAAGGAAGGAATAAACATTCAACCAGAACAGAATGAAGAAATAAGAATTCCAAAAAATGAGGATAGGCTTAAGAACCTCTGGGACAACTTTAAACATTCCAATATCCAAATCATAGGGGTGCCAGAAGTAGAAGAAGAAGAGCAATAAATTGAAAACTTATTTGAAAAAATAACAATGGAGAACTTCCCCAATCTGATGAAGGAACTAGACATGCAAGTTCAGGAAGCTCAGAGAGTCCCAGAGAAGTTGAGCAGACCAAGAAGAAACACACCAAGACACATCATAATTACATTACACAAGATTAAAGATAAGGAGAAAATTTTAAAAGCAGCAAGAGAAAAGGAGACAGTTAACTACAAAGGAGTTCCCATCACACTGTCAGGTGATTTCTCAAAAAAAACCTTACAGTCAAAAAAGGACTGGAAAGAAGTATTTGAAGTCATGAAAGGCAAGGACCCATATCCAAGATTGCTCTATCCAGCAAAGCTATCATTTAGAATGGAAGGGCAGATAAAGTGCTTCTGAGATAATGTAATGTTAAAGGAGTTCATCATAACCAAGCCCTTATGATATGAAATGTTAAAGAGACTTACCTAAGAAAAATAAGCTCAAAAACTATGAACAGTTAAATGACCACAAACTCACAACTATCAACAACTGAATATAAAAACAACCACAAAACCTAAGCAAGCAACTAGAATAAGAACAGAACCACAGAAATGGGTATCACATAGAGTGTTATCAGTGGGGAAGGGGAGGAGGAAAATGGCAGGGAAAGGTACAAAGAATAAGAAGCATAAATGGTACAAAATAGGTACGAAATAGACAGGGGGAGGTTAAGAATAGTATAGGAAATGGAGAAGCCAAGGGACTTATATGTACAACCCATGGACATGAACTAACAGGGGTGTGCTGGTGGGTGGGGAGGTGTGAGGTAGAGGGGGATAAAAGGGGGAAAATTGAGAAAACTATTATAGCATAATCAATAAAATTTACTTAGAGTAATTTAAACTTTTCATAATATAAATAAATTATTAAAGACTTTGCTTCTATCTTTAATAATATAAATGCAATCAAACTATATATTCTAGGTAATTATTTTTAAGGAAAGGAGGAAAAAAAGCATGTTCATAGCAGCACCATTTATAATAGACAATTCTAGAAACAGCCTAATTGCCCATCAGTAAATGAGTGTATCAAAAAACTGTGGTACAATTACACGATGGAATACTATGCAGCAGAAAGAAAGAAGTATCTCCTTCTCTTTGCAACAACATGGATGGAACAGGAGAATATTAATCTAAGTGAAATAAACCAAGCAATGAAAGACAAATACAACATGATCTCACCTATAAGTGGAACCTAATGAACAAAACAAACAAGCAAGCAAAACATAAGCAGAGACATGAAAATAAAGAACAAACTGAGAGTGATCAGAGGGGAGTGAAGAGGAGGATAATGGGGACAGAAGGGAAAGGGTCAAGTCAAGGAACATGGATAAAAGACCCAAGGACAAAGACAACTGGGTGGGGGGCAGTATTAAATGTGAGGGGTGGGTAGGGCAGGGAAGAGTAATGGCGGGGGGAACAGGGACAGCTGTAACTGAACAACCATAAAAAATTTTTTTAAAAATGTGTTCATTGGCAGGGGACGTGGAGCAGGAATCCCCAAAACATGTGTTTAAAGGTACTGGAATATAGTCAGTACTCAAGAGGCCAAGATTCAAGAAGAATAAAACATATTAAAGGGACTTATTTGTTTGCAGTCATTTTTTTTGGGGGGGGGGTGGATTTTGGCCATTAGAAAGCATCAATCCTGAGGGTTTATCCATTTATGAACTGAAGGACTCAATAGGGTAAAAATGTTAATTTTTAAAAAAAATGATCTGTGGGTCCAATGCTATTTAAAATAAATTTCTAGAGGGTTTTTTTTTGATGGAATTGACAAAATTAACCCAGTACTTATTTGTAGATGCAAAATACCAAGAATAGTGAAGACATTTTTGTAAGGAATAATGAAGTTGAAGAACTTGTACTGCCTGCTATAGAGATTTATTTCCAATTTACTGTAATTAAAATAGTATTTTTGAAATAAGAATTACAGATCAGAAGAATAGAACAAAATAAAGTCATACCTGCTGATACAGATGCAAATCTTCTTATATTGTTGCTGTATTTAGAACAATAATTGCCACTCTGTTTAGGCTGGATCAACTGAGTATTCAGATAAAGAGGAAAATATGAGCCTCAACTTTTATCTTACACCATACATAAAAAAGTCAGCCCCATTTGAATTATAGGCCTAAATGGAAAAAGAAAGTAATTTAATTAAAATTCAACTTGAATTGATAAAATATGTCACAATGAAGAAAGTAAAAATACATACCAGGTAATAAGAGAATCTGTTTAGAACACATATCTCACATAAATTTCATATATATTATAAAGATTGTTATAAATCAATAAGAAAATATAGGCTATGTAATGGGAAAGTGGGAAAATAATTAGAAAATGCTTTTTAATAAGATATATTAAAATTACAGCTAAAGATATTATGATATTCAATATCATTACTCATAACCACAATCATGTGCCTATATATTCCCATATTACTCAACTTAAAGGGAAAAATCTGAACACAAAGTGTTGGTGAAGATATGGTATGATTGGAATTACATATATTGTTGGTGAGCTTTAACTTGGCACAACCACTTTGAAAATATTAAAGCTAAATGTATGCATCTTCTGACAATGTGGCAACCCCACTCCTACATAAATACACAAAGTATATATGTATAACTTTACATCAAAGAAATGCATAAAATCATGTAAAACTGTGTTATTCAAAATAACACTGATTTGGAATAATCCAAATGTCATCAACAATAGAATGGGTAAATAAATTGTGATATATTCATGTGTAACATTGCTTAGTAACCTAAATTAATAAGGTTAATTATTAGTGAATCTCATGGATGAATCTCATGGGATCAATCTCATGGATGAATCTCACAGATCACTGCTACATGCAACAACATAGATGAATTTCACATTATAATTTTCAGTGAAGGAAGCCAAAATAGAGAGTACATATTGTATGATTTTATTTACATAAAGATTAAAACCAAGAAAAACTAATCTTTGCGGATATATTTTAAAATAATGGTATTTTGAGGGGGCATTTTGTCATGGAAGGGGCATAGGAAAAATGTACTATTGGTTTTCATGGCAGTTTTCTATATTTTGTTGTGACTGGATCTTAGACAGTTACACACAAAATGTTTTACACACATTATGAAAATTAAAGAAACTATACAGAGATGTGTACATTTTCTATTCTGCACTCTGTATTTCAATAAAAGTTTTATTTTTTTAAAAGATTTTATTTATTTCTAGAGATTGGCGAGGGCGGGAGAAAGGGAGAGAAACATCCATGTGTGTTTGCCTCACACACATCCCCTGCTGGGGGCCTGGCCTGCAGCCCAGGTGTGTGCTCTGACTGGGAATCTAATCAGCAACCCTTTGGTTTGCAGGCCGGCACTCAACCACTGAACCACATCAGCCAAAGCTCAATAAAAATTTTAAATAAATTATTGATCTAACATTGTTTTGAGAAATTTGTTGTTATTCAAATAATGGTCATATTTCTATTAATAAGAAATATAAAGCCATACAAGAATACAGTTGCTGTATTATTACACTATGACATTCACTTTTGAAAAAGAAGTTGGGGGAAAATGGGGCATGTACCTTTTCTTGCTTTCTTCATCCAAATATCAACTCAAATTTATGGGAAGGAAATATTTTTAATATAAACCATAATAAATATGTTTTGAAAAATAAAGACATTTTTATTTTTTTAAAAGATTTTATTTATTTATTTGTAGATAAGGACACACCTAGGCATCTGCCCTGACTGGGAATTGAACCAGCAATCCTTTGTTTTACAGGCTGGCGCCCAATCCACTGAGCCATCAGCTAGGGCTTCAAGACATTTTTGTTATAGCACTTTGACAAAGAGAATGAGAGAATGAGCTATCCTTCCTCATTTCTGCTATCAAAACTGCAATGTGACTTCAGTTTTATTTCAAATGTTTCATATTAGGTGTAGTTTCCCAATGATCTCCCTCAATTAGTACAGTCCAGGTGTGAGATAATAACAGGTACAAGGATGAATAATGTGGAGTTACTATCTTCTTGATTCTCATTTTAAAGGAATACAGTTCACATTGAATTGCAATGGAAACTTCTAAGTACTGCCATTGAGGTGGAGGAGAGATACATTTGGACAAAATGCATCATAGGGAAAATCCTGTGAGTGAGGGAGAGTTTGAGCCAGGTCCAGGAATAGAGTAAGTTGTTCTTTTATTATTTTATTTAGTCAATAATTCAAGATTTATTGAGTGTTTCTATGTGGCATTGAGGCAGATGTTAGAAAGCAGTGATAGTGTCTGAATGGTCAGTAGACTTAAAAACATCAAAAATACATACATTTTTTACTTTACCACATTTAAAGCATGACACTATGTGTTTTCCATACAAAAGTTCTCACATTTGTGCCTGGACTAAACCTCTCCAGTAAACATTATTACGGGATTGAATGGAAGTGGAAACCAAAGGAAAAGGAGTCAAACTAGCTTGCCTAAGAACACATCATTAGCAATTTACAGACCCAAGATTAGAAACTAATATTGTTCTATTTCAAAGCTCTGAAAATACTACCTTAACCTTTAATCACATAGTCTGTATGACTGTACCTTTAGGTGCTGCTTTTTGACCTTCAAGCATTAAGAGCAATGACTGAAAATAATTTACCAAACTCGACTGCACTGAATATAGATAGAACTCAGAATTTTTTCTCAATACAGGCTATAGCCAGTATACATCTATTAAAGTTACATTGTGTCTATGAGTTCAGACAAGAGTGTGGTGGTTACAAGGAGGAAATAGAATGAGGGTACTAAAGGGTAAAGGGGGCTAATACATGGTAACAGAAGATGATTTGACTTTGGGTGGTGGGCATACAGATTGTGTATCATAGAAATACACAATGGAAGCCTGTATAACCTTATTAACCAATGTCATCCCAATGATTTTAATTTTTAAAAAATAAGAAAAATAGCACATGGAAAACAAATTACTAGAAGAATGCAATTTACTCATGGGGCTTCAAGTACAGTAGTCTTAGAAACTATGGCAAAAGGTGGATAAAGGAAAAAGGTGGCAAATGATCCAGAGTCAGAATCCAACAGACATGGACGTGGGTGAAAAGAATTTTGCATAAATTAATTAGTGGGAGCAAAGACATAACAGTGAACAACAGTGTGATATTTTCAACTTAAAGCTAATAATATATGGAAGTGCACTATCAAATGAGTAAATAGGGCTGTGCATAAAATAAGTGTTTAATACATAACTATTGACTATGATTTAGAAAGAATTGGCTTGATATTGCTGACTTATATAAATATAAAAACTAAACAGGACTACTTCATTTAATATTATATGTAGCTTTTTTTAAAAAATGAGACAAGGAAATAAAAGGTTATATGTCATTCATATATTTTTTGAAATTTTTAGTTTCTTCTCTGGAATTTCATTATTAATCTTTACAATGAGTAATAATGAAATTTAGACATGTAATCCATGTAATCATATATTTAATCTCCAAGGGATCGCAGCTTCTGGAATTAACATCTAAGGTTGCTAAATTTAGGAGTGAGAAAATGTGCCTTATAAATCTTAATTCGTTCCACATTTTATACATTTATTAAGTGTCAAGAATTATAAGGCAGCACTGCTATTTTGTGATGGAAATCATACCAAAATTTAAAATGTGATGTCTAAGGGAGAATCAAAGCTTATCTGATGGTGCTTTACCTGCTGGAACCTAAATGTGAGACCTAGAGTGTCACAACCAAAGTGACAGGGCCTCCTGTTGCTGGAAAGACCTTTTATTTTGATAAAATGCCTGTCCCACATCACCCAACACTCTAACACTAAATACAGATCACTGTCATTTGATTTTTGCTTATGCGTGAATTACAGAAAACAAAACTGAACAAACACAATAATGTTATCTCTGAAGCGAATCAGAATGAATAAGCCTCAATTAGTCCATATAATTATTTTAGAATGATGAATATCTACAAGAATGCCTGAAGTCTAATTTTAGATGATAATTTTAATGCACTTCTTGATTGAAAAATTCAATCAGGAATAATTAAAATTAATGATTATTAGACAGCACTTCATTTCCAAAGAGCTTTGGGAAAGTTAACACACTGTTATATGGACTTAGCTCTTACAGTCTTCTGGGTCATGGGTGAGCCAGTTCAAGTACAGGTCTACTGTGCTGATTAGTCATGCATCTTGAGTCTACAGTTACAAAGGTTATGCTTTGAATATTCTTCAAAAACATTGCTATATGGACCAGAGGTCTATTAAAAGCTTTTTTCCAAGATATGTGAGTCAGTTCGACAGTGGAGAAACTCTTTATTTTATTAAGAAAAAAACAAATAATAATATGTGAAGAGACATGATAATGTCTGAATATCTAAATAGTTTTCTACAGAAGATTTTATCATAGTTTTGTTTAGAAGTTGGATACTATCTTTGATGTTTCTAGTAGTTTCTTTTTAAACTAAAAAAATAATTTATATAACTATTTCATTTTTCTCTATTTATTTTAAAGTGGATTTTCTGCTCTGGACAATTTTTTTTTCTTCCAGCTCTGGATGATACCTTTATTGCCAACTTCTTAATTTTCACCTGTATACGTTTTTGTTTTGGAGTACTTGAAATCTGCTGTTGGCAAATTTCCAGTATTCAATACAGTATTATTAAGTATAGTCATCATGCAGTACATTGGATCTCTAGACTTAGCCTACAAAATTTGTACCCATCGAAAAAATGTCTACCCTTTCCCCACCTCCTCACCATTCAAAACTCTGTTCCTATGCATTTGACAATTTTAAACTTTATATATAAATGAGATTATGCAGATTTTTCTGCATCTGGCTTATTTTACTTAGCATAATGTCCTCCAGTTTCATCCATGTTGCCATGAATGGCAAGATCTCCTTATTTTTAAATGAAAACTAATATCCCATTATAAACATACGTCTTTACTCATCTGTCAATGAACACTTAAGCCCAATTGCCTTTCAATGATGTCAAAGCATCTATAGATATTTTAATGAGTTATTAATAAAATGCTTGACACAAATAAAAAAAAACAGAACATTTAGGCAAAGAAATATAGATATAAAGAACTAATATAATATTTAAAAATAAAAAATGTAATATAATTTTTTTAAAAATTAATAGTTTTGCTCATAGCAGAATAAGATGTACACAGGAATCAGTGAACTTGAAGAAACTGAAATAGAAAGTACTCAGTCTAAACAATAGTAAAACAATAGACTGAAAAACAAAACAAAACAACAACAAAAAAACTGAATCTTAGAAACATGTGGGACTATAACTACATATCTGACATTTGTATCATCAGAGAACTGGGAAAAATGAGAAAAAAGGGTGGGGATAAAAATGTATTTGACTAAATAATGGCTGAAAACTCCCCAAATTTAACAATGGATATAATCTTACGGATTGAAGAAGCTGACCAAACTACAAGGGGAATAAACTCAAAGAAAATATCATTAACACACAACACGGTCACACTTTACAAAAGTAAAGATGAAAAAAATGGAAGTAAATTTGAAAGTAATGAAAGTGAAACAATATCTTTTATATGGAAAAAATAATTTGAATGAAACCCAGTTTCTCACCATAAACCACTGCACTCAGAGGGAACAGGTACACCACTTTCCAAGTGCTGAAATTAAAAGAAAACTGTTATTCTAAAATTCTATACCCTGTGAAATATTCAGGAATGAGGGAACATCGTGGCATTTTCTCAGAAGGACAACTAAGAGAGTGTGTTGCCAGCAGACAAACTTTCTCTTTCCTGTTTATTTCTCAATTAGAAAATTCATCTTCTTCTAGAGGGCCAATTACAGAGGGCCTTATTTTTTATTTCCAAAAACCTATGTAAAATATGTAGGAATGCAAATGATTGTCTTCTCAAGGAGATTTTGCCCTTCTCATTTTGGCAGAAATGGCTCAACACTTAGTGTTGTTTTCAACTATATTTTCCCCCTCTGGACTACACTTACATAATTTAGAAAAAAATGTAGTGTTGATTCATCTGCTGATTTATTTAGTTAAAAGTAAGGTTTCACTGTAATACCAACATATTAAGTACCAAAAAATGCAGTTGAAATGGAAACAAACATCCAGAACTATAGGAGATAGGATATAATAATAAATTTAGACAGACAGACAGAGACACAGAGAGAGACACAGAGACAGGAGGTGGGGAGAGAGAGAATTTGAGACAATTTAAATAATTTATAATTTTCCTAGCCAAAAAGGAACAAAAACTTTAAGATATTGGTAAAAACAGTAAGAAATAATGTTTTTCTGAAATGTATGAATTCTTAATCAGTTAAAATAATAAATGGGATTAGTAATATTCAGCCTACAAAAATTCACTTAAATATTTACTACCATGCTATCTTTTTTCCAAGTACCATGTTTGATCTTTTATGCCTTTTGTTTTTAATACTTCACTTTAATGAATTAGTTCTGGAAGAGTATAATCAGATATCATAAATTATAACCAATTATTTAAAATTTAAATAATAATATATCATAAAAGATTGTAGGTACTTTTCATTTTTTTTAAATATACCATAATTTTTATAACTTGTGCTTCAAAAAAATAACTAGCTCTTATTATCATTTAATTTATAATAATTTTAAGATACATCAATATGAACATTTTAAAAGTCTTTATTAAAATTTTGAAATTATAGCTGACATACAATATTATATTAATTTCCAGTGTACTATACTAATTCCTAGTGATTAGACATTTAATTTTAAGAAGTGGAATAGATGGGAGTATGACCATGTTTGATTCTGTTAGAGTAATGTCTCACTGAGCCATGAAGAACCTCTTTAGTGTATAGCAAAAAGCATCTGACCACAAAGCCAAGGTTCAGGTAACACCCTCTCAATCTTTGTAATGCATGTTCTCTCCTGTTAAATGCCTCATATTCCCAAAGGTAAATAATAAAGCACTTTCTTCACTATTTTCAGAAAGCAAATGTTTTATGCATTTATCTCTAATCTTGGAGAAACTGAGCAATGATTTCACCTTCCAACTAAATTCTATACAACACAAGCATTTAAATATATTTCAAAGTGATTTGACCAGATTGTTACCTTTCATTTTTTTGTGATTTTTTGAGATTGTGTTATATATAAAAACTAAGTAAAGTCTACAATGAAAACAGTTTGAAAAAAGGTTTCTCCTATTTGAATTAACTGATTTTTAATATAAACACCAAATCATGGCTGTAGGGGAGGCTGAGTCACCTGGGTGATTTGATGTTTCACAAAAAAACTCTGCACAAGATGTGATTTGTGAACGGGTGTTGTTGTGATGAAGCTGCCAATCACCAGTTGCCTATAGCTACAGCCTTCTAAATCATGAAATAGTTTCTGTGGAAGAATGTTCAAGCTTAACCCAAAATTTGATGCAGATTCTTTGCTCTACTCACTCAGTCATTTTGAATGTGATGGCCACACAGTACATATGCTCACTCAACAGTGTCTACCACCCCCACTGACTAGTACAGTGAAGTCATCATTGTTTATGCATGAGTATTCCAGTCCACTCTCCTTGGCTGCCAGGTTACATAAATGTCACACAAACTGTTCTTGCTATATTAACAATAACTGGGCTTTTTCTGGATAGACTTTATATATATTAGGCTTTATTCCTTATTTCATAGATACTTAAGTGGTTAAACTCACCAACAATAAATTCAGATTTTTTAAATTTGTTTTAAACAAACCTACATCTCCAGATACCTGATTTGGACAAAGTTTAATAAAATCCAAGGCAAATATTGGTCTCATTATATTATAGAATTAAACTTTAATTATGTAGGCCTTTGAGACCAGAAAAAAAACTTGACATTGAAACTTGTATTTGCCTGTCAAATTCCTATTTAAATATCTTCAGATGATTCACCACTTTTATTCAGACAAATAAGAACAAAAAAGTTATAGTTCTTTAAATATATAAAAGATAATTATGTTTTAATACGGTTTTAAATCATAAATCTGATCCCTTTTAAAAATTGTAAGGGTTTGTAAAAAGGTCTCCTTTTTACTTATCAATTTTATTTAATCTTCATTGTCTCAATACATGCTTTAGTGATACTCTGTATCAATAAATAGTTATATGTGGGGGAACTACTTTCTATAATTCAAAAGAGGTAGCAAGAGTTTGGAGGATTCTAAATTTAATGCAATTAAACCAATCAAGACACAAACCTTAAGTGGAGGTAAGATATTGTGGGAAGTCTTCGATGAAGAATATCTGTAAAAATTTGAAGTGTGTAATTTTTTTGTTGGCAGAACACAAAGCAAAATCCTCTAGGAGAAAGGACAAAATTCTCTCTTTTGAAACTCTCGGTCATTGTGTGTGTTCAGTAGGTTCCAGAGTGAGTGAAGTGAGCTGGGAAGTATGTAAGGGCAGCCAGTGTCTACTGAGCCTTGAAAAAACCAAGGCTATGCATCAGGAACTCTAACACTTGTCACAGAAAATTCAGAAGAAATCATGTTTTAGATGAAGGAAAGACAAATTACCATGTCAGCTGCTACTGGTAGTAGATATTTTACTCTTAGTAGAAATTCAGAAGGCTTTGAATTTGATGATGCATACATTCTGATGTTATATAAAAACCCGTAAATTAATAGTGTAAGTGATGTACTGCTTAATTTAATGTTTTGATATGTTTCAAGACAATTGATACATGCAAGAAATGAGATATTGGGAAAACTGCACATTATAAGGCATAGCAAACAATGTATTTTAAGTCCTCTTAGCCCTAACTTTCTCCTATAGAAGACACCAATGTTAGGCCGCAAATCAGATAAAGTACAAGATTCATTGTGTTTTGTGTTTTAGCTGTAATATTCTGGGCATGTTATTTAATACCTCTGAGCTTCAGTTATAGTTATCTGTGTGAAATAAATATTATCTTAATGGATTTTCTACAAGGGTATTTTAAGATTTAAAGGTAATGCTTCACACTGGAGAAAACTAGCAGAGACTAGACACATAGTTAATACATATAATTGATTATGGATTAATGATCATGTACTTTAAATAACTAATCACATCATCATTTATTTCCCTCTGCATAGGCCCAATGATTCTAATCAGATCTATGCACGTTTCTTGTTGTATTTTACCTTGTTGATTGCTATCCTTCTATTTGCCTGCATTTTGTTCTACTGGAGTTTCTAGTTTTGAAACATAACTATCCTCCTCAAAGTTCTTTTCTCCACACTTTGAATAAATTTCAACCTGAAATTTTGCTCCACATTGATATTCTTTAGGATTTTAGATTGTACCCTCTTAAAGAATTGCCTAATGAACTTTATCCCCATATGTGATGTCTCACGTTCATCTGAACTTGGTGTATAGCTCATTCCCTTATTCCGATAGACTTCTGACTCTTACTTGGGAATGTTCAATTGAAAAGTTCACATATACTCTTTGGAAAATTCTGATGTAGTAAATTTGTTGCAAGCTTAATAAAATCTAAATGCATGTAACATTCCTTTTTTTATGAATCACACAACAGAAACTCCATTTTCAGGTCGGCTTTTCTAGTATATCACAGGGAGTGAATTTTGAATCAAAGAGAGGTAACCTGGGATTATTAAACATCTCTTGTCAATGATCCTGACCCTTCTGTGTGTTTTCAGCAGAGTGAACTCTGTTTAATGGATGTGCCTGACAGTAGCAATCCATTACAAGGCTTTAAAAGCAGACATAAGTAAAACAACCTAAACCACATCCATTGTAAATAATTGATGTTTATTCATCATTGGCAACTATCGATTATAGGCTTAAAAAGAAGTTCTCTGTAGATTGACTTTGGAACCTTTGCCTTGCTATATAGACAACTGCAAGAAATGTGGACTTAATGGAAGTGTGACACAATTCTTAAAAATTTAAGTAGTCATTAAAAAAACACGATGCAATGGGGTCCATGGGTTTTTGTGGATTAGAAGCAGGTCGTCCTTGAAGAGAAGTCATAAAAGAATTCACGAGACTTTTTAAAAAGCAGCTGACTGTTGCTCCCAGTGTCACAGTTATAACTAAGAACAGTTTTATTCCAGAGGTTGTAAATATGCATATACTATGTCTTAGGTAAATACAAGTCGAAACTGAATTTCTTCGGTTGTTGATTTATAAGATTTATACTGTTTGAAATACATTTATTTCACTTGTTTTGCTCATGATGATTCCAAATTCTGTTCATTCATTGATGTAATAGGGGCCTGCAAATGTACTAATGGAATAGTGGGACCACCATAAGGGGATCTCCAGGCTTTCCATGGCTTCTTGATGTGAGAAATTACACAAATAATAGGGAAAGAGAGAGTTATAAGGGAGGACAAATTAGGAAAAATAATACTTCTGTGATATAAATAACCTTAAAATCTGGGCATAATTTTTAAAAAGATTTTATTATATTTTTAGACAGCAAGAACAGGAGGGAAAAAGGGAGGGAAAGATCAATGTGTGGATGCTTCTTGTGTGCCCCATTCTGGGGACCTGGCCTGCAACCCAGGCATGTACCCTGACTGGGAATCAAACCAGTGACCCTTTGGTTCACAAGCTGGTGCTCAATCCAATGAGCCACATCAGCCAGGGCACTGGGCATAATTTGAATAATTATAATTGCATTTTGATATTGGAGCTTTCATTAATTAGCTTGTGACACTTGACTTTTCATAATGACTGTTGTTTCCTACATGTAAAATGAGTGAAAGTAAAAATTTGTCTTTAATTTCTAAGAGGATGTTGTGAATAGTAAATGACACCATATATGTGGAAGCAAGTTGAACATATAAAAATTTAAAAAAGAGTGGATTTTTGGCCTAGTTTGATTAGACCTAAAATAGCAAAGACACTATTTAATGACAAATACAGAGATATTGGTTAAAAACAATTGTAAAATTAGTTTTAATATCATGTGAGTATATCATAAATAGTTTTGAATGTCAAGCTGTTGGGATAAAGTCTTTGAAGTATGAGTGAGAATATTTAAACCAAGTTGTCTTATTGTCAGTAATTTATCCTTTTTGGAACATAAGTGAAAGGCTAATAAAATATATATCTTCCGATTATTAACTCTATTCTTTTTTATAAATGTATAAAAGGTATGTCATTTTTAAGTGGAAAATCTAATTTACTTTATGTTCATAATGTCAGCAAATATATATGTCTACCAACACATGCATATGCTAATAAACATATTTTCATATGGAAATATACCTTGTGATTACAGAGGCAGGTATTTGTAACACTACTTCTGTGGGATTGTTGTGCAGTGAAAAGATAGAGTTTTAAATGAGAAACGTATTCACTTATATTCTAGCTTTGCTTCTTATTAACATGTTGATTTTAGATTTCACTTATTATCATTAGTTAATTGAAACCTAATATGTTAAGAATTTCAAGTAAATGCATAGAGCTAAAAATATTTAGCATAATGTCTGCCATATACAAATGACTCAGTAGAAATCAGTTCTTCTACAAGCCAACATGGTTTGGCTTGGTAAACCAAGTTATTACATGGTAAACATTATTTAAAAAACAAAATTTGTATATAATTTAAGGAATTTTTCTCTCATTTGTTTCTCACAATGACCCCTTTACAGTTAGAATGTTTATCAAATACAATAAAAGACAATACAACAGTACAACTCTAACTGGTTTAAACTATGAGTGAGTTTTGTTGGCTCAGTGGTTAAGATTACTAAGGGCAAGGTGGGTTTCTCACTGGTTTCTTTCATTAGACATCTAGTTTCATTTGTATGTGGTTTTCTTAGCTCTGCTGTTTTCTGGTTTTATTTTTGCTCCTCAATATCATGTCTCTCAACATGGAAAGATGGCTAATATTGTTTTTGTTTGCATTTTAGATCATCTAGAGTTTCTATATTGCAAAAGTTCTAGAAACAAGTAACATGCTTTGCACTGAGAAGCAGAGAAATTCCATCCAGTTGACTAAGATCTGTACTTCCTGAATTTCTGTGATCGGCTGGGAATTGTACTATTGGCTTAGAACATACTACAGGGGCTAGGAATTGAATAAATTTTATTCAAATCATAGGCCTGGGTGTAATGAAATGAATGCTGCAGTAAAATGTCATAATGTTCAAGTGAGACCCAGGGGAACATGTGGGAAAAAGTCTGCCTAAGCCCTTCTGTGTAGAACTGTGGTACTGAAGAACTTCCACTTTATCAATACAGCTCTTTCTTCAAAGCTTGAGAAATATATGCTTAAGAAATTTGAATTACTAATTCAATATAATGTAAAATATTCTACAAAAACTTATTCTGGAGTTCATGCTTGTGAATGCAAAGAGGTCCAATAATCACAGAGATGTCTTACCCAGTGTCTCTGGACCACTAACATTGACGAGAAGTATGGAGCTTCTCTAAAATATTCAGCAATCTATCTGAATATCAAAACATGATTAACCTGCCAAATAAATAAAATAGTAACTATTAATATAGAAATTATTATAATTAAAATGCCATCATTCTAAAAAAACCTTGAGAGCTATTGCACCATTACTTGCAAAAATTCAGATGAAATATTTTCAAAATGTTTACAGGAAACTAATTCCAAATTATGATTTTTTATGACACGTTTTTATTAGTACAAGGTTATATACAATCAATTTGTAAACAAAATTTCTAATGTACTTTCATGTACTATAATTATCAGTTGTAATGACAAGTACAAGCTAATATTTATGTGATCTAAATGTTCATGGAGTTTAAATTGCATCAAACATTTTATGACATTCACAACTGAAAATGGTGGGAGCAGTATTATAACTTGTTATCTAGTGACAGGAAGGAGAATAGAAGTTATCAAAGTTTTATTACTATGCCGTTGAGTGAAAACCTTACTATAAAATTATATAAAGAATATTCTTATAGTGATTTTTATAATAGATATAATACCAAGAAAGAAAATCAATAATGATTAGTTTATACATGGCAACTCACTAACGACTAGCACTATTATTTTCTGTGTTTCTTATTTTTCTTTTCTTAATAATTATTTGTAATTTCAAAATCAGTAGCAGGAAAACCCCAAATTAATTATCTCTGGTTGCTTAATGATTTACTCCAAAATTCAGTGGTTGTAAACAGCAAACTTTTTTTTTTAAGCTTTCTATGTATCAGAAATCTGGTATGACTAGCTGGGTTCACAGGCACAAGATTGTCAGAAAATTGCTTTGAAGCTGTACACAGAAGTTGCATTTTCCTCTTGAGGCTCAACATTGGTGCATCCACTTCCAAGTTCATTTCCATGGTTGCTAGCAGGCCTCACTTTTTGTACTAGTCCCTCTGTAGGGCTGTCTCCCACATGACAGCTGACATCTCCAGAGCGAGTGATCTGAGAGAAAGGGCACTACTCAACTTCATGACTTATGATAAAACTTCAGTAGTTAAGAGAGTACAGTACTGGTGAAAGAACAAACAGATAGGTCAAGGAACAACATAAAGATGCCAGAAATAGATGCCATATCCATAATCAACTGATCTTTGACAAAGGAGCAAAAGCAATACAATACCTTAAAGACAGTCTTTTTAACTCCTGGTACTAGTACCACCATACATGTGCATATAAAAAACAAAAGAATCTAGACATAGGCCTTAGACTCTCCAAAACATTAATTCAAAATGAATCACAGAACTAAATGTAAAATGCAAAACTATAACACTCCTAGAAAATAACATAAAAGAAACTGTAGATGACCTTTGATTTGGTAGTGACTTTTTAGACACAACACCGAAGGGAATGATCCATATGAGAAAAAATTGTTAAATTTAACATTATTAAAATGAAAAACTCTGATCTGTAAAAAACACTGTCAACAGAGCAGAAAGATAGGCCATAGATTGGGAAAACTATTTGCAAAAGATATGTCTGATAAAAGACTATTATTCAAAATGTGCAAAGAACTCTTAAACTAAAAAAGCAAACATTCAGAGGGTATATGTGAGATCTCTGTACCTTCCTCTTAACACTGCTGTGAAACTAAAGCTGCTCTAAAATAAAGTATGTTTTACAAATATTAAGCCCTGGCTGGCGTAGCTCAGTGGATTGAGAGTGGGCTTCGAACCAAAGTGTCGCAGGTTCGATTCCCATTCAGGGTACATACCTGGGTTGCAGGCCATGACCCCTAGCAACCACACATTGATGCTTCTCTGTCTCTCTCTCTCTCCCCCCTTCCCTCTCTAAAAATAAATAAATAAAATCTTTAAAAAATATTAAATACAGAATGATATAATAAAACTTTTTCATTAACCCTTATTGTGTAAACTAGGCACCTTTGATGGTAAAGTAGCTAATATTTAATTATGACTTCCATATAGTGTATGATGTTAGTATTATTATATAATTGCAGGTTCAACCTCCTCTCTTTTACTATAATTTCTGTCTCAGTTCATCCAATTCAATTTAATAAAAAATACTTTAATACTTTTTATATGAGCTGTATGACATATGTAAATTATTAACTTACTTTTAATATTAAGCAATTTTAACTTGTGTTTAAAAACAGTAAAATTTAAGTTAAACTTAAGTAAAAAAAGAAGCATTAATGGAGGCTTATAAGGGGATGTCACATTTTCCTTAGTAGAAGAACAGGTGCATTTGGACCTCAAGGACAACTACCTCGGAACAAAATTGTATTAATGCTCTGTCTTTCTCCATCTATTTATTTTGCTTATATCAATATGTCAGCTTAATTATTTCTTAATGCATCCAGGATTACCTCCACATGCCAAGACATATGACTGCTGAGAGCTGCTAATTTTTACTCCTCTATCAGGTGGTCATTGTGACAAATCTCAGTGGCATACAGTAGCAATGATTTACTTTATAGATGAGGAAACTTGTTTTGGAGAGAAATATATAGTAAATATTTTAGGCTTTGTGGGCATAAAAGTCTTTGTTGCCACTCCCCAACCCTACTATTGTGGTGTTGAAGCAGCAATAGACAATACATAAATAAATGACTATCCTGTGTTTTGGTACAACTTTATCTATAGAATCAGGCAGCAAGCCAGATTTTTCTCCAGGCTACAGTTTGCCAACCCCTGATTTATTTAGTTTATGATTTGATCATCATAATTTTTTTATTAGAATCAGTTGAGAAGTTCTCCTGACTCTAATCTCAGCTGGTCGTGCCCATGCATCTTCAATGACCCGTATCACTAGGGAAGCTTTGAACTCTGCTTCTGAGGACTGGTGTGGTCAGCTGCTGCCTGAAGGCAACTAGATTCTCTTCTACACACTCTCTTGTCATTCAGCAGGTTACCTAGGCTTCTGTTCATGGAAGCAGGAATCCAATACAGAAAGTAGAAATGTGCAAGTCCTCTTTAGTCTTCAACATGACACATCATCTAGTCCTCCACAGTATATTGGCTAAAGAAAGTCATGAGGCAAGCCTCAACTCAAAGGGTGGGAAATATTTTCCTTTACTTGTTAGAAAGTCATGTTGCAATAAAGTGTAGAAGGGATGGATGATGTTTTCTGGCCATTTTTAAAATCAGTATATCGCAACTCCTATGATTCTCATCACCGCCAATGCAGGGATAATTCCTTTTTCACTGGTCCTGTTTTGAAATTATCTGGACGGATCTCTGTTTGACTGAATTAGATCATGTGCTTATTTCTGATTCAAGCAACTAAGTCCCACAGATGCCGCGCAGGTTCTTATGAAGGCCAATCAACTACTCTCTGGGTGGTGAATACACATTCTATGGTGGTGAATTAGATATTATCCATATCTAATTATAAAATATAACAAATATGTTTTATTTAGACAAACTTTTAGTCTTATCTTATTGAACTTCTTAATTACTAATACCCTTCTCTACACTGCACTGTTAGTACCCTTGGTGTCTGAAACTCCATATTCCTCTGTTACCCTTGCTTTTTTCTAATAATTCTATCTCTACTCAAACTTTTAATATTAGTATTTTTCAGAGTGTCTTCCTCAACCCATTCATTTGTCATCCTAAATGTCTATTCTTCTAAGAAGTACTCTTCCACTCTTCTTATTTCAATTACTATCTCTATGTTAATAGCAACAAATCTTAGTTTCCAACTCAGCTTCACATTTATGTAGATGGTACTCAGTCAATATATCTTGAATACATGAATACATGATTGAATAATATATGTGTATTAAAGAGCTCTGTAAATCTCAAGGCTCTAACAAGCTACAGTTGTTATGTATAATTGTACAACCAGAATTACAGTTTTATATGCCTCTGGAAGTTCTTAATCAAAGGATAGCCTTCATACCTGTGCAGGCTTATCTTTCTAATCTAAATGACCCATCACTTGATATTCCTGCAAAATATTATAATTTATGTTTATTGATTAAAGTAATTAAATATTTTGTTATTAAGGGAATACTTTTTGTTTGTGATTTACCCAAATATTGACATAGTTTTGTTATTACTTTATTTTTGACAGGGATCAAGTAGTTTTGACTGGCAGTTTTGCCTTTAGGAGGAGGCAGGGCACCTCTACAGTACTATCTTAGGACTAACTGGAAATAACTTATGTTGGAAGGTTTTTCAGTTTACCAGAGGTTTAGAGTGCAGACTAGGAAAAGGAGGCAGCTTTGCTCGACTCTTTTTGCTCAAAAGTGAGGCAGCAGGTGGACATTTACTTTTGAATGTTCCAGAGTATTTGCATCATTCCTGCTTTTCTTAATAAACTTTGGAAAACACCGGCCTGGGAGTATATTTATTTATTGGCTTTGGAATTCTGCCCTTTTATTATCTTCATGAAATACATTCTCAATAGTTTGTTTATAAAGTGACTCTAGCAAATTCAGCCAAGTTCAAAATCATCAAAACTGCCATTTCTAAGACCAAGTGGATTTAAAATCTGTTGCCCCTGTTTGCCAAGTGTTGAAATATAAAAATGTTCCCAGTGAATAGCACCACATATTACACTTTAGGAACATTATTATTTATACATGGATTATTTATAATCCGATTTTTGAACTTGGACCAATTCTAAATGTGTTATCTTGCCATTTTTACATATTGGTGAAAACTCTTTTTGGACAAGACAAATAATGCCTGAAAATAATTTTTTAATCACTCAAGATTGGAAATATACCATATAGAAACCATTTATATGCAAAATTGCCAGATGAAAGCATTTAGTCATTCTGCTAGTAGTAAGAAAATTAAATGTGTGAGCTAATAACTTGCAATATGCCATTTGAGGTAAATGCAAAATTTCCTGTGACCTCTGACATATTATAAAAAAAGAGTTACATTATTAAAAATGAGCATCTTAGAGCATAAAATAAGAAAGGACAGATAAAATTTCATTTAATTCAACTTTTCATTAAACCAAATGTTTGTTATGATATTAAATTTTAAGGCAAAATCTCACAGACTATACTTCTCCCATTGTGAAAAAATAATGAAAACCAAAATGAAAATTTGCCAGTATTTCACAAAGTGACTATGAAAAGGAGTTTTTGTTTGAATTGAAGGCTCTGAGATTAATGGCAGTTAGTAGTTGTTTTCCTCAAACAAATAATCCCCAGTCCCATTTAACCATCATATTCAATTTAAAGACCAAAAATCTGAAGTATGTACATTTCTCACCTTCACAATTAAATGCAGATACATATAATTTGTATTTGTAAAAGAAAAGTGAATTTATCTGTCTTCACCTTTTCCCATGACAAACACACACATATATTAGTGGTGGTTGGTGGTACAGGGAGAGCATAACTGCAGCAAATACTTTCTTCCGAAAGAATAAGACCTCAAACCATTTTCAAATTGGATTGTTAGTTTGGAGTTGTGTGAGTTCTTTATATATTGTCAGAGCTGTTGTTTGCAAATATCAACTCCCATTTGGGTGGTTACCTTTTTGTTTTGTTGGTGGCTCCTTTTGCTGTGCAGCTTTTTAGTTTAATAATGTCCCATTCATTTATTTTTGCCTTTACTTCTCTTGCCTTTGGGGTCAAAATCATAAAGTGTTCTCTGAGACCAAGGTTCCCCCAAGAATACATACAAATAGCCAACAGATATATGAAAGATGTTCAACTTTACCAGCTATAAGGGAAATGCAAATCAAAGGTATAATGAGATACCACCTCATGCCTGTTGGAATGGCTATTATCAATAAGACAAGTAATAAGTGTTGGAGAGGTTGTGGAGAAAAGGAAATCCTCATACAATGCTGGTGAGAATGTAAGTTAGTACAGTCACTATTGAAAGTAGTATGGCAGTTCCTCAAAAAATTAAGAATAGAGTTACTATACAAGCCAGCAATCCCACTTCTTGGTACCTACCTGAAAAACTCAAAAACATTTGTCTGCAAAGATATGTGAATTTCTATGCTCATTGCAGCACTATTCATGGTGGCCAAGAGGTGGAGACAACCAAAGTGTCCTTTGACGGAGGACTGGTACAGAAGATGTGCTACATACCATATATACAGTTGAATACTACTCAGTCATAAGAAAAGGAAAAATACTGTCATTTGTAACAACATAAATAAATCTTCAGAATAGTATGCTAAATGAAAATAAGTCAGTCAGAAAAAACTAAAGACAGTGTAATTTCACTCATATGTGGGATATAAAACTGAAATTCAAAGACACAGGCAAATGTATGGTGGTTACCAGGTGGCAGTGGGGGGATAGTAAAGGATACAGGGGGTCAAATATATAGTAACAGAGGATGGTTTGACTTTGGGCGATGGGCACATAATGCAAAAACAGATCATGTATCATAGAAATGTACACTTGAACCATATATGATCGTATTAACCAGTGTCACCCCAATAAACTTAATAATAAAAGAAAAAAGAAGTAATAGGAAAAAACACAGTATCACTGGGCAATGGCAATTGAAAAATGCCTGTGGGCAGACCCTGCTTTGATGGCAGTAGTCCAGTTCCTTGTGTACCCCTCTGCTTATGCCTTCTAGGAGGCGTGACTGGCTCTATTGCCCATGTTCCAAGCTCAGCCGTCTCAATGCTCTTCATTGTCCATTTAGATGTCTTTGAGGTGGATACCAGGGATGGATTCTCTTGCAAAGACTTACTGTTCTTTCAAGTTTGGGGATTTAAGGTTTGTTTTTAAGACTCAAATTCAAGGATGTTTTACAAATTTAATAATTTGGCAATGCAATTTTCTCAAAAATTTTGTGAGCTTGAGGTCTGTTTATTTCCAGTCAGTTCTATCAGCCAACCACACAAAAAATCTTTTCCAGAGAAAACTTCTAAAACAGATTTATTTATCTGTTTTTAACTAACTTGGCTCTTTCTCTCAAAATAATGAATAGCTGGAGGCTGCCTGAAAGAACAGGTTTGGATGAGGAAGACCCCATTATTAATCTAACCTTGCAGGTATAAATCTTAATGGGCACATGTCATGCCAATACTTTTTTAACCACATTTTTACTTTTGGTATCTAAAAGTATTTGACTTTTCAAATATTAGAGGCCTCTTAATTTTGGACTTCTTTCACAATTCATTATCTCCTGTTTGCTTGTAAACTCACTCGTCTTGCCCGAGCTCATCTTGGTCCTCTAACACCTTGAGGAACTCAGCTGCTTATAGCAAATACATGCCTCAGCTGTCCATTTCTTAGTGTTTTCTCATATGGCCTTATTCTTAGAAGGAAACCTGGTCAACTTTGAATCACTCACACTTTTACCGATGAAAAGTTTCTATCCCCAAATTTTCTGCTCTGTTATCAGTTTCTGCTCTGCCTGATAAACATCTAACTTATGCCACATTTTTTTTCAGGATTCGTTAATTGTTCTTGTTACAACAGCATCTACTTTGGTTATAAATGTCTGTCTTATCTTGAATAAAAATTAGCTGTAACAACAAAAAAAATAAAAATTTTTGTAAGTTTCTCCACTTCAGAATTCCACATCTGATTTGTTATTAATGTATTTTAAGTATCTAGCTAATTTACAATGTTGATTTATGTAGATACAAATTAGATAAATCTTTAATATGTTGGCTTAAACAGATGAATAAAGAAAATATTGGGTCACAAATATCATGTCAATAGTAGAAATGAAAATTCATGGATGTTGGTACATATATACATAACTATTCAGTTCAATCAATGGTTCTATTGCTAAAACCACTTCAGTGAAAAACTGAGTAAATTTAGTAAGGGAAAAGAAAATGTATTAAAAGTGAATATTCAAAAGGAAGAAAAATGACATGGAAGAGGAAAACTAAACTATGAAATCATTAATAGAGTAGCAGGATAAATCTATGTTCTGGATAAAATTACTGCTGTAACATCTCTTTAGTAACAAAGTGATGCTGTTTAAATTCATTAAATGCTCAGAGATAAAGCAATCATTACACATGCACACACACCACCACCACCACCAGGAAAGGTTAGAGTGCTTTCAAACTATTCCAAAAAGAAAACAAATGCAGAGTTCCAAATGAAATATGTCCAAGGAGTCCCACACCAAGATGCATGATAATTAAAATGACAAAGTTTAAAAAAAAAGAGAGAATATTAAAAGCAGCAAGAGAAAAGTAGTTAGTGGCCCACAATGGGGCTTCCATAAGAGTGTCAGCTGATTTCTTGAGAGAAGTTTTGCAGCCCAGAAAGAAATGGCAAGAAATAATCAAAGTGATGAAAAGCAAGGACCTACAGACAAGATTACTCCATCCAGCAAAGCTATCATTTTGAATGGGAGGGCAGGTAAAGAGCTTTCTAGACAAGAAAAAGCTAAAGGAGTTCATTATCACCAAACCATTATTACAGGAAATGTTAATGGATCTTTTTTAAGGAATAAAAAGGTCAAAAATATGAATAACATGGCAATAAATACATATTTTTGGCAATTGAATCTAAACAAATCTAAATGAATAAAAAGAACAGAAACAGACTCACAGATATAGACAATATTTTGATGGTTGCCAGGTGGGAGGGGGTTAGAGGATTCGTGACAAATGTGAAGGGATTGAGAAGTACAAATTAGTTGTTACAGAATAGTCATGTGGATGTAATGTACAGCATAGGGAGTACAGTCAATAACATTTTAATTACTATATATGGTGTCAGGTGGGTGTGAGATTTATTGGGATTACCACTTAATAAGTCAGATAATGTCTGCTCATTGTGCTGTACATCTGAAACTAATATTACATTGTATGTTTGTCGATTGTAATTGAAAAATACAAATTATTTAAAGTAAAAAAAACTACATTGGTTTAATACCAATGGAAACAGATGACTGGCACTTTTTTAAAAGAATGATGAAGAACTTTTGCAATATCATCCTCACTCAAGGGAATATATTGGATTTGTAGGTTAATATTTTTAACTGTATAGAATTTTAACTGCTAAGATAATTATTGCAACTTTGCTGGGTTATCTTTAGTACTGAGTCAGGTTTTGAAAGACTTTACCATAAAATTGTGTTTACTTTCAATTCCTTTTTAATGAATACATTTAGAATTTATTGATTAATTGCATCACACATCACTGCATTTTGCATTTTGACTAGGTAATAGTTTTAAATGATTCTCTGGATCATTTAATTAGATATCTGTAGAACATCTAAACCATAGCTATTTGCCCCATAAAGGACAAAACTTTTTTACTTCCTGTATTATGTTTGTAAAATTGACCTGCTGCCTTCACAGAGACTTTCTTTGTGGGACTAACATCATACCACCCGGAGTATTCTTTGGCAGATTTCATCACCTTGAATTGTATTTCTGCTCTCAATTATTTATATCAACTCTTTAGTAATCAATTTCAACTCACCAATCCTTAAGGCACTGCACTGACTGATTTAACAGCTTCTATTGAGGTACACTTCATGCACAATAGCCCACACATATTTAAAATATGTAATTTGAGCATTTTGGGCATATATATACACACTCATCAAACCATCACCACAATCAAAATTACAATTGTGCCCATCACCCCCTAATAAGCTTAAATCCCTTTGTAATCCATCCATCACATAGACAACTAGTTTTGTTTCTATCCCTAAATAATAGTTTGTATTTTTAAATTTTTATATAAATGGAAATATATAGTATGTACTCATTCTCCTGCCTTTGGCTTTTTTTCATTCAACCTCATGATTTTGAGAGCTATCCATGTTTTCATCTGATTTTAGTTTTTGTGTAACCACTAGCCAGTAGATCAAAGAAACATAAGAGAAATTTTTTACTTGTTCTTTGACCAGATATTGTTTTTTTAACAGACTAAAATTCATCAGTCTTGACTTAGATATCATATTGTATTATAAAATTGTGTATAAATGATTATTTAGGCATTTAAGTATAATAAACATTATATATACATAATTACAATCTATATAATATAGTCATGTGCATATAATAACTCTGACTTATCTATGTATCTAAAACTATTTATGCCTTCTATATTTCCTGTATCTAACATTTCACAAAATATCTCCCAGTGTTTCTATCTTTTTGACTATTTGGACCCTGATATTAACATTTCCGAGAAAATGTAATATAGACCCTGAGCAGAAATCACAATCATCTGCACAGAAGAAAAAAATCCACACGGTTTATATGTAAATAAATATACCCAGGATGTCCATATTAGTTAGTGAGTAAACATAAAATGAAATTACAAAAAGGTGTACTTCATAATTTCCTTTTCCCTCCCATGGAAGATTGTCAAGGAAGAGAGGAGGATTATAGAAGCATAAAAATAATGCTATAATCTTTTTCTGGAAAGTCTCTCTCAAACATATTTTCCAAATATTAAATTCAAATTTTTAAATCTTAAAAAATGTAGCATGTGTAGTTACATTTTCTTAAGAACCTGTGACAGAATTGGGTTAAACAAGTAGTATTTCATATCAAATACAAAGCAGAGAGTCTTATTTCCCAGCCTGTCTTGTGCTGATAAATAGTTGTGAAACACATCATAAAAACTGTAATTTGAGGAAACAGACTATTGTATTTTGCATTTCATTTTTGCTCTAGCAATGGGGTGTAATGTTTGCTGTTGTGAGCTATCACATACACCTTATGTTTAAAAAAGTTACTCTACTAATCTCATTAAGAATAAATTTCATCTTTTGTATCCAGCAGTGACATTAAAATTCATTCTGGTAGATTTAGAAAACTCCCAACTATTTCAGATTTTTATTCACCTATGATTTTATTTTATAGCTTTTTTTTTTCTCTACACCAAACTTAATATTTAAAATAAAAGAATAAGCTAGTTAGGGGCGGGAGATTAAAAATACAAAGAAAAATTATCGAGGAATTATCTAACTTTAGTATGTACCATAGGCCCTTGTGAAGTTACAGTATTTCCATCAGAAAGTAACATTTTCACATTCACATATAATTTATTGCCTGTTTGCTGGCCTCGTGTGACATCTTAGTTCTTGTATGACATTCTGGTGGTGGTGGAGGGGTGTAATTAAAGAACCCAGTAACAGAAAAATCACTATTGGGAGTCTTTGCAACTGTCAGCAGTTTTTCGCTTTTTACATGAGAATGGGTTTGTTAATTGGGTTAAGTCTGTCTCTAACCATAATCTCAGCAAGCATCATTTAAACAAGAACTGCCGTGTTACACCTGGGTTGTGTTCTAGGAGGTGAAGCACACAGTTTAATAAGAATAATTTAAAGCACAGCCTGTGTGCATAATTAACTACACCTATTTCCTTGATTAAAAATCTGCTTATCAAGGATAATTGCTCAAGTGAATTCTCAGGGTTATCTGGAGTAAGACTACCTATTGTATTTGAACTAGAGGTGGATTGAAGGTCTCACCAAGTGTTTTAGTTATTACGCAACAAAATTGCAGCTGATTTTACAGACTTTAAAATGAGTGTAAGGACTGAGTTTTAGTGCTAGTATATAGTAGAGAATTACAGTGTCATTTGAAATTTTTTAGTAATGAAATATATATGACTTCCAGAGAATGCAAAGTACTGCTGAGTATAGAATCTATTTTCGGGCAAATTTTGTTTATTTAAATCATTTAATGATATTTACTAAGCCGGAAGTTGTTTACCAATCTCAATGAACTGTCTCTATTTAAACAAAACTCCCAGGCTGCATCTGAAGTGTTCTGGTATTTCTATAATGTGAAGCGACCCAGTTTTAGCCAGTGAAAAGTGAACAAAGAGGCTGGCTACTAAAACATTTCTCTTTGGCCATTGGCTACAGTGATGCAGTTTCCAGGGGAGTATGACCAAGCCCTACAGAGTCACCAAACCACTACATGGAATCAAACCAGGTCCCCAATAACTGCATGGAGCAAAGACACTCTCCCACCTCTACAACTGACCCACATTATGGTATATGTGAAGCAGGGAATAAGCCTTTGTTGTGTATCAGTTACTTTAAGATCTGGGAAATGAAAATTCTAAAAAATCGGTTGTGGTAGTTAATATAGTATAAAATTCCATCTGTACGTTGGTGGTTTCTTTTTCCCTACAGTTAGTAGAGAACTGTGAAACTTCCTACATAGAATAGAAATTACTTTTTAATTTACATTAGGTCCTCAGATAACACCCTTTCATTCAACATCATTTCACTGTAACTTTGATGAGATGCCCTAGCAACTTAATTCTTGTATATTTCAATTAGTCTATGATAAAATTGGTTTTGTTATATGCCGTTTTGCTTAAAGTTGCAGAAACTTGATGTACAATCCTCCTACCTCCACTGTTGCCACTGGTAAATGTTAGTCCCATAGGTAAGTGTGAAATAACTATGTAATTTAGGGCCCTGTACATAGGTGAGTAACTTAGAAAAATCGCTAGTGGTACAAGCATTGTAGCCTCTGACTCAGTTTTATGTTCAGGATGGCTTACTTGCTGGTGTTTATGCTCAGGCTGAATAGTCTCTAGCAGCGACAGCAGGTGTGACTCAAGAAATGAGTGTACATCTTTCCCCCAAACATTTATTTTATTCATCATAAGCTTTTATTCCAGTATATTTCCTAGAATCAAAATGAGAAGCTCAAGTTTATTCCTACTATCTGCTTTTAGAGATATCAGAAGACATAAACATTACCACATGCTAAATCAGGACAATTTGTCAACCTGTGGCCCATACCCAGCTGAAGCTCCAAGTAATGTGCCATTGAATGTCATGGCCCCTTTGTTAAGGGAGTGAGCATTACCCTGTAATTAAATAGCTATTAAAAGATACGATTTCTTATGCTAGATTCCTCTTTTATCTGAACTCATCATAAGGAATATGTGTATGTAGTAATTTATGGTTATTAAATTCACAAAGTTTATGAACCATTGTCAGTTATACCACTCAGGGTAATGCATTTAGAAAAGAATTATCATACAACCTCAATTAGATGAGAACATTGAGAAAGAAATGTTAGGTCATTTTTTGAGGCTTTATCAGAATGAATATGATTTTAAAGAAGTGTTCTTTGTACACTTTCTGTAACCTTTTAGTTACAATGAGTTACTATGTAAACATTTTTGTAAACAATATTTTCCTTGATTCCTCTTCTCTGTTCTTAACCACCTGAGCCACACCAGCCAAGCCTGGGCAGTACATTTCTTGGGGAACTTTTTATAATCGTCTTTGTATTCCTATTTTTTTCACTGAATGTATACCCATATAACAATAAACAAAGTCTATTTATAATAACATCTAGGAAGACCTTTCTTGCTCATTGTTCTTTCATTACAACAAGGACTTTTGGAATCGAGGATGAATGTATTTGCCTCTTTATTCCCAGCTACTAAACTTGTATGGGCAATATTAGAGCATACACAAACCTTCCGTGCATTCTGAAATGATTATCTCTTTCATCTGGAGAGGAGGAAGTACTCTAATAACTAGTATAATTTTTTTCTTTTAAATTATATTTTATTGATTAAACTGTTACAGTTGATCCAATTTTCCCCTTATGCCCACCCTTTTGTTCATGTCCATGGGCCATGCATATAAATTCTTTGGCTACTCCATTTCCTGTGGTGTACATTATATCCCCATGGCTATTCTGTAACTACCTATTTGTACTGCTAAATCCCCTCACCTCTTCACCCATTCCCCCACACCCCCCTCCTGGCAACCATCAAAACAGTCTCTGTATCCATTATGCTGTCTCTGTTCTTCTTGTTTGCTTAGTTTGTCTCTTAGATATAATTGTTAATGTGTTTTCTGCCATTTTATTGTTCATAGTTTTGATGTTCTATTTCTCAAATAAGTCCCTTTAACATTTCGTAAAATAATGCTTTGGTGATAATGAACTCCTTTAGTTTTTTTCTTATCTGGGAAGCTCTTTATCTGCCCTTCGATCAAAATGATAGTTTTGCTGGGTAGAGCAGTCTTGGCTGTAGGTCCTTGCCTTTCATACCTTTGGATATTTCTTGCCAATCCCTTCTACTCTGGAAAGTTTCTATAGAAAAATCAGATGACTGTCTTATGGGAACTCCCCTGTAGGTAACTAACTTCTTTTCTCTTGCTGCTTTCAAGATTTTCTCTTTATCTTTAAACTTTGGCATTTTAATCACGGTGTGTTTGGGAGTGGGCCTCATTGCATCCATCTTGTTTGGGACTCTCTGTGCGTCCTGGATTTGTATGTCTATTTCTTTCACAAAATTAGAGAATTTTTCTTTCACTATATTTTTCAAATGGATTCCCAATCTCTTCCTCTTTTTTTCTCCTTCTGGTATCTCATGAGTGAATTTTGGTATGCTTGAAGTTGTCCCAGAGGCTCCTTACACTATCCTTGATATTCTGCGAGGTTTTTTTTTTCTTGCTGTACTGGTTGGATGACTTTTTCTTCCTTATGTTCCAAAACATTGATTTGATTCTTGGCTTCATCCACCACACTGTTGATTCCCTATAAATTGTTCTTTATTTCAATTGGTGTCTCCTTCATTTCTGATTGGATCATTTTTATGTAGGGTGGTCATGTTCTGACATGATCTGTAGATGTTCACTGGGTGCACAGTCTCTGGGGTTTCCCAGGTTATGAAAGCCACAGTGAGCTACCACCTGTATTCATCTTGGGGCCACCCAGCATGAGCTACAAAGCAATCTGTAGATGGCTGCTGCTTGTGCTGGCCTTTGAGATTCCTAGGAAAAGTTAAACAGATCCAGTGTTGGCTGCTGTTAGTGCCAGGCCTGGGGCTGCTTAGCTGGAGGCACAAGGCCTGGGGCTCATTGAGGCTGGTGTTTGTTTGAGAGGATTTAGGAAGATGTGAAACCTGAGCTGAACCCAGCCATTCATGTGAACAAGCCACTGTTAGCTTGTGTGGGCTGTAAGTTGGGTGGGGCAGAGCCTTAGGGATTCCCTAGGGTGGAGCACCATGTGAGCTAGGTTGACGGAGTCTCAGATATGGCCCCTGCCTGTCAGCTCTGTGACTCTGTAAGGGGAGGTCTCAGAAATGGAACAATGGCCTCTTCTAACCTTTCTGTCCAGGAGAAAGTTGTCCCCAGCTCTTGCCCTGATGCCAGACACTTCAGCTCTTCCCTGTATGCCAATTGTGCCTTTCAAGCTGCTAGTCTGGTACTGGAGCTCAGAGGAAGTAAGTCTGTGTGAGGGCCCTTTAAGAGCCTTCACCAACTCAAATCCCATTGGTTTTTATAGCCAGAAGTTATGGGGGCTTATCTTCCTGGTACTGGAACCCTGAGCTGGATGACCTGGTTGTGGAAACAGCCCATTCCATGTCTCCACATCTCCATGATCCTTCCAGTCTGGATGAATGTGGTTTCTTTAGTTCTGTAGTTGTTGGACTTACATTCAGCTCAATCTGACAGTCCTGAATGACAGTTGTTCTATAGTTTAGTTGTGATTTTTATGTGGTTGTGCGAGGAGGAGTGTCTTATTTACCTATGCCTCCATCTTCACTTGAAGTCCTTATATAACTAGTATAATTGTCCAAGATCTCAAAACAATTGTCAGAAACGTGATTATGTTACCAAACAAATAAAGGGGGTTTAGAAGCTTATTGCCACAAAAGCCAAACTTGTGAGATGGGTGTTGATGCTGAAGGAAAAAGGTTTTATTTGAATGCTTTGCCTCCTTGGAGAAAGTGGCACTCACCATCTCATAGTTCATTTCCTCCACAAAATCCAGACAAAACCCAATCATCCTCAACAAGACCAGAATAAAATGCCCAGAGTTCTTGCTCCATTTTCAAATACTGACCTTTGAGCTCAAGGCAGCTGCTAATGGGTCATTCAGGTAGCTTCGTTCATTCCTAGCTATTGTCTGACTTCAGGCTCCCTCATGGAAACTGTGTGTGGAGCCAGGGAAGCCAGGGGCATGTGCTTCCAGTGCTGCAAAGTTGCATGCTCCCAGACAGGTGATCCTATGAACACACTGGTGAATGCTCACCACATCAGTGAAAGAGAGACCACCTCCTGGCAGCTTTGGGCCTCATGACTGCTAAGGTCATGCAGCCCGTAGAGAGGACAGGCCATTGCACCATCTGAGTGCAGGTTCCTGAGTAGCAAGTGACAAACAAGAGAGAGCAGACAAGCAAAAGAGAGCAGTACCAATTAGCCAACAACCAGCAAAAGGGAGTACATTTCTTTATTCCCCTGGGGCTATGTCTGTTTGGGGTATAGAAGGAACCTCCTGCTTTCTCAGAAGACCAATTAACTTTCTAAACTTTCATGAAATTCAAGTGGGTACACATCCCAGCCAATATCTTCTTCTCCCAGTCTAGATTGACAAGCTCCTTTGGTCAACACTTTTCCCTACCACCATCTGACTTTTATGACACGTATGTCTGATTGCCCCTTGTGCCTTACCCAGTTTGTAACTGGAAAGGCTGGCTTTTCCCCTTATCTGATTATCTTTCTAGCTTATGGCCAGCTGGCCAGGAGACACCCTATCAAATCATCATTCCAGTTTTCATCATGATAGGACCCCATCCATTCACCTTTCCAACTTTCCACGCACTTGGTCCCTGTCCACACATTTCCAGCTTTCAGCAGCTCAGCGTAAGAACCTCCCTGGCCACTATCCCAGCTGGTGCGGGAAACCCCCCTGACTCTGCACCACTCTGCTGCAGCTGGGACCAAACTCGGCTCCCACTTGGAGAGGCAGCACCCTGCTGCCTGTGATTTCCACCAGGGTTCCTGAAGACTCTGGGCCAGGCAGTTTTGTGGCTGAGATGCCACTATCAGAATATCCTCCAGGCTGCTTGCCCCAGTCACAGAGTGGCATCCCCTCTCCCTGCAATTTGGCATAGTGTGCCCAGCATCATGCACTTCAGCTGTCTGAGCAGGGTCAGGCAGAGGGTATGGGCTCATCCACTGGTAACAATTAAACTGGTTCTTTTGTAGCCAATTTATGAATTTTGTAATCATCCAGTATATTTTTAGCTGTATGTTTTAGCTGCACTCCCTCTATCCCTCAGGCAGCTACAATATGAACAAACAAAGAGAAGCTGCTAAGTCTCCAAAAGGGTTCTGAGAGCCCCAAGACTGCCTGTGAATTAAGGGCAAATGCCTTCTTAGGATTCTGACATCGGTATAATTCTTCCTTCTCCTTGGGCCATACATATACTCAGCAGCTTAAATAAATACCATGATGGAAAAAATTTCTACATCCTAAGCCATTCTCTACCTTGAGAATGTTGGTATTTTATATTATTTTTGAATATTTTTATTAAAAATGTTCTTCTTACTTGGACAGGCTGACATTTAGCCAAAAGTAATTTTCAGCTTTCCCCTGTCTTTAGGCAGAGGAAGAATGATTATATAAAGATAGTCCAACCATGAGTCAAAATCCCTATTTTATTCATCTACACTATGGTCACTGACACTTTGATGAGCTAAGCTTTAGAAGAAATACCCTGTTTGTACCAATGTATACAGGACTAGAGTGCTCACATGCAAAGGAGTGTGAGAAATTCTGTCTTGAATCACATTTCTCTTGGCTGCCTTGTCACTCCCATGGTGTGGAAAGGCATATTGGAGCCCAGAGCCCAGAAGCAGAATGAAGTGACAATGAGATGTGGACAAGAAAAATAGAGAACAGAATGTACGTTTTCCTTTCTGGTCATAGAAATAGTATCGATTGCTTCACCTTATTGAGAGAAAAAAAGGGCTATAAGACAAAACTCTTGTTTCTAAATCTAGGCTTCCTTTTAGCTAGAACAACTTGTAGATTCCCAGGCACACTAGCAAATGTCATCATGGCTTTGTTCAAACTGCTGCAACTGTCAGGAATGCACCCACACTCTGACCCTGCACTGGTCCACACCCTCAGGTGCAACTCATCACTGAAAAGTGATTGGAAATGGCATATCATAAGGGGGTTAAGATAAGAAATGCCTAACCAAAGCAGTGTTAGTGGGAAAAAAATCAGGAGAGAGTAGTGCAACAGAAATCAGGTAAGTCAGATAGAAAGTAAGTCAACAAAAAGAGAAATACTTTGTAAAAGTAAAACAATATATTTATGAGCAATGTCAGTAAAAGTGGAAATCAGATTGTTTGGGTCAAAGAATGTATAGGAGGTAATTTTTTACAAATCAAACTCCTACAGTTGTTTTAGTTTTTATTCTGTTCCTTCAAAATGTTATTTTAAGAAATCATTTAACTTGTTTTAAGAAATATTATAGTTAGAAAGCATGATACTTAAAGGAAGTATCTTCTCTTCAGTATTATGTTAATGTAAGGTGGGATGATTATATTGTGAATGACTTCAACTCACAGCATTGGTCCGAAGGCAGTTTTCCAAGGAATCCCTTCATTTCATCAAAGTAGCTTTGTTAAGAAATTGCATCTTTCATATAAACAACAATTGGAGCAATTAATTAGTTTCAATTTTAATTAAACAATAATCTCATTTAGCTCTGATTAAATTACAACAGCTAGATAATCCAGACAGCATTATTTAGCTAATTTAATTAGGTATGGTATTGTTTTTCAGCATTTCCACTCTGAATGACTAATAGTTAGGTGTTAGAATTTTTCCTACATAAATCCTCTGAACTTTTATTAAACAGGCATATGCATATAATATGCAAACTAAAACTAAGTGATATTTTACATTTTTTCCAATATTTATCCTTAAAAATGATTTTATGACACTTGGTAAAAATTGTCTTTTTTTCTTGTTTAAAGTAAAAGAAAACCCTAAACAAGTGTTATTTAATTTTCTCAAGAAATAAATTTAACAATTATTTTGAGATAAGAATTTATTTTTATTATAGAAAGCCTAATCCTCCGTACCACCATTTTCTTTCTTATAATTTTATGAAGATTGATTTTCAGTCTTTTAGTTCAATACTTAGATATTATTCTCATTTTCTCTTTTTTTCTTTCCTTTGTTCTCCAGCTTTATGTGCCTAAGAGGATTGAACTTCAAATGGGCATAAACTGTGATTCAACTTTAATATGTCTGGCTTTCTTAGAGAATTATTATATATCAATTGAGGACTGGACTTTCAGTTTCATAAACAACAGTAAATGAAATAAAATTGAGATTTTCTTTTAAATGACAGCAAATCCAAGGGTAAGCATCCCATGTTCAGGATGGCAGCTGTTAAAGAAAAAAATATATGTACTGGAAAAGGTGAACAAACAAAAGTCAATTTTACCCCAATAATATTGTAACAGGGGAGTGATACTGAATTCAATTCCACTGAATCAAAAGTAGAAGAGTTGTTAAGATTAAGCGATATTTCAAGGATGTTTTATGGACAGATATGAGGATTGAGTCTATGTTTCAAGGAAAATATCTCTTTCTGTGGAGCGATGCATTCCATGAGATTCTCTAGAGTAGACACTGAATTGGTTCACCCACTGCTAATTTAGACTCTTGGGAGTTTGCAAACATAATCCCAGGACAGGAGGGCCTGCAAGATAGACTGTCTGGAGTTTTGTTTGTAGTGATATAGATATAACAGTCCATTTTTAATATAAGCAAATAGTTAAGTTGAAATATGAAATATGTATATAAATAACAGTTTGAAAGGGTTTTGAGAACATGAAATGAAATAAGAAATAACAGGAAAAACATATTCTGTTTTGAAACAAAGATATTCAATTTGAAATTTTCAATATCAGAGTATCAATTCTCTGTAAATTGATACACGAATTTAAAACAAGCTTGATAAAAATGGAAACAGAACAAAGTGACCCAAAATATCTCTTTCCTGATCTCTTTCAGCATAATTTAGACTCTTCTATGAAACAAGTCTTCCTTTATAAAAATTTCTGTGTTGTCCTCTTAACTAGGGGTTCATCTTGTCTCACTAGCTTTTCTTTTTTAGTCATATTGGCTACTTTTTTTTTCTTTGCTAACCTCTTGGTATTGGACTACACCAAGGCTCATCTTTAGACTCTCTCTTATTCTATAGCAAGACCTACTTGGGTGATTTCATTTTGTGTTTTTAGAAATTTGTATGTTCTGATGAACCCCACAATTATATTGTCATCTCTGACCACTTCTCTGGATCCAAGACTCAAACATCTAAATATCTATGGGTCATCTTCACGATGTAAATAATGGCACTTTGAATTGAACATGAATACATAAATGTTAATTATTTTAAAACTGAGTGAATTTCTTAAATGACAGTTGTTTACAACTATGTTACTGTCCTGGGAAGATAAATTTGAGAGTTCCCAGTTACCAAAATTGAAGGATTTGAAGGACTAAACACCACCCCACCCCCCCCAAAAAAAGGAAGACTCAGAGAAGTAAGCAAAAGTATTTTGTATGCAACCTTCCCTTGAGACACATTCCAATTCCTGGCTACACATGTATGCCATAAGCCGAGAAAAATCAGCTTCTACATAGCTAAGATATTACATCCTTCATTGCTTTGGAAATAAAGAATTAGATATGAGGGCCTATGAAAAAAAACTGTTAAATACTTAAGCTTTTCATTGAGACCCCAAAAAGACTACAACTCAAATAATTGTCTCAAATGGGTCAAGGTGATCAGCTTATAATTTAAGGGCTTCCTAAAAGAAGAAAATTTCTATGTATTAGAAGAAATCATTATCTAGAATCTCTACATTTTAAAATACAACATAATGTCTTTCTTTTGAGCATATCAGAAAATAAAATATATTTACCAGAAGCCAAGAATAAAAATAAGAAATAAAATAAGGTAATCCTGATGCTAGGCTAACCAGAAAATTGCTTTAAAATAACTATAATAAATATTTACAACAAGATAGATGAAAAGGTAGAGGGTATCATGAGCAATCTTGAATTTACAAAAAAGAATGAAATAGAATTCCTAGAACTTAGTTATAAAGTATAGGATCAATGATGAGCTTAACACTGGCTATCTATAGCAGTAGATAAGTTTAGGAAACTCAAATATAACAAGAAGAGAATATCTAGATCAAACATTAAGATTATAAAAGGTAAATAATACAAAAAAGAACGTAAGGGACTTATGAAATACATACATATAATTGAAGAAGAAGAAAGTTATAGAAGAAGAAATGGAGTATAATCAATAGAAATGTTGGCCAATAGTTTTCTGAGTTGAGGGAAAGACATCAAACTAGATATCAGTTCTTTAAATGTTAAGCAAGCCATAAGGTCTTGTGTATTATATGTTTGCTAGATATACATACCTTGTATATACATATACTAATATGCTATGTACATATAGTTTGCATATAATACATAGCACGTATAGCATTTTGTAGTATACATACAAAAAAATCCATCCATCATTAATATACCAAGAATTGTTTGCATGACATCAATGTAACCAGGCAGCCAAGGAGAATGGGCCAGAACGTGCATGTGTGAACAGTGACGACTTCACTGTACTAGTCAGTGGGGGTGGTAGATGCAATTGAGTCAGTATGTGTACTGTGTGGCTGTCACATTCAAAATGACTGAGCAGAGCAATGAATCTGCATCACATTTTGTATTAAGTTTGAACATTCTTCCATAGAAACTATTTCGAGGATTCAGAAGCCTGCAGCTGTGGGCAACTGGTGATTGGCATCTTCATCACAATCTTTCTGCTAATGCATCACGTCTTGTACAGTTTTTTGGTGAAACATCAACTCACCCCAGAGACTCAACTTCTCCTATAGCCTAGACTTGGTACCCTGTGACTTCTGGCTTTTCCCAAAACTAAAATCACCTTTGAAAGTAAAGAGATTTCAGACCATTGATGAGATTCAGGAAAATATGATGTGGCAGCTGATGGTGATTGGGAAAACTTGTGTGGGGTCCCAAGGTGCTGACTTTGAAGGGGACTGAGGTATTCTTGTCCTGTGGGTATTGTTTCTTGTTTTTTGTATCTTCTTCAATAAATGTCTCTATTTTTCATATTACATGGCTGGATACTTGCTGGAGAGAAAAATCTGAAAATCAGGTTTTATGGGGTATAAAAATTAAGGCAATGTTTTTTCAATTATACTTCATACAAGAGCTCTCTACAGTCAAAGGAGTACCTTCTGAAATTACCAAGTCCCATATTCTCATGAGACTTTATATGCAATCTTTATTTGAATATATGAACTCCGCCATCACTGTTGGAATTGCCTTAGAATGACAGATTAAACACTATGACTATAAGATAATTTATGCTAGTTTGACCTTCATGTGAAAGAACATTATTTCTGAAAACAATTTTTTTCTCATCTTAAAAATTAAATTCTGTTACCAGGCCCAAAGCCACTTGTAGTTAATTAATATACAATTATAATTCCATGAGATTTGAAGTATAGAATTAATTACCACTTTAATATTTTATTTTACTTTCATATTTTATATTATAAATATGTCATTGAAACCTTTTCTCTATGTACAATACATATTAGAAATCTCAAATATGATGCCACTTAAGTGGAAACATGACAAGTATCATTAGCAAAATTGGAGGTTCATAAAAATGTTAAACTAGTGCAATATTTATAGAATTGCAGTATGAGTGGTGCAATTGTTATTTATTTTTTAACCAACAAGGGGACTTAAGCTTAGACTTCATGCTCTCATCCTCCTCCTCAGCATAATTGGAATGTGGTTTAGAGGGAGATAAATGTGTATCCAAATAAATGCACATAATGGAGGAACAGAAACAGATTTCAGAAATACGTGGCTTAATTGATGTCCTGAGGAACTGAAACAGCTGGAAGCCGTACTTCATTATGCTCTTCCTTCACACTAGGAGAGAAGAGCATGTGAAACTCTCTGTAGCTGTGAAAACACCCACTATATCCTTTCCCTGTTGTAAACATAGTCATATTTTCCCATTTATAGACTCAGAACTTGTGAATAATTATCTGTTCCTGAAAGAAGTGGGAATTCTTTGGAGAAGTGAAGAAATTTTGTAGCATGTGTTTTGAATTGCCTCTCAAATTAAAAAGCACTGATGTGTCTTCTGAATGAAATTTCAGCCACCATGGACAGTAAAATTGCAAATTAACTGAAGATTAGTTTATTTTTGTGCTGAGAGTCAAATTAATGTTGTCTTGATTGACATATGAGAGCAGCAAGAGAACTGACGAGGAATCAGGTAAGGTGCTGTACTCTCATTTAATAATAAGTGGGTAAAATCACTTATTCAAAGATAATTCACACATAATAAATGCAGACCTTGAGAAATTATTCAAAGATAATTCACACATAATAAATGCAGACCTTGTCAGAACATAGTGGTTGTTTTAATGGATGACAAACCTGATACAGGTTTAAATATTCCTTACAAAGTTGTATCCAAATCCATTGCTTTACTCTACCCAAAATATCTTCAAAAGTGTCTGTGGTTTCTCAATTAACTTCCTGGGTAAGAGAATGTGGATGTATCAGTTATGTCACTTTAGGGTTTATCTGAAGAATGAATTTAATAACAATAATTGGCTTGTTTGGAAAACAGAGTTCTTACACTTGAAAGGAAATAAAAAAGAAATGGCACCAAAATAAAAAGCATGTGTTAAAATCCCACTACAAAGTGAGATCATGAAAGGAAATAAGTGGGTTCCTGTTCTTTATTCTATAAGTTGCACAAGTGATAGAAATAAAGCTATTTAATCACTGATCAAATTAAATGATCAAATTGTGTACCCTCAAAATTCACATCCACCTGGAACTTCAGAATTTGACCCCTTGGGAAATAGAGCCTTCGTGGAAATTATTAGTTATAACGAGGTCATACTGGATTATGGTGAACTGTAAATCCAATGATTGTTATGCTTATAAGGAGAGCAGAGGACACACAAGAAAGAAAGCCACGTGACAATGGAGGCACAGATTAGACTGACGCAGCTACAAAGAAATGCCAAAGTTGCCAGAATCACCAGAAGCTAGGAGAGTGTCACAGATCAGATTCCCCTACAGGTTCTCCTAATTCAGAGTCTCCAGAATGAACCAATTTTGCTGACATCTTGATTTCAGACTTCTAGCCTCCAGCATTCTCAGAGATTAAATTCCTGTTAATTTAAGTCACTAATATATTAGTAATTTGTCATGGCAGCCCTAGGAAACAGATGCATTAGTTAAAAGATAATGTGGGGCATAATTCATAAAAGTGAACAGTAGCAAGGAAGCTAGGGCCAATTCTGCAATGCGTGATTCTTTAATATGGGGAATTTGTGCTAAGCCTTAGTAAGGACAGGATGCTCTGGTGTGTGTTAATTCTTCCAATATTAACTTGGGACATTAAACTGCTTCACTCCCCCTCAAAAAAAAAAGGAATGTGTTACCAAAGCAGAATAAAATTACACCAAAGATAGCATGGAAAAAATTCACCTGAGATGATTCTGTATAATTTGCTGACACCAAGTCCCTAAATTCAATACATTAAAATAATACCAATTGGATTAAAGAGCTATAGATGCAAAAATATTTTTTCTTTAATTTACAGAAGTACATCACATTTTATGATATGTATTTTATGAAGAAACCCAAAATATAAAAACAGGGTTTTTGTTTTGGGGTGTTTTTTTTTGCTACATTTGATTTATTAAAGTTTTGAAATTTTTTAAGGAAATGTGCACTATGGATAGATTTAAAATTCAAACTGTCACCAGTCACCAACAATTTTCAAATCACATAACATATCAATTATGGATAACAGAACACTGATTCTGTTTCACAATATCATTCATTTCCAGATATTCTGTTTGCTGAAGCAGTAACCCCAGAGGGGACTCATACTGTGGATTTGGTCCCCGATCTCCTGGATTGTTCTATCTTCAGACTTTTAGCAATCTAACGATATTTAATGACTCTTGAGCTTCAGCCTGACATATTGCTATATATCATTTCTTTTCTTTCATTTCTAAATATTTTAAAACACAGAGGTGGGAAAATCAGGTATTTGTTTTTAACATATGTTCCAAAAATTGAGAGCAGCCTGTTGATACCAATGATGTGACTAGACAGGCCCTCGTGGTTCTTATTACGATTGCAAGACACCCTCAGCGATAATTATTATGAAATTTTAAAAAGGACACGATTCATTATGCTACACACCTAGGGCCACACAGGTAGCTGGCAGGTAGTAAGAGAAGCTGGGAGTGCATGAGCCTGGGGCTCTGCTCTTTTTAGGGTCCAGGGTGGGGCCTAGGGTTTGCCAGACTTATTCTTTTTGTTTTATTGTTGTTCAAGTACAGTTGTGTCTATTTTCCCAGCCATCCCCACCTCCCATCCCTGATCCCACACCCCTTGGTTTTATCCATGTGTCCTTTATACTTATTTCTGAAAACCCGTCTCTTTTTTCCCCTTATTATCCTCTCCCACCTCCTCCCTGGTTACTGTCTATTCCAGACATTGAAATTAAGAACAGACTTATTCTTTATTGGTGAACAGCCTAATAAAGACATAAGTTAAAGCATAAAAACTTCAAAAATTTAAAGCACAGAAAGAGAAAAAACAAGAGGTCAATAATCTGAAGAGCCTGGGGTTAGGAGGTGGTTAGCCTGGCTCCTTATCTGATAGTCAGTGGCTGACAGGGTGTTTATTGGAGATAGCTGTCTGAAATGGATGCTTTGGCAATCGAAATTGTAGTCATTCATTTGCATACAAAAAGAAAAACAGTCAAAGCTACATTAAAATATGTTCTAAAAACTATGAAAGACCTCCCTAGGAAAATGCACATAATCTTACAAATTCACATCTATACACGGCATCACTTACATGGATTTTGTATTCTTATAAGTTACCTGTGGTCTTCCTAAAATTCATCCTTACTCTAATGTTGGTTCTCTGGCCTTAAGTTAAAAATCACTGCAAATAATGTTCTCTAAAATGAACTCAATTCTGTTGTCTATGAAACACCCAAATAAAAATTTAAAAATAATACGAATATACAAAATTTAGATAATACAGACTATGCTTTTCCCCTTTTAATGCAATCATCTGTCAGATATCTATGCAGAAAAGTTTCTAAAAAGTCATATAAATTTTTCACATCACCTGTTTTCATAGTCATTATTTATATGCTACAGATTCCTACAAACACAATTCTCGAATCTACTTTCCAAAATAAGTTTTCAATTTACTGGTCAGTTGACTGACATGATTTCACAAAAATGTTGTTTTTCCCAAAATCTATTTGTATCACATTAGTGATAATGTTCTGATATTTTACTGTTTCTTTGTGCATTTTTTCAAGAATTTTGCTTATTTAAAGTAAAAAAAATTGGCTAAAATCATTATATGTGGTCTTACTGGAAATGATTACATATTCCCAGTTTAGAAACACAGTTTTTAAATAATAAGTTCTCAAAGAAATATATGTTAAATAGAACTTAACTAAGGAATGCTATTTTCCTTACTATGTTAAAAATTCTTTCAAATTTTGAAATTTAATTTTTTATCTATATTATTGGAGAAAGTACCTACCTTCCAAGATTATTAGTTTCTATATTAAGATAATTTATGTCATAAAATTTAACAAATGCCTTAGCATATAGGAAGAATGTAATGTGACTTCTTCTTTTAAATAAATCCTTTCTGTTTATGAATGTGATATATGCTATGAATTATTTATGTATGAATGGTTTTTAAAAGCCATGGATATATATATATATAAATTATGTATATATTTATCATATATATATTTGCCACATGATAATTGTGGTGATGATTATTCTACTATGTTGAAACTGAATTTAATTATAAAACATCAATTTAGACACAACCTTAACATTTCACTAAATGTCGACTTTTATTTCATACTTTGTGTTTGTTTATAAGGAACATTTGGTAAAAATAGAAAATATTTTTAAAAATTAAAAATTACTTTCATGCCTCACTCCTCCTTTGCCTAAAAAGCCCATAATGTTAAAGTCCTTCCTTCTCCCATCTAACTTGATTTCTAAGAACTAAGCATTATCAATGGTTCAGAGAAGGTTTTTTATTAAAGACTTTTTAATATACTCTCATGGGTGATGTGTAGAAGAGCAAACTTCTATTGAAAATGCATTTACCTATGTACTAAATGTTTTTCTTTTTTTTCCTCATACCCACTTCCCACATTTCTCAGCTTCCAGGTGTCACCTGTGTGGCTTCCCTGGCCTCTGCCGTCCAATGTGGTTTCCCTGTTGAAGGCACAAGCAGAAGGGAAGAAGGTGGGAAGAAACTGTTAATTAAAAAAATTAAAAGCCAAAGTGAAAAGAAACAAGGGTTCATCTGAGATTTTTAATTTTTTTTTAAAGAATAGCTATTTGGCAAGCACTGACTAGATTCAGCCAGAAATTCAAATAAGGAGGTGAAAGCATGACACATTTATGAGAAAAGGGATGGGGAATAATTACATGAATAGAAAAGCAGAAGTTCTATAGATATTAATAAGCCAAGGAAGGAATTTCTATAGGTGCAAATAAGCTAAATTATTATCTAGCTATAAACACTGGTGCTAATTCTAAACATCTTTAATTTTCATTTCTGTAATCAAGATGTCTGCTTTCCCATTAGCTTTACAAAACAGCTTTTTGGAATACAATACTACTTTGGCCCAGTCCAAAGGTTATTTTGCCCAGTTCAGGCATTGCAAAGTTTCAGGAAGCAAGAAGTGCATGGCAGTCCCTCTGGAATGTCTTCCTAGTTCTCTTTTAAAATGGCTCCACCTATGTCAACTTTTCACGAAAATAAGATTATTTATCACCCAGACTCCTTGCACTGGGTGTCTGTGCCTAGGCTTCACCTTTCTAGTGTGGACAACGGCTCTGTCCAGCTGCCCAACCTGGACAGCACCGCATCTGGGTTCAGAGGCTGCTCCTACCCTTGTGATGCGATACCGAGGGGGTGTCAACAGCTTTCTTTTATCATTAGCCTTGTGATACTGTACCTTCTTTTTTGAATAGGTGTGTAGCTTTTTGTTTATTTGTTTCATTTTTGTTAAACTTTTCTCAGAAGTTTGAGTGGCCAGTTTCTTGCTGCCTGGGTCTTACTGGTATATCTAGGCTTACGTTTATTCACTTGGTTTTGTATTTATGAGTATCTTCGCATTATAATGTAGTGCCTTGGTAGGTAAATATTTTACATAGCTTCCGAAATTGATTTCTGTATTCTCAATTGAGAAAATTACCATGTGTATAAGGGGCCTTATTATTTGCTTTTTAAATATCAAATTGTCTTCTTTTTTCTTAGAAAACAAATGGGATCCATCTATATATTTATACAGTAATATGTTCATATTTATATACTTGTTTATATAAATAATTACAATACTATTTACAAGAAAAGAGGACAGACCTGAGAAACAATCAACAAAACTCTTTACAAATTCCACAAATTTAGGGTGGTCAAACAGGATCTTAAAACTGTTTACAGTAATAACCATCAAAACTATCACTCTGGCATTTTTTAATTTTATTTCATTTTGGTTTCACATATCTTCTTGGCCATTATACATGTTTCTATATCATGGTGTATCATGTGTCTACAATAAACTGGTTTATTTCCTTTAGCTTCCATATTTAGTCCTTGGCTATTTGTCATTTAATGTCAGTTTCCTTCTTTTGAGTTTGTATGACCCAAATTTCCTGAAGTGTTGGGTTTTATTGGATCCAAATTATAGGGTCTACACTTTCCACCAGCACTCCAGAAACAGCTGGGTGTTTTACTTCTAGGATGTTGGATTGGCAATGCTAAGCCAGCTATTCTCTTGATAGTCCTCAACAATTTGTAGGAGTATCTCTTTTCTATATTCCTCTAGATATTTATTAGAATTCACTTTTCTTTCTAATCCCTATAATTCTTGCATGTAAAATGTTTGTGCTTTCATGACCAAGGTATCCCACTGTCAGAATGCTTGATATTTGCCCTGTGTCAGCACTACACTTGTATGATGGTTACAGGGCTTTGTCGGAAGGTATGTATCTATCGCTTGGTTCTTGAATAAGATGTAGGAGAAGCTGATTAAAACTGAAGAGGCAAATTGGTTTATAATTGTTGAGATTTGAACTTTAGCTCACAAAGTTTATCAGGGTTGTCTTTCTGTGTTGGGAGTTCTGGGGTTCAAGGACAATCCAGAAAACTACCATCACAGTGGGAGATCCAGCTGCACAATATCCATTAGGTCCCTTGTTGCTCTTACATCTCTGCTTTGATAACCCAGTGAGGTGCAAAAGAATAATTTAAAATATGATAAAATAATTATGTAACAAATATGGCTAGATATGCTTTAATTCTATTTTTCTTTTAAAGTTTTGCATAAACCCACTGGTAGGTAGATTCTTTAGAAGGCTGAACATTAGTAAAAATACACATTTGATATGCTTCTATAAATTGGTAAACAATCGCCATATCTTTATGTGGAGAAAGATGAGCAAAAGGAGAATCAAAATAATTAAAGGCAAACACATGAAAGGTCATTGGCAAATATCCACTTGCCTATAATTTGTTCACATTAAAATATACAGTGAGGAGAGACCAATTATTTGGTCAGAATGACTGCCTCAACAAATCTTTGTATTTTGAAATAGTAATGATAAATGATCATCAAAATGTCTCAAGGTGATGCAAAATATTTAAGAAGTTTGAGACCTTTTTTATAGTGACATACATTCAAAATACTCCAGTGTAGAATTAAAAACATGTAGATGAGTGGATTAAAAATGGTGGTGCATTTACACAATGAAATACTACACAGCAGGAAAAAAGAAGGACTTCCTACCTTTTGCAACAGCATGAGTGGAACTAGAGGTTCTTATGCTAAGTGAAATAAGCCAGGTGGTAAAAGACAAGTACCATATGATCTCACTTATAAGAGAAATCTAAAGAACAAAATGAACCAATGAGCAAAACACAAACAGAGGCATGGAAACATGTAATAGATTGACAGAGGTAAGAGGGGAGTAGGGAGGTGGGGACTGTTTGAAAGAGGGTGAAGGGATAAATCAAAGAACATGTATGGAGGACCCATGGACATGGACAACAGTGCAGGAGTTAACTATGGAAGTGAGGGGTGGGCTGGGCAGAGGGGTACAAAAGGGGAAAAACTGGGACAACTGTAACAGCATAAACACTTAAGAAAAAAAAAAATATGTGAACAACAAAGAGCATTGTGAAAGACCAATGAAAACACTGAGAAAGTTCCAAGCAGGTAATGGATAATCCAAGGGTTTGTGACAATACAGAAAGTCATTTCTTTTTTTATTTTGGGAGAAGTGTAGTGTATAAAGACAAGCTCAGCATTTTCAGAATTATTCCTGGAACCCCTTTTACTCAGTGGGCATAAATACCATAGGCACCATTAACTAGGGAAGCCTCTTATATTAACTTACTAGGAAAAATCTGGAAGAAAGAACTGTTATATATATATTATATATATATAGCATATATTATACTATATATATTGTGTATATATATATAATATATATATATATATAATATATATATATATATATATGGTGGAATCAGTACTTTTCACAACTTAAATTGCTAATAAATGAGAGAACCCAGTGAAGGAGATTTGGAATGCTGGGGGAAGGCTGAGTTTAGCATCAATAGGTAAAGACACTAGATTCAGACTATGTACATAAATTCATAGTCTATCTCCAGCATTCCTTGCTGTCAATTGTTGGGTAAGTTCCAAAAACACTTTTAGTTTTTTCATAGATGAAATAAAGGTTATAGCACATAACTCATAGGGTATCTGTGTAGGTGAAACAACACATTAAAAGAACTCCATATAATTTATGGCACTAAGATATTGTTATTCATGGTTTGACTGTTATTATAGAATTGTGACACAATGCTGTATAAGTTAAAACACTAGATTAAATTTACTATCTTATGTTCTTCAAATAACTTTCATTCTACTATCATCCAAACTCTGCTTCCTAATTTGTTCTTCAGTGACCTAAATTACTTACATCCCAATTGCTAAATTTAATGACCCCTTCCTAGCTCATATATTTTTGACCTGAAGAAGAAATTTGGAAATCTATGTTTTCTCCTTTGTGAAATCTCATTTGTCTTGGTCCTTTTAGTATATGAAAATTGCTTCTCAAATTTGAATTCTATCTCCAGTATTTCCAATGTTGGTCATTCCTTCGATTCTGTTTTGCCATTTTTTTCTTTTTTTCAACCTATATATTTACTTAGTGTGGTTCCATTTTAAGTTCCAGTGTTTTCTGATTTAACATTCAGAAGAAAAACATAAAAATCATCCTTCCAGAGCTGTAGTCTGACCCCGGGAAAAGTGCACATCCTTAGGAAAGATCAATTTTGTTTTAAAGATCTGTTTGGTGATGCATTTTCAAAAGAATTTAATACTAAAGTATTATGCAGGAAGCTGAGGACTCCCTGCTCCAGGCAGAGACACAGAACTGGGGCTGGTGATTGCCACTTCTGAGAGGATGCTGGGAATCTACAGAGGGAGCTGGAAAATCCTGGTTGCCTCAGTGACTCTTTTCTGTATCCCAGCCATCACGAGGCTTTACAAGTTTGCTAGGAGCTTTGAAGAATACAGTTCTCTTCTCCACAAACCATTTCTTGCAGCCAACGCCTTCAGTGCTCATCTTCAATGTCATTTTCCCCTGATGTCTGATTCCATGCAGAAACACCTGTGACGGCCCTCACCAGGGATATTTTGCTTCTTCTGTGTCTTTCTAACCACAGGGTCATGAGTTTCTTGAGACAGGAGACTGTTTTTCATCTTTACCCTTCCAGTGCCTGAAAACCACTCTAACAAGGTTCTTAGGAAATGCTGCCTAAAAAGGATTCTGGACATCAGGGGAAGCAGGTCCCACAGGTCAGCAAGGCTCCTTCTGGTGCTCTGAGCATCTGTGCTTTTCAGACCTCAGGAGAGGGTGCCAGGAGTCTCACCTTCCTTCTGTTAATGCTGGGACTTGAGTGATTTTGCTCAAATACATCACCAGGTGAATTAGATCATGCCTATGATTTTCTACTCGGATCCCCTTTTCTCATGGGCATGTGAGTTTTATTTGTGGGGCATGGTTCTTTCTTTTCTGCCCATCAAGGACATGGTGTTCTGCTGTTACTGAGTTACATATCTGCAGAGGAAAAAGGGTGCTTTTCAACCAGCAGGGAAATTACTCACACATGCTGCCCTTCCGATAGTTTATAAGCAGCTCTGTGCAGATGCTTCTCTTGATCAGGGAGTGTGCAGGGATTACTTCAAAGCAAATGTCTTCAGAGGATGTAGAAGTCCTGAACATTTAAAATCAATTTCAAAGAGAAGCACAAATATTAATTTCTGAATGGATTTTAGCGCACCTTTTGTCATTCCAGAACTCTCAGTTCACGGTTCCTGCTATTTTTTTCAATACAAACCCCTCCTGAAATGAATGGTTGGAGAGTTGTCAGGATAAATTTCAAAAGAAATGGGGGCCCTGACATTTGGTCATCTTGAAGAGTTGCAGTGAGAACCAAGGAGTTGCTGCTTTGGTCTGCAGTAGTGCTGGAATGAGAGCTAGTGTGGGACTGAGAGGCATCTGTAGTGGTAGCTGCCTTACTCAGGGCAGGAAAGGGCCAGTCCACAGGCTGCATGCTGAGAAAAAGAACTTCTAAGATGGAGTGCTTACCCTTCGCTCTTACATTTGCATTGCACAGGGTACCCCTGAAAGGGAGCCTTTACATTCCTTCCCAGGCTGATAAAAAGTCCCTTCTTAGCTGTTGAAGGCCTCTGGTGGAGCTCTGCATTGGGGTGTAGGCTGATCCTGTGATCCATGTTTACTATAACAGGAAATAGCCCTCTAAAAAGAGAGATGTGCATTTGCGTGCAGCCAGTCCGATGGTGTTAGATGGATGCAGCACTGCCCAGCTACACCCGGCCAGCACATTGCAAGGAAGACAACCAATCTGGAAAGCTGATTTTTCTCACCACCTTTTTTAGAAGCCTTCTTCATGATCATCTACCTGATGTTGTTAACATTAAGGTAAATGTAGCATTACAATGAAATACTTAGGTTTTGGAGACAGCCCTGTGTACAAATCTATTTATTAATGGATGTATTTTCCACATATAATCCATGTAACTTTGGAGGGAAGTTAGTTTTATGAGCTTCATTTCTTTCATCTACAAACTGGGCATATTCTAGTGCATGGATCTGTAGAGTCAATACATGAATGTAAAGTACTTTGCACGATAGTTGCTGCCTATTAAGCATCCAATGGCAGGTAGGCCCTGTGTTCAGTGGCAGCATCATCATCATTCTGATTGCCTCATTGACTTGGATGGGTATGGTAGTGTATATAATAAAATACCTGGCCCAGAAAAAACAATTCCAATGTTTTAACCACACATAGCACCACCACATACAATCACATGCCTAACACATACTTCTACTTCTATTGAGCTCCACAACTAATGTTTCCAGTACACCACTCAGTATCTTCACCTAGATGAACCAGAAGTAAGGAACCTGAAATTTCTAAAGACTTAAAACATCTTTCAAAACAAGAGCTAGCTACTCAAAGACAAACTTGAATCATCAAAGTACAAATGATTAGATTCAAGTAGACTTAATCGAAATTGTCTTATGTGAGCAGGTAGATTTCAGATTGAATATAAATAGGATAATTTTAAAAACCAGTAGGGAAATTATAAAAACCTATTGGAAAGTCTGAGATGCTATCATGAAAGATTACATTTTAATGGTTAATTTTAGGGAAGAACTGCTATGGAAATTGGGTGGTGTGTTTGATGCTATAATGTACATAAACATTTTATTCTTTACATTTGTGGTATATACAATTTATGTTCAAAATAAAGGGTGGGGCAAAACTGGCTTTACAGTTGTTCATATGGAAAATAATATAATAGTACAAGAATAAAATCTGGTTTGCATACTCAAAACTGTAAACTTACTTTTGCCCCACCTTGTATACTGTATATTAATATGTACATGTAATATATGTGCATATATATTATTCATATGTACTTATATATATATAAAGTGATATCCCAGAATTCACAATGGTTATTATATATTTTCAAATACATAGATTTTTGTCATATATATTATATGTTCTTTGGATTTTAACATAATTATAGGCAATATGCTGATCTTAGTTCAAAAATTATGCATTAAAGCAGCTACAGAAACCAGTAGCACATTATTATACTGATATTGTAGTGGCTTCCAAATGCACATATAAATGACTACTATAATAATAAAGCTAAAGAAAAAATTCATAACTTATGCAGAATAAGGCCACCACTTTCATATCTCTGAATAAAATGTGTGTACAGCAATAACCATTTCTCACGTAAATAGGACAAATGGCAAACCTGATTCCAAATATATCTGATAGATTATGTGACATCCTAAATTTTAACATTTAAATGTTTTACAAATTATATACCCTTGTATTAAATTTGGCCCCAATTTTGTCATTATAAACCACAAGTTGATTATGAAATGTCAAAGAAAACCTGAAAAATTACATTACCTGGAAACAAAGAAAAGTAACAAAAATATTTAAATTTAGTATGAGTAAAGTAGTAAACTCATGAATAAAATAGATTATAAAATGATTTTAAAAAAACAAGAAGATAAATATGAGGTAACTAATTGCATATAATAAATATAATTGAGTTAGTGTTTAAATTCCAATATAATGAGAGTCGTATTTAACTTCTGAGAAACCCTTGTGTTTTTACACAACAAAGTAAAGGGTTTAGATAAAAATATTCATCAATCCATGAGCCCATGACTATTAAGTATATTTATCATGGAAAGAAATTCCATGGTTTCTACTAGGAATGGGTTGTCATAAGAGATCAAGTATGAAAACAAGTATGTGACTCATGCTGAGCTATAAAGAGTAAGGAATAAAATATTTTAATAGTATAACTTTTACCTTGATATGAATGTATCATTTATGAATCTTCTCTCTTAATGTTTCCAGCATTGAAAGGAACATGAATGCCTTTGTTCAAATTATGAATAAGCTTACTAATGTAAACATCACTTATTTTCTCAATAAGAGCAATCTAATGTATTCTTATTCACAGCTTTGTTTGGTTTTAATCATAAATCATTATACAGGGTGGGGCAAAATATAATAATTAATAAGTAATAATACAAGAATAAGCTGTGTTTCACATATTCACAACTGTAAACCCACTTTTTCCCCACCCTGTATAAAGTTTTGCCATACTTTGAAATACATACATATTAGAATCTATTCCCCTCTCATATCCATGAGATTACTAGTCATACTCAGTCTTGAAAAAGGAGGAAGGAAAATGTGTCATAGTTCCAAACAATATTTCTATCAAATTGCAGCCAGTAAATTAAATTAAAATTTAGCAAATACATATTGGCCATTTGGCATATAATAATCACTTTTAGATGCTTTACAAATTAAGTCTAAAAGTGAGATATGTTTTGTGTATAGCACAGAGTAAGATTCTATATTTTCTGGCACCTCCTTACTTGTACTTGTTTGATCTGTGAACTAACCTAACTAGTGGTATGATAAAGTAGGAACTTAGAAAGTATAGTTAATATTATTTGTATGTCTGTGCATAAAAACACTTCTAAAAATTTTGTTAATATAGCCTGGTCACTTTCTGAATAGACAGATAGCTAGGTAGGTAAGTAAAAAGATATCAAAGATTCACTGCTTCATTTTATTCTAATTCATTAAAGGCTAATATTTATATCTACAAAATTCATTATATTCATTTAATTTTTACATAAATTTCCTGTGAGTGGATTGCATTTTAAGTTGTCAGGCACTTTACTTCTTGAAATCTAGCACTATGTCTTTCTTTCATAATTTCCCATTGCTAAACAAGTAATAATAAATATATAAATTTGGTGTTAAATTGCTGCCAATTGAAAAGAAACAGATAAACAGGAAACACAGCTATAATTTTATGTAGCCAATGACGCAAGCTAATCAAATTCCATGAAATTAAATTTTTCAAAATATGATGAAGACTATCAGGAATCAGGGTGTGTGTTTTATATTCCTCATCTGGGATTATGACTTATTCCTTAAGTAATTGATTAGTAATGTCAGCACATATACTCTTGTTGAAGTCAGAGCTCCACATGCCATTCAGTGTTAATTGTCACTAATGAGAGGCCAGTGCCCACATACAGAGTTTACATTTGCCAATGGTCATGTGTATATAACATATGTAACCAGTTTGGTTCTACTCTCTAGCCATCTTTTAAACATTCCTTCTGAAATAATATTCTCCATTTTACCTGAGAATTGTGATAAATATAGAAAACACTTCATCTTCCATTCCTGCTCCTTAGATGAAGCTAAGTGCTCTCATATTTTAAAGAAGTGTAAGTTTTATATGCATGAAGTATGAAACGCTATTTCTTTCCTTCAAGAAAGCTTATAGAATTCTAGAAAATTTATACCACAAAGTAATCTTTAATTCTGTCTCACTGGTCCATTAAACCATGTATTCATATCAACAGGAAAAAATTTATTCCCTGTATAAAAATTCAGACTGTGAATCTCAGAGCATGATCACTGTGTTCTGCAAGCATTCTGGGATTAGGGAGCTAATATAGTCTCACCCATGTGTAGAAGGTGGTGATCATGAGCTATCTGATCAGTATGGACAGTGCTGAGACCGTGTGTTTAATGCGAGCAGTCAGTAAGGTAGGTATTTCTTAGGGTAAGACACAGGGTCCACTAATGCCCTTGTATTTTAAATTCCTACAGCACACCAGAACATGAGTGTGATAGTCACTCTCGAACTACAGGTACTTTAGAAAACTCTTGATAATTTTAAATAATGTTTAATTACAAGGCATGAAAGAGGTGCACTTTTTACTTTTTTCCAGATGTCTTTAATTGCTTTGATACATTGAAGGACTCTCAAGAGTTAGGAGGAAATAATAGAATTGCAAAATTTTCAAGTAGGAGGTAGACCAAAGTTATTCAAATGTAAACTCTCATCCAATTTAGTTAACCTGGCAATGATACCTAGGATTTTACATGAAATCGTGCCTCATCCTAAATCACTTCAAGGGTAAATCTGTTATATTTTAGGAAAGCATGCATAATTAGAGAAAGTGTTTACATTTGATTATGCCCAAATATAAACAAACACACAAAGGATTGATACATTTGTGTATGTTTGCCAGTTATGTATGATGTATGAAATAACAGAGTGAATTACCTGATAGACTTGAAATTTTAGTCAGTTAAATCAGGATGGTTGTGATGCTGTCTACAATATTTCTTTGTACTAGTTGAAATGTTGACCTTAACACATCATTATAAAAGCTCTGACCAAGGACACTAGTAGCATACAAATACAGTGGTACTTTGGTACTCATCATTAACTCATCCCAAAACTCGTGATGAGTGCTGGAACTGAGTACCAAGCAAATGATGAGTGGTGAAGCATTTTCTCTTGTGGGCAGCAGCGTGACTCATACAAGTTCTAGCAAGTGGGGTGAGTCCCTAGCAAGTGCTGAGTGCTGAAACATTTTATTCTCATCAAAATGCAACAAGTACAGGGTTTGACAAGTTCTGAAGCCAACAACTACCAAGGTATCACTGTATATAAATGCAAACACTTTTATTCTCTCTACAGGTCCCTCCACCAGGTCAAAACATTGAAGTTTTATATCTTCAGCCTCACCACTGACCAATTTTCCCTTACAAATTACCTAATTCATCAGCACAGGAAGTTGGGTATTCTTCAATATTCAGTTCTCTCTGGAGGTTCCATACTTTCCTTTGCTGTTCTCTATGCCTGGAAGTTCCTAGCCAGCCCTCTTTGTCTTCCTCTCTCTTATTTCAGCTATTAAAACCATCCTTGGAAGTTGTCTTGTCTGAGAAGCTTCCGCTAAGTGTGTGAACTATTATTGTCTTATGTTTAGTATGTGAACTACTTGCATTGATATTTCTGACACCAAATATGTTTTTTTTCTGCACCAACCAATTCTCCAACTTTCAGCACACCAACTGAGTGTCCTAGAATTCAATTCAATTCTGATACCAACTGCAGAGTTAATGCAGGCCCCACAGATTAAAAGCTCAGTCCCACAAAACTGTTATTTCAACACCAGTTGCAAATCTGGGCCACCCAAACTTCTGACAAACCACCTCTAAAAACTGCAGTTTCCCACTACTTGCTCCACAGATTTGATAAATTACTAGAATGTCTCACAAAATTAAAAAATGTGTTTTGCTTATTATTACCAGCTTAATATGAAGGATAACACTCAGGAACAGCCAAGTGGAAGAGTTATAGGGAGAATGGGTTGAGAAGCTTCTATGTTCGCTTCAGGAGCACCACCCTGTTACAGAGGATCTGGTGAGATCACTGGGGAGTGGGGAGGGACCCTGAAGTGAGGCAGGACAGCCTGCCCAAGCCACTGGAACAGCGAGGTGCTGGGATTGAGGCCGAAGCTGGTATGTGATTGATTTTCCCACTCCCTGGTAAGGGCAAAAAACCAACACAGTCGTGACACAGCAGAAGAAAGCTTGCACAGAGTACGTGAAGCTGAGAAGTTTACTACACACCTGTACTGTGGAAGTTAACATGGCTGCAGGAGGAGGCCCCTACACCAGGCATGCGCCAGGCTAGTGAAGTGTTTGGACAGAGAGAAAAAGTCCTCCCAATTGCTTTTAGTAACACATAAGATTTGGAGGCCAGAGGTGTAAATGGAAGACAGGCAGTCTCACCCCTTTTCCTCCTTCGCCCCCTCACTTGCCCAGTCAGAGGCCAGCCCGAGGAGGCTGAGTCCTATGTGCTGAGTCACACCCGGGTCGGGGAGATGCATGTCCTGGTGGCAGTCCACAGGATACTGCGGCTCCATGCAACACGGGTCCTAGACAGCACCCCTTCTCTCTCTTAGATCAGTGCAGGGAGGCACAGGCTGGAACGCTCATGGCTGGGGGATGCAAGCAGCCACAAACACCAGGTGCCATGGATGGAACCCCAGCACATGCAGCAGACCCTAGTGCTAGAGTGAGAAGAAGCTATGGTAAGGCAGTGGGTACAGTCCAGAAAAGGAGCCTGAAGCCAGAGTCATTCTCAAACAGCCTTGAGTCCCTGAAGGGCAGATGAGAATGTGACAAGATTTCTGGAAACCAGCTCTAGTTCTGGGGGTGGCTGGATTCTTTCTAGCTTGCAAAAGAGACTGACCTGGTGTTGAGTCCTGCTTCTCCAGATTGTGCTGCCGTTAGTAAAGACCTTTTCCCTTCCCCACCAACCTCTGTTTTATGCCTGTGTTTGACAGCATGTGGCTGAATCCCACCCTGTTCAGTAACAACCATGCCAGCACCTTAACAGAGTGAAATGCCAGCACTATAACAGAGTGAAATGCTTGGCATCTCTGACTCCATCTTGTTCAAGCCTGGTTTGTACACATGGACTTTAGGTTAATAGATTCTTCTTAGTCTTGCATGTAGTCATGTTAATCATTAAAGAAATTCTGCTTGAAGCCTGAATTTCACAAAAACATCCTCTTACCAGAAACTGCCTCTCCCAAAGAGATCAGGGAAGTATGTATTGTTTAACTTTGCAAAAGGACTCACATCAATTAAAGTCAACAGATTAAGATAAAAGCAATCTTCCTCAGACCTCCAGTGACATTCAGATGTCTGCCATTTTCTTTTCTTTTTTTTAAAGATTTTATTTATTTATTTTTTTAGAGAGGGAAGGGAGGGAGAAAGAGAGAGAGAGAGAAACATCAATGTGCGGTTGCTGGGGGCTGTGGCCTGCAACCCAGACATGTACCCTGACTGGGAATCGAACCTGCAACACTTTGGTTCGCAGCCCGTGCTCAACCCACTGAGCTACACCAGCCAGGGCTTGATGTCTGCCATTTTCTATCAGCCTCGACCCCGCCTGTTTCCTTCTTCTCACCATCTTCTCTGCTTGCTGGCTTTCTAAGTAAAATTGCTTTCCCTGACTGGATATCTTGTCAACCAACTTATAGCTGTCATGTGGCAACCAGTATAAGGTTGGACTGGGTTACATGTTCACCAGCCCAGAAGTTTACTGAACCCAGTTGTTTAGAGGTATTTTTGGAGCTTTCATTAAATGGGTATAATTGATTAAAACATTGACTATTGATAATTCATTTAGACTTCCCATCCTCTCTCTTCCTCAGAGGTCAGGAAATGGGGCAGAGAGGGCTGTCCCTCAATCATTCTTGATCTCTCTGGTCATCAGCTCCCATTCTGAAGCTATGGGGGAACCTCCAGTAACCAGTATCTTATTAGCATGCAAAACATGTATTTATCACTCTAGGTATTTCAATAGTTTCAGAAGCTCTGTGTCAGTAATTGGGGACAAAGACTAAATATACACTTCTTATTGTGTCACAGTGTCATTTGTTGTTCTTTTATATATGAGGGGGACCCGAAATGGAATTTATTTATACAACTGTGTGTATTTTTTCTTACATGAGCAAACTTCAGTCACCTTCAAAGTACTCTCCATTTGATACAATACAGGAATTGAAACTTTTTTGAACTGGACCATTTTGATGCCTTTTAGTCTTTCTGCTATTTTTTTTGTTTCACCTCTTCCACATCGGCAAAATGTTTCCCTTTGAGGACAGCAACAAGAAAGTCACTCAGGGTGTAATCAGGTGAAGAAGATGGGGCATGGGGATCATGCTGTTTTTGATCAAAAACTGCTGAACACTCAGTGCAATGTGGGCAGGTGTGCTTATAAATCACTCATCACAAAATGGGCAAATGCATTGTAAGTGTCTTCAAAACAATCACTGAAGTTCAACACAGTGTTTCATAGCAATGCCAGCTGATACACTGATACAGATGTGTTCCTGAAACACTCACTTAGCGGGGAAGCCTGTACTACAAGGGATCTGCCATCTAGAAGATAATTCTGGACCAGAAAACCCATTTTGGGGAGAGATCCTCCCTTGTATTTCTAAAATCTTGAAAATTTAGACACAAAGAAAAGATTAAATTCTGGTTAGAATAGGTTTGCAGTTTGTATATTGGCTCCATTGGCAGAGATAAAAAAAGAGCAGTTCAAAAGTAGCCTCCAAAATTCAGGAAGACATATGCTCTGAAATGCATATACTGGTTTTGCCATCAATATGGTCTTACTCAAGTACCACTGTAGCCTGGGTCAGAGAGAGGAGCTGGAGTGAGACAGGCTAGTCATCAAGGATGAGAGGAATAGGGAAACTGAGACTGGAAGCTAAACAGTCATTATTAATTTGAAAAAAATGCACATGAGTATCACAACAAATAATCATTATCTACCTCCTCAACCCCCAGGACTAAATTTAATAGATGAATATCGTATATGATTTAATATGTGGAACAATGAAAACTTTTATATACTATGAGTATAAATTGACATAACCACTTTAAAAAGCCTCTGGCATTATCGACCAGCACAGAACTTTCTCATGCAGATGACTCGGTAATCTACTTCTAAGTCTATAATTTAAAAAAATTACATACAAATGTATACCAAAATACACTTAACAGAAATGTTGATTCTAGTGCTGTTTGAAATTGTCCCAAACTGGAAAAGCCCCATGTCCATTAACTGAAATATGAATATATAAATTATGGTATATTTTTCAATTCAATTATGTTACATAATGCAAAGAAACAAATGAAAGTTACACATATCAACACAAACAAATATCACAAACATAGCACTGTGATAAAGCCAGCCTCAAAGGGTACATAAATGCATTTTTCCATTATATAAAATTTAAAAGCAGGCAAAAGATAATATACCATATTAGTGTTGTTAAACTTCCAAAAATATGGTGACTAGAATAAAGTCAAATGTGTCTTCTGGAATGCAGATGGTTATCAGTGTTTCATTTAAAATGCTATGTATATAAGTATGTTGACTTTGTAAAAGGTGAGATGTAGACTTAAATCACACACACAAACATACACTCCTTATTCATTATTTGGTCCTTCTGCTCTGCTACTCCACATTCTCTCCCCTAACCTAGATTGCAGGTGAAAAAATTCTGAAAGCCAGCACAAGATCCATGACATTTTAGAGGATGACTATTTTAATTACAAGTAACAGAACATTACCTCTGATACAAAGAGACAACAATGGATAGATTTTTCCAGACATAAATGCAACAAGGAAAGAGCAGCCTTAAATGACACACTAGGTCAGATGGATCTGGTGATCGATATCTTGATATGATATCTTGATATCATATCAATTGATATAGTGAAGATATAATTGGTATCTTCAGAGCATTTTGCCCCAAAGCAATAGAATATACATTTTCTTCAAGTGCAAATGGAATATTTTCTAAGATAGAACATATTAGGACACAAAACAAGTTTCAGTGAATTTAAGAAGCCTGAAATCATATCACACATCTTTTCTGACTATAATGGTGTGAAACTAGGAGTCAATTACAAGAAAAAATCTGAAAACACACCAAAACATGGAAGTGAAATAACATGTTACTACACAATGAATGGATTAACAATGACATCAAGGAGGAAATCAAAAGATACCTTCAAAGATATGGTAATAAGGACACAACAACCAAATACCATGGGAGATGGCAAAAGCAGTCCTAAGAGCAAAATACATAGCATTGTAGACCTACCTCAAGACCCAAGAAAATCTCAATCTAACTTTACATTTAAATGAACTTGGAAAAAGAACACCAAACAAATCCCAAAGTGAGAAAGAAGGAAGTAACAAAGATCAGAGCATAAATAAGTGAACTGAGTCTAAAAAAACATTACAAAGTATTGATATAACCAAGAGCTGGTACTTTGAAAAGATACACAAATCTGACAAAGCTTTAAGCAGATTCATTAAGAAAAAGAGAGGACCCAGATAAATAAAATCAGAAATGAAAAAGGAGAAGTAACAACTGACTCCACAGAAATATTATGCCTAAGTTGTTTCCATAACTTGCCTATGATAAATAATGCTAAATAAATATAGGGATGCATATTATTAGTGTTTTCCTTTTCTTCAGATAAATGCCAGAAGTGATATTTCTGGGTCCTATGGTAGTTCTATTTTTAATTTTTTGAGGAACCTCCCTACTGTTTTTCTTTGTGGGTTTACCAGTCTAGTTCCATCAACAATGCGTAAGAGTTCCTTCTTCTCCACATTCTTAACACCACATTATTTATTTATGTTCTCACAATAACCATTCTGACAGGTATGAGGTGGTATCTCATTGTGGCTTGAATTTGCATTTCCTTAATGATTAGTGATATTGAACATCGTTTCATGTTTCTGTTGGCTACCTGGATGTCCACTTTGGAAAAAGAACTATTCATGTCCTCTACCATTCTTTAATCAGATTTTTTTTGTTGTGTTGTATTGGTTCCTTATATATTTTGGATATTAACCCCTTATCAGATGTAAAATTTATACATATCTCTCCCATTCAGTAGGTTATTCTTTAGTTTTGTTGATAATTTCTTTGGCTGTGCATTTTGAATGTCTGCCAAATCTAATATTTATGCCTGAGTTCAATCAAACTTGGTTCTTTTGATTGCTTTTTTCTTTTTTCTGTTTTTAATTTTCTGTGTATGGCTCATACGTTCCTTTTCTTTTCTTGTCTTACAAGTTTTAACTGAAAATCCCACATTAGATAATATAATGTTACCATTCAAGATTTTGTTTTATTTTGTTGAGACTGTCAATTCTCTTTACTTATTTATCTGCTTATTTATGTAACTTATTATAGTAAATTACCTTAATTTAAATTATAGATTTTTTTCTCCCACAGTGTGCTGTTGCTGATAGCTCTACTCAGTTTTTTCTTCTTGTTGTTTCATTCCATTTAACTGGGAAGCAACCCTGTGTGTGTGTAATTTTGTGGTCAGAATTTGTACTTAAATACCTTGAGGCTATGGGTTCCTACCCTCTGTCAGTCCTGCTGTGCATGGCTAAAGAACGTGTTAATGGTTTCAGCCAGTTCTCAAGTCTTCTTTGGACTTCGCATTCCACTGCTAACTCTTCAGTCTTCCTCATTCATGAATACTTTGGAAACCGTCAAGAATATCTAGAGAGCTTACCACAGCCTTTCTATATCTCTTTAATTTCCAGTTTGTCTACATTAAATTCTAACTGGACTTCTAAACACCTTGCACCAAGCAAAACAACTATTTCAGACTAGCAACAATACAGGATTTTCCTATTCATTATAAACTAGGTTGGTCATCTTTTGACCAACAAAGCTACAAATTTTACTTCATTTATACCCCTTCCAGTACCTAACTGAGTCTGTCATTGCTCATAGCAAAATCTATGTATTTTCCTATCAGCTTCAAGATGGTATGCCTGCAGTTCTCACCTGGGTTGAGTTTTATTACCAGCGAATATGGCACAAATACTCAACTTTCTTTCCATAAATATTTTTTTAACCTCAGGAATAAACACTTCTTACTTTATTGTTTTCTTGAAAGGGTTGTTTTGGACAATTTTATTTAGCTTTATATTATTTTCTATGTAGAAGAATGCAGAACAATTCAGGTCACCATTCTCCAAAGTCCTTTCCCAATATATGGGCTCCATAGATACTTTTCCTTACAGCGAGGTGGCATAAAATCTTTTAAACACAATTTTGTATATCTTGTAATCATTTGCATATATCAATATAAATATATATAAATTAAATGAAAAAAATGTAACAGCACTCAAAACTGAAAGAAATGTGGTACCCATAACTATAATTATGCACAGCTGCTCAAGTTTTCACATCAATTATTAAATCTTTTCTATAAAATAAATTATAAGCTGCTTTATAATTTGCTATAAAAATCTATATTTTTCTATTTTATTTATACAAAGTTTAGTATAGTTTCCCATCCATTGAGTTAGGTTTGGGAATGTAATCTGTTTGGCCAATAGAATACAAATGGATGTCTCATATTCCACACCCAAGAATAAGGTTTTACAATCAACTGCTTCAAAAATTTGTATGTTTTTCCTGTCAAGAAAATGACATGTCCCAAATTAGAGAAGCTTTTTCAAGCTAGATTCCTGAATAAAAGATATATGGAGAATAGCATCAGCTGAAACATAAACAAACATAATTGAGCTAGATATGAATCTTTGTTTATAATGGGATATGTTGTGAATTATTGAAATTATGGTATTGTTGTTTTAATTTAGGGTACCCTTGTAAAACTTAATATAGGGATACATGCCAATAAGCAGCACACAATAGTTTCACTTATATCTCTTGGTGAAAATTGAGCTGATAGTCACTTTTCAGTTCAAGATGTACTGGCAAACATAATATTTTCATATGGCACATTCCTAACCCCAAAAATGAGGAAGAAGGGGAAATGAATTTTGGGTAAATAACTACCAGTCTCTACCTTTCCATTACAGTTCCAAAGGTCACTCATCGATGAATTTTTATTTCCTTTTCAACAAATATGTGCTGTGTATTCTCTGTGGTCTATTATATTTTAATTTTATTTTAACTTTATAACATGGAAAAAGATGCACTGCATTTATTTTGTTCAGTGTACCTGAAAGCTAATGCCAACTCCCCCATGGCTTGATTCAGACCCTACTTCCTCTTTCTTATTTTCTTTCATTGCTGCTCCATTCTTCCTCATTCCTTTTTCTTTTACCTCCTGTTAGCCCAACTTTATATTAATATCTGATAAAATAGATTCACCAAAACCAATTTTAAGAGAATCTCTGGTCTAATTACCTCTTAAGTTTGTATACAATAATCAAATAGTCAAACTCTTTTTTCATATTTTCATGCTTTTATGTTTTTCTCTAACAAAGACTGAAAGTAGCTTGAGGTGCCTAATACAGATTAAATCAACACAAAATATAATTAGTATCTTCACATTGGCATTTTGCACATTTAGCATAAGTTAAAAGAACAATCTTAGAAATAATAAATAACTTGAAGTTGGAGAAAAGAAAACTATGAAGTAGTTTTAATGGCATTTTACCATACTTTTTTTTCTTTCTTCTCAGTCCATCAGGAAAAAAAAATATCTACACATTAAAATTCTATTTATGTTATAATCAAAAAATGTCTTAGCAGTGCTTGTGCTCACCTTGTTGAGTGGACACCCTTCGTGTTATGTCAGATTAGATATATGGGAATTCTCGAACATGAGAAGAGTTGACATACTGGCATTTATCACCACTGAGTAGAGAGCAGTATCAGAAACAAACTTTTTTTTTTTTTTTTCCTGAAGAGGAGTGTATTATCAAGTGCTGAGAACAGCTGGCTTGACAGATTGTCCTTGTTTGTCCCAGGCTTAGACTTTGTTGAACACTTTCGCATGTATTGGATGTGCTATATAGGCCAGACATGGCATTTCCAGTACCCTTTTAAAGGTCAGAATGACAGAAGTCTGAGTATAATATTCTCTACTGGAAATACAGTGATCAATGCCTATGTAGTTTTTTCAACACTACTCTTTATTTTAAGTGATATGTAAGAATTTGGTTTTTCAGAAACCCAGATTCCAGCCCTGATTTTTCTATATCTAGCGTATAACACATAACACTCTGGTAAAATGAAATCATATAAATGTCTGCTCTATAAAGTTATTGTGAGAACTAAATACATAAAAATGTTTTGCAATTCTAAAGTGCCACATTACCACTAGTTATTTTAATTATAGGTATTGTATATGCTTACTTTTATATGAATAAAATAAATGCACATGCAAATTTTTAAATATGTAAAGAGATAAATAAGTAAGTAAGTAAATAAAAAGTAGCTGTTTGCATCTACATCTAACAGATACTTGGCTTATTCACATGTTGTCTCTGCTGTTACCCAAGAAAAATCATTACACAGGGATCAAGTCAGCATCCTTTCATCATATGGGAACACTACTGATATCCTAAACACTCTCGTACCCAGTACACTTACCTAGATATTTAAGGGAGGAGACAAGACATGGTTTAACGTAACATATCTCAGCATATAACTTTATAATTAGCCCACTTAACACAGCTCTACTCCCAAATATAACTGCTAACTGGAAGTGGTGTTTGGGGTTGAGTGTTAATTTTGCCTTTGATCAGTCTTCTGTTTCTTTGTCCCTTGCTTTCTTTGCTAGTACCTAGATTCCTCCTGCTTCTCCCTAACTTTCCTGCACACTTTACATAGAACACATTATTTTTACTCTACTTTTTAAAAAAAATCATATATACCATCATTTATAAAGCATAGCTCTTATAGAAAATCATTTACTAGAATTCACATTCCTAAGAAGCAGGTGATTTTAGACAACTATTCTCCCAATTAAACAAGGCAACTTCCTAAATTGAAATGTTTTTATGTGGGGGGAAAAAGTCAGTGTAATATGTTCTACCCAATTATTCTAATGAACTGTATGGGTAATCTTATATTTTAAGGCTGTGTGTAAAGAACTCTTACTTTTTTTTCAATGAACCTACGTAAATTATCTGGTGTATTTAATACTTAAAATTAAATACTTGAAATTTTACAAGTTACATAAAAGAGACCTATGAACTTTGCTGTCCAGGGAGCACCCAAGAAGGACAATAACATTTAAAAATGTTTGACTTCTGCCTTTAAGGTGTACTTTCTAAAAATGATTTTTTTCACTTAAAATATATACTTGTTTTAACAGTAGAACTTGTTATTTGTTAAAACATTTTCATATATTTTGGTATGAATTCTTTTTCTTTCATTTTTAGAAAATTTTTACAGGTTTATATTTACATTCCTAAAACTTTGTGCTTTTGAGCTTCAATAGTACATGTCAACTGCATAAGTAATGATAAATATTTATATCCCAAGATGATTGGAAATGTTTAAAAGGTGCATTTGTATTTAGTAGACAAATATGTTTTTAAAACACATCCTCAGAATTCAAGCAACAAGCAATATTTGTTCACACAATGGTAGGATGTTTCTAAAATTTTTGGAAAATAATAATGTGGTGTTCGTAACCATCATGGCAGAAGATTATGACATTCATATAAATAGACCCTTCAGAATCTTGCAGTATAAATAACAAAAGAATGCATCAAGGTCTTTGTGTGATTGTTCAACAGCCTAATTTCTCTTGTAGGAATGTCAGATATCCCCATTATTGTCAGGCCTCCTTGTAAATGCAGTATATTTTTTCTTATTTTCAGGCTTAGCCATGCGATTTGCTTTGACGATGAGAATGTGAATCTATATGGAGTATGCCATAGATAAATGGAGGATTTAAACAAATTTGCATAGTTTAGTTAGTCTTCTTGTTCCTCCCTTCTTCCAAGAGAACAGCTTGCTCCAGTGCACAGCTATCCCTGTGTGGCGAAGTAAGATGACTTGAAGAACAGAGCTGAATGCAATGGAGCTGAGCTGGGTAGAACTTACCTGCAGAACTGTGAGTGCAATTACTTTTTATTATTGAAATATATGGATTTGGGGATTGTTTTCTGGCTACAGTAAATGCTACTAATAATGCCTTTCTAAAGGTATGTTGCAAAGAGAAAATAAAGCAAGCAGATAAATAACATTTGTAGCCAACTTTTTATTTGTTTTACCCCATGTCATTCACTCATGCATTTATTCTTTCCTTTATTTAACAAATGTTGAGCACTGTAGAAGTAAAGAATTGCCATTTGTTACTGGAAATAAAATAATGGATATAAAAAATTCCAAAAAATATTTTCTCTTAAGAAATTAATTCTCTACCAGAACTATGCACATTAATGTTTTAAAAATTATTTTCTCTACAGTATTTCAATACTGTGTATTATAATATCAATAGGTGAATCAAAATTTTATAAGTATGTCTCCCAAATAATATTTAATACATATGTTGAAAATATTCACTCTTCCTGGCTGGCGTAGCTCAGTGGATTGAGCACAGGCTGCGAACCAAAGTGTCGCAGGTTTGATTCCCAGTGAGGGCACATGCCTGGGTTGCAGGCCACGGCCCCCAGCAACCGCACATTACTGTTTCTCTCTCTCTCTTTCTCCCTCCCTTCCCTCTCTGGAAATACATAAATAAAATCTTTAAAAAAAAGAAAAATTAAAAAAAGAGAAAATATTCACTCTCCCATATTTTATACTATATGATCAACATTAATGAGGTAAATGAAGAAATGTGGTAAATATCGTAATCCTGTGTCAAGTTTTTTATCTGTATATACCCGTTTTCCTCCTATATAAAGTGTGTTCTCCAACATTCCCTATAAAAATCTTGACCATTGATGGGAACAATTTTAGGAACTGTACTGCAACATACTAAGATTTAGCTTGAATTACCCTAGGAGTTGATTTTGTGCCCCATGTTTAGTATTGGTATATCTCTCTTCTTTCTTTCTTACTATACAGCCCTTACCTGTGTAGTAAGAATGACTTTCAGATTTCTGAATTAGATATTCATTAAATACAACTTTTCTTTCTTTCTTTTCTTTCTTTCTTTCTTTCTTTCTTTCTTTCTTTCTTTCTTTCTTTCTTTCTTTCTTTCTTTCTTTCCTTTCTTTCCTTTCTTTCTTTCTGCTTGTTCTCTCTCTTTTACTCTTTATTTTTCTCTTTCTCTTTTTCTTTTTTCTTTTAAATGAAATTCAAATTTTAGCTCACATTTCTTCCAGGCTGCAAAGAACTTTAACTTCCTTTTCTAATTAGGGCAAAATTCACTGCTAATGTGTTGAGAGACTGGGGACACACGGGGTGGTGGTAAATCTTATCACTGAGTCATCTATCTACACAGGCTTCTTTGAGATATTTTGAACTCTTTTTCTGTCACCATGAGATTCTCTTTAAATTTGAGCCTTGACTATTCAGGAGGGTGGTAAGATGAAGGTGCATGTTTCAGAAAGACTTATGCTTGCAACATGGGAAACTTTGTGAGACTAGAAACTCCATGCACCACTCCCAATCTGGCAACAGAACAATACTGGAGACAAAAGCAAGTTCATGACATATCTTAACCTATTACAGCGATGGCTGACATGCCTAAACAAAACACAGCCACACACCAAAAATGTGAGGTCAGCTAGGGCTATTAGCATATTGGTGAAGGCCAGTTAAATGTAACTGCAAATATTGTTAGGAGTGTTCACTGTCTTGCAGCTGCTGGCGAGCTTTTTATTTACCATCTTCGATGGAAAAAAAAAGAGAGAACACAGAAAGTCTCTCTTGTGGTGTAGAATTAGAGAAAATGAAGAAAAGCAGCTACAGAGAAGCAGAAAATTTAAAAATTCTTGCTATCCTTCTCTCCTATTTCTTCTATGGAATAAAAACTTACTTTGTGAGGGAAGGGACAAGAAACTCATTGCAGTTAAAAGGGTCGAATACAAAGAATAAAAACTTCAAGACTTCGGAGGGGGTTAAGAATATGTTCTGAGTTCAGAAATCATGTAGGTAGAAAACAATGGAATGCTATCTTTAAAGAAACTGAGAGAAAAAAACAACTCAGAATTTTATGACCATAATTAATAGTTTTCAAAAGCAGATGTGAAATAAACACTTTTTTTTCAGGCAAACAAAAACTGCAGGAAAATTTTTCAGGATAAAAACATTTAATATCAGAATCTTGGATCTACACAAAGAAAAAAGGAACATTGGAAATGGAATAATTAAACATAAAATATAATCCTTTTCTTACAATTTTTTGATTGCTCTGAAAGATAATTAACAGTTTCTGAGCAAAAAACTTTAGCAATGTGTTGTATGCTTATTGCTTATGTGAAAATGTCATGTATGACAGCAATTGCACAATGAGAGAGAGGAATTTGGGAATACACTATTGTAGGGACCTTACACTACATGTAACATAAGAAAAGATTATTTGAAAGCAGAAGTTGTTTAATTAAAGATGTGTAATCTAAATTCTGTAGCAGCCAACCAAAAAAAAAAAAACCCATCAAGGAAACAAATTTGAATCATAAAGAAAGCTCAGTTCAGATAAAGCCAATAGTACCACATTAATTATATGTTTTCCAGCCTGCTGGAAATGCTTAGAACTGCTCTATAATGATTTCAAACACATTGTTTTTTCCATTCAAGGATAGTTTCCTCATATGGGTGTGCTTATTAGCACTCTGCTGACTTCTCCAGGGACACTCATCAGGTTTCTGACACCTCCCTTGTGTATCTGTCTCCTCTCCAGTACTTTGTCTTGTGAATGCTTGCCTTTTTTTCTCTGAATTCTTAGCTCCATGTTCTCAACTCAAGGAACCCTTCCCTCCCATTCACACAGAATGGAAACTTTCTCAAGGCAGTTAAGTGGGACAATCTTAGTGGCTGTGGTTATTTCTAATCTCCCAGAGATCGTGATCATCCTTTGTTGCATTATATCCAGTGTCTTGAAATCTGTTTCATATTTTTTCTGAAATTTTGATTGGTTTAGACAAATATGTGTGTTGATTTATACTAACAATGAGGCAATCAGAAATTAGAGTAAACAGACACTTCACCAAAGAGAAATAGGTATGGCAAATAAGCACATGAAAAGATGTTCAACATTATTATGTGATCAGTGGAAAACAATTTCTTGAGGAGTCTACAGGAAAAGAATTTCCTGAGTCCCACATGGCAGGATGAGGGGTTCTGTGGTATAATTTATTAATGATGTAAAATTAAGGGGGTTTCCCTCCTGACTTCCCAATGCCCTATCTCTGTCCATCCTGTTGTGGAAAAAGTCCAATCGTATCCTCAGCAAGGCCAACAAGCCAGTGTCCAGAGTTCCTGTACCATATTAAAGTAGAATCCAGTTCAGCATCCAGCTGTGTTTCCAGTTGCAGTCCACTGCTGTCCTGTGGTATTTATGCTCCCTCCCCAGAGCCTGTATGTGGGCTTTGCATGGTTCATTGCTAAGGCCACATGGCCATGGAGAGAAGATATGTGGGTGCAAGAGGCAAGTGGAGATCCCAAGTCAAAGAGAGAGGGAAAGAGAGCTTAAGGTTTTTCGAGCTCACGCCATCTTCTGTGGGCCCCAGTAGCTGCTAGGCCCACATGGTTGAGAGAGTGCATGAACAAATGGGACAAGTGCATCACCAGGTGGAGGAGAGAAAGAGAGAGAAAGAGCTTTTGGTGCTTCCCAAGCTTCCTTGTTTCCCTGGGAAGCTTGGGAAGCACCAAAAGCTTTTTCAGTTAGTCATGAGACAAATGCAAACTCAAAACTCAGATACCTTTGGACACCTATGAGAATCACTAAAAGATTGGCTATACCAAGTGTTGGCAAAGGAGTGGAAGAAATGGAATACTCATTAATTATTGTTGGCAGTGTAAAATTACCCAGTGACTTTGGAAACAGTCTTTTCCAATTCTTAAGGAGTGAAACATACACCTGCTATATGATCCAGCCATTACATTTAGCTATTTAAGGGGATAAGCCATGAACATCTAAATGTAATCTAAAATTTTGGATTAAATGCTGGAATTTTAAAGAAATATTATTAGTTGTGAAATTTGAATAGTCTGTAGTTTTGTTAATAGTATTATAGCAATATTAATTTCTTAATTTTTATCATTGTACCATAGTTATGTAAGATCCTAACTTTAGAGGATATTAAGTCAAAGGTAGACAGAAATTTTTTGTATTATATTTGTAACTTTTCTATAAGTTACTTCTACAATTATATTTAAATTAAAAAATCCTATAGTCATACTTATTTTAGTCAGAAAGCTCAAGGAATGAAAGCATTAACATCATACCAGCTAATAGCAGAAGAATATGAATTCCAAGTTCATTAATCAGATCAAGGTTCAAAAAGTGAGATTCAATCACTGTTAGAACTTATAACATAACATGCAGCCATATTCAATGTAACTGAACCTTGGGCTTCATTTTGTTCAATTACTATAACTAGCCTACATATTGCTAAGAAAACATTTCTAAATTTTGGGTCAATATCAGTATTACTTAGAAATAATTATTTTTTCTTTGTTGTTATTATCATTGACTTTGTTTTATCCATTTTTCTTCTAAAATATCTTACCACTGCAATTCAAAAAATGAAATATTTATGTTTCAAACACAGTGTAATTGGTTAACAATCATACCATTTCTAAGAATAATATAGTAGGGGTTCATTGGTATATATGTGTATGAGTCCTGTCCAGAAAAAGTCCAGCCACTGTTAATATAATGAAAATAGTTTGTGTGACATTGATGTAACATGGCAACCAATGAGAATGGACTGGAATGAACATGCATGAACAATGATGACTTCACTGTTCTAGTCAGTGGGGAAGGTAGACACCATTAAGTGAGCATGTGTACTGCATGGCAGTCACATTTGAAATGACTGAGCAAGTACCACAACAAATCTGCATCAAATTTTGGGATAAGCTTGAATATTCCTCTGTGGAAACTATTCAGATAATTCAGAATGCTTTTTGGAATGATGCAATGAGTGCAGCACAAATAAAGTGTGGCACAGATGCTTCACAGGTAGTCAAGAATCATTTGAGTATGTTCCACTTTCTGGAAGGCATGCAACAAGCAGAATACTTGAGAATATTGAACATGTATGGTATGTAATCAACAATGTTTGCTGACTTGACAGTGCAAGAATTAGAAGTTGATCTGGGTTTTCCAAAAACTACTGTGTCTGAGATTTTGACACAGGATCTTGGCATGAAACATGTCATGGCAAAATTTGTTCCATGGCTTCTGCCACCAGAGCAGAAGGAACATAGTGCTGCAGTTGCTAGTGACTTGATTTAAACTGCTGTCCACGAGCCAGATTTCCTTAAGAAGGTCACTACCAGAGATGAAATGTAGATCTATGGCTATTATCCCGAAACAAGGGACCAGTCATCCCAAAGGGAGTCACCTGGGCCTCCATGTCTAAAAAAAGTACAGCAGAGTCACAGGAAGATCAAAACCATGTTAGCTATGTTTTTTGATTGAGAAGGTGTTGTCCAAAACCAGTACACCCCTCCAGGCCACACAATGAATAAGAAGTGCTACTTCAATGTTCTTCATTGGTTGAGAGATGCAGTACAATGAAACAGCTGCAGCTATGGGCAACTGGTGATTGGCAGCTTCATCACCACAATGCACCCACTCTTGCATCATGTCTCGTGCAGAGTTTTGGGCAAAATATCAAATCATCCAGGTGACTCAGCCCCTCTGAAGCCTATATTTGGTACCCTGTGGCTTCTGACTTTTCCCCAAACTAAAATCACCTTTGAAAGGAAAGAGATTTCAGACCATTGATGAGATTCAGGAAAATATGATGGGGCAGCCGATGGTGGTTCCAATGAAGGATTTTGTGGAGTGTTTTCAATAGTGAAAGAGATGCTTGGAAAACTGTGTGATGCTCCAAGGTGCTTACTCTGAAGGGGACCGAGATGTCACTGTCCTATGCATGATGTTTCTTGTATCTTGCATCTTCTTCAATAAATGTTTCTATTTTTCATATTACATTACTTACCAGACAGACTCATATGTGTTATACTATGATGTTAATAACTACATCATAATGAGTCTTCACTGGTCACAAACATTTAATATCATCTAGTTCTAGGTCATACATGATAATTTTTCAAATCTATATGAAAATCTATGGACCTTTTTATAGTCCAGGATTAGCGTTTTACTACTTACAATTCTTACAAACTTAAACCAACAGTGTTATAAGAAAAATATTCTAGTATAGAATCCATTTCTTTCACTGATTCTCATTTAAAATTCTGAACATTAATATAGATCAATATTAGGGTAGAACCAACCTCATTTAATACAAGAAACATACATACTTGAAAAGGTGTTAATCATTCCTTTGCTTTCTTTCAAGGATGAAACTGTGGACACCTTTTGAATATAAAAAAAGTTTCCAATGTTAGCTAAGATTAAATGCCAAATCATGAGTTTCTTTGTGACAAACATACTAATAGAGTTCAATGTTTAATATTCTTAAATTTTACCTATATATTGTAGTTGGCTTATTATAAATGAATTGGATTATAATTTATAACTGTGAGAAACACTCACTAGGTTAGGACCCCCTGAACAAGGTGATTTACAAGTAAGACCTTTTATTAAGAATTATTTACCCTGCATTGAAGGGAAGGAAATTACTAACTTTTCGTTTGACTCTGTTCTTGAGAAGGAGCTCTAAATTTCCATTGTAAGAACAGTTAAATTTAAGTCTTAATGTTAGAATTCAACATTACTCAATATAGTGAGATAGGTTTTAATTAATTAAATATTCCCAGTGAGCTAAGTTCTGCAGAGAACAATAAAGACAGGGTCCTGGTCAGTGTGGAGAATGGAAGTCATTTCCCCTTGGGAAAATAAAGGAGCATGCCTCATCATACATAAAAGTATAGTTCCCTTCATTCTGCTTAAGGATCATCTTTGCTACTTACTTATTCTTGAAGCACAGGAAATGTGCAATGGCATCTCTGAGGGTTACACTTTGAGGTTAGTACTTTATGATTTAATAATAACAAAAACCACATGAACAAAGAATAGCCACCTACTGTGCCAGTAGGGTTTATTACAGAGGTGTCAAACTCATTTTCATCAGGGGCCACATCAGCCTCACAGTTGCCTTCAAAGGGCCTAATAATAAACTTAATTTTATTAAGCCAATAAACTTAATTATTAGACTTAATAATAAACTTTATTAGCTTCTAGCATTGAATTCCACCAATAGCAGAATCCTTACTGCCCACTTTGCTCTACAGCTTGGGCAAAATTCTATTCAATGGTCAAGTTCCAACTCACAAGTTACTTCCTTTGTGAAGCCTTCTAAATTCCTTTAAGAATCATTTGCTATTGTCTGTACTCTCAAAATAGTTTCTTACTCTATTGACAGCTCTTTACTACTTTGGATTGTTATTTATATGTTTATTGATTTTCTTGCAATTAAATTGTGAATTCCTTGAACAAAATAATATTTCTTGTTTTCTAGTTTCCATCAGAAGTAGTATATAGAAACAAAATGGAAAAGGTCAAAATAGTGTCTATAGAATATAACAATTCTACTTTTTGAAGAGTCAACAAAAATGGGGAGACAAAGAAAGAATCTGAAATTGAAATAAATGGAAGGCTCCCCAGTAAAAGAGCTATGAAATGGAGGCAAGCAAGCTATCAGATATAGATCTCAAAAGAATGGTTATAAAGATGCTCAGGAACTCACAGACAACTTGACTGGGGACTACAATAATGTGAAATAAGAAATAGAAACTATAAATGAGAACCAGAAAGAAATGAAAAATACAATATCTGAAATTAAAAATATACTAGAAGGAATTACAAACAGGCTGAATGAAGCAGAGGGCTAAATTAGTGAGCTGGAAGACAAGATAGAAAGAAATACCCAGGTAGAACAGCTGCATGAAAAAAAAAGACTAAAACATATGAAGATAGCTTAAGGGAACTGCAAGACTATATAAAACACAATAACATTGAATCATAGGAATACCAGCAGGAAAAGAAAAGGAGCAAGAGACAGAAAACCTTTCTGAAAAAAATGACAGGAAACTCCCCTAACATGGGGAAGGGAAAAACCATGCAAGTTCAGGAAGCACAGAGGGTTCCAATGAAGATGAATTCAAAGAGGCCCACTCCAAGACACATCATAATTAAAATGACAAAACTCCAAGACAAAGAGAGAATCTTAAAGGCAGCAAGGGAAAAACAGAAAGTAACATACAAAGGAGCTGTAATAAGGCTAGCAGCTCATTTCTCAACAGAAACACCACAAACCAGAAGAGAATGGCAAGAAATATTCCAAATAATGAAAAGCAAAGACCTGCAACCAAGACAACTCTACCCAGCAAGGCTGTCAATTAAAATGGAAAGTGAAACAAGGAGTTTCCCAGAAAAAAAGAAGGAGGAAAGAATACATCTCCACCAAACCAACATTGCAAGATATGCTAAAGAGCCTGCTTTAAGAACAGGAAGAAAAAGAGTGAGAGAGAGAGGATCAAAGTTACAAAGGGAAAAATGAATAAGTACCTATCAATAATAATCTTGAATGTTAATGCATTAAATGCTTCAATCAAAAGACATAGGGTAGCTGAATGGATAAGAAAACATAACCTGCATGTATGCTCAGAACAAAAGACCTACAGACTGAAAGTGAAGGGATAGAAAAAAATATTCCAAGAAAATAGACAGGGAAAAAAAGCTGGGATAGCAATACTTAATATCAAACAAAATAGACTTCAAAATAAAGGTCATGAGAAGACACCCAGAAGGACACTTCATAATACTCAAGGAGGAATCCAATAAGAAGACATAAGCATTGTAAACATATATGCACCCAGCACAGGGGCACCCAAATATATAAGAAAATATTGGAGGAGTTCAAGAAAGATATAGACAATAACACACTTATAGTAGGGGATTTTAACACCTCACTGTCAACAATGGATAGATCTTCCAAACAAAATATCACTAAGTATACTGTGGCATTGAACAATGCCCTAGATCAAATGGACTTAACTTATATATATATAAGTCCAAAGGTCATATATATATATATATATATATATATAACCTTTCACCCCAAAGAAACAAAATATACATCCTTTTCAAATGCACAGGGAACATTTTCAAAGACAGACCACCTGGTAGGACACAAAACAAGCCTCAACAAAACAAATTCAAGAAAATTGAAGTCATATCAAGCATATTGTCTGACCACAAGGGCCTGAAACTAGCAACCAACCTCAAGAAAAAAACTCAAAAACATTCAAATTCATGGAGATTGAATAGCATGCTATTAAATAATGAATGGGTCAATAATGAGACCAAGGAAGAAATCAAAAAGTTCCTGGAAACAAATGAAAATGAACACACAACAGTATGAAACCTATGGGAGACAATGCTTGAACAACCATATGGGACAACTGTGTTTGAACAACCATAAAAATAAATATATAAAATAAAATAAAATTTTAAAAAGTGCTTTCTTAATTTTTTGCCAGTTTTAAAATATTTTATTCACAAAATAACTTGAAAATAATGGCAAGAAAATTGGCTGACTAGCTGGGTGACACAGAAAATACATCTCCACAAAAACATGCACATCTGTCTACACAGAGTGCAAAGAACAGACCCTTACCAATTATGTCTTCTCATCATAAATTAGTCTCCCCTTATGTACCTGCTGATTGTGTATCACAATTTTCAGTCTCGGCTTAGTGTCTATCAGTATGTCTATCATTCCTAAGAATTTAGCTACAAAAGACTTCCTCACCTTTTCCCATGCTTTCCTCAATACCCTCTTCTTCAATACTTCTCTCTGTGGATTTTCCCCCTCTGATTACATTTTATTGTGGCTTCTTAATTTTTTTTGTCAGAATGAAAACAACCATTTTTATTTGCTTGAGGGCTACAAAGCATATTTAAAAGAATAGGTAACATCAAGGTACAGAGTTTAAATATATGGTTATACCAGATAAGATCAAATTTGCTCAATAAGAAACAAGTTCCCACTTTTTTCTCCTATTCATGTTCATTTATTTTGTTGTATTTTTTTAGATTCAACTGTTGATAAATATGTATTTATTGACAATTTATTGTACACATTTGTATCTTTTTTCTTCTTCTTCTTAAAGAAGCCCCTATAACATTTCATATATGATTGGTTTGTTGGCAATTAACTCCTTTAGCTTTTTATTCTCTGGGAAGCTCTTTATTTGTCCTGTGTTTCTAAATAATAGCTTTGCTGGGTAGAGTAATCTTGGTCATAGGTCCTGGTTTTCATCACCTTGATTATCTCTTGGCAATCTCTTCTGGTCTGAAAAGTTTCTGTTGAGAAATCAGCTGATAGTCTTATGGGAGCTCCCATGTAGGTAAGTAACTTTTTTTCTCTGTCTGCTTTAAAGATTCTCCTTGTCTTTAATCTTTGCATTTTAAATAGGATGTGTCTTGCTGTGGGACTTTTTGAGTGCCCCTGGTTTGAGACTCTTTGCACTTCCCAAACTTGTATGCCTATTTTCTTCACCACATTAGGGAAAGTTTCTGTCATTATTGTTTACACAGGTTTTCAATATCTTGCACTCTCTCTCTTCTCTTTCCAGCACCCCTATGATATTGATGCTGGTACACTTGAAGTTGCCCCAGTGGCCCCTTACACTTTCCTTTTTTTGGATTATTTTATTTTTTTCGCTGTTCTGATTGAGTGAATTTATACTTCCATATATTTCAAATCATTGATTTGATTCTTGGCTTCATCTACTCTATTATTGATTCTCTGTAAACCATTCCTCATTTCAGACTGGTAACTTTTTATACTGTGAGGTTCTCACTAAGTTTATCAAGCATCCTTATAACCAGAATTTGAAGTCAGCATATGGTAAATTGCATGTTTCCACTCTGTTTACTTATTTGTTTTCCTAGAGTTTTGTTCTGTTCTTTCATTTGGAACATGTTTCTTTGTCTTCTCATTTTGGCAGCCTCCCTGTGCTTGTTTCTTTGTATTATGTGGAGTTGCCACATGTCATAAGCTTGGTAGAGAGGACTAATATAGTAGATGTTCTACAGTCCAGTGTCTCAGGCTTCCCTATGATCCAAGCTGGGCATTTGTCATGTGTCCCTTGTTTGGGTTCTGCATACCTTTCTCTTGCAGCTGAGCCTTGATTGCTGTTGGCATATCAATAGGAGAAATTTACCCCCAGGATGATTGCTGTGAGGACTGACTGTGACCACTGTGGAGGACCAGCTGTGTAGGGGCCCACCCAACAGAGCAGGCTTTACTTCAGCAGAGCTCTGATGCCCATTGAGTCTACCCCTTGAGTATGTCCCTTGTAGAGGTAGTTGGGTGATGATTCTTTGATGTGGTCTGAAGCTTCACTGGGTGCACTGGCTCTGGGGACTCAGGAGATGCAACCCAAAGTCAGTTGCTGCTTGTATTCTGCCTAGGGTCACCTGGCATAAGTTACAAAGCAATCTGTAGATGGTTGCTACTTTTACAGGACTTGGAGATGTCCAGGCAAACACAAGCTGCAAAACAGGGTCAGCTGCTGCTAGTGTTGGGCTCAGGGCTACTTATCAAGAGGTACAGTACATGTTGAGGCCAGATGCTGCTTGTTTGAGAGATTTTAAGAAAATCTGAAGCATAATCCATGACAGGCCATTCTATGGAAAAGCCACAGAAATAACTTGGGTATCTGGAGGTTGGTACAGCAGGGCCTCAGGTAATCACTAGGGCAGGGCAAACAGTGGTAGCCAGGTTGATGGAATCTCAAATATGGCACCTGTCTGCTGGTTCTGTTGAGGGGGAGGGTTCACCAGAGGAACAGCCGCTTCTGCCAGCACTTCTGTCTGGGAGAAAGTGTCCCTCCTGACTTTGCCCTGATGCAGGACAATTCAGTTCTTCCTCAGGTGCCTCTGCTACCTTTCAAGCTGCTGCCTCAATGCTGTAACTCAGAGGGAGTGAGTTTGAGTAAGTTCATGCATTGGCCCATTAAGATAAAGTTACTGGGATGCCAGGAGCCCTATGTCTCACTTAGCCACAATCTCCACTGGTTTTTACTGCCAGAAATTATGGAAACATCTCTTCCTGGCACTGGTCCCTGGGATGGGGGCCTGATACAGGACTGGGACCCCTCACTCATCATGGGTGATCCTCTGCAACTGAGATCCCTCCCAATTTTTATCAGCCACACGTGAGTGTAAGACCAGTCTTTCCCATGTCTCCGCCCCTCCTACCAGCTTCGGTGTGGTATCTTCTTTAATTCCCTAGCTGTAGGACTTCCATTCAGCAAGATATCAGGTGGTTCTGAATGATGGTAGTTCTGTAGTTTTGTTGTAATTTTGATGTGGTTGTGGGAGGAGATGAGTACCATGTTTACATACTCCACCATCTTGACAAGAAGTCTATAACAATTTTCAAAGAGAAAGCAATGAGGAAGGTTCTGTTCTGTATTACCAACATGTAAATTTTTGGAACTAAAGTGTTATCATTAGTGTTATCATTAAAGGGTGTTGGGGAAAGTAAATTGCATTCTTATTTTATTAAATAATGGTATTTACTATAGTATCTGGGAGGCATTTTTTGTCAGTAATTAATATTCATGTCACCAACTCCATGAACCTCTCTCATTTTTTTCAGTTTTAATCACATTTCATATTGGTGAACATAAAACTGGTTCTCTTCCAAACTCTGATAGAAAACATTTGTGTGCAAATTTGGGACAAATCACATTGTTCTCTGTTTTATTTCCTTTTCTATAAAATAAATGATTTAAGATAAGTTTTTTTTTTACCCTTGGTATATTTTAGGCATCAGAAATCAGTTCTCTAAGACTTTTCTTTTTTTTCTTCCAAAAGTTCTATTTTTTCTAAGCTAAGAAACCACTCAGTGTACAAGTCACTTTAAAGCATTGTTTACAAAGATGGTATTGAATAACATCCCGAAGACCTATTCACATGAGAAGTTTGATCTCAACAAATCACTTTATCCTTCTGTTAGCAGTATCCACTCTCAACTGCAAAGGTGGGATGCCATTTTATAGACTTTAATTAGAGGAGAGAACTTAAAATACATGGAAGATATCTTCACAAAAAGGTTTACATGTGTGTTTGTGTGTGCATTTTTTTCTTGGCACATAAACAAGAACTGGTAGATTTTACAGTGTTTAAAAATCCATGGGAGTTATTTAGTTCTGTTCCATAATTTTTCATACATCAACTGCATATATTCTTCCTCTCTCAGTAGTATTTTATACATATGTGGTGATGTTACAGTAGTAGTGGTAGTTTAGTGTATTCAAGTCCAGTGTGAATTCATCATAAAAGTTAAAAATGGATAGCCTCCTTGCTTATCTGTTATGCTAACATCACTGCCAGATAAATAATGCAATCTTCTTAGCCTTGTTCAGAATCAGATCAATAAAAATTTCAAAAACTCTCTGGATGAAGTAATATCTTAGGTTTGCTTTTCTTATAATGATTCTACTTTATCATTAAGTGGTTGCAAATTGGCATTCTTTCAGGTACATGAAGTTGTGCAGTAGATAGACTTCATACTAAACTCTAAGTACTTAAACTGTATATAATGAAATAGTGTTGATCTCATAAACATCATTTGAAGTATGGGAAATAAAAGTAGGAAAAGGAAGAAAAATAAATAGTACAGTACACTATAATTTTAGTCCATAAGACAAAGAAATACAATAGATGATTCAACTCTTACATTATGTGCAGATAGAATAATTTGAATAGTTACAGAATTAAGAGATAGTGCAAAAATGTTCTATATATTCTGTCTACATCATAATCTCACTCCTCATAGGATAAAAATTCTTCACTTCATTTTGGTCTATGATTAAAGTTCTACTTAATATAAAATATCCACATTATCATATTTCTTCTTGTAAATGCAAATACACAAGAGTGTTCAAGACATATTAAGACTCAGTCATTCCAGCCTCAATATAAATTTGTAAATGAGGATCTTGTTCATTTTATGCCTGAATGACATCATTTGTCATAAAAGAATGGGAATTTTGATATGGTAAAAAAATTGATCTCAAAATAACATTGAAACAATTAGTCCTATCCACCATGCTCACACCTTTGTAATGTGAAAAATGTACTATAATGGTATTGATTTTGTTGTAGAATATTCTAAGAATCCAGCCATATTATAGATAAACTAGGGATCAAATAATTGGCTGCAAGCACTTGTCTTAATTACTAAACTGCAGTATAGTAATTAGGCAATTTTTCTAATTGACTATCTAGTAGGGACATGATTTATGTCATACATTTGATGTCAGGAAGGCTTCTGTCGCCAAAAACCAAGTATGTTTTTATATTTCCTCTCCATCATTTAGTGCATGCTTCATAGATATAAATTTCCTTTAACACCCCTTTCAATGTAACCTTAATAGCATGCTATAAATGTAAATGTGACTCATACCACATTTGAAAGTCGGCATGTGTGGTTTTTATATTTCTCTTGTTTAGAGGTTATCTGTGCTACTTCTGCCTTCCATTCAGGCAGATAATCATGATTTGAATAAATCCCTACTGAGAAAATGCTTTTCATATACCTATGCCAGGGAATATGAAAGAAGTTACTAATATGTTTTTATTTACTTATGTAATCATATATACTGCTAAAAATGAAAAAAGTTGTCCATATAGTATACAAATCACAGAATATATTTACAATGTGTTTATTCACAATACATTACAACTTTTTAGAGACTAAATGTATATGTCTCTATCAAAGAAACATACCAAATCTATTCATGTTTACCTCCTTTTTAAAAATGCTTTTTATTTTATTATATTTTCATTGTTTTTGGAATGGTTATTTTAATCATTGAAAGGCAGTATTTAATAATAAGCCCACTGATCATTTTGAATAAGAACAATTGTACTTGAACACCAATAAAAAATAAAATAATATAGAAAATAAAATAAAATAAGAATAAGATAGCTATATAGAAATGTAAGAACATATTTTACTTCAGTCAATTTATAATTTAATGGAAAGATATATCAGAGGAGCTATTTTATTGATAATAACATGAAAAATTGTGATTAAAAATGTGAAAGAGGAAACTGAGGTTTTAGTCCTATCTAAAATTATGTGTATAATTTTGTACAACAAAATTATACACGTAAACTTCAATGTATCCATTCTCTAGGGCTTCCCACCTAAATTTTTTTTGTGTGTGTTATGAAGTTCAACCAGGCTGAATATAGCCTACATCAGCCTCAAAATTACTGATATGTAGATTCATATTAACACTTGAGATTTTCTTATTTGGAGTATCTGAGATTTTTTTTTACTGGAGTATCTGGAGAAATCTGTATACATATCTCCAGAAACAACCTAAGTTCTTTCTGAACAATTTTAGCTTATACGAATGGGCTTTGAACAGATTACCCTCCTAGCAATCTATCTGGCTTTACCTATTACTCTCCTCAACAATTCTAACATGCCTCTCCATACTTAATTACAAATCAATAAAATTAATCTCTTTTGGAACTTAGCTTGCATTTATCTTGGGCATTGTGTGAAATGGCTTTCCATACCTGTTAGAGCCCAAGTTACAGTGTGAAGGGTGGCTCCTCTTGTTAAGCAATTTTCTTTTCTTTCTTTTTCTTTCTTTCTTTCTTTTCCTCCCTCCCTCCCTCCCTCCCTCCTTTCTTTCTTCCTTTCTTTCTTTCTTTCTTTCTTTCTTTCTTTCTTTCTTTCTTTCTTTCTTTCTTTCAACAATTTTTTTTAATTCTGAGGCTTGGGAAGTCTGTCAAATACAGTTGACACAAAAGATTATATATCATTATAAAACAATATTAAATTATTTACCCAAATTTACAATAAATGTATTAACCAAAAATATAGCCCTGGATATTGTGGCTCTGTGGATTGAGCACTGGCCTGCGAACCAAAGGGTCACCAGTTCAATTCCCAATCAGGTCACATGCCTGGTTTTTGGGCCAGGTCCCCAGTAGGAGACACATGAGACACAACCACACATCGATGTTTCCCTCTCTTTCTCCCTTCCTTCCCCACTAAAATTAATTAATTAATTAATTAATTAATTAATTAAAAATCTAAAAAAATACAGATAAATAAAACTTTGATTCTTAGGATTCAGTCAGTAACAATTTTAATTGCTTAATTTATAATCAGCTTAAACACAAATACATGTTTGTGTATTTCAGTTGGTTTCACTTTTTTTTTTTTAAATTTGGGGCTTATGTATATAACTGTTGTATAAATGCATATGTATCTGGGGGTTTTTTGGTGAAGAAATTGTGCTTTCTACATTGTTCTCCCAAAGAATGAGGTTTAGTTAGTATTAAAGTTAATCTTATTAGCTTACTTGGCCAGTTAATTCGCTTTAAGATTTTACTGTTAGCTGTTTCAAGAATATTGTTGTACTGCTTGAGTACACCTAGAAAGCAGCATTTTTAAAGCATCAGCAGTGACATTTATAATTACAGGATCTTTCATGGGCAAGGTCTATCGATGGAGTTAAATGCAACATGACACTCTTCAATGCCAATTTCAAAGAAGAGCTTGAACACGGCAAGCAGATTTCACTCGTATTCTGCAGAATGTGATTATCACCTTTTATATTCTGTTTCAATTATCTTCTTAAACATAGTGATCTGATAAAATGAATTTAAAACCTAGGAATATGCGTATATCTACAGACATAGGTGAATCCTTCTCTAAAGGAAAATGAGGATAATGATCAAAAGAGAAGACATGCCAGGCCAGAGAAGAATAGTTTAGTGGAGGACAGAGTTGACTTTTCAATAGAGCTGCACATGAACTAGGGCACTTATATTAATAAATGTTGTGCACTAAATTGTTTGTGTTTTTGCATTTTGCAATTATTTCCTATCGCAACAAATATGGCATTAAAGGATTATTTTTTTTATGAAGAAATAAAGAAGGTTGGATAACTCAGGGGAAATATATATTGAAATAAATACATACAACTGCAATAAAATATCAATAAAATACATATGAAACAAATATATATAATGATATATACTTATACATTTGTGTGTGCACATATATACATATATATAGTTTACTTCTGTAAACTTGATAGAGAATGTAATGAATAAGCCAATTCATTCAGTAGTCTGTAAACAGTTGGAAATCTTTGAAGTTAGAATATACTGATGTATAAGAAAATTTCAACAGCTATTATAGTTTCATTCCCTGACAGAATAGTGAGCCAACAACTTCAGAAGCATTACATCTCTATTATGAATTATTACTTAGCTATTGTATATCTTACAATAATTATGTTGAGTTTTTTATTTGTTTTTATTTGAGTAAATGTGTTGTCATTCCAGCATTATAGATTAGTAAAGCCCTAGTTCTGTGTGCTCAAGTAGATGGCAAATGCTTCAGAAGAATGTTAATTTTTTCAATGGCAAATTATATGTGCTTTAAAATTATTGTAAGATTAAAAACCTTTTCATACACCTAAACTATTTAGATCTATTTATATTTCCAACTTTTATTAGAGTAATTATAACTATACCCATAAACTTTTAAAATAGTCTATTTAATTTACTTATAATCAATACTATCACCAATTATAGTAATCAAAGCAGATAAAAATCAACAGATATAGTTTGTAAGCAAATGAGGTAGTTGCAAATATGTTTTAATATTTTAAAATAATCATTTATGGAAATATTTAAATAAAATTTTAAACTATAGTATATACACATGCTCCTAGTTTATGATGGCTTTCTTTAACCCTAAATATAATGTTAAATGATTGGCTTAAATAAGATAAGCCAATCAAATGATTGGCTTAAATGTCTTTCAAATTAATGCTTTTATAAGCATTCAGTATATTTTGTCATAGTATCATTTATTAAAATTGCTGTTATATTTTTATCCTCATGCTAGAACATACTTATTGATTTGTTGGGGCAGGGGAGAAACAGAAAGAAGGAGAGAGAGAGAAGTCAACATGAGAAAGAAACATTGACTGCTTACCTCTCATACCCATCCTGACCCGGAATTGAACCTGCAGCCTAGATATGTGCCCTAAGCAGGTATTGAACCCATGATCTTTCTGTTTATAGGAGAAAGCTCCAACCAAATGAGCCACACTAGCCAGGGCTGCTGTGGTACATTAAAACAAATGAACAAAATAACAAAAGAAAACAAAAAACCTTCTGTAATCTAGATTGATTTTAAAATATATTTTGAAAAATCAAAACATTAAATTGAAAGGACTAGTTAATATTCCAGAAAGTAAGTAGAAAATAGATTAATGAATAAGAAAATTCAAGTCGCTGAATTAGTTTACTTAAAAATGTAGAAATGTTATCCTGTTTAAAAATGCTTGAAGTACTTTAATAATCATTTTTTATTTATTTCCAAATTATGTAAACACAACACCATCAACAAAAAGAAGTATAAATCTACAAAGACACTGTTTTCTCACTAAACTGAAATAATAGGATCACACATTCTGATTTTTTCCTTTTTTCCGGATATGAGGGAGTGGATTAGGATTGCTCCTGTTGATGAGCAAAGAATCCTTGGTGCCACTCTGCCAACACATTCCAGATGATGAACAAACAGAAATGGTGAGTATTAATAAAAGTTTAGTGAGAATCTTTAGGCTTCACATGTAAAGCACCTGTGGGTAGAAGACAAGGGCAGGAATGCCACACCCAAATAAATTCTGCAGAGAATATTTTATAAATATAGGCTTTTTTCTTCTTTGTTCCTTTTTCTTAGTCATTTCTTATCCAAAGTTTTTTTTCTTCACCCTTGGAATTTGCCTGTGTCTTCTTCAACTTGAAACATTTTAGCCAATTGTGCTTACTTTTACATTCAAGCCCATGTGTTTGTTTATATATTCTGGATTGATTCACATTAGCCAGCCAGTTCTAGCTGATGAACCTATCACCCACGTTTGCCAATCTCAGCTTCAAGCTACTTGGAGCACATCTTTTCTGCTTCTGGACAAGCTTCTAGGAGATGCCTTCCCTATCTTCATATCCAATCTGGCTCATAGGCTGGAATTCTGGTCAGCATAATTATATCTTCTTGGTATAAACAGGAATGCATTTAGTTATATCAGCCACATGGAAAAGTACACATCTTATTGTGTTGGCAATTAGACATGAGCAGAGCAAGGGCAATGGGCCAGGTACAGAAGATTACTGGGATGAAAAGCCCGGGTGCCTATCAAAGGGCAAAACTGAGAGCCTTTCCTCAGGATGGGTGACCTTTCCTCCCCTAGCATATCTCTGATCATGCAGTTCAGATCCTCCCCTGACCTCTGCTCCCCTCGTATGTTGCTAGTTCTGTGGGTTAGACCCCCCAGTGTCCTTAAGAATGAACGAGTGTCCATAAGAATGAACGAGGAAGACCATAATACAGCCCTTAAGCTTTAAGATTGAGAATGGTAAATTCTGACCCTCATCAAATGCATCTAGGCCTCAGGTGTTCAGATGCAAGCCCAGAAAAGCAGCAAAGCCAGACAAACAAACACCATCTCTGCCTCAGGACCAGATACATGGACTAATGACCCTTCACCTCAGTGCTGGTGCTGACCAGTAAGTGGAGGCCATAACCCTGAAATAACACACATGGAAAGCTGATGAATATTCTATAGAGAATATTGAGATCTCTATTGAGATCCTCCCTCGGGACATCTCCTAAAATCCCCAGCCCTTAAGGTGGAGGACGCACTGTGCACCTTTCCCCTCCTCCACTTCTTTCCCCCAGGCACACTGCCATTTCCTTCCTCTCTGCTAAGCTCCAGGGCCCTCCTTTAGCCTCTCTTACTTGGTTTCTGAACCCATTTCTTCTATGGCTCCCTTCTTCTACCTCTGTGACTTTCTAAATCAATGTTCTCTTTTGTTCAAGTCATGGCTCTGAATTCTTTTCTAGCCAGAACTCAGGTACTGAGGGAGGTTGCTGAACCAAGGTCCTGACTCCACCTCCAGCAGTTGTAACACCTGCTTCCACTCTCGCCACCGCCAACACTAGGTGCCCTTTGCAGTCTAAGCAGAAACATATTTGTTCTGGTTGGGGAGGAAAAAGTAACTTTCCTTCTACCCTTCTAAATTCTCAGCTAGAGTCCCTGTAGCAAAAGACAGATTAACAAGTGACAAAAAAAAAACAAAACACAAATTTATCAACATGTATTTCTTATACGTATGTGTGAGATACCCAGGTAAAAATGAGTAACTCTCAGAGGTGGCTTAGATTTCCGATTTAAACACCATCTTCATCTAAAAACAAATAGAGTGTGGGGAAGAAAGGTTATGAGGAGGTGATCTGGTAAAGCATGGTAAGTAAGAGTGAGGTTTGTTATGCAGATTAAATCTATGTCTTCTCCCTTGGTATGATTCTCTTGTGATTTAGAGTTCTTTTTTTCCCAGTACAAAGAGGGAAACACTTCTACAAATGGAAATTTCCTTTACATATGAATGTGAAATTTACTTTCAAACAGATAACTTCTACTTTGTTTTTAGAGCTTCTTCTGTATCTCAAAATAGTTCTTATGTTAAAGAGGCCTAGTTTGAAGTGGCATATTCTGGTGTCCTACACTATAATTTTGGAATTCCAATCATATTCAAATAAACTATGAAAATGGTTCCTTAATTTGGGGTTAAACAAAGGTAATTACATAATAATATTTTTACATTATGGCAATATAGCAGACCATATTTCCTAGAATACCTACAAAACACCCTATTTTTTTTTTTGAAATGGCAGGGGTTTTTTTAAGATTTATTTATTTATTTTTAGAGAGGGAAGGGAGGGAGAAAGAGAGAGAGAGAAACATCAATGTGTGGTTGCTGGGGGCCATGGCCTGCAACCCAGGCATGTACCCTGACTGGGAATCAAACATGTGATACTTTGGTTCACAGCCCGAGCTCAATCCACTGAGCTATGCCAGCCAGGGCTAAAACACCCTATTTTTGAAACCTAAAAATTATGGTTTATGTAGAACTGAAAACATTTTTTCAGATGCATAGTTAGGCCTTCAGGAAATAGGGGAAGCTTGAATGGTGATAGATTCTAGAATGGTAAAGATAGTTGTCTATGGAAATATGCCTGCCTAGTGAGCATTAATAAGTCCCTTTAAATCCAGAGACTCAGTATATAACTGCAGAGAGGATAGAAGACACTTTAAGTCTTTGCAAACTATGAATATAGTTGATACTGAAATTCCTGCAGAAATCCGAGACCTCTGAAAGTTTGGAAACTCAGTAAAAAGTCTAGAACAATATGCCCACCTGAAAAGTAGTTGGCAAGAAAACTTGTCTTTCTCAGCTTAGAAAATAAAAAGAAACAGTATCCCAGGCAAACTTTTTTAACTGCAAACTTCCTCTTAGCACGGCTGAGAATTTTATTTACACCAATTACCTGACTCAAGAAACTGAGAATTTACCTTGATTGGCCCTTCTTTTTATTTCACCAAGGTGCTTGGTAAAAGCAAAAGTAATATTCTCTGGAGGAACAAATGGTCAACACAACACCCACAAATTTCCAAAGAGAAAGCCTAGGAAAATACAGAATCATGAAAGAGAAATTGAGAGAGAATCAGATGCCCCTTCTATATGTCATGTCATGGAATATTGGTCTATGAAAAATAATAAAATACATATTACTTTTGTACAGAATTTCAAATAGATATGTGAAATATTTTGATACATAAAAAATAATATAGCATAATGAGAAATAAGATTCTATTCAAAAATATAGAACAAATAGGAAAAACAACCAATTAGAACTTCTAAGAAAAATAGAATAGTTGTAATTCCAAGTCAGTGGAAAGATTAAACAGCATAGAAGTTGCAGCTCAAAAGAGGTATTATAAAATGAAAGCTGGCTTCAAAGAAATTCTACAGAACAAGCAATAATAGACAAAGGGATGAGGAGTGTGATGGAGGCATTAAGAAAAGAAATAGGCACACATTCCATCATGTGTTCAGTGGGTATTTCATTTAAATTTCAGTTACATACAATGGTATTTGTAGATACATGTACACACACAACTCACTGAATAACATATATATGGATATATGTATAGGAATACTGAATTGAGGTGTGTGTATATATATACATATATGTATATATTTGAGTACATTTTGAGAAATTCATATAGTTCATGTCACACAGCAATGATTGGAATAAAGTTTTCTTACCACATACAATAAATTCTGTTTTTCTTGAATCCTCCCACCAATATCTCAACCCATTACCACCACTAACTCTTTTGTTTCCCCTGATAGCTTTGACTTTTCCAGAATATCATATAAATGGAAGTGAACAGTGTGTAACCTTTTGACTTGGCTTCTATCAGGGAGCATAATGCACGTGAGGCTCATCTACACTGCTGCATGTAACACCACGTAACAGCATTTCCTTTCTGGTGCTGAGGGGCGCACTGTTGTCTGTGCATACCCATAGGATGTCTGTTTTTAGATTTTCACAATTATAAATTACACTCCTATACATATTCATATGCAGGTTATTTTGTTTTAATACGATTTTAATTTCTTTAAGTAAATACCTGGGAATGGAGTTGCTGGGTCATATCGTAAGAGTATGTTTAAGTTTATAAAAAATGCAAAATAGAAATGGGGATGTAAAGTACATTGTAGGGAATATAGTCGATAGTATCATACTAACTATGTATGGTGCCAGATGGTACTGGAAATATCAGGAAAGCACTTTGTGAAGTGTATGATTGCCTAACCACTGTGCTGTACACCTGAAACTAATACAAAATAATATCGAGTGAAAAAAAACAAAAATTAACTTGTTTAAAAAAAAGAAATATGGTTTGCATTCCCTCTAGCAATGTTTGAGAGTTACATCTGCTCAGACCCTCAAAACTTAATATTGTCATTAAAAAAAATTTAACCACTTTAATAGTTGTGCAGTTGTGTTACACTGATGTTATTATTTGCATTTTTCATAACTAGTAATGTTGAATGTTTTTTATGGTACATATTTGCCATCAGTATGTCTTCAGTGGTGAATTATCATTCAAACATTTACATTTTCAAATATTTTACACACAGTGCTTGAACAGATAGGTAGCTATGGAGAAAATATTTTCTTCAAAATTTAGTTTGTCTCTTTATAAACAATAACAGAACAAAGAATTTTAATTTTGATGGAAGTCCAACTATCAATTTTATAAATGAATCACTTTTTAATGTTTTAACAAAGAATAGCTGGCTAAACCTGAGGTCATGAGGATTTTCTCTTTTTCTTCTAAAATATTATAGTTTTACATTTACAGTTATATCTATTATTTATTTTGAATTAATTTGTATATAAAACATCAGGTAAGAAGCACCAGAATATGCAATCCCAAAATGTGCCTTTTTGGCATATAGATTATTTTAAGCTAAGGGCCAGTGAGGACCAGCAGACACAAGAACAGGCACAACTTTTTGTTTTTAAAGAATGTAAAATTTATACAGGAAATTTTCTCTTGCAGAAATGTCTACCAGGAAGAAGAGGTCTTTTAACAACTCTTACCAATGGAGAAAGCACAGCTGTAAGTATAGCTGCAAAGTAAATCTTACTAAACCACCTTTGTTTACCAGCGTTTTCCTGGTCACTTTCCTGTAACTTTCCTTCTTTGCTCAAAAGCCCAAAGTCCATTCTTTTTCTTTGTTTGACCCTAAAATATAAAGCCAAATTCTAACTAACTCTGTGAGTTACTCACCTCTGGGTGCCCCTTTTTGTAGGTGCTATGCATATGTCATTCCATTTCTGTTTTTCTCTCATTAATCTGTCTCTAGCCAGTTTCATTTATATGGCCCAGCTGGAAAACCTAGCAAGGGTGGAGTGAAAGATTTTTTTCTCCCCTACAAAGGCAGAAATCAATGCTCAATATTTGTATACTTGTACTCAGTTGTTATGGCAGAATTTGTTACAAAGGCTATTTTTCTTTATTGAATCTCTGCACATCTGTCAAAACCAATTGACAGTGTTTGTATGCATCTATTTCTGTACTCTGTTCCATTTTATACACCTTGGTGTCTATCATTTCACAAGATTACACTAGTTTGATGACAGTAGCTTAATATAGTTATACTTAAAATCAAATATTGATATTTAGAGCTTTGTTCTTTTTTCAAAATTATTTTGGCTATTCCAGTAACTTTGTGTTCCATAAATAACTTAGACACATATTGTTGCTATCTACAAAAAGTCCTGCTGGGACTTGATCAGAATTTTTTTAATCCATAGAACAATCTGAGGGAATTAACATCTTAATTATACTGAGCTTTCAAGCCCATTAACATTACATATCTCTCCATTTACTTATGTATTTTATTTCTTTTATCAGTTTTGTGGAGTGTTTCAACATACTAATCCTGCACATATTATCTTAGGTTTTCTCCTGAACATCTAATTTTAAGCAATTTAAATGTAACTTTTTATTTCAGCTTTCAATTGGTCCTTGCTAATATATAGAAGAAATACAATCAATTTTGTATAATGATCTTATACTCTGTTAACTTGACATTTTTTTTAATTCCTAGGACTTTGTATGGTTATTCCTTGGTATTTTCTAGGTAAATAAGAATGATTTTGTGAATATAAATAGTTTTAATTTTTTTCTTCAAATCTATATGCATTTTATTTTTCTTGCTTCATATTGGTGAGGACTTCCTGTGAAACCTTAAATAGGAAGTATAAAACTAAATATCCATGACATTTCTAATCATAGGAGAAAACCATTTAATCTTTTATTTTTAAGTATGATATTAAATGTAAGGGTTTTTTTGGTGCTGCTTGTCAGGTTAAAGATATTTCCTTCTATTCTCAAATGCTGAGAAATTTTATTATTCACCCATATTGAATTTTGCCAAGTGCCTTTAAGTATATATTTATATGATCATTTGGTTTTGCTTCTTTATTCTATAAATATGATAGATTATGAAAGTTGACTTTTAAATATAATTTTATTTAGGTATAATTTATTTACTATAAAATTCATCATCATCCATTTAAGTATACAATTCAATGATTTCTGAAAATTTATGTAAGCATGCAAACAAAACAACAATCCAGTTTCAGAATATTACCATCAATTTACCTTTGTGTTCATTTAAAATATTTCCTTCTCCCATGTTAGCCTTAGAAAGCCTTCCCTAAACTTAACTAATCCACATATTTAATGTTTCTGGAGTTCCTCTTATCTCCCTCTTTGGGACCTGATGTCATTTCACTTCAGCCTAAAGAACTTCCTTTGGTATCTCTTATAAGACAAATCTATTAGCAACAAATTTTCACAGTGTTTGTTTATCTGGGAAGGTCTTTATTTCACTTTCATACTTGAAATATTATTTTTCTAGGTATAGAAGTTTAAAACAGCTTTATTAAGATATAATTGACATGTAAGAAACATTATATATTTAAAGTATGCAATTTTATGAATTCTGCCATACACCTATGAAGCCATCACCATAGTTAAGGTAATAAACATATTCATCACCTCAATAAATTAGGGAGACTATTTTGTTGTTTCTGGTCTTTGAATATGTCCTCCACTGACCTCTCCTCCATTATTTCTGATAGGAAACAGACTTCAAGACTATTGATGTTCCTCTATACATGCTGAATCATTCTTCTCTTGCTGCATTCAAGATTTTCACTTTTGACTTTCAGAATTGTGACTAGATGTGATTTTTGCATTTATCCTATTTGGAGTTTATTGAGCATATTGGATAAGTAGATTGATGTTTTACATCAAATTTGGGAAGTCTTTTGTTTTAATCAAATACTTTTCTGCTCCTTTTAATCCAGTCCTCTGTGACTCATATTATACATATTTTTGTTCATCTGGTGTTTTTAAAAAATTTCCTGAGGTTCTGTTTATCTATTCTTCAGTCTTTAAGTTTTTTTCACATTCGATTATTTATTGCTAGTTAAAGTTATCATATAACAGAGAGTATAGAGTTGGCCCACATATAGAAAAATAAATCAATGAAATAAAACAGCAAGTGCTGAAAGGCATCCACACATCCTTTCAATTAATTATGGGCCAGGAGACCTTCAGCTTCTACAACAAAGTAGTTAGCAATAGGAACAGTTCCTCCAGATGCTGAAGGAGCTGCCTGTGGAGCTGGCCAACATCTCTGATGTGCTGGGGAAGTGGGTGTACAGACAGGGAGGCCTTACAGATGAACTACATCCAGGCTAGGTGGCAGGAGAGAGAAACTAGAGCTATGCTAAAGTCTTTGGGCTTTCCCAAGAACCTGGTGATACAGACCTGTTTCACCTGTGGCATGAATTTGCTAACTTCCTTCTCAGTCAGAACTTTGATGACATGATGAGTTTCGCTGGGAGGCCAGGATGCCCACTATGCTCACCTTATACCAACTCCACAGAAGCTTTATGAAAGATATTTATATTCATGTTTATTTAAGAAATGGAAGAACAAAAAGCTTAAAACAAGACATGCCGACTTCTAACTGTCCTAAAAGGTCTCTATTTCCAATTTGGCCTGAGAAAACCTGTGACAGACAGCTGTTCCCTATCCTCTGCCCCAGCCCAGCCTCTTCCAAGGGGCTGGAAAAACCACAGGCTACAGATGGGATTCTCCTGGCCTCTATCCCAGCTCTCTGTAGCCAGGTAAAGGGTTGGGTGCTCATTTCCTCCTTCCCCAAAGAGCCCATGAAACCTCCTTTCCCTTCTTTCAGGTGGGCTGAAGGGAAGCTGGAGGAAGCTGAAACCCCAAGCTTTGATCTGCGATTAGCACTGGTGGCCCAAGTCTCCCTCCACAGTTTGGCCTTGACCTTCAGACTGAATCTCTTTCCTGGGGATGAGATCTGGTTTGTCCTGCCGGAAGAAGGGGAAAGACGAGCTCTCTAAAGGTAGAGGCCTTCTTCTACCCCCCCAAAGGAACTGTGTCTCTCATAAAGGTTTTGGTGAAGCAAGTTAACCCCCTCCACACATATGAGGGGGTGGGGTGGGAGGTCAAGATGTAGATTTCTCGTGGCGGGGTGCTGACAGATGGGCTGGGCCAGAAAGAGGGTAATGTTTTGCATCCGCGCCTCAGGGCAATGGTTCAAGGAGAGGTAGCAATGGTCTCTCGGAACAAATTTTAGACACCTGAAAGCAGCTGAGAGCAACAAATGGCGCCAAGGATTGAAATAGAGCACCACTGGGTTGCTGCAGCGCTGGATCTTGGCAAACATCTGATGGGGCCCCAGGCTCCTGCCCAGGAAGTCCTCATTCAGGGCTTTTCCAGCTCGTGGAAGGCTATAGATTTGGATCTTGCACACGCGCAGTTCACTCCCTGTTCAAGCCTCGGGTGCTGCCACCTTTGTGAGTCTGGCTGTGGGATTGTTGTGGGGGTGGGGTGGTAACAGGAAAGCATCCACAATAATTGATGTTTGTGAGGTAGGCGACTGGAGTCAGACTGAGTCTGTGGGAGGGAAGACTCTGGCACCTCAGGCACTTAGGGGTTTCTCTTCCCAGAACTCCCCCTCGGTCCTATACAACTGATACTGATGTCTGAGAGCTTCTAAGATGGATGGACGGATGGCTAGGCTGCAGAATTTGGGAAGGATTCTGCCTCTCTCTGAGATGTCTCAGAAGCTCTGGCACCTCAGCCTATTTCTCTTCTCCATCAAGACGCTTTTATTCCCCTGGTTCCTCCAGTCACACAGCGCACCCTGCAGGTCTAACTCTGCCCTGCTTTTCTTCCCGGGAAATCCGCACTCCACCCACCTGGACTGGCTCTGAATTTCGACCCCCCAGTAAGATTAATGTAAACTAGAGAAAATGGCATTCATTACTTAAAAGAAAACTTATTGTGCCTGGAAATAAATGAGTTGGAATTGCAAGGCCCTTTAGCTTTTCATAGGCCAATGGTTCATTCTGGTCTTAAAAGGCAGATGGAAGCTTGAAGAAAGAAAACAAGGTCGGTCAAGAAGGAAAACAAAGGAAAGGGACTACTAGGCCAAAAGCAACAACAAGAACAAAAGATTACTTCTACTTTGTTCTATAACCTATGGTCTAGATCCAACAATTTCATGGCACTTCCCACCATCAAGCCATCGCTGTGCTGTGACAAGCAGTTTTTGTTCTCCAGCCATGGCCATGTTTTTCAAATGCACCGATTTAGGAATACTGGATGTCTCTGCTGTTACATGGACTTATTAAGCAAAAACTCCCAGAGACGTTCTTTCAGCCTTTTAAAAATAAATTTCTGCAGTAGATAATTGTGTATTTTCATGGCCTAGTTACTCTAGGAAGGGGGAAGCATAAGTGGAAGCCAAATCACACTCAAACAAAAAGGTATAGGATACAATGAGTCAGCAGCACACATGCAGCAAACCCACTGTCACCAAATTAACCAAGAAAATTGACCTTTACTGCTTTACTGGGGAGTGCGGAGGTGAAGGTGACAACACATTAGAGCTAATAGCATATAGCTATTATGTAAAATGGGTCTTGCATTATTTAATTTTTCTGTTAAATGGAACAGTGACCACAGGATGTTGGAGGACCTTGGGTATCCAGGCCAGGGTATTTGAATTATACATGTCTCCTAATGTAGTAAAAATTACCTTATCCTTTCATCTCCCACTATTCTTTTGACATCTATTCAGTGTGAGTCATTTCCTATGCCCTGTGTGAAAATTCGAGCAGCTATATGACTTCAATGGTCATAAAAATGTGTCATTCAGATCTCTCCTCATGGCAGGAAGCTAACTGTTCTGATGCCCACCAGCTGTAGCCCCTTTGGACCCATCACTGAATCCCATGGGTTATTCATAGTTGACGACTTCACACAGCAGGGATACTACAAAGGGACATTTGTGCAGATTGTAGGACTCTTCCAATGAGTAACTTTAACTCCTCAAAATTATATCTGCCCACAAAAACCTTTTTGGAGATGTTCTGAGGTCCTCTTCACCGAGTCTCCTCAGTACAACAGGCATAAGAGATGCTTTCACAGCCTGAAAGCTCTCCCAGCTTTCCCTTCTCTGGCTTCCAACTCTTTTTCTTCATAGGGAGATCACACACACACACACACACGTATGTGTGTGTACATGTATATATGTATATGTATATATACATTTTATATATTTGTATATGTATATATATATAAATTTCATATTTTTGGTATCTGATTTTTCGACTACCAAAACTAGCATAATGACTTTTCTAAAAATCACAAACATGATCATCTCAGTTAAAAATTGGAATTTTGAGTATAAATTAGCCCAAACCCAGTTCATGTTTTAACGGCAAACCACCTCTCAACTAGCTCAAGCTTGCTGTCAATAGAAGCTTTATACAAATGAGGGCCAAGACTCAATTTTTGTTCCTTTCTCTCCATTGTGCTTCTCCTTTTCCTCTTTTATTCACTCATTTTCTAACTTACCAGCCAGTTTCTGTCAAGGGCATAAAGAAAAGAAATGGAAGAGAGCAGGACAACAACAGGAAAGAATTTTTCACTGGAAGCTAGTTCTCATTCCCTGGGACTAAAAGATGCTTAAAGTTGACTCTGTTAAGGAGTTTTTTCTAGGGACATTCAAAGCTTCCCTTTTAGACCCCTTTGTTCTATAATATTTTTTACCTAACTAGATGCAATTCCTTCCAAGTTTTAAGGATTTTGTATCTCCCTAGTTCCTTTCTGATGGAATTCTTTCATCCTTTTATAGATACACACTGTGATAATGTGATTTATAATAAATATATATTTGGTCTTTGTTCCCATTTCTGGCACAAAGCTCCTAAAATCATTGGAATTTCATAAATGATAACAACAATAAAGTTGTCTTGGTATTCATAATAAACCCCTTTTAACAACTGAGTTTATATACATGAGGTGACTTTTGGAAAGCACCTAAGTTTACTAAGGGGCATTCTGAAGATGGGGGCTAGTTGCCAGGGTACCTAATCATGTGATTAGAGGGTTGGAACTTTCAGTCTCACCGTCTGGCCTCTGGGAAGGGGAGGGGTGTTGGAGTTTGAATCATTAGCCATTGGCAATTGATTTAATTAACCATGTACATGTAATGAAGCCTCTATAAAAATACAAGAGTGGGGTTCAGAAAGCTTCTGGGCTGGTGAATATGTAGATATGCAGGGAGAGTGGTGCTTCCAGAGAGCATGGAAGCTCTGTGCTATTTCCACATGCCTTGTTCTATGTCTCTTCTTGAATTATATCCCTTTATAATGAACCAGTAATGTAGTAAGTAAAATGTTTCTCTGAATTCTTTGAGTTGCTCTACAAAATAATTGAATCTGAGGAGGTTCTGGGAACCTGTAATCTATACATATACACTATTTATCTCTTGTGTGGCTTAATGTGGTTTATGGGAAATACTGACATAAGCTTTGTCTTGTGAATGCCAGATATACAGGCATCTCTGTGAGGCTGTTTCATCCTACATTGGCTTTTGCTAATCTTTGCTTTCTTCTGAGGAGTTCACAGAAATCACTTCAACCACCCTTCTAAGTTGGAGGTAACAAGGTAGAAGACCTCAGCTCTCTGTAGTGCTTCTTGCACATTGTAAGCTTCTTATCAAAAAGTTCTCATCAGTAGTTCTTTGAAATCTGCGTGTTTTTTATCTGCATCAAACTTAGAGGTCTAGCAGTTGTGAAAATAGTTCTCAAATAATTGCTTTGAAAATTTCCAAGAGATGATTTTCCCCTTCATCTTCATACTTAACATTTATCATGCTCATAATTCTCTATATACATTTATAATAAATACACAGTCATATTACATATAAATGATTAAAATTTGCCTGGTGATAGAGGATAAATAGCGGATTGGAGATTTGGTATTTGGAGTTCTTACTTTTCTCATGTTCACAGAAAATTGCTTTAAGTACTGAGAAATATTTTGTGGGAAGACTTCAGATCTAAAATGCAGGACAACGGCTAACTATCTGAGTCAAATAGTTTTTAAAATGTAATTGAATGATTCTATTCCTTTTGCTATGAGTATTATACCCATGCTAGCAATCATAATTAAAATTGCATTAGATAATTTAGGAATTTCACAAGAAGAACATTTCAGAGATTATTTATGTCTCAGTAAGGATTGTGTATTAATTTTTTAAAAAAAGACAAAGTCAGAGGAAAATAAGAGTAAATTGATTTAAAGAGAAAGATAGTTAGAATAAGATGATGAGAAGGGTTGCATATTATTAATTATAATAACATGGGAATTCCTATATCTCAACAAATAATACTTTTGCTCTTGAATAAAACTGCTAATTATATTTTTAAGATTTTTAATTTTCCCTTTCTATATTATGCTATTATTTAAGATACATAAATCTTATGATACATGGGTGTATGTTAGTCTTAGGAATTCTTAGGTACAAAACCTTAATCATTTCTCTGATCAATTGTTTTATATGAAATGTTGTGTTACATAATATTGTCTAAGTTACTTTCATGCATAAAAGTTGTTCCCATGAACATACATGGGAACCTGTATTGCTTGAAAACTCTATGTAATTTTAAAGATACATTTTCTAGAAGCACCATATGTGGAATTAATATATACATGGCACAGTGAACTCAGCACGAGATAGTCTTTTGAAAATATTTCAATTTTTTGTTATTGTACTTGAGGGACTAGACCAATATCTTTCCAGTATGCAGCTCTAGCATGCTACCTAATCTGATCTTTTCATTTACCAATTTTAAACTCAGCTTCTGATAGTTCTCATATTCCAACTGGAACAGGTTATTTCCTTGACTCAGTAGCATTTACTCTTAGTCTACAGGGCTTCTCTCTAAAACAGCAGTCACCACCTTTTTGGCACCAGGGACATGTTTCTTTGAAGACAATTTTTCCATGGATGATTCAAGCACGTTACATTCAAGCTCACTTCCTACTGTGTGGCCAGGTTCCTAACAGGCATGGACCAGTGCTGGATCCATGGCTGGGGGTTGAGGACTCGTGCTTTAAAACATGCATATACTACATTAATTGTACAAATTCTTACTCAGCATTTTTTATGTTCTTGCTTTGGATAAACAAGGGTCAATATAATAACTCTGTTCTTAAAGGAGTTTGTATCTAACCAATAAAATAAATTGTCTAATACCTCACTAATTATAAAGTGGGATAATCATTATAATAGGGATAAAAGGAGTGAGGAGTTTCCCCTATTGTTATATATGAACAACATATATGAGAAAGTATTGCATGAGTTCTCTCCAGAAAAAATCTAGCCATTGTTGATATAACAAGAACAGTTTGTGTGACCTCAATGTAACTTGGCAGCCAAGAAGAGTGGACTATAATGCACATGTGTAAACAATGATGACTTTACTGATCTAGTCAGTAGGGGCAGTAGAAGCCCTGGAGTGGGCACGTGTACTATGTGACTATCACATTCAAAAATGACTGAATGAGTAGAGCAATTAATCTGCACCAAATTTTGCATAAGGTTGAACATTCCTTTGTGGAAACTATTCAGATGATTCAGAGGCTTTCAGGGATGATGCAATGAGTGCAGTGCAAATAAAACTGTGGAACAAACACTTCAAAGATGGTCGAGAATTTGTTGAAAGTGATCCATGTTCTGGAAGGCCTGCAATGAGCAGAACACCTGAGAATGCTGACCATGTGGGCTGCAATCAAAAAAGGCTTCTGGCTGTTCTCAGAACTAAAATCACCTTTGAAAGGGAAGAGATTTCATACCATCAACGAGATTCAGGAAAATTCAATAGGGCAGCTGATAAGTATTCCAACAAAGGATTTCTCAGAGTGTTTTGAACGGTGGAAGAGATCCTGGGAGAACTGTGTGAGGTCTCAAGGTATCTACATTGAAGGGGACTGAGGTGTCATTGTCCTATGTACAATGTTTCTTATATCTTGTATCTTTAATAAATGTCTTTATTTTTCATATTTCATGGCTTGATACTCTCTGGACACCTCATATATGATACTAGATATTTATCAAACTGAGGACAATTTCCCTCAGATGCATTACCTGTAAATAACCAAGTTTTATTTCATAGGTACATTTATTCATTTATGAGCATACTTAGAGATTTATGCCCTAAGTAAATTCATAAAAATTATTTGAACCATAATGTATCTTTAGTGGAGTGAAAATAATATGACATTGTCTCAACAGTACCAATTAATAGAAAGTAAACTTGATTTAAGTAAATGTAAATATGTTTATCTTTAATGCTAGCAAGTAATATAAAAAAAAACTTGGAGAAGGATGGTAAGGAAAATATAATTTTAAAAAACAAACACACAAAGAAAGAGAATAAAATAGTACATAAGTGTTTAGGCTCTGAAGACATATTCTGTGTCCTTGAATCTTGTTCCTATAATTACCAGCTATGTGACTAAACACTTATTTTAAATTCCTATCTTTCTGGCTCTTTTTCTGTGAAATGGAGATGATATAGGGTCAAACCACATGTAATTGTCATATTCAACTATTTTATTTTTATAGCTTTATTGAGATATAAGTGACTTACAATAAACTATTCACATTTAAAATGTGCAATTTGATGAGTTTTCATGAATACATACATATCTAAGAAACCATTGCCATGATCAAAATGTAAACATAGTAGTCATTCCAAGAAGTTTTGTGTCCATTTAAAATCCATGTCATCCTACCTACCATCTTCAGGAAAGTGCTGATTTGCTCTGTTTCTCTGGACTGGTTGGCCTTTTCAAGATTTTTTTCTTCATGAATGGATTAATTGTAGTCTATATACTTTGGTCTGGTTTCTTTCATTCAGCATGATTATTTTGAGACTCATTCATAAGTTTTTGCATGTATCAAAAGTACTTACTAATATTCATGGTAGGGCTATTTCACAATTTGTTTATTCAGTCAACTGTTGGTAGATATTTGGGCTGTTTTCTGTTCTTATTTAATATATATGTGCATATATATGCTATAAACATTTGCATACATAAAACAATAGAGAAACAATTCAACAATTAATTAATTAAACTAATTAATTGTTTATTTGAAGTGATTAATATAATTAGGAAAAAAAGAGAGAATACACAAATCTCCAATATCAGAAATGACAGAAATACTATTACTGCAGATCATATACACACAGTAAGAATAATAGAATATTAATTCTCAGCTACCAAGCAATTTGGTTAATGAAATAAAATAGAAAAAATCCTTGAAAGAAAAAATCACCAAAGCTCACCTAAGAAAATATATGAATAATCCCACATCTGTTAAAGAAATTGCTTTTGTCTTGACTTGGTAGCTCAGTTGGTTGGAGTGTTTTTCTGATGTACCAGGGTTGTGGGTTCCATCCCACAAGGCATATACTGGACTCAACCAATGAGTGCACAGGTGGAAAAACAGATCTCTCTCTCTCTTTCTCTCTCTTTCTCTCAAATCAATCAATAAAAAAATTCAAAAAAGAGAGATAAATACCATATGATTTCGCTCGTATGTGGAATCGAACAAACTGAAGTAACAAGCAAAATAGAGACAGACTCATAGATAGAGAGCTGGATGACAGCTAAGTGTGGGGAGGAGGACAAAAGGTGGAGGGATTGAGCAAAAAAAAAAAGACTCATGGACATGGATAACAGTGTTGTGATTATGGGAAGGAGAGTTGTATAAGTGGAATAAATGTAATGGAAAAATACAATAAAAATTTCTCTAATGGCAAAACTTGAAAAGAACAAAAAAAATCAAAATCAAAACTTTCTATGAAAAACACTTTACCACTAACTAGGTGATTTCATGGATGATTATACCAAATGTCTGAGAAATAATTAGTATCTATTCTACATAAATACTTCTAGAAAACTGACAAGGAAAATACTGCGCAATGTATTTATGAGCCTACTATTACTCTGAAACCTAAATCAAATGAAGAAATTTCATGAAAACAAAGATTATGTAAAAACAAAATCTATGAATCTAAACACAAAAATTTGTACAAAAATTAGCATATAAAATCCAGGAATATATTGAAAGATTAATGAAGCATGAGCAGTGGAGATTATCCTGGTAACATAATATTGGTTCAATATTCAAAACCAATCAATTTAATTCACTATAGCACAGACTAAAGGAGAAAAATCATGTGATTTCATTGGTAGAAACATGAAAAGCATTTAGCAAAATTTAACCTTCTTTATGACAAAGCTTTCAAACTGATAAAGAATATCTATGTAAACCCCAAAGTTAATATCATACTCAATAGTGAAAGATGGAATGCCTTCCGCTTGACATTGAGAATGAACAATGAATATTTACTCTAACCAATTCTATTCAACATTTTATTGAAAGTGTTAAACAATGTGATGTATAGAAAAATGAAATAAAAGAAATACAGATTGAAGATTCCAAGATGGCTGCAAAGTAGGTGGAAGCTATACTCACCTGCTTCTGGTACCAAATTGGATTTACAGCAGCTTAATTATAGAGTACTCAACATGAATAACCAATTGAAGGGTAGCTGAACTGAAATATTATAACCAAGGATTTACAGAAGAAGCCACATAGAGACTGGTAAGAAGGGTAGAGATGGAGAAAGGTCTGGCCTATGCACCCATGTGCAGTGGCTGCAAACTGGAAGGATGGATATTTTCACTGAAAAACTTCCTTCCTCCCAGGAGCATGGGGTCTCAATTCCACACATGGATACCCAACTCAGAGCAACAGACATGGGAAAAGGAGCCCACATAGCATCTGGTGATAAAAATCAGTAGGGATTCAGTCCACGTAGTAGAGAAGAAACTCTACTAGAGACCCAGAAGCAACCTTTCCCAGGGCTGAGCACTACTACTGTTACAGCACCAGTGTGGGGAGCACACTGCCCAGTCCTCCAACTAGTGGTGATACCACTCTGCATCCTTGTGTCTTTCATAGGGGTCTATTGGCTACTCAGCAGAGATCTTTGGGTGCTCTTTTTGGGGGTAGCTCTTGGTGGAGACTCAGATAGTGATTGAACTGTGTAGCTTTGGTAAGGGGACTATTCTTTCCTATCCTGAGTGCACAGCTGGTGCCCTCTCCATCTGTTGAATCATTTGTCCTGCCCTGCCACACTGTAGCCCTGCCATGCTGAGTTCAGTACACAAGTGGAACAGAGTGTTGCACAGAGCAGGAACTTTTGGAGTGTGTGACTCATGGAGGCTTTTGCCCAGGGATCAGATGGGTAAGTGCTGGTTTGTGTGACTATATTTTGGGAGAGGGCATACTCCTATCTCCCCTGTGAATTCAGCCTATTCTATCCCAGGAAGGGGAAGAAATGCCCAAACCCCTCCTACAGGCTTGCTAGCAACACTCCCAACAGGAGACTATTTGGTTCTGTCCTCCCAATCCTGCTGGCCCCACCCTGTTGACCTCAGTTCTGTAGGGAAAGGGTGTGCTGCTCACAGCCAGGACATTTGGAGTGCATCTTCTACAGAGGCTCTTGTCTGGTGCCAAAGTGCTTGGCTTCCTCTTGCTGTCTCTGCCGGCACCACGCCCATTGGGAGACTCTTTTGATATGTTCTGCTAAGCCATGGTAGATCTTTCCTGAGAAGATTGCTTCTGAAGAGGGAATGGCTGGCTTCATCCAACCTGAACCTGTAGTGCACTCATCCTGGGGGAGCTAGATTTGGAGACTCTAGCAGAGACAGAGTGCTTTGTCTCTGGAGCAGGGGCCACTTTTCCCTCATTGAGTGCCTGATCATGTAGACCCCAAGTAGGGGACCCAATAGCCCTTTGCTCTTGAATCTCATCAGCCAAGTTTGTGACCTGTATAAGGGTCTGTAGGTCTTAGTCAGCCTGGGCCCACCTTACAGTCTTTTTTTTTTTTTTTTTTTTTTCAGAAAACTCTGGAGGAAGACCAGGCAACATCAGAGGCAGGTAGAGTTGCCTGCCACCTCAGGGACCTCCAAGGGACCTTCCACCAAGTGGACCTCAGGGAATCTTGGACCTTTTGTAGATCTGCCCACAGCTCTAAGATGGAGAAAGCTGACCCTTGTGCTCAGGTTGGACCTTCCATACACACCCAGGCCCAGTAGACACAGCCACAAAGAGAGAATAGCATGGTAGCTGCAGACAAGTAGCCCCAGGCAGGTTATGCACAACATCCAACATCATCCTGTGCCTAAACATCCCTCAAGTAGACCCAGAACCAACACAATTAATGATGAGCTTCAGACCACACCAGAGCTCAACCCAAGTAGTCACACAAAATATCTAAAATAAGATTCTGGCAGACACCAGACCCTGCTGGGAACAAATCTGCCTCAGGGGCAGCCCCTGCACAGCAACTCATACATGGTGATTGAAGTTTATCCTTGTAGCCAGCCAGCTTGAAGGGTTAACTCCACCCACAAAAGAACCAACAGTATTCAAAACAGAATTACAACAGGAAGGTGCACATAAGCCACAAGATACATTCCTGGAGCACTGAGCTCAGGTGATCTGGAAGATGGTGACACTGAGCCAAAAAGACACCTACATCATAAAGCCATTATAACAAGTTTGAGCATCATAGCAGATCAACCTAATACACAGACAAAATGAAGAGACAAAGAAATATGCCCCAAATGAAAGAACAAGAGAAGTCCTCAGAAAAATAATTAAAAGAGATGGAAGCATGCAAGATACCAAATGCATAATTTAAAACAATGGTTATAAGGATGTTCAAGGACCTTAGGGGAAGAATGGATGGTCTCAATGAGAACTTAAACAAAAAGACAGTAAACATTAAAAAGGACATCAAAACCATAAAAAAGAAATGTCAGTCAGAAATGAATAATAAAATCTCTTAAATGAAGAATACACCAGAAGGAATCAATAGCAGGTTAGATAAAGCAAAGGATCAAATCAATGATTTAGAGGACAATTTAACAGTAAGCACTCAAGCAAAACATCAAAAAGGAAACAGAATTTGAAAAAATGAGTAACATCCAAGGGACCTCTGGGACAGCATCAAGGGTAATAACATCAGCATCACAAAGGTACCAGAAAAATAAGGGAGTGAGCAAGGGGTAGAGAATCTGACTGAAGAGAAATAATGGCTGAAAACTTCTCTAATCTGGTGAAGGAAAAAGTCACACAAGTTCAGGAAGCATAAAGAGTCCTAATGAAGATGAATCCAAAAAGGCCCAAACCAAGACACATCATAATTAAAATGACAAAGTTTTAAGGCAATGAGAATCTTAAAAGCAGGAAGAGAGAGGCAATTACCAACAAGGGAGCTCCCATAAGGCTGTCAGCTAATTTCTGAACAGAAACACTTCAGGCCAGAAGAGATTGGCATGAAATATTTAAAGTGATAATAAGCAAGGGCCTACAATCAAGACTGCTCTATCCAGAAATATTATCATTTATAAAATTTAAGGTGAAGTAAAGGACTTCCCAGAGAAATAAAAAGTAAGCTAAAGGAGTTCATTACAATTATTGCAAGACATGTTAAAGAACCTTCAAAGAAGAAGAAGGAGAAGGAGATGAAATAGAAATGGAGGGAGAAGAAGAGAAAGAGAAAAGAAGAAGGGAGAAGAAGAAAATGTATAGAGGAACATAGTTATAAAGAATAAAATAGCAATAAATAAATATCTATCAATAATAACCTTAAATATAAATGAATTAAATGTTCCACCTAAAAGACTTAGGGTAGCTGAATGGATAAGAAACTATGACACATATACATATATGCTATCTACAAGAGATACACCTCAGAACAAAAGACACACACAAATTGAAGAGATGGAAAAATATTCCATGCAAATGAAAATGAAAAAAAAAAAGCTGGGGTAGCAATACTTATATCACACAGAATAGATTTCAAAACAAAGGCCATAACAAGAGACAAAGAATGAAAGGGATTAAATGAAAAAGATATAACCCTTGTAAATATACCAGTATGTCTCCAGATTTTTAATCAGCCTTCCTAAGTGTCTTGGAGTAACTCTACACAATATTGATTCCTTTTTTAAACCATATGCTTTTACCTAAGTTAGTTTCCAGCAAAGAAAGTACTTCTTTGTATTAACAGAGTAAGAACTTATATATTGGCTCTTTTGTGTGTATATTTTGGCCTCTTTCAATTAAAAACCAGTAGGCAGACTGTTATTATTATATTTGTAATTTCTCCCAACCACCATACTTTATCCATATGTAAATACTGAGATGGTTATTCATTGATTTTCCCCCATACAAAGTTTATCTGACCATCTTTTTTACCCTTAAAAAGATTTTCTCCAAAGATGAACATTATGTGCCCATTATGATTATCTCAGCATATAACAAATTACTACCTCTGTGAACTATCAATGGCCTTCCAGATTTCACTGCTTTCACAAGAATTTTACAAGAGTATTTGGACATGAATTTTATAAAAGAAATCACTGAGAGGTTTCAGGTTAAATTTCATCAAGTATGTGATTATAGTGTCATTGGTACTATAAAAGCAATAGTAGATGAAGAACTTTTGTAAACAGAGTATTCCTCAATTGTATCTCAGAAGGACTATTTCAATCTGCTGTTTACAACTTATTAGAAAATGTTTTGCTACCTACAGCACTTGCAAAACATATTACTAAAATATTTTTATGCTTTGAATAAGTTATCCAATATCACAAAGAAAAAAATACTGTATTTTTTATTGTACAGATTCTAAGAAAATACAAATGCAGTTTCTATATATCTTGAAATAGTAAAATGTCAATAACTTTAACAATAGTTATATAATACTAGAAAAATTGTTAAAGATCATTTATAAAATAAAATTTATATGCAAATAAAGATGAGTCTTTAATAGATGATACCTTTTTTTGTACCTTTTGACACCCAGTATCAAAGACAAGATAAATCAGAATCTATTTCCCTTGTAACCTTTGAAACTTTTATAGATTTTCCTAGTTCTGAGCCTTTTAATCAGGCAATATTGAGTTATTTTGTATTTCCCCTAACCTCTCTTGGAATATATAGTCATGGAGGCTATTATTCATACTGCTTCTAGTTCTTTCAGACAAAAAAAAAGCTCATTTTCTTGAATATTAGGTGAAAACTAAACCTGACCATATTTCTTCAAATTGAAGTATTCCAGAAAAGGAAATATGAAAGAATACAGCCTACCATTTATTATGTGTTTAAATATTTATTTACCCACCCATTAATTAAGTTACCCATTTATTCAACAAACCTTTTTAAGGAGCTAGTGGGTGCTGTGGACCCAAGAACAAACCACACTGTGATTTAACCCCACTGAGTCTAATGGGGCAACTGCCACTGTTGCTATTGCTCCTTCTGCTGCTGCTATTACTACAAATTACTCCTTTCATAACACTTAGTGTGTTCCAGATGCAGTTGTAAATTCTTTTCATGCACAGTTCTATAGGTCATACCTCATGTCTTTTGTTATTAATGTATAGGAATGAGAATGCATTGATAAAGTAGAAAATATCACATAAAATGCCCTAGTGAATATATTTTAAGAAGTATTTATAGAGAAAAAATGAAATATTAGCATTTTAAAATAATTAATTTCTCATCTAAACAAAGATGCAAAAACAGCAACTTAATTCCAGGGAAAGAGAGCAGAAATTATTTGGTTTGTTTTTCTTCTTTATCGTCAACAAAGTTAAGCAGCCCTACTTCTTCATCAACTAACACTTATCTAATTATCTTAATTTTCTTAATTCACATATATCTTTTGAGACTGTTATTATTATCTCAAAAATTAAAAATAAAAATAAAGTGTTATATTTTTAAACCTTGGCATGTGCTTCTGTGATGTAAATATGCTTTTTTAAAAATACAATACAGAAAAGGCAAACAACAACAATAAAACAATTGATTATCCACTACATGCTAGGAAATGTGTCATATAATTAGATTCATATCATTTTATGTGATCCTCATGAATTTCATTCACTATTGTTTTTCTGTGAAAACCCATTTAAATGTTTGATGAACAAAAATAAGCTGGGACTTTTGCCAAAGAAGAAATATCACCTGTGAAGAGATCAAGGAGGTAAGTGATTGAAAGGACTTTTACTGGAAGTGTCAGAGGAAGCTGTAGAGTTTTTTAAGAAGTGATACATTTTGACTTCTGTTTTGACAAGATTACTCTGGCTGATGTGCTGAGACTAGATTGAAGACTTGAATCCTTCTAATTCACCTAATACAGGTTGGAAATGATTGTGGTTTCTACTGGGTAAATAGCAGTGTACATGGTAAGAAGGGACTGGCTGGTTTGTGTTTTTCCAAAACATAAGCAAAACAAAGGGCTGAAATAGCACACATAAGCTCTAAGAGAAGAATTGGAATTGAGCATGTTGCTAAGCTTTTTACTTGAAGATGGGGTTTTTATTGACTGGGAAAGGAGAAATTGCGCAAAAAACAGGTTTAAGTATGGAGAAGAGTAGTTCAGTGTAGGGCACGTTGAGCTTCTGTTAAGTAGGAAATTGTGTAAGGTTGGAAATATCTAGGAGGTAATTGTGTAACCAAACACAGGTGCAGCTGCCCGCTGCAGTGAAAGCCAATACTGGAGAGACGGGTGCTGATGTAAAAGAAAGTAGTTTATTCAGATGCCCGCCACGTGGGAGACGGAGGACTCATGTCACAAAGTCTGTCATCTGAGAAGGTGGGGGACTTAAGTCTCAAAACCCACCTCCTCAGCTAAGTGGTGGCAGAGGTTTTTATAAGGAGGGGGAGGGAAGCAGAACAAAGAGATGAAAAGGGGGTTGCAAAGCTCTCTCCGTGCAGATGAGCACACTCAGTTCTGGTAGGGCAAGTGATGGTCTGGTGTGTATCATCCCAGCTTAGTCACCCTGGCTCCACGGTTGAAGGTCAGCAAATCTCCCAGAACTGAGATGTCTGAAGGTCAAAGTCTGAATCTTTTGAAGTCAGTTCCTAGGGTTCTTATACAAATATGCTCTTTATCTACAAGCTACATATTAGTCAGAGTCACCACTTACAGAAATAATGTCAAAAGAATGGTGGGGCGGGTTATAATTTCCCACTGTTACAATATTCCACTGTTACAACTGGACAGATTAATCTGCTTGGAACACACAGGAGAATTCTGACTGGAGATATAAATTTGAAATATGCAACAATATACATAAAGATGGCATATAGATAAAGGCCTATGACCGAGCTCATTAAGTAAGTGGTTATAAATATAAAACAGAAGTCAAGAGGCAGGACCCTGGGGAATTGCAATGTTAAGGAAATAAAGAGAAACTCTTAAAGAAGACTGAGACAAAGGCATTAATGTAGGTGGATAATCAGGATTTAAATGTTCTGATAACCATGTGAAGAAAATGTTTCAAAGAAAAGACACTGATCAGCTGTTCATAGTCAAGTGGAATGCTGGTCATAAAGCAGGTAGAAGAAATGATTCTGGATAAAATGGAAATAGTCTTGTAAACATTTTATGTTCAAGAATTCTGTAGTTTCTTTAGTAATTGAGATTATTGTTCTAGTGCTATTAACATTAAATATTTAGTTTAAATTTTCTTTAATGCTTAATATTTAGTGCTGACTGCATTTTAAGCTGTTAAATATCAAGTTATTTGGAAATGTAATGAGATGACAAGAATGTTTTCTACTTTGTTGGTAAAAAGGATTGAAAGACATTTTTATATTCTTTTCCACAAAGTAAACATCTTCTGATTTATTTCAGCTTTTAAATAAGATATTATATTAATATATTGTAGGTAGTAAGGTCAACCAGTGCCTGTTTCATCAAAGTGTTTTATTTTTAGCTTCAAAGATGATACTAGTAAAAGGTCATGCTTGCCAACTCATTCATGTTCAAGTTGTCTAAATTATAAACATCCCACCTTAAATGCTTTCACATTCTCTTAACTGCTCAATTATATTACTTCTCTATCAATGTTAAATTTATAGTACTTGAGTTATTCATTTATTTCCTTAATCCATTTTTGGCAATCCTTCTCAAACATTACTTAAAATTTTAAAACATATTTTGCCTATTTTAAATTTTTCAGATGGTGAGGTGTATTACTTAAACATCATACTATTTGAAAGTGTGCTTAAATTTCTTTTGACAGTATAGTTTGCCTTTGAATAACATGGGGGTTAGGGCCACCAATCCCCTGCACAATTGAAAATTCACATATAACTTTTGACTCCCCTGAAACTTAACTGCCATTGACCAGAAACCACATAGAAACCGGAGATTAACATGTGTATTGTGTTATATGTATTATATGCTGTATTTTTATAATAAAGTAAGCTAGAGAAAAGTAAGTGTTATAAAGAAACCCATAGAAAGAAAAATACATATCTAGTACTGTAAATATTTTTTGAAAAATAGATATATGTAAATGGATCCGTGCAGTTCAAACCCATGCATTCAAGGGTTGATACTATGAAACATTGAGCTTAATTGAGCAATAATCTATGATGTAGGTGAAGCAAATTCTTAAAGTTTTATAAAAAGCCAATAATTCTTTGTCTCCTAAAAGTATGCTACAGTCTGTTTTTCTAAGATTTGGATTTAGATAATTAAATATGTCTATTATATAACCTTGTTTTCAGTTCCTTCTTTACCCATGTGGTACATAAACAAGATTGCTTCGCTGATGCTCTAACTTTTGCTCACTTCCATTGTAAAAATTGTAGAAAGAGCTACTTGTAGAAGAAGGTACAAGATATAAGAAATATTGTACCTAGAACAAAGACGCCTCAGTCTCCTTCATAGTAGGCACCTTGGGACCTCACGCAGTTCTCCCAGTCACCATCAGCTGCCCTGTTGTATTTTTCTGAATCTCACTGATGGTCTGAAATCTCTTTCTTTTCAAAGGTAATTTTAGTTTGGAGAAAAGCCAGAAGTCACAGGGTGCCAAATGCAGGCTACAGCAAGGCTGAGTTACCTGGGCAATTATGGGTATATGTATATAGCCATCATACATATATATATATATATATATATGTAAATATATATTTTTAACAAAGGTCCTGTCAGTAATTAGTGGAGTCAGTGTAACACCTAGTTAGATCAGCAAATGTGTGAGCAGTAGTCATAATTTTCAATAACAGTTTTCATTTACCCAGAAATTTTTTAATTAATATTTTCCCCAGTTAAATGAGACCAAGAAAAGAGAAGTAAAGAATTAAATGTTTTGTGGTAGTTCTAGGATTGACAGTTAAGTTCTAGATCCCCCTGCAAGCCCAAAACTGATACTTCCTTGTTTGCTTGCACACTAGAGTTCAGATTTCCAGAAGTCAAGTGTAAGTAGAAGATCCTTCTGTAGCAGTGACAGAAAAATAATTGCTTAAGTTGGCCAATACAGTCAAATGGCCAACTATGAACAAATTTTCATCAGTGGCTTAGTTCATAAATAATATTTATGGTATACTATTATTTTTTATTGTTGTTAAATCTTAAAAAATGATCATTGTATTTGAAGGCAGTGGTTAGTGGTTTTGTTACTGTGTAAAGCAACCATAGTGTTGCTCTTTCATAGGGTTCAGATCAGCTCTTTTATATAGGTGCAAAGAGAGATTCATATAGCTGTTAATTCTGCTTTGATTTAAGAGTTGTTTATTCATCTGGCTGGTGTAGCTCAGTGGATTGAGCATGAGCTGTGAGCCAAAGCACTGCAGGTTCGATTCCCAGTCAGGGCACATGCCAGGGTTGCAGGCCACAGCCCCTAGTAGCCGCACATTCATATTTCTCTCTCTCTCTTTCTCCCTCCCTTTCCTCTCTAAAAATAAATAAATAAATCTTTTTTTTAAAGAGTTGTTTATTCAAGCCTTGATAGAGACTGAATGCATATCAGGAGGCCCTAGAACATAGAAATTAAGGGAAGATTAGCAGTAGACAACAAGTCTTGATATGAATTATCATTCCTGACGTTGGTCTAACTCAAAACCTCTTTGTGCCATGCATGAGTTGCTCATATATAGATGAGGAAGATAATTACAATAACATGTGCTGGTATGAGGATTAAATGATATGTGTATGGTGCTTAAGACAGTGTCTGGAATACTGTATTTATTCAGTAGGCAAAAGCCATCATTATGCAGGGTATTGGATAACAGCAAAAGGCTCTAGGAAGTGACATTTCGCTACCAAGCAGAGAACCTTGTGAGGATCTAAGAGTGTTCATAAAGAGCTAACATGTAAGCAACACTTGAGAGTACTAATAAAGAGGGCCTTAATTCACAAGCAGAGAGAATGTCAGTTAAAGAAGGATCCAGATTCCAGTCATTTCTGATGTTAAATTATAGTTACTTCTGCTCTATCCTTTTGGAAATCTTAAAAATTCAAGAGGACAGTGTAGTAGATATCTATAACCCTGCATCAGAATGTATGAATGGGGACTATCAAATTAAGTTAAGCTCAAAATGGAGTGATTGAAATCAATTCATCTGTAGATAAAATTGATAGTGAATCGTAGTTCTCTAAAGCAGAAGTTTGTTCTCTAAGGAATAAAGCTAATGTCTTTATTTAGATCAATTAAGAGTGTTCACAGGTTGGCACTGTGAACTCTCCTTGACTATATATGTTATCACAAATTAGTATGGGAAACAATTCTGAACTAAGAATGTCAAAAAATGGCATGTTCATGGGAAGAAGTCTGTTTATTAGACATTTTGAGAAGAGATTCTCAATTTCAAACAGCCCTGCAGTTGCTAATGTATGTATACTTGGAAAAGAAAAAAGGTTTACAAGAAATGACATTTTGCTGTAGATTGGCACCACCTTAATGGAACCAAACGGATATCAAGTACTTGCCAATATAATACAATGGGAAGGAAAATAATATCACCTATATGGCATTGTTAAGAAGAGTTTTAAATGAAATCTAATCATGAGAAAACAATCAGAAAAATTGGGATAATACATTTGTTGAAGAGACAATTCTTGTCACATTACATAATTCTTGGCACCCTTGTTGAAGATCAGTTTACCATGTAGGTGCAGATTTATTTCTAGGCTCTTTATTCTGTCTGATTAGTCTATTGTCTGTCTTTATGTTAGGAATTGGTATTATATATATAAAAAACACTGATATATATTTAAGGTACAATGTAAAGGTGTCTGTGACTTATTCTTGTATTTCAACAAATGAGAGCAGCAACAAGGTGTGTGTGTGTGTGTGTGTGTTATTGCTGAAGTCTGACAATTTTATCTCAATGTCTAGTATGGTGTCCCTTTTCAGTTCTCTTGTCTGTCTCATGTTAGGATGGTAGACTCATCATTGAGTCCCATCTATGATCAGAAGTTTTGACTAGTATCAGGTAATTGCTAGAAATATTGATAGATTCATAATTCATCAGGGGTTACCTGATTCAAATAACTATGTCAAATCCAAGAGAGGCTCTCTCTGGATTAAAGTAATCTTAGACAACAGAAATCCTTAATGAATGACTATTTGACTCAGGCATGATGAAAAGAATTGCACAAGAAGCTTTCTCAATCATCATCAGTCATCATTGTTTCTTATAAAATATTTCAGTTGTTGTTTTATCAATAACTGTTCGCCATTTTCCAAGAGTTGATACAATTTGTTTCTGCTTGTTTTACTTATCCAAATGGAGTTAGCACTGACTGTGCCAGAGGCTCTGTTTATGACCTTTACAAATATCAAATGATTACTCCCCACCAAGATGGAGGCATAAGTAGATACTCTTTGCTTCCTCACACAACCAAAAGGACAAGACCCAAATTAAAAACCAAAACAACAAAAAACCAGAAATGCCAGAAAATTGAACTATATGGAAGTCAACAGCCAAAGATGTTAAAGAAGAAACATTTACCCAAGGCTGGTTGGAGGGGCAGAGAATACAAGTGGCAAAGTAGTGGCTTGAGAACTGGGTGGGCAAGGCTGCAGCTGGTGGAATGGGTGGCAGCTGGCGGACTGGGCAGTCCCACTTCAAGTGCAGATAAGCTGGAAGGAACAAGTGTGGTCAAGACAAACCATGCAACACAGGGTTCAAGCGCGGGAAGCTAAAGCCTCAAAACCTCTGGCTGTAAAACCTGTGGGGATAGTAGCAGCAAGAGGAAATCTATGTTTCAATTAAAACCTTTTTCCTTATGCTTTTACATACACACACATATATAAGATTTTCTTTTTCAGAACGCCCTCTGTTTTGTTTTGTCATATTTTCTATTTGTAAACTGGCTGCAGGGTATCAACATATTTAACATCTATTTCTTTACTTACCAAAGGAAATTACTCTAATTTGGGATTTCTGTACTTCATTTTGATGGCATGGGTAGCTACGTGGCTTTTTATTATATATAGTGTGATCTTGAAGAGATCTATAAAAATGAAACACTTATTTTTCAGTTGTGTTTTGTGCATTGGAGTTATAAACTATAGTGAATATTGGTATCAAGAGCTAAAATAATGCACAATATTCAATACTCTATAGCCAGGATACACAACATACCTCCTTTGCCTGTGATTTTTCTTAGACACACAAATTGCATAAACATTTTATATTAACTATCACAAATTATAAAACTTGACAAGTATATGTATGTCAAATATTTCACTTTCAGTTTTTCTTTCTAAGGGAAAAGTAGAGTAAATCTGAGAAATAAAACAACCACACTGCTATAGACTGAACTGTGACCCCATCAATAAGATTCATATGTTGAAATCCTAACCTTCAAGTAGATAGTATTAGGAGGTGGGGGGGGGGGGGTTGTTGGTAGCTGATTATGTCTTGCGGGTGGAGTCCTTATGAATGGGATTAGTCTCTTGACTAAGAGGTCTCAGAGAGATCCCACCACCATGTGAGGACAGTGAAAAAATAGCCTTCTATGAGTCAGGAAGTTGGCTGTCACTAGACACTGAAGCCTCAGGTGCCTTGATTTTGAACTTCGCAACCTTCAGAACTGTGAGATATCAGTGTTTGCTATTTATAAACCACCCAGTCTAGTATTTTTGTTATAGCAACCTGAACTCACTAACATATAAATAATTTAAACCTTTTCAAATGCATTAAAAAATTTGAGCATTTCATTCTATAATCTCTTTGAAAATAATTTTATAGAAAAAAATTACAAGACATAACATTCTACTGACTTAATTTTTTGATATTAAATACTTTAAATATTTTTATAAGTTTTCTTATAATTTTCAAAACAGTTTTAAAACTAAATTTATTGGGGTGATATTGGTTTATAAAATTATACCAGTTTCAAATATATATTATATATATATGTGTGTATATATATATATATTGCACTGAGTGCCTACCATCCCAAAATCAAATCTTATTTTTAATGATTTGATCTAAGTATGACTTTTAAAAGGGTAAATTTAAATTCATCTATGTGTAGATATGCAATGCCATCCAATAGTTATAAAGTATATTTACCATAAATTCCATTCAAATAAAAAATTCTGCCCTGGCTGGCATAGCTCAGTGGATTGAGCACGGGCTGGGAACCAAAGTGTCCCAGGTTCGATTCCCAGCCAGGGTACATGTCTGGGTTGCAGGCCATAACTCCCAGCAACCGCACATTGATGTCTCTCTCTCTCTCTCTCTCTCTCTCCCTCCCTTCCCTCTCTAAAAATAAATAAATGAAATCTTAAAAAAAAATTATGATTTGCTTAGTAGATTATATTTTGCAGAGTCTTGGAAGTATTATATGAACATTTAAAAGATAAATGCTTAATCTTTCAGATTTTGCTATCTCAGTTTTCAAAAACATTTTTTACTGCCAAGTGCATTTTAGAAATTAGGATATAATCTTTGTCAATGAAGTGTTTTAGAACATTTTAGTTACTAAACACAAACCTAAGAATATATTTAAAAAGTCTGGTGTAGTCTTTGGGGAGAAAAAGCAAAACTAAACAAATAAAATATTAACAAAAAAACCCATGCAACTGTATGTTGTTTTTGTATGCTGTCATTGTTATCTTGAGATAATGTGTGGTATATATCTCCATTTTTTTAAAAAGAGAAGTGATAGACCCATTCATGAAAGATGTATAAAAATAAAGTGTAAAAAGGTCCATATAATAGCTTTCTGATTATTTACTTCCAGCCTATGTAAGAAAAACTAATGTAAAAGGACAAGCCTAGAATCTGTGATGTGTTGGCCTAGTGGATATGACTACGTATCCCTCCTCTTCTCTCCAGAGATGTTTCTGCCCCATCTTAAACAAAATGGGTTGGGAGAAGTTATCTTGACAAAGAGAAAATGGTATCTTACTTTCTGGCTAGATCTTTGCTGAGTTAGCAATAAAAAATTGTATAACCACTTCAGTGTAGCAGAGAGAAAATTAGTGAGAGAGCTCTTTGGAGAAGTCACCATCTGTTCTTTGAAATTGGATGTCATGTATTATAACAACAACAAAAATATGACTGAAGAACTGTGAGGGCAGTGGCCAGCTAGAACTTCCTGAGATCGCTGGAATGAAGAAAGAGAAACAACAGAGGTATATACCACCTGTAATCATTATGCTGAGAAAGTATGAGCCTGTGATAGACAAGTGTACATCCAGAAAAGGAGCTGGATGCTTGTCATTTTGATGGGTACCCAACCAAAGTGGTCTGTTGGAACGCAGTCCACTACGGCAGTGGGAGGTTACAATGTGTCACTATGTAGGACTGGGTAAGAGCTAAGTTCAAAGAGGTATGTCAGAAAGTGAGTAACAGGATCTGAAAGCTGGACTATTCAGTGGGCCCAGCATGGCCAATGAATGAGTCACGCATCATCATGGCAAATGACCTAAAGGAGGGCCTCTGAGGTCAGGCAGCACAAGACTATGGAAATAGACAAAGACAGCCACTTAGTAAAAGGCAATTATTCTAATACATATAATTGTTTCCTATATGTACATTCATTGATTTTAGCCCCCCTCAAAAATGTTACACCAGACATTAATCCAAAGACTCAAGATATTTTCAGATGGAAATAACTATATTTGCAATGGTACCTCTTGTAGAAGATAAATTACTAGCTCCCCACACACCTCACTTGACTTGTGAGAAATTTCATGTTTTGAAAAATAATCTGGGGATGGTTACACTTAAACTATTAATATTAGGAAAATAACTGAATTTGAATTACATTTTCAATTACACACATATACCATTTTAGCCTCTATACATTAACATGACAAAAATGGCATATAGCCCTATAAAAGTATAAAAGGATCAAATTACTTTCACTGTTGTAATGTGTTTTAATTCTTCATTTCCTTGAAAGTGTACTTCATTATGCTATTAACCACAAAAAGATTCCTATCCCAAACTAAAGCATTTTGAACCTTTCATATAAATGCATAAGTAATGGACTGAAAACCTTTTTAAAGTGGGGGATTTTATTGAATGTGTCCTAAAGCATAATATTATAATCAAAATTTTTTTGAAAAAGTACAAATACTTTTGCACAAAGTAATATATGTATATATTCTTTTTTATATGTGTGCATGAATAAATATTGAGTGATCTGTAATTCAATCTGTTGGCACCCATTCATCAAAACCCCACTGAATAATCATCCATGCTGTTGTCTATGTGATATGTATGTGAATATATATTTCTGTTTTATTATTTACACTCATAATCACATACATGAGAAGAAGCTAGAGTAGTTCAGGAGACTGTTTGCTGTCTATGAAACTCATTTTAGTTAAAATTGTATTATTATTATATTCCTTGATATGTAAGATCTCTTTTCCGGGAAAGGAAAGTGAGGATAGAAATTGAATTTTTTATCACACTGAATCTTGTCATTTTGTAAAGTGTGATTTCTTACTTGGCTCCCAGCTTCCATCATTCTTTCTTTCTTTAGAAAGGGCAAGTCCACTACAGTGACATGCGGCTTAAAGCCATACTCACAACATGAAAAATGTGGCTGAAATGCCCATTTAATCCAATATATTTTAATGCAGTAAATAAATTGGTGTAGTGAAAGAATAAATTGCTGTAGTATATGATCACTTGGCACAGTAGTTTATATTAAAGGAAACATCACTTTAAACTAACTCTTCACCATCTGTTGTATACTCTAATTTAGAAAGACCACAATTTACAATTGCAAAAGTAGGTAAGAAACAAATGATTAAAATGCATATTTATGTCTATATTCAGCAGAACATGCATCTGTTCTGTTTATCTCTAGGATATTAGATGCTAATTGGGAAACAATCTCCTCTTTTCACACATGAGGATAGATGTCAGGGAGGGATGAAAAAAGGAATTATTTTAAGGTGATTTATGTTTATAAAGTTATGACACTAACATAGTTGGGGCCCAATTAATAATAAATTTAATAAATTTTTCATTAGTATTACATTTTTTTTTAAAGATTTTATTTACTTATTTTTAGAGAGGGAAGGGAGGGAGGGGAGAGAGAGAGAGAGAGAGAGAGAGAGAGAGAGAGAGAGAGAGAGAGAGAGAAACACCAATGTGCGGTTGCTGGGGGTTCTGGCCTGCAACCCAGGCATGTACCCTGGCTGGGAATCGAACCTGGGACACTTTGGTTCCCAGTCCGCGCTCAATCCACTGAGCTACGCCAGCCAGGGCAGTATTACATTTTTAATAAAATGCTAGATTATGAAGTGGTTGCTAAAATTAGTCTTTGAGAAAGCCCACTTAAAAATTATTTATTGATTTTATAGAGAGAGAGAGAGAAGAAGAAAATTGACAGAAAGAAACATGGATTTGTTGTTCCACGTATTTATACATTGATTAATTGTTTTTTTGTTTTGTTTTGTTTTTTTTTACATGTGCCTTGACCAGGTATTGAACCTGCAACCTTGGCTTATAGAGATGATGCTCTAACCAACAGTGCTACTCAAAAAACCATTATTTTAATTATATTGTATTTAAGTTGCCCTAAATAAATTTATCAATATTGCACATTTTTCCCCCCATGGAACCATGTCTTATGGTTCAATCTAATAAATATTAGAATGAAGGAGAGTGAGTTAGTAGTCTCACACTTAGTAAATGACCAAAGCTTTTTACATTACATAATGAAATAAATAGGTAATTACATAATTTATTCATGAAAGTTTTAATATTCATTTATATTTTTAGATATTGAATTACGCCTGGAAAACTTGATTCTGTAAAGACATGTAGAGTTCCACTTAACTGTTATATTTATTGTGCAATCTGTGGAAGTTGTAATACATTTTCAAGTGTTATTGGTAGTCAATCACCATGCTGTACCTATCCCTCTCCCTCTTTTTCCACTTGTTCATAAACATGCACACGTAAATATACACATCTGTGTGACTGCAATAGCAAAGAGAGATCAGAACTCAGTCTGACCTTGACTTAATTGAAATAAAATGTACAAAGTTTTCTTAAGTAGTGAAGCGATAAGAAGAACACAGACAATTTGTGTTTACTATTGGATTTACCCAAAGGAAAAGTCAAATTTCCCTTTGGAAAGGAAGTAATTGCACAACTTAGAGCAAGGAAATTATGTAGTGATGCCCATCCTCCCACAGAGACTGGGAGATGGGGTGTTATCTCCCTTTATGATTGCATTCCAAAAAGATAGCCCCAGGTCTTTACAAAAGACATTCTTTGGTGTCAAAACTGGCAAGAGATTTTTTTAAAGATTTACATATTTAAGGAACAGAGGAAGAATTTACAATGATGTGCTTTTAAAGCAAATATTCTAAGAAAAATAAGACCAAGGCCTAGCTAGAGTCAGGAAGGAACTTGCCAAAAGTTCCCTCAGGCTGAGGAAACATTAAGACCGTATTGGCCATAGTTTTTTTTTTTTTTTTTAAATCTGCCAAATTAAACTGTGCTAGACCTATATTTCAAACATGAATTTTGCAGACATATTGATCTGTCTCTTCCTTCTCCACATGCTCTTCTGAGCAGAGAGAAAGAGAAAAATAAACTGTTATTAAAAATACATTTGAAAGATTTTCAATTTTTACTCCAACATGTAAAGAACCAGTAAGTCATCACTTACACTTTCACAACAGAAAAAATGCTGAACAAACTGAAAGTCAACAACATTTCTTAAATTCTTCTGAGAACTGAGGTCATAGTACAAAATGACCATCCTGAAAACTGGAGAGAAAGATGAATGCAGAAAATATGGATCAGTTTACCCTAAGCAGAAGTTGTGGGGCCCCTGAAGAACACCTAGAGAGTAACCTCAGCAAACTGCTGGAAGCTGAGTGTGATTAGTTTGAGGGTTAAAAACTCTTGGGGACCTAATGTAAATCCCTGCTCAGTTTTGTGGGTTTCACCTCCAGGAGCTCCAACAAGTTCTCATAGACCTTTAATAATAGATGCCAACCAAGTAAAGGAAAAGACTTCTCTAAACTTGGGGGAGAGGAAATTACAGAACTCCAGTTCTCTCTAGACTCTCTGCTTCAACTAAGCGAGGACAAAAGCTGAGAAGCTCTTGTGAAGTAATAAACCAGTTCCGCAGGTCTGCTATAAAACGAACACTCAAATATAGGATTATAGAATGATCTCCCTTCCACATACACCACACTTTATCGCTGCATTAACAGGCCTCCAAGGTATTTATTTACTCAGTTGAGATGAAATCTTATGTCCACACAATAATCTGGACACAAATATTTACAACACCTTCAGGTATAATTACTTAAAACTGGAAACAACCAAGATATCTTTCACTAGGTAAAAAAGAGAAACTGTGGTACATTTAGAATGAAATATCACTCAGAATGCTCAGTCCAAGCTGTGATAAGACATGGAGGAATGTTAAATACATATTGCTAAGGGAAAGGAGTTGGTCTGATAAGGCTACAATAATGTGTGCGTCTGACTATATAACATTATAGAAAGGCAGAACTATAGAGCCAGTGGGGAAAAAAAAAGTGATTTTGATATTCTCTGGGAGATAGGAAAGTGTTGGGGAAGAAAAATAATTTTTTGGTAATTTATCTTGAGTATGTAAGACATTGGATTTTGATAATTGTTTTTAAATATGAAATCTAAGGCTCATAAGGCATGGCGTTAAAGGATCAGTGAAACAAAGAATTGGCTAAAATGTTCTGTATAAGAAAATAATAGAATTTAGAATATAGCAGGAAGAAATGTGGGTGAATTTGAGGAATACAGGGAAAATCATGATTGAATCAGTAACATGACAACTGAGGAGGAAGAGGGCCTGCAGAGAAGCATTGAGATGAGAGATTTATAAAGGTGCCACTGGATAGAAGAATTTGAAAAGCAGAGATGGTTACATTATTTGCTTCATGGTGCTGTAAAGAACCACCTTCCATTCCCTCAAATATTCAGGCAATACTAAATACAAAATACAGCTGATATGAGACATATTTGGGAGTTATTTATATATATTGGGCTACAGTTTATTTTACCCTGTAATAACAAACCAATTTCAGTTAATTTAATACACCAGCACCAAAGAGAAACTATTGTGTTTTATAATAGCTTTATGAATATTGACATATATGATATGACAATTAATGTTTTCAATATTATAGCTTTTAACATTTTGTATGTAAAAGCTTTTGTTACATAGGTGGGTTGCAATTATAGACACTTCAGATAATTTTAGCACAATGTGCATGTTATTCTTCTCCAATTTACTAACAATATTTCTGTGTTTTATTATGGAGGAAAATCTAGATCTACTTTTGTTATTGGACTAGAAGAGTCCATTGGCCTGGGCGGGTTAAAGGGCAATAAGGTATAAACAGGAGCTTGGAGCAAAGAAAGTAAGTTGAGGAAGTGACCTATGCCCAGAGTCACGGGTGATTAGCTCACAAAACTGGTTCCCTGATGGCTTTCGGTGGAAGGGTTATAGAGGGGAAAATCATTAATCATGGTGACTATGGGAGTTAGGGTCATGGTCAGGGTTGTGGTCTCTATTGATCGGTCTGTGCTAGAGTAGTGGGTAGTTGATCAGTGCATCTGGTCCCAAAGTCAGGCATGGAATTGCTTCACCTGGTTTCACTACTTTTCTGAAACACAACTGAGGTTTAGATGTTATCTTTAATGGTAACTCCGCTCTCTGTGGTCAACAGATCTAAGGCTTTTTCCTAAGAGTATTTGATACAGACCAGAATTTCAATGTCTTGCGGGCTTAATGATTATGGGAATTATCATGCAAGAGAGGAAGCCGGTGAGTCAGGGTACTGGATGAAGCTAGTTTGCATCAAAAGGAAAGGTTTGAGCAAAAAGGAAAAGAAGACTCATGGTCATGGGCAACACAGCATGGTGATTGCTGGGGGGAGGGGTGTTTAAAGGGACTAAATGAAAATGGAAAAAATACAATAAAGATTAACTTTAAAAAAAGAAAGGAGAAAAGGTCATATTAAAGAAATGAAGTTTCTGTGCTATTACACTTTCATTAAGTGAAAAGGGCAAAAACTCTTTGAGAATGTAATGAGTTTGTTTTTATTCCAGAGGTGGCTGATTTAGGGATAAACAAGTAGAGGTGGTTTATTTTCCAGTATACTAGAGTGTTCTTAGTATCTGTTTCACTTGCCAGACTCATAGGGTTACATAGGGTTAAGTGAAGATAGCGAGCACCATTGTGGGAAAGTAAACATTGTTTATTCACTCATACCTTTAGGATTATTTTTCTCCCCCCAAATAAATTGTTTTTCCCCATGTTCATCCGTCACACTGTTTTTTTATTCTTATTTCAGACCTGGTTGTATATGAAACCAAGTAAGAAATGAAACTGCAGGCTTTAGGATTTAAAAATAATAGCAATTTAATTGATTTTTATATGGAGTTTTCAACTCAGAATAAAGCCTCCTAATATATTTCCAGATTTTATAATTAGGTGACAGCTGGATTGTGAAATATCCAATGCCAATTAGCAGATACAACTTTCATAAGAGAATAATTGTAATAAATCTTATAATTTCTAAGAGAATTTTCTATACTTATCTCCAAAAACTGAAAAACACTTGTCTATGTACTTCAAATACTAGTTGGTATTTTTAGGATACAAGAATGCTTGTTTCCCTAGTTAAGCTTGATTTTTTTAAGTACACACACGCGCGTGCACACACATATACATATATTCCTGTGTGTGTATATATTCATATGCATATGTTTGTAAACCCCTCTTAATTTAGAACTATATATTCTATCCATGATTTCCAACTGGTATGCCATGGCAGATTGTTGTACTGGAAGAATTTTTAAATCATGCAATACCTGACTATTCAGGGGCACTGACATCTTTTCCCTTAGATTGTAAAAACTTACAACAGTCAACACAACAATAGACAGTTGGTGTAATTGAATCAAAATTATATCTATTTTTTATGTCAGATCAGGAAAATTGTAAAATATTTTTTGGTGTGCTACAGAATTTCAGTGATTCATTAATGTGTGCCATGAGATGAAAAAGGTTGAAAATTGTTGTGCCATATAATTAAGATTTTCATTACCATGAGGCTGTCACTCTGCAGCATCTGTCTTTGGAATATGTGAAGTACAAATTACTTGTTCACTCTTTGCTCAAGATAATTATAATTGCCCTTGTGAGGTACCTAAGTGACTACGGGAAACAGAAGCAAAGGTCAGTGTGTGTGCATCACATACAGAAATAGTGAGAGCAGTGGTAAAATGTGTTTGGAGAGATTAGCAGAACCTTCTAGGTCATGCTAAGAGTTAGTACTATTGTTTTCTAACTATAATTTAAAAATGTACTGAAGGATTTTGAAACTTTTCATGCTTAGGCTTTGAAAGATTTGTGAATTTTCCATGTAGTGATATTTGATAAGAAACTGAATACAAGGGCACAGTGCTTCGAAGGGGTGAGGCAAACAGAGATAGTCTTATCTGAAGTCCTGGGAGTAATTAGTAATTCCCAAAGCATAGTATTAACAGTGACAATGCCACTCAACTGAATAAGGCATGGGTTTTTATTTTTAATTCACCAGCAGAATTACTATAGATATCTGTGTATCGATCCTTTCAATTTTTAAATAATCACTCTAGTCTCAGAGTTCAGATTGCCACAAAGCACTCTCTCTGAATTATCTGTCCTGTGTCTATGTGTAATTTATATAACTTCCTCAGTTTTTTCCCCAAATAATTATACTTTACACTGAGGGACTTTATACTTAAATTATGGTGGAAAAAAGAGCTATTAAAACACAAAGACTGCTGATTCAGATGTCATAGAGCTCATAACAATGGGTTGATAAAAAAATGCTCCAACTTGCATAACTTAAACAACTTGTGTAGGGTGGAAGACAATTTCCTCTGCCCTTCTAAATTCTTCTAGAGTTATCAGGCTGGTCTCATAATCAAATTGACATGAGCCAGATTAACAGGAGAAAAGAACCAAATTTAATACATACAGATGGGAACCCCACACATGGGAATCAGAGACCCCACATACATGAGAGGTGCTGATGCAGAAAGGAAAATGAGGTATATGTGACATTCTGAGCTAAGGATGAGTGAGGTTAGTCATGTTGGGGCTTCAGAGGAGAGAAAGATCATTTGCAGCATGATAAGAAGAGCAGATATTCAGCAACTAGATACTTGTCCTGCCCTAGGTTATAAAAAGTTATTCCTGGTGACAACTGTTATTATGGGCAAGGCCTTTAATTTTAATTCTTCAAGGGAAAGGCAAAAGTTTTCATGAGTGTGTAGGGTCTCAGTTGTCTATGGTTCAAAATAATTCACAGGCTAAAGAGACACATGCCTAGGAGGACTGTTCCGAATGCCTTCTTATAAAAAAAGATTTTATTTATTTTTAGAAAAGGGAAGAGAGGGAGAAAGAGAGAGAGAGATACATCAATGAGTGGTTTCCTCTTGAGTGCCCTCTACTGGGGACCTGGCCTGCAACCCAGGCATGTGCCCTGACTGGGAATCAAATCAGCGGCACTTTGGTTTGTAGTCCAGCACTCAACCCACTGAGCCACACCAGCCAGGGATGAACTGCTTTTCCTGATTTGAGGGAAAGAATAGTCAATTATAGGTTGACTGACAGGTATTAATCTCTAAGGAATACAGTCTACCATGCAACTTTTTATAGATCAGAAATTTTCAAGATATATGCAGTTTACATTATCACTTTAAATTTCTTACTATAGAGATTTATATTTTATTTTAAATATTGAATATTGAGTTTAATTTTTTTTAAATCATGGAGTTAAAAAGACAGGTATAAATGACATATTATACTTTAAGGCACTTGCTTAAAACCAATTAAATACAAGTTGACCACAGAGGGAGGTCAGAGACTAGGAAAGGTTCTACTAATGCTATGGTAGGCAACCTCTGAAATCCTCCCCAATGATTTCCACTGCTGATGTTTGTCCCTAATGACTGATATTTAGCAAATATAGTACAGGAAAAATAATGTCATTTCTGATATTAGGTTATAAAGTCTATGCCTTTTGTCTTAACTTTCTCGCACTGTCCTTGCTTGCTCAGAAGGGAAGTTGGCTGTGATGACGTGAGCTGCCCTCCAGACAAGGATAAGACAGAAAGGCTCCAAGGCCTGCAAACAGTCAGGTGGATGATCTTATAAATGGATCTACCCCAAGTCAAACCTTGATGAACACCGCTCTTGATTGCAGCCCAGAGACAGAGTACCCAGTTAAGCCACTTCTGTATTCCTGACCCACAGACACTGTAAGATACTACATTTTTGCTGTTTTTAGATGCTAAATCTTGGTTATGCAGAAATATATAACTGATAAAATTGGAAATGCCCTGTTGGTTTCAAAATAGATTTTCAATAGACATTCCCAAATAAATATAGTTTAAGAATGATTTCACTTGATTAACTTAAAAAGAAAGTATAGTTATATCTATCTTTAGACATGTGTCAGTTTCCTTGGCTTCCTCTTTTTATCATTCAGAATAAGTTTGGTGTAGATGTAGAGAGAGACAGATATAGAAATATAGAGAGTTATAGGTATATATACAGATTTTTTTCCTTCCATCATGCCACTTGCCCTGCAGGGTAGTGCATATTGAGAATTTGATGTCTACTCATCATAGTAAGAAACCAAGGTTATTAATTAAACACTCATCAGTCTCAAATATTTGAGTTGTACAGCATGCCAGAGAAAAAACAATGCTGTAGAAGATCTTATTTTAGCAATTAAATATTTGGGCCCAGACTCGGCACATACCTGATAACAGCAATTCACTGATCAGAAATAGCAGTAGTAACTGCACTCAACCAAAATGGGGATAGTATTCACAGTCTTATCATAAACAAGAATGGATTACAACTGGAAGTACTTAGGGGCAGCATATGGGCTATCATGTTATGAAAAGCTTCATGATACTTTCCCAATATCAGTTTTATATTGTTTTTTTATTTTTTTAAAGATACATTGGAAGAGATCTACCAGGCCTTTTTTGGAGTATTCTAAACATTCATCGGAATTAGTTGAAAAGCTGTGGCCCATTGAATTAAACTACTTTTCCCATAATTTCTGATGGTATTTTCTACCATAGATAAGTAATTCATATTTAAAGAATATTCCAGCACATATCTTTTTTTTTTAAGTGGATACCACGGTTGTGTGTGAGTAGCCTTGGAAATAGATATGGTGGATATCTTCAAGTCATTCCATCTTTTTTTATTCTTTATTCTACTTCATCTGTGCAGGATTTCCCAGTAATTTTTATGTTTGTTTTATTGTAAATCTGCACTTACCATACTGTATTGTTTCATATTTTGTTCTGATTGATTCATTAATTATGTATTGAGCCTTTCTATATTTTGACAGCATTTTCTATAGATGGGAATAAAATAATAAAACAAACTTCCAAAATTCCTTGTCCTTAAATTGTACATCCTCACAAGGCTGACTGATAGTGAACTAATGAAAAGTAAAACATACATTATGTTAGGTGGTGATGAATCCTGCGAAGAAAAAAATAAACCAGGAAGAGTATGGGAAGTACTGAAGGCTTAAAGAGTTTGCTGACATTTAGGTAGAAACCTAGAAAAGACGAGGCAATGAATGAGTCATGAGTATACAAAGAAATCTATGAGAAGAGCAAGTGTAAAGTCCCTGTGACAGGAACATCTAACCATGTTATTGGTATTGTAAGGACATTTGGAAAGGAAAGAGTGCACCAGGGAGAGAGAGGAGTAGTTAATATCTGACAGACAGCCAGTGTCTTGTTTATATTGGACATTATGTTTCATTGTATTTATATTTTATTATCATTGTTCAGAAACTCGTTAGAGGAGATTGAGCAGTTTGATATGCATAGTCTTATATTTTAAAAATATGAATATAACTGTGGTACTGAGAATAGATAGTGGGCATATAATGGTAGCTAGAGCACATTTTGTGGAAGTGATGGAAGTCATAGAATGTTGTTATATTATAGACATATTTTAAAAGCAGATTTATTTTGAAAGATGGGTTGTAGAGTGTGAGTGATAGGAACAGTCAAGAGATTTCAACATTTTTTACCTACCCCACTGAGAAGACTGAAGAGGAAGGGATGAGAAGAGTAGGTATAGATAAAGAGAATAAGCATTTGGATTTTTTGTATGTTATGTGTAAGAAATCAATTAAGTATACAAATGGAGATATTGAAAACTTTGGATATATGCATCTAAAGTATAGAGGAGGGGTATAGCTGGAGACCAACATTAGTGTGTCATATGTGTATAGATTATTGTTAAAGCCATAAGAGTAGACATCATTACCAAAGAGTAAAGTGAATGAAGTCAGAGATGACAAGAGGTCTAAACTTTAAGCCTTAGGGAATTCCAACATTTGAAGATCAAGGAGATAAGAAGGAACTAGCAAAGGACACTGAGGGGAATGATTAATGAAGCAGGAATAAAATTAGAGTGGAATATCCCTTAGCCAAATGAAAATAAAATCAGTAATCAATTGTGTTAATTGCTGCTGGCCAAATAAGATGAAGACTGAGAACAGGCAATTAGATTTAACAACGTTGAGATCATTGGTAACCTTGACAAGAATGGTTTCAGTGAAGCTGTGGGTTAAAAGTCCGATTCAAAAGAGTTAGTGCATGAGTGGCAGGAGAGCAATTGGAAAGGACGTAGAAAGAGTGATGTAGTCGCTAAAAGAGTGTTGAGTGCAGAGAAAAGAATTAAGATGAGAAAAATTAAACATATGTAGACTGGCTAGAGAGATCCTTCAGTAAGTAGGAAAGGATGATTTTATTGCAAAAATGAATATACTTTATGGAGAAATAACAGCAGAGAAGGCACAGATGCAAAGGAAGAACAAGTGGTACTGTGATAATGGGCTTGCAAGGTTAACAAGGTTAACAGCTGAAAGTGAAAAGATGTTTGAAGTTTGTATGTAGATGAGATGGTGTAAAATATTCATGTGAATTAGTGGGCTTGGAAAATGTGGGATGGTTACTTGGCAGTACTAAGGACAATTTGAAGTGTTTAAAAATATACAATGAAGGTAGATGGCATGCTTGTGAGTATTTTTTATTTAGTGTTGGGATTTGAATTTGTAACCTCAGTTCACACATTTTACCCAATGTTCAGGTGCAGAGTAGGAAGAGGGTAGGAATTATGAAATTTTGAGGTTTTTGCTAGGTAGATGTAATGCAAGTAGATAGTGACAATGTAGTTGAGAACATAGTGGGAGTACTTAAACAAGCACCCTGGGGGTTCATCGTAGAAGGAAAGGAAGCAGTGATAGGAATCAGATAAAGGAAGACAAAGAATCCAATTAAAAAATGGGCAAAGACCATGAACAGACACCTCTCCAAGGAGGACATACAGAGGGCCCAGAGACATATGAAAGGATAGTCAGCATTACTAGCCATTAGAAAGATTCAAATTAAGATCACAATGAGATACCACTTCACACAGGTCAGAATGGCCAGCATAACCAAATCAACAAACAACAAGTGCTGGTGAGGTTGTGGAGAAAAAGGAACACTGGTGCACTGTTGGTGGGAATGCAGACTGGTGCAGACACTGTGGAAAACATTATGGAATCTCCTCAGAAAACTAAAAATAGAACTGCCTTTTGACCCAATGATTCCACTGCTTGGATTATACCCTAAGAATCCTGAAACACCAATCCAAAAGAACCTATGCATCCCAATGTTCATAGCAGCACAATTTACAATAGTCAAGTGCTGGAAGCAACCTAAGTGTCCATTGGTAAATGAGTGGTTCAAAAAAATTATGGTACATTTACATGACAGAATACTACACAGTAGTGTTATGGAAAAGATGACTCAGAGGAGTTTACGAAGTGGGGTTTATTCATGCATGTGGACCCAGAGGAGAAAAAAAATCCAAATTCTGGGCAATGAGCTCAAGTTGGAGGCTTCTTTATATGTTTGTTACACAGGCAGAAGGAGGAGGGAAAGGCGTGCAACTGCTAAAATAGGGGTTAGTGTACGAACTTGAGATAACTGCTTATCTGGGAATGGCTGCTGTCTGGGAACAGCTGCTGGTCAGCTCCTACCTAAGAATAGCTACTGCTCAGCCATGTCCTGTCACAGTAGAAAGAAAGAAGGAGCTCTTACCCTTTGCTACAGCTTGGATGGAACTCAAGAGCGTTATGCTAAGTGAAATAAGCCAGGTAGAGAAAGACAAACACCATATGATCTCACCTATAAGTGGAACCTAATCAACAAAGCAAACAAGAAAGCAAAATATAACCAGAGACATTGACATTAAGAATGAACTGACAGTATTCAGGAGGGGTGGGGGGAGGGCATAATGGGGGGAAGTGGGGAGAGTTGTCAAGGAACATGTATAAAGGACACATGGACAAAGCAAAGGGGGATCTAGGGTGAAAGGTAGGGATGGCTGGGGTTGGGGGGTGGTGGAGAGAAAATGGAGACAACTGTACTTGAACAACAATTTAAGATAAAAAGGAAAAGAAGTAGTGAAAAATTGGCATAATAAATGTATTTTAGTCACAGATGGTCAAATAATTTTTGGAGTCAAGATACTAGCAGGAGTGAGATATAAAGTTAGGAAGTGCTAGTTGGAGAGTGGCATGTTTGTGTTGAAGATGGTGGAGTTATGTTTAAAGCTACCTCTGGTATATGTATCTAGTAAATGGTTAAAGCAGAACAGAGGACAGGATCCAGGGAGCAAGAGAAGTCAGGTACTGAGATGACATTTCCAAATGTGACAACAAAAACATTAGGGAAGCCCAGTACACAACTTTGTCCTTAATTGTAAAGTTGTATTTAAAGATATCTTATGGCATAATGACCACTTGGGCTGGCTTCAAAGCCAATGCCATGGGTCTGAGGGACATGCATTAGCCACTTAATCTCTCTGTATATAATTTTTCCCACCTGTAAAATAGGTTAAAAATCACATTTAATTCAGAGTTTGAGGGTGAGAAATGAAAAAAGCTAATATGATTGCTCAGTATTTATGAAGCTCTCAGAAAATATCAGTTATTATTTTTATCATTGACATAATGTGTCTGAATGAGTTTAGTTCATATAGTGGACATTCTGAAAAGAAAATAGGTAAAGGCTATTTGTTCCATTTTAATTTCTGAAAACGCAGGCCTTTCTAATCTTAAATTTTAACAAATAGAGATATAATAACTTCAGAAATATTTCAATATTATTCTCATTTGCAAGTGTTGAACAATTAATACTCTAGACTTGTTAATTTCTCCCATATATCATAGAATTTCTGAAGTAAGCTAAATATCAAAACGGGAAAAGTTGGTTTTGGGAGTGAAAATTACAGTTATACAATAAGCAAAAACAATCTGCAATAGGGATTGGGATAGAACACATAGGGTGAGTTCTGCATAGTTTTCTACACTACTTGATATAATAACATATAAAGATTATGTGGTTGGTTATTTCATTATGCATTTCCTTGCATGGGCTTAATTTTTCTAAAATAAGTATTCTGTTATTTTCATAAGACCCAAATCTCTTCAACTACACTAAATAATTACCATTAGAATTTAAATGTTTCAGTATTCTAAATTGTATACTTTTCTAATAATGACTTCTAATTCCAAAAGTCCATTGAAGCAGTCTAATTCAAATAAATAAGAGTTTATATTTTCATATAGCATATTTTAGTATGTTACATTGATATATAAATTATCAACATGTAGGAAATTTCCTTCTATAATATTTGCCTAGGGATCTCAAAATTTCAGCCCATGATTGACATCATTGCTGCATAAGTTTTATATTGTAGAGTTTATTAATTGAAAGTTTGAGTTGCTCCTAAAAGTATATTTTATCTTTCAAAGGGAAAAATTATAATAAAGGAGTGTTTACCTCATAGAATATCCTAAGCCTCCAGGATATTTTATAATAAATCTCAAAGACCACAAAAAGGAAGGAGCTGATTCATTTTAATTATTGTTAGCAGCAAAAAGATATGGATATTTCCAAAGGCAAATAGTGTTCTAATCAAACTGAAACAATCATATTAAATCTAATGTCAAGAAAATCAGAAAACACACAGTGCAGTTTAAAGAGTACCAAGATAATTTTTTAACAGGAATTGCAGATATGATTTAGTAAAGGATCCAAGTAAATCATGTTCTAAAACCCTCCCAGTGGAAAAAAAAATATATGGGTTAAGATATTGAAAGTTATTGGCAAAGTAAATATTAAAAATTTGGATTTCTTTAATCACCAAAAAAAAAAATGAAAGGCATGAACATCTTAAAGAGTATTGCACCTATTACCATCCAAGGAAGTTGCTATTATAAACCAATATACATATTGGTCATTTGAAAACCTTTCATTTCTGTTAACAGATATATCAGCTGACACTAGAATTCCTGTTCCTGGGATACTAAAATGTATATTTTTACCTATGTAGTATTTTTGCTTACTAAGGATAACATCCAAAGTTTAACTCAGCACAGGCTTAGCTAGAATGACTAGATGAAAGTCATTTTCATAATAATGTGCTACTAGTATCATCATTATTAATCAATAATCAGAGAATCACCTAATTTTTGTCTCCCGTATTATAATAAATGATTAAGTCTCTTTGAGTCTACTTTACCTCTATTCTATAGTTTTAAATTATTTTATATAATTTTGTTTTTATTTTTAATAATGGTTTTAATTGAAGATATATATTTATATGTAAAATTATAATAAAATGCTTATAATGAAAGGAACAACATTTTTCCATCCCCATCCATAATCTTGTTCCTGTAGACATTACTCTAGTGTTGATCATGTGGGCCTTAAAAATATGCTTTACACCTAGTTGCCACTGCCATTTCGGGGCAGTTATTGCATTCCTATAATGTCAGCTCATGAACAGTCCAATGGCACTGTTATGGTTCCTCTTCTACCCTCACCCTCTAGTATGTCTATATAATAATATTTGGAAAAATAAGTGGTAAATACATTTTATAATAATGAAAATGTTTTATCATTGCTGAGCTCATTGGTATATAATGAGTTAATAATTCCTTCTTTTCTATGTATTTCAGATTAGTATGTATTTTATACACCCAAATACAATTCCCCCCCGCCCAAATAGTTGCCTTCTGGTCTCTTCCATTTTATATCCAAATTGAATTAACTCCACCAAGCCTGTGACATAGCTCTTGTCAAAGAACTTTCTAAATTGGATTAACTCTTGACAATTATTGGTTTAGACCCTTATTTTGGTGAAGTTTATTTCTTCATTGTTTCCTTGGAAAGAATTTATGATGTAGATAAATTTTGAGATTTTGTATGTGTGAAGATAAATGTATTGGGCCCTCCATACCTTTGATTTATTTTAGTTGCTTATTATATTGGCAGCTTTCTAGCATATAGTAGTGACACAGAGAAATCAGATGCCAAACTGAACTCCATAATTTTGGAAGTTTATATTATACTTCCATATAGTATATTTTCATTTAGTATATAGGAATATCTATGGGATTTTGAATAATTTATGTTTCTTGTTTTTAGAAAGTATTTGTTAAATATTGGGCTTTCTAGTTTGATTTATTACACAGTTTTTGCCTTTTTTTCTGTAAATCAGTAATTTGTAATTTTTTTCAGTAGCAAAAACACATGCACAGATATGTACAAGAAAACTAAGTAACAGAATTAGGAAATGGAACTAACTGAGAGGCAGAGCATCTGATGGACTTAGAAACAAGAAAATTTGAAAATGTCCAATAGGGGTTTACTGGAACGTACCATGAGCCAGGTGGAAAACAGTAATGGAAGCTGGGAGATGCTTTTGCCAACCTCAGCACACACGTGAGTGCAAGCAACCTGACATGGCGTCTCTGGCAGCTGAATTGGAACTGCCCCATCAACCCTCAAAACTAACAAATAAAGTATGTTTTTGGTAAAAAGTCATTCTAAATGTCTAGAAATCCACACTGAGCAGGACAGCAACAAAAGGAGCAAGCAAAGCCAATCAAAGATCTAGATGAAAGGAGGGTAACAGCAATGGGAAATACCATCTCAGAAAGCACAAGTGTATATTATTTTTATCATTTTGCTAGGACAATGGAAAATGGAGCATTGGAGTCAGGGAGCTAGAAAAGCAATGCTGATTTGCCCTTTACACTAAAGTTTCAGAAGTGTTAAGTTCACAGTGAAACATACTATAGAAAAAATCATGATTGAATCACATAAAATATGGTTTAGTATAATGTCCTTTCAAAAGTGTAAGCACACAGTTAAAACTGCCCTCAAAGTAGATGAAAATTTGAAGTTGATACTCTAAGCAGATCAAAATAAATTAAGGAAGTTTAAAAAAATTAAAGATCAACACACATTAAAACTAAAGATATACAGAAATTAGATAATATTCCTAAGGAAAAAAATGAAAATAAAAGAAAAAATTCTCAGCAAGACTGAAGCACAAGGAACACAAATATATATAAAGGTTAATGCCTTAGAATAGGGGTGTCAAACTCATTTTCACCGGGGGCCACATCAGCCTCACAGTTGCCTTCAAAGGGCTGAATGTAATTTCAACTCCTTAGTTGTTAAGGAGTAGTTACATTTATACAGTCCTAAAATTACATTCGGCCCTTTGAAGGCAACTGTGAGGCTGATGTGCTCCTGGTGAAAATGTGTTTGACACCCCCACCTTAGAATGAATAGAATGTGAAAATGAAATAATTGAAAAAATTAAAAATGACAAAATAATTTCTGATTACACGACAAGATAGGCAAAGAGCATCAAACTTGTATATAATATAAAGAAGCAGAAACATTGCAGAAAATATACTAAAATTTATAATTCAAGAAAAGTATCAATATATATATATACATATATATGTAAACACATAAAACTATATGAAATGGGCATGAATACCAGGGAGTAATGAACTAGATTGAGCATAACAGAGAAAACTAGCAAAATTCAGGGGGAAAAGCCTTTAAGCATGTAGACAAAACCCCCAAAATTACTATTAGTAGAAAGGAAATAATATTGAAATCAGAATTTTAGATAGAAATTCTTATGATAAAAGACAATACAGAAGCATATATAAGATACACAAAAGAAAGGTCATGTGCACTAAAAAATGTAATGAATTGCTTACCACCATGTGCAGGCTACAGTGACGTACAGAAACCCTGGGAGTCCCTGCCAGACACAGGGGGAGTTACTCTCACTTTCACCCCTGACACCCACTTCCTTCTCCTGGGTTCCACTACAGGCATCAGGTAATAGCAATCTACCATTAGAGGAAATTGGGATGTTAGAGTTGCAGGCCTGAGCTATTAGAGCTATGTTAATGTTCTGTTTGTCTTTAAGGCCAAAGCTGGGGCCTGGTCAAGAAAGGACTTAGCAGAGCCTGGCTAGAGATTGGCTCAGGAGAGAATCTTAATCAGTATATGTAGAAAATCATCATGTGAGATGGAAAGTATAATGTAACAATGAGGAAGGAATAAATAATTCTAAAACTGGTATTAGAAAAAGTAGACACCTTTTAAAAGAAAGAAATAATGACTAACCAAGTCTTTATTATAAATATTCTAGTCTGAGGAAAATTATGAATATTCTAGTCTACATGAATTATGTTAAAGTCTGGGTAAAAGATAGGAAAGTACTTGATTTAAGAATGTGGAAAGATTTTCTTAGAATATGCTCAAGGGAAAAAATGAAATAAAATTATACATGAAGAAGAAAACTCAAACATGTAATATTTATGCCAAGGAAAAATTAATCATAAATTATAAAAACATAAAAGATAATCTTTACTTAATATAAATGACAACTCAGATTTTCAAAACAGATAACACTAAAGTAAACCAATTAACATTATTAGTAATTGGAAAAAAGGTAGAATTTTTTTTCCTTTCATATTAGCAACTATTTAGAGCAGGAAAAAATAGTATTCAATAATGATCAGAACCAGCTAAAATTCAGTGAAATAAAGAGCCAGACAATGGTCACGAAGTGTAAATTGCTTGGAGTAACAAACTTTCACATTTCACTTTTCATAATCTTGTTTGAGGAAATAATTACGGATGAGTTTTTAAATATTATTATAGCATTTTTATTAGTAAAATGGGGGCACTTTATGTATATTTTTATGTAACAAAACTCAAATAACATTATGCAGGCATTTAATGATGTGTTTTTCTATTATTAAAGACCATTCTTTACCATTCTTTTCAGGCTTTTCCTCTAGGGCTGGGTGTCTAACGTTTTACTTTCTTGACTCTGTTAAATGTCACCTTAAAAGAAAGGCTTTTTTGACCACTCCATTCAGAAAGCACAGCCCCTTTCACAGTCCGGCCACCCTTTAGAGCCCTTCCCCTACACTGCTTTCTTTACAAAGAGAAAGGCACAGAAAATTTATATGCCAAGATATTTTATATACTTACTTGTTTATTATTTATTTTTCCAATATAATGGAACTACTTGAAAATAGAGATTTTCTTTTATTCAAAATTGTAACTCAATGCCAGTAATTATGTCTAATATGTGGCAGTTTTCAGTATTTATTGAACAAATGAATATATATGTATATGGATGTAGTAAAATATCTTATTAATGACTATTCTACAGCTTACCTTTACCAGCTGTCTTTAAAAAATCTGATCAACACTAAATATCTTTTTAAATTATGAGAAAATGTGTACATTGAAGATATTTTAAGTGATATATACTCATCAGAAATGACACAATTATGTGTCATTTTTAATATCCACATCTCCATTCATTTCCAAAGAAGCAAAAAATTTACATTTACAATTTAATATCCATTTGCCTAGTCAGCTATGTGTAATTTATTTTTAAAACATTACTCCAAATTGACATTAATATCCCAAATATATTTTTATCCACAAAAATTCGTATCCCACAAATGAGGTCACCTGAAACCAAAGTGTAAAGCTCAGAATGAACTGACTAAGGCTGTAGGGTACTGTTCCTCTTTTCTAACTCCATCAGTGTCAACAAACATCACACTCATTTATTTTGCAAAATGTCATTTCTCAGAACAATCCTACAAGTGATATGGGTTGACTAAAAATTGGTGTATTATAATTGATTAGCTTATACATTTTCCTCTCGTAGCCATGGTCAGTCCTGACTATTCCATACCACGTATGAGTTGCCCAAACATTGCTTTTTGTCAATATGACAAAACTATTGCATTATGTAATTTATAGTGATACAGATAAATCTCTAATCTTAATAACAATATGTGAATATTTCATAAAAATCATTCTATTTTATTTTTCAGATTAATGAGATTATTATTTATTTCTATAAAAATGATCTATGTGCCAAAAATACCTTTAAAGATAGAAAACTAAATTATTACCAATTACTTTACCAGCCAAAGAAGAAGATGGGCAGAATGAGATTAGTACTTCCCGTCAATCTAAAAGGTCAATGGCCAAGCCTGGAGTAAATTGTAAAATAAGCAGTTAAAGGACGTAAGATATTTCTTTATATAAAGTATTCCTGGATATAAGATATTCCTGGATGATATTGGGTTGGCCAAAAAGTCCATCTAGCTTTTCCCTACAAGTAAGACACATTTTTCATTTTCACCAATAACTTGATTGATTTGGATAATTTTAATATGTTGGCTATCTCCCACTATTGGCTTCTAGTGGGTAGAGGCCAGGGGTGCTACTGCTATACATCTTCCAATGTGTAAGACGGGCCCACAGCAAAGAATTATTTGGCCAAACGTCAATAGTACCAAGACACTTTGCAAACCACTTTTGACACATTCGATCCGTCACAGCACCTTCTCCATACACTGCACAAATCTTTTTTTTTGTATTTCAGTTGAGTTTTTACCTTTCTTGAAATAATAAAGCATAATATGCCAAAAATATTTCTTATTTTCTTCCATCATCAATATTAAAATGCTACACAAAAATTCACCAATATGATGTGTTTTTTTTTAAATTCCCACTGATATGACCGGTGTCACAATACCATCTAACACAATTGTTTCAAATGAAGTTAAAGACAGCTAAGCACTGCTAGAGCCATTGTACAGAAAAAACTTAATGAACTTTTGGGGCAACCCAATATACTGATACCTCATAAAATCTGTTATTTCCACAAATATTTATAAATACCTACTTATTTAACACTATGGGAAACTTGAAATGGAAAGTATCATGTATTTCAGATGCTACAGCTACATATTTATGGGATGTCTATGAGTCTACATCCCTGAGTGTTTGTGTATTGTCCTTGCCATAGACAGCTTCCTTGAGTAATATTACTTATTTATTATGTAAGCCACTGAGATGAGAGTGCGAATTTATTACTTCAAATATTTTAACCTCTTCTAAAAATATGAACATTTCAATGACAGATTGTCATCTACTCTTAAATGGTTAAGGAAAGAGAAGCTGTAGATGCAAGCAATCCTCTTAATTGGACAATCAAAATTTATAATACAGAAAGAGTTTCTGCTATGCACTCCTGTATGTAGTGCCTGAGTAAGTTTATCTAGACTCCTTTTGTGAAGGACTTTCTGTTTTGATTTTTGTATCTAGAATACAGGCTCATATTTGAAAATTTACTTATTACCAAAACTGGTTTAATAATGTCATCTGTCTTCTTCTATTGAAAAACTTAAATCCATATTCAATTACACAAGAAATTTTTCATTGTTTAACTGTGTCATTATCTACTTATTCTTACTTATACATTTAAAAATGAATATAGATCTTCTTATCTTAGGTCTATAGTGATCTCATCGTACTCAAATAAATTTCAGAAAGCTGGTGATTTTTCTTTTCCCTTTGTTAATGAACTGATACCTTTAAAAAGGTGAATCTTATTAAAGAATATAATTCATTTTGCTTTTTATTATTTAAAATTTTTCATCCTTTATTTTTTTAACTGCTAATAACTTTTATGCCCTGGTGCTATTTCCAAAATGTTTAAAATTCAGGATCACTGTCTCTCTCTCCTAGTTCTATGGCATAAAGTTATTGACTGAAGGAAATCTAAGATCTTATATCCCCTCAAGTCATGTTTTTTAAGTCATAGTACCTTTTTATGGACATCTCTGTATACTAAATACATACTTAAACAGTTTATTAATCTCTCTATACATACATATAGGTTTATTATAAAATTGTGTATATATGTTTATAGATAGGTAGAGATATATAGATATATATTAAGTATATCTTAATTTCTGTCTTTTCCTTCTTCCCCAACACTGGATGCAACACTGAATTTAAAACAAGTTATTCATTAAAATTGGTATATTATGTTTTTTAGGACTTATTTATTTATTTACTTATGGACAGAGGGAAAGGGAAAGAGAAAGAGAAGGAGAGAAACATCAATGTGTGGTTGATTCTCACATGGTCCCCACTGGGAGTCTGGCCTGCAACTCAGACATGTGCCCTGATTGGGAATCGAACCAGTGACCTTTTGGTTTGCAGGTCGTCGCTCCATCCACTGAGCCACACCAGCCAGAGCTGTTTTTATTTAAACGAAAAAAATACTAGATTAACTTAAGGCATCATTGCTATCTTGACCCTAAATCTCAACATTCTACTCAAGCAAGATTCTATTGCCTCCTCTGCCAATAGATATAATGGGATATTTATTTGAGGTGGCATAAGAACTATTTCAGAATTTCCCTTACCAATCATCTTAAATCCATCCATGCTTATTTATAATTATAAGTCCTATAGTGATCTTCTAAAAACATAAATCATATTATGTCTCTACCTTGCTCAAAACGTTCCAAAAGCTGCCTAACACTCTTGGAATGAAATCTAAAATCCTTGTAATGGTTTTAGAAGGCAGTCTTATATGATACAATCCCTGACAATTTTTCTAATTTCCAACCATATGATATGTATTTGTATATTCCAGATTACTTACATGGGAGTTTTTAATCTTCAAACATGCCAACCTGATTCATGCCTTAGAGCCTTGCTATTAACTGTTTTCCTTACATGAAGTTTCACCCAAATTTCCCACTTCCTAACTGGCTAATTTGTTCACATTATTAATATTTTTGCTTATGTAAGAAACATATATAATGCTTTTTTCATACGTCTTCTTTACCACTTGTCTTCAACTGCTTTGGCTACTGTAATAGAATTCAATAAGTGGAATCGAATCAACAAAACAAACAAGAAAGCAAAATAGAACCAGAGACACTGAAATAAAGAACAAACTGACAGTGACCAGAGAGGAGATGGGAGGGAAGATAAAGGGGGAAAAAGGCAAAAGGGTCATCTAGGCCAAAGAGGAGTAGGACTGAGGGTGGGAGATGGGGGTTGGTGGGGTGGGGGAGAGTGGTGGGGAGAAAATGGAGACAACTGTACTTGAACAACAATAGAAAAGAATACAACAGGAAGGTTTAAACAACAGAAACTTATTTTCTCACAATTCTGGAGGCTGTGAATTTCAAGTTCAAGGTATTGGCAAATTCATTTTCTGGTAAGGAATATCTTCATGGCTTACAGATGATTGCCTTCTTCCTATGTCCTCACATGGCCTGTCATCGGTAGCTGTGTGAAGAGAGAGACAGAGCAAACTCTCTGCAGTTTCTTTTAACAAGGACACTAATACTATCGAATCAACACCCCACCCATATGACTTCAGTTAAACTTAGTCACTTCCTTGGAGGCCCCATCTCCAAATACAGCCACACTGGAAGTTAAGACCTCAACATATGGATTTGGGAGGACACAAATATTTAGTCCATAGTAGCACTAAAATAGTATACTATAAAATATTCAGGATTGTACCCCTTATCCAGCTGAATTTAAACTATATAAATTGGTACTACATATTTGTTTCCTTATTTATGAAATCTCAATGCAAACAGACATATTTCATATCTTAAAAATTCATTTTCTTAAGATCTAGTATTTTGACAAGTATTTATTATTTTTTAGAATAACTAAATGTTTTAAGGACAAATAAATTCACTACTGCATAATGATGGAGAGAATCAATATAATTTAGGAAACAGATGACAGAATATGATGTTTTTTTTTGTACTTGGGTACTTCTTAAGCCTGTGACTTTTCTTCTAATTAAAATTTATGTTAATAAATATCTGCATCTCTGTTGGATTTTGTAAATTGATTGGAGGATTGAGGATATAGTCATATTCCAAATAATTCATATTTAACAAAAACATTTTTATTTTTAATAGTCGATATTTAAAATATTATGGAGATTTTACCCATCCTTATACATGAGATCTAATAAGAATAAGTGAGTTGTGGAAGCTCCCCTTACTCCTGTTACAGAGAGTTTGTATTGCCCAAATTTTTATTTAAAAACTTTTCTAGGCCCTGACTGGTGTAGCTCAATGAATTGAGCACAGGCTGCAAACCAAAGGGTCGCTGGTTTGATTCCCAGTCAGGGCACATGCCTGGGTTGTAGGCCAGGTACCCAGTGGGGTCACATGAGAGGCAACCACACATCGATTTAAAAAAAAATAAAAAGAATAAAAACTCTTCTAAGCCTTGGCTGGCGTAGCTCAGTGGATTGAGCGCGGGCTGGGAACTGAAGTGTCCCAGGTTCGATTCCCAGCCAGGGTACATTCCTGGGTTGCAGGCCATAACCCCCAGCAACCGCACATTGATGTCTCTCTCTCTCTCTCTCTCTCTCTCTCTCTCTCATCTCTATCTCCCTTCCATCCCTCTCTAAAATGAATAAATAAAATCTTAAAAAAAACACTTTAAAAAAACAAAACAAAAAAAAACTCTTCTAAATCTTTAAGCAACTTTCTACAAAACTGTATTTCAGAGAGTCGACAATATATCTCCCTTGATGATTATAGGATGAAAATAACCTTATATAATTATAGAAAGTACTTAAAATGCAAATACCTTTTGAAGAGAGGTAACAGTGAAATTATTTGAGAGAAACAATGTCTGAAGCAGATTTTGTAGCATTTTACAGACTGGAATACTCGTATTTTCAAAGAATTTAGACACTTTTAGACACTTTTTAGACACTTTTGATTGGCTGTTTTGTTTTAGTTCTGGTGTTGCATTTGCTCTAATTGTTATGCATTGCCTATATGCGCAAATTACAATGATGTTTTCTCTTAACTTTTCTTCTCACGTAGTATGAACCAAATTGATCAATGCAAATATGCATATGTGAACCTATTTTTCTTCCATGACCCTAAAATGCACTCACTCGGGCAGAAGTTGATTGGGTTAAATCATTAGAATAGAATAATGACTTCTGGTATGATTATGGATTCCTTAAATCCTGTGATAGTTTCATCGCTTAGTCCATTGATTTCAGAAAACAGCTTCCAGTACTTAAACAAAGCTACATTTTCAGTGGATATTGGAAATGATGTCAAGGAAAGCCACTCCTCTAAGCATCACGTTTAACCTTCAATACCTCATTATTGACCAGACACTGGCTCATTCATTCAAATTACTTAATTGAACAATTCAAGTCCAGGCATAGAGGAGACAAATTAATTTAGTAATTGTCAATAAGTTGACATTCTCTTGGAGGCTTTAGAAACTTTCTACAGTTTTTCACTAGTATTCATATGATCCATTTTAAAACTCATCATTAGGTAAAGATGACCTTATTTTGCTTTAAATTATGTTTTCAAACATTGTTTACATTTTATGTTAGTTTAATTATTTTCCTTGTTAATGAATTAAACCAATTCACCTTGTGAAATTTATTTTGGTTTTGTTATTTTATAGTGTGGATTCATATTCACCTTATAAGCCGACATTTTTACAAAAGTATTCAATTTAACCTTGATGTCAAAATTTCAGAGGATAGATAGTATATTAAAAAGCATAATAAAATACTGTTCATGTAAAACATTTAGGAAAAGGAAATTAATTTTTGCAAATCTAATTGAAAGATAAGTAAAGCATTTTCCCATTCCCCAGTTATAAAAGGTATAATCTCAACTGAAAAAGTGGACTTCTAATGTAATCTATACTAAGATAGAGTACAGGCGTTTTCCAAATCTCTTTCAGTTTTTCTTTGCAGACCCTTTGGTTTTAGTCACAGAATTAAGAAGTAAAAAATATTTTCCTTTTTGAGAAGAAAATTATTTTTTTATAAAAGTGCTTAAAGTTAAAGAAAAGTAATCCATCATAGTTTTCTCATATGAGATCTGTCCAGGTTTCCAGCTTTGTAACAGGAAAAATAGAGACATTTATTGTATCATTTATTGTCTCTAAGAAGGTACAAGATACAAGAAATGTTGTATACAATACAATGAGGCCACAGTTGCCTTCAAAGTAGGCACCTTGGGACCTCATATAGTTCTCCCAATTGCAATCAGTTACTCCATCATATTTTCCTGAACCTCATCAACAGTCTGAAATCTCTTCCCTTTCAAAGGGAAGATCAGCTTTCAAAGGTGATCTTAGCTTTGGAAAAAGCCAGAAGTCACATGGTGCCAAATCTGGGTTGTAGGGCAGCTGAGTCACCTGCGTGACTTGATGTTTCATCAAAAATTCTGCACAAGACGTGATTCTGAGTGGGTGCATTGTTGTGATGAAGCTGCCCATCACCAGTTGTCCATAGCTGTGGCCTTCTGAATCATCTGAATAGTTTCCACAGAGGAATATCCAAACTTGACACAAAATTTTGTGCAAATTTGTTGCTCTCCCCACTCAGTTATTTTGAATGCGATGGCCACATGGCACACATGCTCACTCTTGCTGACTAATACAGTGAAGTCATCATTGCTCATGCATGTGCATACCAGTCCACTGTCTTTGGTTGCCAAGTTGCATCAATGTCATGCAAACCATTCTTGATGTATTAACAATGGCTGGACTTTTTCTGGACAGACATCATATGTCAGTTTTAATTTGTCTATTAACTCTCAAAATCATGAATTATATGACCTTTATGCTTATACATTTAATAATTTCCTATATCCTGTATAAATAAAATATTTTATATAAACTATACAAATAATTCTTTGAGCATTTGGTAGTGTAATATATGGCAAATTTAATTAAGTATGAAGTTATAAAATAAAACATAAAAAATAAATATGTTTATATATTTAAAGTATTAGTAAAAAATTCTAGCAAATAACTAAAATAAGAATGGCACAATTTTAAGATTCTCTGACTATATGAATTATAAAGTGTTTATAATTTTATTTAAAGGAGTACATGCTATATTAATAATTTTATATAAATATCTTATAGATTGCAAAGAAATCTATAGTGACAGAAAGCAGGTGAGTGGTTCTTGCAGAAATGGGGTGGGAGATGAAAAAAGGTTGATGGGAGAGATTACAAGAGATATGAAAAAGTTTGGGGGACGAACTAAATGCTCATAATGTTACTTAATTTTGGTGATGGTTTTGCTGATGTAAACACATGTTAAATCTTATCAAATTTAAATAAGCCAGGCAGTGAAAGACAAATACCATATGATCTCACCTTGAACAGGAACCTAATCAGAAAAACAAAGAAACAAGCAAAATATAGTGAAAGGCACTGAAATAGAGGACAGGCTGACAGTGACCAGAGGGGAGAAAAGAGGGAATTTCAGGGGAGAATGGGAAGGGTTTACAGGAACAAATTTAAAGGACACATGGACAAAATCTAAGGGGAGGGTGGTAATGGGAGGGAAGAGGGGAGGGTTGTGTGGGTGGGCTGGAATGGGAGTAAAAGGAAGAAAACTGTACTTGAACAATGATTAAAATAAAAAAAAATCTTATCAAATTTTACATGGTAGATTGGTGCCATTTATTGTGTATGAATTTTTTCTCAATGAAGATGTAAAAATATATGTACCATAATTGACAGAACTAAATGGAGAAATGAAAAAATCTATAATCAGATTGGGAGGCTTTAATATCTCTCAACAGTTAACAGAAAAATAGATGATACAATCAGTCACATATAAATGATCTGAAAAACTATTTTTGACTTGGGGTGATGAACACACAATGCAGTGTATAAAGGATGTGTTGTAAAATTGTGAACCTTAAACCTATACAACATTGTTAAATAGTGTCATCCCAATACATTCAATACAAAGAAAAAAAGAAAAAATATTTAACCAAAATGACCTAATGGAAATACAATGAATATCACACTTTAGGAAAAAATGACAGAATACACTCCCATTTACACACATAATATTTAGCAAAAATAACTGCTGGCCCAGATGATATCAATAGTGAATTTTTATAAGTATTTAAGACAGATTTTATATCTATTTACATGAATTACTCCAGGGAATAGAAAATAAACACTTTCCAAATAGCCACATGAAGCAACAATAACTTTAATTCAAATCTGACAATGGTTTACCACAAAGGATTATTATTTGCAAAGTGAATAGTACTCAAAAATCACATTTTGTGTACCCATATTAACACAGTAAAAAAGTGAAAATTTATGTTGCTATCTTAACAGATACAGAAAAAAATCTTTTAACAAACTTTAATGCCCATTTGAAAATATTTTAAGAAGTTGGAAAAATAAGAATAAAAGATAATATTTTTAATTATTTTATAGGTGGAATGACTGTATATGTAAAAATGAAATTTCAGAGATATATCAATTAAATATCACTAGAAATCATAAACTACTTAGGAATAAATTTTAGAATCTTCTGAAACTATACATTCAAAAGCACAAAATATTATTGAGGGAAATATTGGTGAATAATTAAATATATTAAGGGATATTTACTGCTCTTGAATGAGAAAATTCATAGATTTAAAGATGGCATTCAACTTACTGGTAGTCATTGTATTTTTCATTGTCAATAGATCTTTAACAAGGGCTTAAAATTTTTTGGTACAAGAATGCACAATGGGGAAAAGATTCTCTCTTCAATAAATGATGTTGGGAAAGCTGGATAGTCACAAGCAGAAGAATTAAATTAGACCCTTATCTTACACCTTTTCTTACAGAAAAATCAAGTCAAATGGATTAAGACTAAGTTCAAGACCTAAAATAATAAAACTTTTGGAATAAAATATAGGGAAAAAGCTTCCTGAAATTGGTTTTAGTAATGAGTTCTTGAATATGAAGCAAAAGCATAGGCATTAAATGCAAAAATAGGCATGTGGGACTACATCAGATTAAAACCTTTTGTATAACAAAAAAAAAACAATCAACACAATGAAAGGCAAACTATGGGATTGTAGAAAATATTTGCAAACCATATATTTCATAAAATGTTATTATCCAAAATATATAGGAACTCCTACATCTCAATAGCAAAAAAAAAAAGAAAAAAAAAACAACAACAAGTAATCTGGTTTAAAAATGGGTGAGGACCTGAACAGACAGTTCTATAAAGAAGGTGTACAAATGACCAGCAGGTATATGAAAAGATGTTTGACATCATTCATTATCAGGGAAATACAAATCAAAACCAAAATAAGATATTATCTCACACCAGTTAGGATGGCTATCATAAAAACATAAAATACAGTAAGTGCTGGCAAGGATGTGGAAATAAAGGGCAGAATCCTTGTACACTGTTGGCAGAAATGTAAATTGGTGCCATATTAAAAATAGTATGGCAGATCCTTACAAACATTAAAAATAGAACTATCATATGATTTGGTAATATCCCTTCTAGGTATGCATACAAAGGAATTTAAATTAAGATTTCAAAGCAATATCTGTACTCTCATTATTCACAATAATTAAGACATGGTAGCAACCTTAATGTCCATTGGTGAATGAACAGGTAATGAAATGTACATACTATTCATATGTAATGGAATATTATTCAGCCTTAAAAAAGAAAGAAATCCTGCCATTTGCAACATGGATGAAACTGAAGAACATTATGCTAAGTGAAGTAAAGCAGGAACAGAATGACAAATACTACTTGATACCACTTATATGAGGAATCTAAAAATGTCAAACTCAAAAGCAGAGAGCACAGTGGTGATTGCTAGGGGCTGAGGGGTGAGGGAAATGAAAGACATTAGGCAAATGGTGCAAAGCTTTAGTTATGCAACATGAATAAATTCTAGAATAAATTCTAGAAATTCTAGAAATCTTGTGCAAAGTTTTAACTATGCAACATGAATAAATTCTAGACAACATAGCACCTATAGTTAAAATATTGTATTATATACTTTAAAAATTGCTAAGAGGTTAGGTCTTATGTAAAATGATTATTTATTTATTTATTTTTATTATTTACACTGTTACAGATGTCCCCATTTCTCCCCTGCCTTAACCACCTACCCCCTCACTTGCTCCCTCTTCCCTCTGGCCCTCATCGCACTGTCTGTGTCCATGGGTTGTACATATGTGTTCTTTGGCTAATCCCTTTACCTTCTTTCATCCACTTCCCCTCCTCCTGCCAGTTGTCAGCCTGCTCCATGTACCCATGCCTCTTCTTTCATTTGGTTCATCAGTTTATTTTGTTCATTAGGTTCTTTCTACATATAAGTGAGATCATATGGTATCTAACAGTAAATAAAGAGGATAGGAGGAAACTTTTGGAGATGATGGATATATTTATGGAATATATTGTGGTGATGGTTTCATAAATGTGTATTATTTGCAAACTCATTAAGTTGCATACATTAAATGTGCACAGCTTTTCCCATGTCAATCATAGCTTCATAAAAGTTTACAAACATAGATATTTTTTCCTTAATGCCTTTGCCTTTTCACCCAGCTCCCCAACCCCCTATTTTTCTTATTTTTATTTTTTTAACATCAATGTATTTATTATTATTAAATTAGGACTTAATAAACCCAATACATATTAATATATTTTAATTTTGCAGTTTTTATTGTAATATGAAAAATATATATGTAAGCTATATACAAAAAGTAAACAGACTAAGGTCTATTGGGGTCCTCAACAACCATTAAGAGTGTAAAGTTATCCTGAAAACCAAATGTTTGAGAACTGCCAGCATAAGAAACTGTAAATCTTAATGCTATAATTGTCCATTGACCATATATCTTAATAGTGGCAGGTACACAAATAAATGGTGTATATCATTTCAAAGAAGTGTCAAATATGTGTTTCATCACACACATTGGATGTAACATTATATTTAAAATATTTAAAAATCAATGTCATAGAGTTAGCCTTTTTCTAATACGTTTTTGAAAGGTTTAATTTTCTGTGCAAAAACACATAGAAATAAGGATAAAGTTTGATAGCATTCCAAAACACAAGTTAAAGTCAATATGCAATTTATTAATTATTTTTAAATGGCAAAATTGCTAATATGCCAGGTTTTCCTGAAATATTTAAGACCATGTAGATTTCATAATTTTGTTTTAAAAGCATTTTATTATGCTTTGGCTTGTCAGCAAAGCAGCTGGAATGCTATTAATTATTTCACAGAATATTGCTTTTAGAAAGAAACCTATTATATAATATATTCTCCCCTTGAATGTTTTTACTTAATTTCAATGTAGTGATTGATGGAGAATATTTTTGGATTCTTGGTATTACAATAATTTGAACTGATAATCTTGAGAGCCATTCACTGCATAAGAATCAAGTATTTAGTCAAAGACGCTAAAACATCTGATATTTTACTTACTACATAACTAACATTACTAAGAATAAGTATTAATAAACAATTGAATAAAATGATTTGTTTTGATATTTTTGCAATGGTATCAATATTTTAACACATCCAGAAGTAACCATCCATCATTTATCTGATAAAGGCAGTTAATAATTACAACACAATGGTATCCCTTTCTCAATATAATTTCCCAAATAGAACAAAATGCTAATGTTTTAACATTTGAATGCACATAGCATGGTAAATTTGAGTGGCAATTTCATTATTGACATAATTGTAGCAAGTTGTTTAATAAACAACTCAATTCTTGTCCATCTAATTACTTACACAAATTTGGGAGATGAGTGTATCAATAATGCACCTGAAATTAAGGGCAAGAATGGCTACAAATGCTAAATAAAGTCAATATTGTCTAGATTGGTTTGATCCCAAAGTTGAAATTTTCCCAAGAAAAAGAAATTGTGAGGAATATCAGTACTGAATTAAATTTAAATGAAATTCTATTTAATTACATTCTCAAAATTATGCTATAGACATATTTATAAAGTGAAATATCAAAATATTATATCTCAATTGTTAATATATTAATAGAAACTATTTTTTCAAGACACATAAAACCCTTACAAATTAATATTATTTAAATTGAAACATTAATCTAAAGACTTAAAATAATTTAAACTATATAGGTGTTTAAGCACAGATATTGATTTCATACTAAAATATGAATTTTATATTTTCTGTTTCATTTATAGACTTGCTTCTTTTGTTCTTAGGACAATAGATAATAATTTTGGAAATTAATACTTTAATTTTAAAATATCATTTTAAATTGAGGTTTAATATCTTTAAACTATTTACTAGTATATGCCAGAAATATAATACTGAAAATATATTGCAATATTTTCTCTGTTTATCTACAACACATACTTATAAAATTGCTTCAGAGAAATATGGTGCATGAAGGTATATAGAGCACAGTACAGAGTAAGGCAAAGCAATTTTTTTTTAATTTGACATGTCTATTTATTTGCAATATGATTTTTCAATTCTTCCCTTACACACCTCTATTAAAATACTGCAATGTTTTATTCAAACACTGCACAGTAAAATGATGTCATTTGTCAACTGCAAACACAAAATTTGGGTCAATAAAATAAAATTGAGTGTTTTCTATTAGAGTAGTTATCCAGATGATCCAGGATATGATTATATTGATTTTTAGATTAACACTAAAATAAAAAGTAAAACAATAAATTTAAAAGCTCAAGGATTGTGTGGCTGTAAAATAATACCTATATAAGAAACACTATTCCAGACAATTCAAATCACTACATTGTATTTTTGCCTAAAATTTCCAAATAAATATAAGTACACATTGTGTTTTGGAGATATTTTTTTTTACATTTCTCTCTTTGAGTTTACACTATAAAAATTTTACTACAGATTTCTTATTTCTCCAAATTTCCTGGAGGAAAGTTAATTAATTTATCAAGTATTTATTGAGTGCCTATATAACCCTTAGTACCTTGTAATATTAAACTATTAAATAATTTAACCACCTAGTCTAAACTCAGCCCTAGAAATCTTTTAATAGTTTTGACAGCTAGAAAGCTATCTCGGACTCATCATTGTTACTTTGAAAGGATAATTGTTCTGTGTCTGCAGACTTCAAGGTCCTGAGTTTTCTTTCAGGACAAAAGCTTTTGAAATTTAAAAATTAATTTTGTCTGTTTTCTCTGATAGCATCTCTTTCATGATGTAGTAAGTATTAAACAGTCTAACCACTTTAATATCTGAGGAGAAGAGTGCATCTGAAAGACCAAAACTGGCAGTTAGTTTGTGGGAAATAACAGAAGAATGTATCTTTTGCCTTGTGCATATAAACTATTGTAGAACATGCATAAACAATCAATGTATAAAACATTCTCTCTACATTTATTGATTTAATATATTAAAATAATTAAAACTATTTTCAAGTACTAGTTACCTAGGTTGCAGGAAGATTATAGTAGCACTTCTGTTTATACATATATCGTATATGAATGCTGAATATGAAGAACATCTACCACAGATTGGTCAGAAAGTTTCCACTCCCCCATATTGTATTTGGAAATAGAATTTAGCCCATCAAATGAAGGAGAAAATTTCTTCTCTCCTTTTATATGATCTGACATCTTGACATATTGACATATTTTAACAGATAGTAAGTATGTTGTTAGGGTGACATTGTATAACTTTCAAGTCTGGATTTTGAGAAAACCAAGGTTCTGCCTTTGCATCTTGAAATGCTCCTTCTTGGAACTTATATATCTGTCTCAGGAAGCCCAAGTGTCCACGCTAAAGGATTGGCATGTCAGAGAACTATCTCAGTTGAGCTCCTAATCAGCAGCTAGCACCAGTGCAATAAACTATTTTCATGGAAAAAATATTTTGGAAGGTCATTGTATATATCTATGTTCCTTCACTATTACCTGCCTCTTATCACCCATTTTAAACTACATTACTTAAACCAAATATCAGGAAACTACAGCCCATGGAATTATGGTTTGAATGGTATACCCCGAAATGGTATGTTGGAATCCTAACCCTCAGTACCTGTGAATGTAACCTTATTTAGAAATAGGGTATTTCATAAGATGACTTCATGCTGGATATGGTGGACTTTAATCCAATGTTATAAGTATCATAAAAAGATAAGAGACACAGAAACAGAAATGGAGGGAACACCATATGACAATGAGCACAGATTGGAGAAATACAACAGTAAGCAAAGAAATTCCAGGGATTGCCAGCAACCACCAGAAACTGGGATAGAGGGATGGAACTGATCGATGCTCCTCAGAGTTGTCCAGAAGGAACCAACCCTGTTGATCCCTTGATTTCAGACCTGTGGGTTCCAGAACTGTGAGAGCATAACTTGTTGTTTTAAGCCACCAAATGTGCTGTCATTTGTTATGTTAGCTCTAGGATACCCACGCTGGGCCAAATTCAGCCTACAACCTGTTTTTGTAAATAATGTTTTATTGCAATGCAATCAGTCCATTTCTTTCTGTACTGTCTATGACTGCTTTCCTTTTACAAGGGTAGAGTTGAAGTATTTCCATAGAAATCATAGGGTCTGCAATTTTAAAATATTTACTATGTGACCCTTTAGAGAAAAAGTTACTTGACATCTGACTTAAAATACATAGAGGTATTTTTTTTTTTTGCTGTTGAGTTTTGTAAGTTCTTTATAAATTTTGGATATTAACCCTTTATCAGATGTGTTGGCAAATATTTAGTAGGTTGTCTTTTCATTTTGTTGATGGTTTCCTTTGCTGTGCAAAACCTTTTTAGTCTGATGGAGTCCCTTTTGCTTTTTGTTTTGCTTCCCTTGCCTGAGGAGATATATCAGAAAAATACTACTATGAGCAATGTTGGAGATTTTACTGCCTATGATTTCTTCTAGGATTTTTATGCTTTTGGGTCTAACATTTAAACCTTTAATCCACTTTGAATTTATTCTTGTGTATGGTGTAAGGAGGTGGTCTAGGTTCATTTCTCTGCAACTATCTGTCCAATTTTCCCAACACCATTTATTGAATAAACTATAGTTAGTCCATTATATGTATTTGCCTCCTCTGTCCAATATTAACTGACTACAAGGTATGGGTTTATTCCTGGGCTCTCTATTCTGTTCCTTTGATCCATGTCTCTGTTTTAATGACAGTACCATGATGTTTTGATTACTCTGGTTTTATAAAATAGTTTGACATTAGGTAGCATGATTCCTCTGTGTTCTTCTTTCTCAAGGTAACTATGTTTGGGGCTTTTTGTAGTTCCATATGGAACTTACAAATGTTTCAAGACTGCACAGTCCCTGTCCGGTATTCCTTAACTCTGTGCTTTGGGCCCATGGACCTTATGCCCAATATTAATTGCAATTCTACCACTCTCCTGTTGTTACCGCTCTGTTACTTTCATGGAGACTTTCTCCACTGTTTCAAAAAACACATGTGATTCTGAACAAATATAAGTATTTTGAATTAAAAATGGGGGAATACTTTCTCAAAAAAGGTAAATTTTTGTGCCCCTTGGGAAGCACAAAGATAGTTCAACTAATTTTTTAATATTTAACTTCACTGAAAATTCTCAGCTCCTTGAAACACCTTAGAAAATTATTTTAAAACACATACATCATGCACTTACAACCAGAAGCCAGGTAGCATCTCTTTGTCCCTTAATGCTTAAAATAAATCTTAAATCCCAGCAGAAGGACAGTAACCTCTCAAATATTATTGCATATTCCCCAGAGCTTGCATTTTTATGGTTTCTTGCTGACTCTGACCTGCTGCTTTGTTAAATTAATAAAATGTAGGGATCATATTGTTTTTCACTTGCATTGTCCTGCTATACTTTTGTGAAATTTAGGCCTTTTATTTTCTTTTTCCCCCACACAGAACACTCACATAATATTAGTTTGCATTAAAAGTTTTAGGGAAAAAATGGAAATTAAAGTTAAATATTTTAACTCCGGTCAATTCTTCCTCATTTTTAAGTTGTGAAATGTGAATTAGTGTTATCATGCTCCATACCTTCTTCACTTAAGAAGTCATTAAGATACTTGCAAATATAGCTTTCTCATATTTGGCATAATTTTGAAAATTTATTTTCATATTTAATTAATGGCTCACATTTTCTCTAAATTGTTGAGCATTACTTAATTTTAGATAGATACAAAACTAATGTATCCAATAGTAGTCTCTCCCCATGATCTAAAGAAACATTAGAATAGATAGATGTCTCTGTTTTGTCTTTTATAAAACAAACAAAAAAACAAACCAGTAAACTTTCTCAAAAAGGTATAGAATGGCACCTTCTATACCAGGTTTTAAGTGTTGCCTTGAGTGTACTTGGTTGAAATGTCTCCTTTAGTATTCTAGTTATTAATTCACGCTGAGCAGTGGGGGATTTACTCTAATCATAGTATGCAGTCTAAATTTCTCTCTAAGGAAAAGATCACCTATTAGAATATACTAATTTAAGTTCCAGTGTCCACTGATTAGGCTTCCCAGTGTTGCATGGCCATGCACTGCTGTAGGAGAGACTGAGAATGTATTGCAGTAGGGCTGCCCTGAAACTATGTTAGTATTGTATCTTCTCAGAAAAAATAATGAAATGAACAATGGTAAATATTAAAACACTGATTATTAGACTTATAGATTTCAGAGACATAACTGAAGAGAATCAAAAATTTCAAATATTTTATAAGGGAGAATAATGAATCAAGTTTAATATGGCATGAAGAATGGAAAAAAGAAAGTAAAACAAGAGTTGTTTCATATATATTTGTCCAAGACAGGTTTCAAACATTTTTTTCTTTAAGTAATCAATTGGGTTTAAATACCAGGTTTGTTGAATTCTAATTCTTATATATGTTTGCTACCTGTCATGCAGGAGTATTTTGTTTGTTCATTTTAAAGGAGTGGGGATCTAAGCTAATACAATTACATTTTAAAAAAATGCATAGTACACATAAATGTTCATGTTCAAAATCCTTTGAAGAAAGTTTAGGGGGCTTAGTTTATTATAAACTCACTATAAGACAAGGGCAATAAGATTACCAGAAATTCTGTATGCACTCGGAAACTACCTCATGAATAATATCTAGTTTAAAAGATATTAGGGTAACTAGCCAACCTACACGGAAGGAGGGGCAAGGCTCAGTGGTTATGATTTTCTTAAGCCACACATTCTGATTTGAGAAAATACAAACTGTTTTCATGTTTATCTCACATTTCTACTTTAACCTGCCACCACTTCTATTTCAATGACTAAATGGATTTAATCATTTCCAGAAAAGTTAAATAAAATTCAATGATTCTTTTCAATTGTTTTTGGTTTAAAGTTTCCCAGCCCACTCACTCTCCTTTCTTCTCCCTGGGGCTATTTCTGAGTGCCTGGCTCATGGCAGCTCTGCAGCATTGTGGGAAGGGTTGTGAAATGTTTAGATTTAGGTCAGTCCTATTCTGTTCTCTGAGACATAAACTATTGGTTTGATTTTCAGTATTGCCTCCCCTCTGGTATCTGCTGAGAGAACAAATATCCTGCCGGCTGCTGATCTCAAAATCTGGAAATTGTGGAAATTTCAATCTTTAGTCAGTTTTAAGGACTGATCCCATTACCTTCAGACCATGGCTTCTTTTTTTTAACTACTTTTAACTATTTTTTCTGCCTTATTTGGAGTAATAGTGAAGGTTATACACCACCAAACCATTAAATCTTAAGAGAAATTCAGACTCATCTTATACAAGGATTTTTTTTTTGCTCCTGACCATTTATTCTCTTCTGTGAGGCATGGATTCCAGAGTATCAGATGACCCATACCAGGTAGGTACCACTTGGATGAAAAGATTTCTGTATTGCTGGATTTTTCAAATTATCTTTGAAGTCCATCCCCCCCCCTCAAAAAAAATAAAGTGTCAGTCATGAGAATAGAGATATTTACATTTGGGGGTAGGAAATTTATTTTCAATCTTATAAGTTGTGAATCTTTAATGTTAGTAAATTAACCCTTTTGGCAACAACAGGTTAATTTGGGGAAAGATGACTCAGTAGAAACAAAAGTAGTAATAAAACTACGAGGACCTAAAATATGATTTTAGTGAATTACATAGTGCTGAATCAAAGACAGCTTTCTCTTCCTTGGGGGGCTTATTACAGATTCATAAATAATTTTCTCATTCTTTAAAAATGTTTTATTTTCAAACAAAAATAATACATAAAAATTCAAGTTTTGTAATTCTTTACAACACAGATTTCTAGAGTGGGGAAGATAAATTATGTGCATTCTTATAAATTAATTGAATGAATCCCCACTTGTGTTTCTGAAAAGTACATTGAAGACTACATCATAATTACTAAGATGAGTTTTGAAAATTTCTGTCCCTGTGTTACGGAAAAGACGACTCAGATGGCCTAGGAGTTTACGAAGTGGAGTTTATTCACGCATGTGGACCCAGAGGAGATAAATCCCAAATTCTGGGCACCGAGTTTTAGACTGGGGCTGATTTTTATTCTTGTTACAAAGGCAAAGGAGGAGGGGGGAAGAATGCAGTTACTGAAAGCAGGCATACAGGAGCAGAAAGCAGGGTTAGCGTACCACCTTGAGATGACTGTTTATCTGGGACTGGTTGCTGTCCAGCTCCTATCTGGGAATAGCTACTGCACAGTAGGTGCTGTCACAGTCCCCCCTTTTGATGCTATAAGGTGTTTCTATCCCTTTAGCATCACCATATACTTAGCTATATGGCTGAGGTGCTGGGGAGGGTTGCAACTGCTGATACTGGTGTTGGTACTGCTGGAGGGCTACACTTTGGTGGCTGCCCTATGAGTCACCATGGCCTCCAGGTGTTGGACCAAGGTCTGGAGGATGCAGGGTCCCATATGCCTGACACCTCCGGGTCTGGTATCCTATGGTCCTGGATATCACTCCAGTCCAGTATACCTTCCCTCCCCAAGTGCAGAGGTATTGCTGTGGCTGAATGCAACCCAATGGCATGTCAGTGAAGGAGCTGAAAGTTGACCCTGGGAAATAGTAAGAGACCACTCTACTGCTGAGCATAATCCTGTGCCCGGGGGTATTACATTTGCAGGCTGAGGCTGAGACAGGGGCCGCATTTGTTAAGTGAAGCATACAATAAACCCAAATGCAGAGACCAAACAGAGGTAAACTATTCCTAGGGTGATCTGATCCTCGGGATTCCATTCTGCAGGGGTCACAGTCACTAGTCCAATCCCCAATACTCCTGCAAAGGTGCCACTTAAAGTCAGGTACCCGCAGAACAATGGTCCATTCCTTGGTGTCTTCTCTACTGGCTGGCATCCTCCAGTGCCTCAGCATGGGTATTCTAGGTGCAGGCCTACTCCTCGGGTCCTCAGGATCTGCTGCTGTTTTGGCCTGGCTGTAGTAGATCCAAGGGGTGACTCCTGCAACCTAAGCAATGCTAGCAGCAGCAAGTCCGTCCAGGGCAGTCTAGTTTCCTGGTAAAATTTAGCTAAGGTTTCTTTAAGAGTCCGGTTCATCCACTCTACCTTCCCAGAACTCTGGGGTCAATAGGCAGTGTATAGTTTCCACGTGATGTTCGGAAGTTTGGCTGTTTCTTGGACGATTTGTGAGACAAAGGCCAGCCCGTTGTCACTTCCAATGGTCAGAGGCAATCTATACCTTGGGATGACCTCTCTCAGGAGGGCTCGGGTGACTTCTCAGCTTTTCTCCGTCTTGGTAGGGAAAGCCTCAAACTATCCAGAGAAGGTACACACGATCACCAGAAGGTATTTAAACCCTCGGCTAGGCCTGACTTCAGTAAAGTCTATTTGCAGGTCTTCGAAGGGTTGTCTATCTGTGTGCTGTATCCCGGCCTCATCTCCAGGTGCCCGGCAGCATTGTTCTGAGCACATCTTATGCATTGTGCTGAGGTGGAAGCACAAAGTGCTGCCAGGTTGGGAAAATAAAAATACCTCTTCAGCAGATTTACTAGGGAGGTCTTGCCTATGTGGTGGGTGAGGGCATGGAACTGCCTTACTAGATTGCTAGCTTGCCCTTGAGGTATATATAGTCTCTCATCTGGCAGTCTCCACTGTTCCGCAGTCATCCACTACTGCGTACCTGGAGACTCTCCTGCCCTCAACCATATAGCTGCTCCCATCCATGTAGTAGATGACATCAGGTTGGTCCAGGGGCTGGTCCTGGAGGTCTGGCTGGCTGGCATGGACCTCTTTGGTTACTTCAAGACAGTCATGGTCCAACTCTCCAAGTCCTACTGGTAAGTAGGTGGCTGGATTGACTCGTTTCACAGTCTTAACATGCACCCTCGGGTTTCTTTGGAGGATGCCCTGCTACTGAGTCAGTCTAGAGTTCGACAGCCACTCATTCCCCTGCCCGGCAAGGAGGCTGTTCACTGTGTGTGATACATGAAAACTGATTTCTTGGCCTAGCGTTAACTTGTCTGCCTCTTGCAAGAGGGTCATGGCAGGAGCGACTGCCCTCAGACAAGGTGGCCAGTCGGTGGCGACATGGTCCAACTGCTTAGACAGGTAAGCCACTAGGTGTTGCCATGGTCTGACAGGCTGGGTCAGGACCCAAGGACTACCTTGTCTCTCTCATGAATATACAGATCAAAAGGCCACCCTGGATCTGGCAGTCCAAGGGCAGGAACATCACTGAGGTGTCCTTTGATATCTTGGAAGGCTTTCTCTTCATTTTCTCCCTATTCTAGGGGCTTAATGTCCAGATCCTTCAAAGCCTGGTAGAGGGGCTGAGTTCCACAGCAGCAGGGTGCAGGCTGGCTTTTCCTCAGGAGAATGAGCATTTTTCTCAGAAATCAGACGAGGTTCTGGAGGGTGTTGGCAACTCTGTCTTTTTCCGTCCATGCCCCTGATCATACCGTGAGTACTTCCGACAGGCCTGGTTGCTGAGCTCTGCACCTGGCAACACTGCCGGAACCCTGAGGGAGCCTGCAGGCCACTGGGGCAGGCGAACCCTACGGAGCACCGTGAAGGGCCATGACAGAGGACTGTGAGGACGGTTGTGGGGGCACTTCAGATACACAGCATGTGCCCTCTGCAACTCAACGTGAAGAGTAGGAGTGTGTTCAGGATGTGCTTCTGGTGTTCTTTCCCTAATTCAGCCAGGTGCTTCAGCAGCGTATGTGTTCCCTCCCGGCACCATTCCTAGGATGGGCCGCCAGGAGGAGGTTGTCCATGTACTGCAGAATTGTTAGGTCTGGCCCCCCTTAATGAGGGGCTTCAAATCTCCTGCTAGGGCTTCCCCAAATAAGGTTGGGGAGTTCTTAAACCCCTGTGGCAGTTTAGTCCAGGTCAACTGAGTCTTGACCACTGTGTGCAGATCTTTCCATTTGAAGGCAAAAATGGGTTGGCTGGAAGGTGCCACAGGAATGCAGGAGAAGGCATCCTTCATATCAAGGCAGGTAAACCACGTTGCTATTGGGAGAAGCTGGCTCAGGGGGGTATAAGAGTTTGGGACGACCAGGTAAAGGGTGATGGCTGCTTCGTTGATGGCCTGCAGATCCTGGATGGGCTGGTACCACTCCCATCCGGCTGCCATCATGGGTCTGGGCAGGTGTGGCCCCATGTCATGGAGCCAATCTTCCCCAAGCCCCCACGCAGGCATTGTAACTCAGGGTACCTGCCCCCTAGTCACATCTTGGGTAGGGGGGTGTCTCTTTCCATCTCCCTGGCCCAGAGCATGGCCACAGCTATTCAGCATATCTAAGTGACCAGCTGAAGGCTATAGGTATGTCAAATGACTATGCCATGGATTAACTGTAAAGCTGTTGCTATACAAAACAGCCCTGCATGTTCTTGCTCTGTGTGTCCCTTCCCCTAACTCATACCTGTGGGGGAAGGGGTAAAGACATCTTAAAATCTCCTGGATGCCTTGAATTCTGGACCCCATTTTAAAAGTCCATTTGGCCCCCCACCCCTTGGCTGCACCCTGTAACAACCTCTCATTTCATATATACATCCACTTTAAATTCTTTTAAAGGACAATGGACGAAGCTCTCATCTTCTTGTAACTACTTTCAGCTGGACATGGATATTGTCCTACCTACCCGTGGGTCAGGGGTGCCCTGAAGGGGGAGGTGCAGCATGGAGGGAGTCCTTCCTGTAAGGGGAAGGACCTTACAGAATCCTGGTCAGTTGGCTGTCACCAGAAAATCGCAGGCTTGGTGTCCAAAGACTGGCATTACTGGATCGTTGGCATCCTGGTCATATTCTGGAGATGACAAATTTGGAAAGAGCAGAAGGCCCAATTAAATCATGACCACTAAATGACAAAGGCAGGAACTTAAGTAAAAATGGCTTATCTGGAGGAAGGTGTACAAGGCAGGCTACACCTATCCAAAACTCTTGTGGTCCATTATGCTTTACTCGGGCTGAGGGGAATATATTAGGATTTTCCTCCTTTTGGATATCTGAACCCTTCTTGTCCAAGCCATTAAGACAGAAAAGGGAAAATCAGTTCTAAAGTGAAGCCCACAGATCGCCTGAACAGCTCACCAACCCAACCACTAAGTTCAGCCAAACCACTGAGTTTCAGGGGGTGATGATGAAAAATGGGCTCCTTAAGTGAGGCCTATATTGCAACCAATCACTCAGGTAATGAAGTCATAGGCATACATCCTATGAAAACAGAAGAACACACAGGTTAATTCACCCAATAGTTCCCAAACCAGTTTCTGTGCCTGTGAGACTGTCTTTTGGGAAGACATTCAGTTGCAAGGTCTTTCCTGCAATGATATTTAGCAATGGCAATTTGACAGGTACTCTGTACCTGTAAAGTGTACATCTTTGATGATATTACAAAACCAGTTTCAACTTTCAAATGAAAAGAAACTTTCAAGACAATTAGCTGCACCATTCTGATGTCCAATACTGAGCATTGTGATTTTCCTTGAACCACAATTTTTCTCCTTAAGATCACCCTCACTGTTATTAAAGGGACTACTTTGAGTCCCACTTTTCATTTTGACTGTTCGTTTGCATAAACACACCAAGAGCAGCCTGAATCACTTATGATCTTTAAGTCTGCTTTGCTGGAACTCACACAGGGAACTTTTAGATTGACTTCTCAGTCCACCCCTCGGGGCACAGAAGCAGAGCCACACATCTGCCATCTGGCTTTGCCTGTACCAGTTGTTTCACTCAGATCTTTGAGGTTTCCATTGTGCCCACAGGTTCCTTTTTGGCCATCTTTCTTGAAAGCAACCTTCATTCCTTCCCTGGAAAGACTGCCATGAACTGCACAACCAACCAAAGTACCAGGCTTTTCTCGTGGGCTTACACTAGCTTTGCAAGTCAATCCCAGTTCCTCAGGGCTTTCTAGTGATGACCAGAATCCATACATGCCTCCTTCAGGCGTGACATTGCAGTCAAAGTCTTGGTTAACAAAACCACTATTAGCAGCTGGTCTTATTGGTTTTATGCAAAGAAACCTTGTCTTCACTCACTCCTGCAAAATGCCAAATTCTGGAGGGATCAGGTAGGGAGAAACATACAAAGCATGAAGGAAAATCCTTTCCCTTCTGATATCCACCAGGCTTCTCAAAACCTTCACTTCCAGACATTCTGCAACATTCACAAACCCTCTATTCTTTCTTTCATACATCTTCTGACATCCACCAAGATTGCATCTCCTTATACCTTCTGTTACTAACTAACACCACGTAATTCCTTCCTAAAACTTTTACTTTTCCATTTATTTTTACAGTTTCCCACAGACCTTCTTCATTTTCATATCTTATACTTTATCATTTACTTTCCTATAGAGTGTGAAGTTTCAACCTTCCCTGGAATCCTCAGTTTCCTTTTTAGAGCAGATACAGAGCAAAATTCAAGACAAAGAGTTCCAGAACAATACACAGGTAGAAGCATTCTCTTGCACCAATGCGTCCATTTGTGCCTTGCAGAGACATGCTCCTTCAGGCCTGGTCTTTTGGCAGAGACATGCTGTTTGCCTCTGGCTGAAGCACTCATCAGCCCCAAATGACCATCCCTGGGTCCCAAGTGGCAAAGACATTCTCCCCAACAGGTTACAGTGACCTTTCCTAGGTCTTACAGATGACCTTAAACAGGTCTTCAAGTACAGAGGGTTTCTGATCGGAAACAACACCAACGGCAGAGACTTGCTCTTTCAGATCTGGTCTCATGGCAGAGACATGGCCCCCATGATGAATTCTCCCAATTGGCGCTGACAGACAAGGGAAGAGATTCTTAAGTCGCCCGCCTGACCTTTCCTTTCTTGAGGGATTTGAGTCTGTCTTAGCTAAGGCTGCCCATGTAGAATTCAGGTTAAACTCCCAGCCAGTATGCCATACTACAGACCGAAGAACCGCAGGTTAGGGCTCACTCATCATGCTCCATAGGCTTCCACCCATGGAGCAACAAACACAGTCATTCACACAAACACACCGAATTTATTACATTCCCACCCACCCGAACTGTGGGAACCCTGCCTGGGCCTTCCAGCCTGAAGGGTGATCAGTCCCTCCTTCTACCACAAAGGGTAGGCCTGGTATCAGGCTCCTGGTCCCTGGGGCTCATACCAGATAGGTGCCTTCCCATATTTCACCAGTTCGCACCCCAACAGCCCAGGTCAAAGAGTGATCTGGAGGCCAAGCCTGCGGAGCCTGGGATGTTCAGGACCCGAAATCACCAGGGCTCACGCGCCTCCTTATCACCACTGGGCCCCACCAGCCGCCCCACGGCCACCTTCACTGGAGGCAACAGCCTGCTCATGTGAGTTGCTTCCTGGTCAGGGAACCAAAATGTTACGGAAAAGACAGCTCAGATGGCCTGGGAGTTTATGAAGTGGAGTTTATTCACTCATGCGGACCCAGAGGAAATAAATTCCAAATTCTGGGCACCAAGTTTTAGACTGGGGCTGATTTATATTCTTGGCAAAGGAGGAGAGGGGAGGAATGCAGCTACTGAAAGCGGGCATACAGGAGCAGAAAGCAGGGTTAGTGTACCACCTTGAGTTAACTGCTTATCTGGGACTGGCTGCTGTCCAGCTCCTATCTGGGAATAGCTACTGCACAGTATGTCCTTTAACACCTGAACTCTTTTTCTGTGGTGATATAACATTTGAAGGGGAGCAGAATTTTTCACCCTAAATATAGCTTTTGGCATAATAAATTTTAAGCTGATTATTTTTCTAAAAAATACAGCACACAAGAGAATACCTGAAAACCAAGTAGAAGTTATCATTTTAAATGGAAATTTGTATTATAAGGGAAATATTTACTTGTAAGGGTGTTTTCCTGTCTGAATCAGGAAGAAGAGGGTGACTGAATATGTAGAAACTCTTATCAATGGAGAAAGCATGAACTTAAATCTGCATTACAACCATCCCTTGTTTGCTGGGTTTGGGCAGAAAATCTAGATCTCCCCATGCCTGACATCTTTTTTTGTCTTTAGCAGGAGATGGTATTTAAGGTAATGGCTTAGGTCCCTTGCATGTAGACAGGAGGCACACATGCTATGAAACTTCTGTTTGCTTTCCTCCTGTTAATCTGTCTGTTATTACAGGACAGGGGTTGGGTGCATCTCAGCCAAGAACCAAGAAGGCTAGGTAAAAAATTATTTTTCTTCTCCCACACACTCATGCCACCCACTCTCAGGAATATTCTATGTATTGTCTATCACAAAAATTATACTAGGACTGGGAATATTTATTTCCTCCAATAAATCTTTTTAAGCTTTCTTAAATGGTATATTGTAGTATGCAAGAAGCAGATATCCAAAGAAAAGATAAAATTTCTCAGCGTGTGTTTCTAACAAAGACTAGGAACATGCATTCCTCAGAACAAATGTAATTGTGAGATAGATCAGAAATAGCTGTAATGAACACCTGTAACTTCTAAGCCATGAATGTTACTGATATTTTCTTATAAGAATGTAAAAAATTGACTTTCCTTGAATAAACTATCTTGCATTTATTTAATAACTTCTAGGATATTATAATCCACTGAAAAAGAATGTAAATTATCTATTTTGTTTCCCTCCTTTTTAGAATAATTTTCTCATAATCCATAGGTGATTACTTAGGCAATATAGTGGGTTCAAGTATAAAGGTTCATTTTAATATGTTGAAATATTAATGCTTTTTAATTGAAGTAGTAATATTCTTCTTTTACAAAATATAATGTTTATAGTTTAAAATTCATCAAAGAAATGCAAATTAAAGCCACAATGAGATATCACTTCACACTGGTCAGACTGGCTATAATCAATAAATCAACCAAGAACAAGTACTGGCAAGGATGTGGAGAAAGGGGGACCCTTTTGCACTGTTGGTGGAAATGCAGATTGATACAGCCACTGTGGAAAGCAGTATGGAGTTATCAAGAAATTAAAAATGGAATTGCCTTATGAGCCAGCAATTACACTTCTGGGAATTTACCTGAAGAAAACCAAAACACTAATTTGAAAGAACGTAAGCACCCCTATGTTCATTGCAGTGTTATTTACAGTTACCGTGATATGGAAACAGTCCAAGTGTCCACCAGTAGATGAGTGGATAAAACAACTACGGGACATTTATACAATGGAATATACCACTCATCTGTAAAAAAGAAGAAAATTTTACCCTTTGTGACAGCATAAGACGACCTGGTGAACATTATACTAAAGGAAATAAGTCAGTCAGAAAATGACAAATTCCATATGATTTCACTCATATGTGGAATGTAATGATCAAGCTGAACTAATAAGCAAAATAGAGGCAGACTCATAGGTGGAGAGCAGGCTGATTGCTAGGGCAAGTGGGGGATGTTAGAGGTGAAGGGATGAAGCAGAAAGGAAAAATGACTCATGGACATGGACAACTGTGTGGTGATTGCTGGGTTGGGAGAAGAGGGTGGGCAGAATTGGAAGAAGGCATAGAGGGGTATAAGAGGAATAAATGGTAATGGAAAAATACAATAAAAATAAATTAAAATAAAATAAAATTCAGTCATTTTTCTTCCCTAATCATTATGTTGTGTGTGTGCCTGTGTGTGTTGGGGAAAGGGAATTCCTTCTACTCTTCCTGAGTAGTAATAAAACTAGCATGAGACAGAGTAACAAGAGAAAACCTCAAGTTTCATTATGTGTACCTAGGAGAATTAAAAGTATAATTTTGTGTGAATTATCGAGAAATGTAGAGCATGCTATTTAGATATTCTTTCCATAAGAAACAATGAATTTGTGGGGATTTGACAAGACAAAGCAGCATAAGTTTTGGAGTACTTAGTAAGGATTTAAGTAGAATGTAGGCTTAGGGCAGTTAGTAAAATTAACAGGGGTTTGTTTATACAGGCTTCACAGCTCTGAATTTTCTATCTCTAGTGACAAGGTTGAAATTGCTCCTTAGCTCTTTTATAATGGTGGGGGGTCACTTTCATAGGGAGATTTATTTCCTGAATTTGGTGAAAGGAAAGAGGTGAATCAGAGAGCTCCTCCTACTCCTGCTGTTTCTAAAGCGATTTTAAGTTAAAATGATTAATATGCATTGTGGGAAATTAGGGGAAAGTCTGCTCTGGGCCCCAACCCTTGCAACTTAGGATTTTAAAACACACATTTAAAAAGATTTTCAGATAGACAGATTCTTGAGTTACATCATTTTTATGCATGCATAAAAAGAAAAACATAGACAAATCATTTTGGGCAAGGTATTTTGAAGGGAACAAAAAAAAATTGCATCACAATTGCTACCTGACTAACAGTGATTGTCAGGCCATCCTGACGGAAATATCAAGGGATGAAAAAATACAATAATATGCCAATCATAACCCATAACCTTGTTTGAGAAACACAGAATAATTACCGACAAAACTGATGTCTCTTTGCATATCTCCCTGAACACATCTTCCTACTACCCACCCCAGAGAAATCAGTATTTTGAATTTTGTTTCTCCTTTCCTTGTTTTTTCTACAATTTTACCAAATGCTTATCCTAAACAATTTATTGTTTGATTTTGTTTTTTAACTGGTGTAACAAGGAAACTACACTACAGGTATTCTTCTACTACCTTTTGAAAATTTACCATTATATGCTACTCATCCTCACTGATGTATATACCTACTACTCATTCTTCAATGCTGTATAGTATCCAAATGTATGTATATATATATATATATATATATGTATATATCAATTTATAAATTCTCCTCTTGATGGACATTTTGGTGATTTCTAGTGTTTTTCCATTACAAGTGCATCTAATACAAATATTCTCACATTTTACTCATTGAACACATGTATGAGGGTTTCTCCAGGGTGGATACATAGGAGTGGAATTGCTGCATCTAAATTGATGTTGAAAGAACTTTCTGCAATGATAAAAAATGCAGTAAATTTAGTTAATGGGTAACCACTAGCTGCATTTGCTGTTGAGTACATAAAATGTGAGAGAAGATCCAAAAAAAGGAATTACTTTCTGAGGTCAGGCCCCTTGTAGTACAGACTTCCCCAACAAGGTGACTATTCTAGGAACATATCTGTATCATTGTACCAGCTGGCATTGTTGTGAGAGGCCATGTTTGGCTTCAGGGAATATATTTGGAAGACTCTTTCAATGCATTTGCTCATTTTATGGTAGGTAATTTATAAGCACTCCTGTCCACACTGCACTGAGTGTTCAGCAGTTTTTGACCAAAAATAACATGCCCACCATCCATGCCCCACCCTTCCTGATTATACCCTGAGTGACTTTTTTGTTTGTTTGTTTCCCTGGATGAAAAAAGTCTTTAAAGGGAAACATTTTGCTGATGTGGAAGAGGTGAAACAAAAAATGTTGTAAGCACTAAAAGGCATCAAAATCGATGAGTTCAAAACCTGTTTTGAGCAGTGGAAAAAAGCCTTGATAGGTGTGTTACATCAAATGGAGAGTATTTTGAAGGTGACTGAGGTTTAAACATGTAGGAATAAATACAAAAGTTTTTATAAATAAATCCTTTTTGGGTGTTCCCTCATATACCTAAATTATACTGAGGACTTGGATTTTTAATTCTCTGTAATTTTAATAAAGGGAAATCTAAAAAGCTACAGGTGGCTAACAATTGTGATATTGGACTGTGAAGATCTAAATAATCGTCTTTCCTATTAATTGGCTGCAAGTGCTGATCTACTCTTTTCATTCCCCTGAATAGCCTCAAAGGTGTTGTGTCCCTGCTTCACAACTCAAAGTCTTGGGGAACTAAAACCATGACCGGGTTGAGGCAAAGGGGAGTGCTCATATTGGTTTTGTGAGCAAAGGTGTAAGATGGTTCCCTACATGACTGGGGACTCAAATATCAAGCTTCAGCATAGTTTACATGACAAAATCCACTGTGAGGGCTGTGGAAAATGGAAACTAAAGCAGAAAATAGCATTTCATTCTGAGAATGTATGGTTTTCTTTTATACTATTTGTTTAAATTACATTCATGAAAAGCTGAAATTGGCTATATAAGGATATTTCCTGATCTCCAGTCTTCATTGCAGCTTTCTGCCCTGGCTCCTATTTAACAGACTTCCAAAGTTACTGTCTCTTTGGTCTCAGATATTGCAATACTAGTGATCTGCAGTTCTCCACTTTATTCTCTCCATTCCACATTCCTATGCCTCCTTAGTCTTAGATACATTGTCCATCTCTCTGACACATAGTGGGACCACTGTTTTTGTAGTGGGACAAGCTCTGAAGTTCTTCAAGAAAAAGCCAGCTCTACTGAATCTCTTATTTGCAGAACTTGAACTAGTTGTATATGCACTTTTATTCAGTTATGAATGCCCTGGACTCCTATTAAAGGGGATGTTGCTGGTACATTTTTAAGTGAAGGACCTATGTCTGTTGCCCCCATTAGTCACTCTGGCTTTTATTTATTTATTTTGCCAAATATATTAATTCCATTTTTGGCTAAATACAGGTAAAAGGATAATTTAAGTTTGTTGTGGTATCAGTTGCTACGCTCATCCCTGCTATTGGAGTGTTCATGACTGTAAGCATATAAGAACCTATGATGGGATGAATACACTGGGAATTCCATGAACAGAGTATATATGGGAAGAATGTTGGATTTCCTTAACTCCTTCCCAATCATAACCAGAACAGGTAGACCAAGATAGCTCAGATACCAGGTGGAGACTTTGATGCTAACCTTATCCTGATCTCTTTTTCCATGATCTCCATGGCCCTCAAGTGCTGCTTGCTTCCTACCACTAATGTAGGATTCACACTGTGTCCCCATTTGCTGCTCTCAAGAAATGGTAAATTTTCCCATCAGGTAAATCCATCTTCAAGCATGCTGCAGTTTCTCAAGATCTCTGGATGGAGAGGTTTACAAACATCACAGGAAGTGTCCCAGTTTGCTCTAAGATGTTTATAGGATTTTATAGCATTTTTCCTTGGTGGCTTAACCATATCAAATAAGAAGTCAGAAGAGAAGAGTTAAGCAAATTGCCCAAGTGCACATAACTGATAAAGGACAAATCTTGGATTCAAATCTAGGCCATGTGGCTCCAGAATTCATGCTTTATGAAGTATAATATACATTATATTGATGGTTTTTTCAAGCTACTTTTCATGGTAGTATTATTTTTCTTTTAAAAAAATTATTGTGTTTTCCATTATTTAATTCCCTTATACCCCCTTCACCACTGCAGTCACCACACTGGTACCCATGTCCATGAGTCCTATTTCCTTTTTGCTCAACCCCTCTACCACCTAATCCCCCTCTGCATACTAGCTTTCATCCTACTCCCCATTTGTCTGTCTCTATTTTACTGGGAGTATATCAGAGGAAACCAAAAATAATAATCTGAAAGAATGTGAACACCCTTGTGTTCACTGCAGCATTATTTACAATCATCAAGTTATGGAAGCAGCCCAAGTGTCCATCAGTAGATGAGTGGATAAAACAACTAAAATCTTTGCACAATGGAATACTACTCAGTCATAAAAGAGAAGAAAATTTTACCATTTATGACAGTGTGGTATGGACCTGGAGAACATTATGCTAAGTGAAATAAGGCAGTCAGAGAAAGCCAAAGACCATATGATTTCACTTATATGTGGAATTTCATGGTAGTAATTTTATGTTTTTATCTCATACATGGTAAACTCTAATAAAATAAACTTCTATGTAGGTAGATAGGGCTAGGATTCAGGTGAATATAATGGCAGGCATGGGCATACCGGTGTAATGGGTTGTAAAGATAAAGGGTATATAAAGATTCCAGTACATAGGTAATAAGTCAGTGTAAGTGAAATTGGGTGAAATATCATATCACCCATTTCAGCCATGAAAGTTAAAGGAGAGGAACAAGGTAGAATATAATGATGGTTTAAGGGCACTCATATTAGAGAATGCTGAAAGAGTACAAGGATGGGAGGTGAATTCAACTGGCCATTAATTTGACAAGAAAATTAACTCCAGCATCTCACCAGCCCACTCATGTCTTCAGGTAGGCTGTTTAGTAGCCTATATAGGCTATGAATCTCTCTCTGAATTTTAACCCTCCCAGGATTCAGCTACAACCCTGGATGGAGTATTCTTCTAAAGAAGTTCAACTTGATAGTGAATGCAAAAGCCCTGATTTCAGGATATAAATGAAGAATGATCGATGGTTGAAATGACTAGCACTTCTGCAACAGTGGCCAAGCCTCTTGTGTGTCATGAGATTCTTTGAAATGGATGCAAAGGTTAGTAGAATAACCTACAGACACAAGAGATGGAGGGTAGGTGGAAGGGAGCACTGATGTAATATAGCAGTACCAGGATGTGATAATTCCATTATAAAAAGTGAAAAATTTATTGATTCTACCATATGCAAGTTTGAGACAGTTGTAGAAGTTTTGTAGAGCCACTTTCATTGAGCTTAATTTCATATTACATGCTACATTATGAAACTTTTTGACAGTGATGGTGGTAATGGAGAAATGAAAATAAGAAATTATCTTATGTTTATTTTAAATATAACCTGGTAGGGAGTTCCTTCCACAGGGCACCCCCGGCTGCCATGGATGAAAATAAGTCTACCAAGACACGATCTTCTTGGGGAGGAAAGGTGGCCTATCTCTCAAAGGAGAAAGGCCAAGAGCTTTTTCCTTAATGGGTTTTTATTGGGTTCATTTTGCACAGGAATACAGGTGAAGCTCATTAATCATTGTCAGGCAGTAAGGATCAAACCATAGATAACATACAAAGAACTACAAGGGCTTGCTCTGAGTCAGAGTCTATTAGCTAAAGGGCTACAAAACTTTGGGAAACAAACTCATTTCCTGCTAGGACCCTTATCATTTAATTGAGAGCATTCTTAGCAAAACAGGTTTCACAGGATTTTACGTGTTCTTTCCTAGGCCTGGTCACCCCGGGGAACCCACCCCTTCCAGCACAGAGCTGCACCAACCTTTGTCATGGTTTCAGGTTTAAGTCAGGCAGCCAAGAGATTAGGAGATTTCTCTAAGACAGAATGAGGACTCAGGCTATGTCAAAGCTGAGGGGCGAGGGTCCATCACCCCCTTTTGCTATAGCCCCCCGAGTCTTTCCCTGGGCTCCCCTGTGATCGTGCCTGTCTTAGATTGTTCCTCCCTTGAGGAATCTTACCAGTAATTCGCTAACCGATCATGCACTGAGGGCCAGGCAGGGTGAAGTAAAAGGGTCAGAGGCAGTGCCCCTGCTAGAGAGATAAGCTTTGTCTTCTTATTGGCTTATGGTCCAAAGGTTGCTCACTTGGCCTTAGCCATGGGGGGTTTTTACAGCTTCTGAAAACAGGCAGGGCGGTTCCCAACAATAATCTTTATTATATTTTTTCCATTAGGATAATGTAGTGCTGTATTTAACACATTGTATAGAAAGGTATTCAGTATTTGACATGTTTATAAACTGAATTTCTTGAGAACAGAAGATATATTTAATTCACATTTGAATTTTCAGTGTTTAATATAGCACCTAGCCCAAAGTAGGTACAGAAGTGATGTTATTTTTATTGTATAATTTAAAAAATAAAAGTTTAACTGAATCTTGCCCACAATTGTAATATTTGCTTTAAAATCAAGAGAGGGAGAGGGAGAGAACTATTTACACTGTGGACTTGGCTGATTCAGTATTCTATCTTAGTTATACTTTTCTATGTATTGTTTTCCTATCAATTTAGTTCCATTATGACTTGAGGAATAGGTTCTACCAAAGTAATTGAAACTCTTCCCACTTAATTAGGAAAGAACTATTTGAATCCTGATCCCCACCTTGAAAATTGCCTCCTAATTTCTTTTAGAAATACATATAAAAAACTTAATATCTTACTACTATCATTTTGCCATTATCAGTCATTACTTACACTAGCAAAATAACTGAGTTCAGGTAAACTTATATATAAAAGATTGCCAACTCCTTGGATTTATCTCTCTCTTATTAATTGTCCTAATTTCATGAAGATATCCAGTGTTTCATGCATAATAGTGGTGTAAATTAAAATGAAAATACATTGCTGATTATTTTTAAATTAACAATGGGCTTATATTTTTAAATTCTTAATGGACACAAATATACATATATAATATATCACAAATATATATATATATATATATATATATATACTTATGAATTTTTCTCAACAAAGTTTTTCCAATATGTCAGTATTTCTGTCCTTTCCAACAACTTTAAATCTCCAGCTTGGAATTTCAATAGGAAAATAAAACCTACAAAATGAAAACGAAAATCAATCTTCTTTTATTTAGAAACAAATTAAATTCCCCTTCTAAAGTAATGATTTTTACCTTAAAGCAGCGATAACTATCTTGTTGCTCTGTCAAGGTTTCTCACCTCCTTATCTTACAACAGTTAACCTTAACAATCCCCTCACTTTCAAACTCCTTCTGATTTATGCCTCTTTAAGCACTTCTGTTAAGCTTGATCATTTACTTACACTTGGCTTCTAATGGAGTCAGTGTCAGTTTGAGGATTGTAAATGGATTCTCCTGAAAACCAAGTTCTTCAGACACTCTAGAAGTAATGTTTTTTTTTTTCCTTCCAGTAATTGATGTCTTGTTAAATGGTTTCTCATCATGTTTTTGTAGGTTCCTCTAAGCAAAATGAAAGGATACTAAATTGATTTTTTTTTTGTCTTCCAATATTTGGTAATACTTCAAGACCATGTTGAATAATATATAACTAAGACGGTATTGTCCCATAATGTAAAACTTAAAAATTATATATTTCACTGTGGAAATTATGTTTTCAGAATCTCAATGTAAGGTCTGTACTTAGTCATTATATCTAAGTGAATAGGTCAATTTTTGTCCTAATCTTTTGTAATATTTCCAGCCATTAAGTAATTATGGTACTTGCTTATGTGAATGAATTTTATTTTGGAGTACAAAGTTTTCTTTTTTATAAATAATAGCCTTCTGATTATAATATTTGAAAATAAGAAAAACATTTCTATATTAACTTTAAACTTTTTAACTATCACTAATAGTATGTATGTATACACATATATAACTTTCATGTTTATATTTATATATGACAATATACATATTTATGAATGACTTTTTAATCATTTTATTTTCAAATGGGGTTATCATCTTCATTTTTTATCTAAGGAAGTCTCTGAGCAGCACCTTAGGTAGCCAAATCAAAATAAATATGGTTGTGATAAACTGAGAGTTGACTTTTTTCCCTAAATGGCTATTGATTAAAGCCATTTGAGGTCTTATAATAACAAAAGCAACAGCAGTAGTACCTATTGTTATTCATAATGTGTGTGATTTGTGTTAAGTACTCTACAAAATATTTTAAATTATCTCATTTGTTTTATTTTCACAACAATACTTTGATGTGGGTAGTATAAATCTTAGGAGAAGAGAAAATAAATTAAGTAATTTTCTCAATATTGCCATGATGAATAGTAAAGCAATAATTCTGATTCAAATGCATTTCATCATATACATATACACACACACAAATAAGGGAACATGGTTGTGAGAAGAAACTCAAATTTTAAATAGGAAGAGAGTATCGGAAGTAGGCAAAGGCTTCTCCCCATCAAACTCAAGGAAATTGTTACTCTGGTTTTAAATAATGAATAGTTGCAAGAATACAAACACAACTTTTCTTAAACTTTGAATAACTATTTACATTTGTTATTCTTTTGATGTTAAGAAAATATACTCTTATCAGGCTGTGTGTGTTTTTTAATTTTTTGTATATTGTATATTTTTTAAAAATACTGAATATTACTACAGGTTTATAGCATAGCAAAAGCTTTTATAGCTGTTGCCCTGGAAAATGAAGATTGCAGGATGAGAGAGCAGTCTACTGTGGAAACTGTTATATATAACTTATATTTGTACTTATATAAGTGGTTGAAATGGGATCCAATCTATCCTGTCTGGTTTCGCAAATGATTTAAAGAGATCTTTAAGTGTCTATGATATCTATTTTTATGCTACAAACCCAAAGAGTTATGAAGCTATAAAAATGGATTCTAAGTCAAGGCTAGGAAATTAATAAGTCAATGAAATATATTTAGAATCTCTTTCCTATAGAGGGCAAAGAATAAAGGCACAAAACTAAAGAATGAAAGTTTACTAATCACTCTCCTATTCATTTGTTTTTTATAACCTCACATAGAGTCTGGATTTTAGAACAATGACACACTTTACAGCAGAGCCTAGTGTAAGGAAATAAGATATATTTTCACTGAATAGAAATATCTCCCTTCATATTCTACAGTGTTGTCTAGTGAATAACCTTCTCTGAATTAAAGTTCATAATATTCTCTTCAAGACATGTATTCTATCACAGTTCTCATCCCCGCTTTATGATGACAGAGCTAATAGGTCATCTGATCTCAGCTTTTCAACTCCAAATGCAAGTATCATTTATCTCATTCATCCTTTAGCAGGAACCTAAAAAAAGAAGCTGCTGTGAAAAACACAACAGTGGCCTTTTTCCTGGCTCAGAGTAGGAACATTTCCTCAAAGTTTGGGCTTATGTTTGGTATTTTCTGCATGTCAGTAAGCTCTTATTTTTCCTGTGTTATTCAACAAAGCCAAAATGGTATATAAATTTTATCATTGATATCATTGTAATTAATCTAATTTCAAGTTTATCTTTAGTCATCTATGTAGTAAGCTATCTTTATTTATCTTTTTTTTGTTAAAGATTTTATTTATTTATTTTTTAGAGAGGGAAGGGAGGGAGAGAGAGAGAAAGAGAGAGAGAGAGAGAGAAACATCAATGTGCGGTTGCTGGGGGTTATGGCCTGCAACCCAGGCATGTACCCTGACTGGGAATCGGCAGGTTGTGATTCATCTATCATTAGAGAATAGGGTTAGAGCCAACACTTTGGTTCGCAGCCCATGCTCAATCCACTGAGCTATGCCAGCCAGGGTCTATTTATCTTAAGTTTGAAATTCATCAGGGATAAGGACCTAGAACTTTCATGAAATTTTGTGTAATTCCTCAGTGTGCATATTAGTAATTTCATGATTATTTATTTCATTAGGTGACCAGAAGTGAATTATTGAGAACATAGTGGTGAGTAAAGGAAACAGAATAACAGCAAGTGTTTTATTTAATAATGATAATTTTAGCTATATCTAATTCAATATGCAAAATATCTAGTTTACTCTGTCAGTTTTTTTCCAATTTAGCAGCTATGTATGCTGGAACCAGACAACTTGAGTTAATAACTAATAGCTGTGTGAACTTGGGCAAGTCAATTAACATTGCTGTGCATAAATTTCCTCATATGTTAAATGGATGTATCAGCCAGGCGCTACTCAGGAGAGAAAAACCAAATGGTAATTTGAAAAAAAGAATCTTTCATATAAAGAATTATGACCTCTAATGAAGGGGTTACCTATAAAGGGTACTTAGAACTCTAAACAATACCCTAGGGTTGAGGAGAGTACGTAAGGAGTGAATATGTGTACTTAAGGTTGTGATTCATCTATCATTAGAGAATAGGGTTAGAGCCAAATGGATTGTGGAGAAGGTCTCTGGCTGGTATTAAGCAAGAGTTGATTCACATACTTTGGGCAGAGGCCGTTGGGTGGAGAAGTGCAGCCAGATTCAGCAAACAAGAAGTTACTCTCTGGGTTGGGGGTTGCTGGCAGTTGAAGACTGGAAAATCTGTTCTTGGAGATATCTTGGAGTCTCAGTGGAAATCCTCCACAGAGGTGCAGCTGAAACTCAATGTGAGACAGCTCCGCTTAATGTTTACCTAAACCAATGGTAGACATACAATTAAAGCAAGAAAAAAGAGAGGGAACAAGAGGTGAGGGAGAAGGGAGAATGGAGGAGGTAAAGGAGGAAGAGAAAGAAAAGGAGAAGAAGGAGAAGAAGGAGGAGGGAGAGGAGGAAAGAAGGGGAGGGGGAGGGGAATGAAGGAGAGAGGGAAGGAAGAGACAAAGGAAAAAGAGGGAGAAGAAGAAGAGAAGGAGAAGAGAAAAAGAGAACAAGGAGAGAAGCCCATTCTTCATGTAGTCTCCCTCTAGTGCCTCTATTGGCTGGACTTAGTATGGTGACGATTGTAAAGCAGACATTTCTGAAGGGCCCATCTCCATTCTCACAGAACCCATAGGAATGGTTGGGTTGGGAGGTTATAAGGAGCAATGAATTGATAATTGGTATATTAGTTTCCACAGAATTTTATAACACATTATCACAAACTAGGTGACTTGAAAAACAGAAAGTATCCCATAGTTTTGGGGGCCAGAAGTCTGAAATCAAAGTGTTGGCAGGGCCATACTCCCTCTGCAGTCTCTAAGGGAGAGCCCTTCCCTGCCTCTTCCAGTTTCTGGTGTCTGTCAGCATCTCTGTGCTTGCATCACTTCAGTCTCTCCACCTCTGTCTTCCCATGGCCTTCTCTTCTGCTCTCTCATAAGGACACATTTAGGGAACAATCTGTATGATCTAGGATGATCTTATCTCAAAGTATTTAATTTAACTACATCTGAAAATATCTCTTTACACTTAAAATCACATTCACAGTTTCCTGGGGTTAGGGAATGGATGCAACTGTCTGGGGGCCACCGTTCAGCTACATTGGGATGATAACAACAGTGTTTAACTTAGAGGCTTCTTAATGGCAATAGCTGAATTAATACACGTAAAATACTTAGAACAATGTCCTATTCACAACAAGGACTCAAAAGTATTTCTTGTTGTCATCACCATTATGATTTTTGTTCCAACATGAGCTCTCTGATTCTTCCCCACTCACTATCTTCTCTTCTGTTTACAGATAGGACAATTAGAAATTGTATCCTGACTCTACATTTACCAGATAAGTGACCTTGAACTTGTTTCTAAATTTTAAAAAATGAAGATATTTTATATCATTTTATTTATATGACAGATAGTCTTATCCTTATTGAAGATGAAGAAATTAAGCCTCACAAAATTTACATACTTATTCAGTTACTTAATAAATGATGGTGACATTATTTAGGTTAGTGTTTGTGATACAGTATTCAATTACTATTATTGCTACTCATACCACTAAGAATATTTATATTATTACTAATACTAATTCTTATGACTATTATTATTATCTTCATTAATGATATTGCTACCTACTTTTAAAAACACACATTAGAGATTTCTGTCTTCCTCATTTTCCTTATTATCTCATTTTAATTAATAAACAATTCTTCGAAGTCTATCAATAGAAAGAAACACAATTTTTTGAATTATGTTTTACTTCTAATTATCTCTGTAATTATACTTTTCTATTTTTCATATTCTTGTACTATAATACCCTCTTTACTGGTCTCTCTAAATTTTATGTCTCCCTTCCCCAATCTTTATTCCACATAACAATGTGTATATATATTTGCAAAACATAGATTTATTGTTACCCTACTGCTTTAAAGTTTTTAATACTTTCTATGCTTCTTCAGTATCTGGAGCCACAATATTTTAGGCTTATCTTCTGATGACATAAACTAGGTTTCTCCTACAGAGTACTTGCTAATGACTTTTTCAAAAGTATCATAAACCCTATATATGTATTCACAGAAGTGCTACTCTCATGTTATTTGTAATTGAGATCCAGCTCAAATATTACCTCTTCTGTAAACTCTTACTCCAAATCTCAAAAGATAAAATAACTTACATCAGACCAAAGGTGATCTTTGATTTTACTATGAGACTAATTAATACAATCATACAACTAGAAACCTAGGCTCTCTCCTGGAGAGAGTTTGGATGCTTTTCTTTATTCCATAGTAGAGTAGTAATATAAAAGAAAGTTATATATCATCAAACAATGAGGGCTAAGTAAAAGCTTTTTTAAAAAAATTAAGGGCCCACATTTTTAAAATATTTTTATGATTTGCTATATTTTGTCCCGTTGTTTCTTTATCACATGGTACCCAGATTTTTTCCCAAAAAATGAATATAAAAAATATTTAGTTTTTCTCTATATTTCCCAGAAATAAGATAAAACTTCACAGCATGGAGGGCCTTTTGAACAAGATTAAGGATATTAGATAATTTTTTTGAAAATAATGTGGAGTCAATGAAATATTTTAGTTGAAATGAGATATTTTTAATTATTTTAAATTAATTATGGATTGACCAAAGGTGCAATAATAACCACAAAAATTGCACAGAGAAGTCCTGTGTACTCTTCACCACCCTGTAACATCCTGCATAAATGTACTACAATGGCAACATCTTACATGACTATAGTACAATAACAAAATCAAGAAATAGACATCAGTATAATATACAGAGCTCTTGCATACTTCACTGTTTGTATGTGTGTGTCAGTGTATGGTTCTATGCAGTTTTGTTACACTTGCAGATTTGTGTGCCCACCACCACAATCAAGGCACAAAACTGGTCCATCACCACACGTTCCCCTGGTGCTATCCCCTCGTAACTAAACTATACCCTCTCCACTCAAATCATTTAAAAACCTGACAGTTGTTAATCTGTTCTCCATCTTTATAACTTTGTTATTTTTAGAACATTACATAAAATAATTATATAATGTATAGCCTTTATTTACATTTTGATTTTTAACTATAATTTACACTCACTATTATTTTGTATTAGTTTAAGGTGTACAGCATAGTTTAGTGTTAGACAATCATATGCTTTACAAAGTGGTCTCCCTGCCCTGATATTTCAAGTACCCACCTGGCACCATACATAGTTATTACAATATTATTGAGTATATTCCCTGTGCTGTACTCTACATCCCTGGGACTATTCTGTGACTACCAATTTGTACTTCTTAATCCCTTCACCTTCTTCACCCAGCCCCCCAAATTCCCACCCTTCTGACAACCATTGATTGGTCTGTTCTCTGTATTTATGAGTCTGTTTTGTTGCGCGTGGGTCACCGGCCAGCAGTGACCACGGAATGCTGCGGATGGCTCGCCGAAAAACACACATGCACAGAGACAAAACTAGTTTCTGTGGGGAAGTAGGGACAAAATGGCCACCCCCCCTAGTGGGGAGGGCCCTGATTTACCATCCATACCTGCTTTTATTGGGCTCATTTTGCATAATAATTTAGGTAAAGTACAGTACTCATCAGGGGGAAGTAAGGAACTATAGAAAACAAGGAAGTCTGCTGGTCTATTGAGTGGGGGTCAAAGAGCTGTAAGACTTTGAGGAACAAACTTCCTCCTTGGACCCCTCTCATTCAACTGAGAGCATTCTAAACAAAGAAGGTTTCACAGTAATTTACATGTCCTTTCTTAGGCCTGATCACCCAGGGAATCCGCTCCTTTTCAGCACAGAGCTGCACCACCCTGTCATTGTTTCAGGCTTAGCACGGGAACTGAGGCAACCAAGAGATAAAGAGTTTTTCTCCCAGACAATGAGAACTCAGGCTATGTCAAAGCCAAGGAGCGAGGGTCCGTCACCCTCTTTTGCTGTAGCCCCTCAAGTCCTTCTTTTGGGGGGCCTCCCAAAGTGATCATGCCTGGCTTAGGTCATGCCCCCCATGGGGAATCTTACCCGTCTTTGGCTAACCGACCAAGGTTTTTGGGGTTCAGCAGCAGAAGCAGCATTCCTGCCAGGGAGATGAGCTTTTGACTCCTTGCTGGCTTACAGTTCCAAGGGCATTCCCTTAGCCTTAGCCTAGGTGGGGGTTTCAGCTTCTGATACCAGTCAGGGCGGTTCCCAACACTGTTTCATTTTATTTATTTCTTTACTTTGTCCTTTAGATTCCACATATAAGTGAGATCATATGGTATTTGTCTTTCTGTTTGACTTATTTCACGTGGCATAGTACCCTCAAGGACCATCCTTGCTGTCACTAATGGTAAGAATTTTTTTATGGCCAAGTAACATTCCATTGTATGTATGTTCCACCAATTTTTTATCCACTTGTCTATTGATGGCACTTGGGATGGATGCTTCCATATCTTGACTATTGTACATGATGTTGCAATAACCCTAGGGTCCACATATTCTTTTGAATGAGCGTTTCAGGTTTCTTAGGGTATCCCAGAAGTAGAATCACTGGGTCTTAAGGCAGTTTGACTTTTGATTATTTGAGGAATCTGTATACTGTTTTCCATAGTGGCTTTACCAATCTGCAATCTCACCAATAATTCCCTTTTCTTCACATCCTCACCAACACTTGTTGTTCATTGATTTATTGATAATAGCAATTCTGACAGACGTAAGGTGATATGTCACCATGGTTTTTTAACTTGCATTCCTCTGGTAATTAGTGACATTGAGCATCTTTTTATATGTGTATTGGCCATCTGTATGTCCTCTTTGTAGAAGTGTCTATTCAGGTCCTCTGCCCATTTTTAAATTAGGTTGTTTGTCTTTTTAATATCGAGTTGTATGTGTTCTTTATAAATTATGGATATTAACCCTTCACCCAATGTGTCACTGGAAAATATTGTCTTCCATTCAGTGCAGTGTTTTCTCATTTTGTTGATAGTCTCCTTTGCTGAGCAAAAACTTTAGTTTGTTGTAGTCCCATTTGGTTATTTTTTTCTTTTGTTGCCTTTGCTCAAGGAGATATACCAGAAAGATAGTGTTAAGGGAAATGTCAGAGATTTTACTGCCTATGTGTTCTCTAGAATTTTTTTTTCACTCACTGTGCTTCCCTTGATATTCATCTAAGTTGCTGCCTATATCAATCATTCATTCATTTTTATTGTTGATTAGTTTCTGAAGATATGGATGTACCAAAGTTTGTTTAACCATTTACATAGTATGGGGCATATGGGTTATTTCCAGTTTTTAGCTATTATGAATAAAATTTCTATAAGCATTTGTGTATAGGCTTTTGCAAAAGTATGACTGACTTTATTTCTTTAGTATAATTCTAGGTTACATGATAGTTGCATGTATAGTTGTTTTTTTTTAAGACAGTCTTACTACTTTTCAGAATGTCTATACCATTTTAAATTTCCACCAAGGATATAATATATGACTGATCCAGTGTCATTCAATTTTTGAAGCATTTGGTATTGTCACTATTTTTATTTTAATCATTCTTGTGTGTATTGATATATCAGTCTGCTTTTAATTAATATTTCTCTAATAGCTAATGATATTGGATTTCTTTAAATGTGCTTATTTTCATTTCTGTATCATTTTGATGAAATGCCTGTACATGCATTTTGCCCATTTAATCAAAATATTATATTATTATTAAGATTTTAAAAAATTATATATTGTACCTACTAGCTTTTTTCAGATATGCAAATATGTTATCTAAGTCTATAGCTTATCTTTTAATTCTTTTTTATATAAAATTTCATAGAAAAAAGAAGTATTTAATTTTTGGTGAGAACAAAGTTATCAATTTTTTCCTTTTATAAATAATGTTTTGAATGTCAAGTTTAAGAACTCTTCATCTGAGTCGATTCCAAATGTTAATATCTACTTTTGTTTTTTAAAGTCTTTTAATGTTTTACATTTAAGTCCATGATATATATTCAATTAATCATTGTATAAGATATGAGGTTTAGCCTATTTTTTAAAAAAAATCACGGATGTCCATTTATTCCAACATCATCTTTTGAAAAGGCTATTCTAAATTAATTGAATTGCTTTTGCACTTCTATCAAAACTCACTGGTGTATACCTTTGTGGCTCTATTTCTAGATTTTCTGTTCCATTCCACTGATATACCTGTCTGTCCCTCTGCCAATAACACCCTGTCTTGGTAAACTATATAGTGAACCTAATTATCAGTGAGAATGACTTCTTTCACTTTACTCTTCTTTTTCAAAATTATTTTAGCCATGCAAGGTCTTTTGCTTTTCCATATTAATTGTAGAATAAGCTTCTCTATTTCTACAAAAACATCTTGCTTAGTTGTTTATATGGGAATTACAGTAAACTTATAAATGAATTTTCAGAGGATTAATATCTTTAGTGCATTGAGTTTTCTAATATTATATGTACAGGATATGTCTGTCTATTTATTCTTCTCTGATTTCTTTTTGTAGTATTTTATAGTTTCTAGCAGCAGGTCCTACACAAGTTTATACCAAGTATTTCATTTGCTTTGAAGTTAATTATAAATTATGTTTTGAAAAAATAATTTCTTCCTTTATATCTTAGACTCTATTATATAGAATTTAAAGTCATCGGGGGAAAGGCAGGTAGGGAATGGGATAAACTAAGGTGGAATTGTAATGAGTCTTGCAATATTCTGGCTTAGGTATTATTATGGCTTGGAGTGTGTTAGTACTAGGAATAGAGATAGATTAATTCCAGTGTTAGTGTGTTAAAATAGATATGAAATATCTAGGTAATTAAAACTATAGTTTGGTACCAAATAATTTTCTTCATATGTGGAATGTAATGAACAGACTGAACTAACAAGCAAAATAGAGACAGACTTGTAGAGAGCAGGATATCAGCTAAGGTGGTGAGGGTATGGGGTGGAGGGCTTAAGCCAAAAAGGAAAAAAAGACTCATGGACATGGACAACAGTGTGGTAATTGCAGGGGTGAGGAGAGTGTAAGGGGACTAAATGATAATAAAGAAAAGAACAGTAAAAAATAAAATTGTGGTTTGGAATTAAGGAGAGATAACAGAAGTAAAAATATCACTTTGGATACCACTAGCATTCATAGAGGAGTTGAAACTGTGAGTATACTTTTGCCTCTGAAGACTATATAGAGTGGGGAGAAACAAAAGCCCAGAAATATATCATAGAAGTATCTGTGTTAAAAAATAGCCAAAGATATTAGATAGGATTGGTATAAAGGGAGAAACAGGGAAGAGTGATGTCACATAATCCAAGTAAAAGAGCTTTAAGATGAAAAGAACTAGTAAGCAAAGTCAACTTTAAAGGAATCTAACATGATATGCCACAGGATTTAAAGTTTTCACAAATACAACCTTGGTGCTGTATAATTCAGAAGTTAACACTGCAGGTCTAGCTCTGTCATTTACTAGCTATGTCACCTTGGGCAAATTTCATGTTCTTTTGTTGTGGAAAATCCACCCACACTTGGGGAAATAACGAAGCACAAACTTTATTACCCGGGGTGGGGGGGGCCAGAGGGGATAGTTAACATCCAAATCCTCTGAGCACCGATCCTCACTCTCCCGGGGTTTAAATAGTCCCGGGCTTCCTACCTACTTGGCAAAGCAAGGTTACAGAAGCCGAATGCGGAAGTTAGGTCTAGCTACCTTATGTGGGAGACAAAGAGAAAACGCAGGAGGAATTTGCAGAAGTTACAGAGCACAGGAGCTTGTCATGGGAGTCAGTATACGACCTTGAGTAACTGGCTGTTGCTTTGGTTATGACTGGTCAGCTTCTACAGTCCTGTGTGAAATTTTGCAAGTGTTACAGTTACAGAGCATAAGAAACTTTTGGAGTTTTCTTTCCCTGCCACACTTTCTCCATCTCACCTTCTCCATTTGTAAAATAGAAAAATAGCTATGCTTGTCTTACAGGTTTTTATGAAGATCAAAATTAAACACTCAGAAAGTGTTGTTCTATAGTCAACAGTTAAATTATTAATTATTGTTGAGGAACTGTCAGGTGTTAACTGAAAAACATAAACCTTTCTCAGAATAAGACACAGACAAGGTCATTGTGTGACTCTTATAAGAACAAGACAAAACAAGGCCCTCCATATATATACAAAAAATAAGCCTTGTTATGACCAAAATGAACATTTTGTTGCTTTTATACTAGTCATAACTATAGTCTCTCTTGAATTCTCTCACCCCCTAGATAATAATTATTAAGATACCAAATATCCAAATTGACTTCACTTTTTAACAGATATAATTCAGGCCTCCATTCCTTAACTGCCCTTTATAACCATCCAAACCAATCTTACACCCTGTGAAATGTTGCTCCAAACTCCTCTTTACTGAAAAAACCCACGTTTCCTTGGACTAAGTTATCATACCATCATATTAGGTGAAATTGAATTTGTTTCACTAAAGGTGTGCTCCTAAAGATTTTGAATGGTGAACAGCAATATTTTCATAGTTACTATTATGATTATCATCAACAATATTGAACAATGTATATCCTTTACCTAACATATAACTATACATCATAAAGTGCTGAAAAATATTTGATGAATACGTGAAAAAGGGATTGACAGTTAGATAGCACTTGGCTGCAAGTAGAGCAGTTTCAGTTGGAAAGGAAATCAAACTGCAAGAGGCTGAAATGTGATGGGGGCAGAAAAAGAGGACAAGGTAATGATTGTCAGCCCCACCGTGCACCATCTCAGCACACACATCCCTCTACAAACCACCTTTCTCTGAAAAATGTGGTTGTGCAAGGTAAGAATATCATGTAGAGAGGATTAATTGAGGTATGCTTTATTGAGCTATGTTGCAAAATTAACTTCCAAAATAAAAAGACTTCAGAAATCTTGTGACTTTTTAGATTATTGACCTTTTTCCCCCCAAATGTTATTTTTCTTCCATTGATGTAAGACTATCTTGTGATACTATATTTTTGGACACCCAATTAATCTGAGTCCTTTATCTTTTCATAATATGCAACATCTAATTTTATCTTCTTGTGGAAATCAGTAAATCAAGTTTGGTTGATATATATGTAAACTGGGTATATTACAAAGGTGACTTTCTTTCACATGAATATGAAGGAAACACATGAATATTAATGTATGATTTTATAGTTTTGATTCAAGTTTATTTTAAACACATTGGATTTTGACAGAATTCCAAGTAAGAACTCATTCTACATATCTAAAGTTTTAAAAAAATTGAAAAGGACAGATTGTGCAAACTTCAGGGACTTATTAAAGTTGAGTAATTCAAATTAAATAATCCTAATATTTTGTTTTGCTCTTAAATGCTTTATTTTTGTGCAATAGTGCTTGGTCATGTTTTTATCTAAGTACAGTTAAATAAATTTAGAAGTAGCATCCTGTGCATTTGACAAAAGAGTCCTGAGCTAAATAAGTTTTTTTCCAACCTTCATTCATTTATTGATTTGTTCATTTCTTTTTGTTCTTGTTTGTTTGTTTTTGTTTTACTGTTGTTCAATTACAGTTGTCCCCATTTTCCCCCCATTGCTCGCCCCTGCCCTGCCCACTCTCAGCTCCCACAGTCAATCCCCACCTTGCTGTCTATATTCATGGGTCATTTATACATGTTCCTTGGTTAGACCCTTCCCCTTCTTTCCTCCATTAACCCCCTTCTCCTCCCTTCTGGGCACTGTCAGTTTGTTCCTTATTTCCAAGTCTCTGGTTTTATTTTGCTCATTTATTTCTTTTGTTTATTAGGTCCCACTTATAGATGAGATAATACAGTATTTGTCTTTCAACACCTGTCTTATTTCACTTAGTCTAATGCTCTCCAGTTGCATGCATGCTGTCACAAAGGGTTGGAATTTTCTTTGGTAGGTGGTGTTCCTGCCAATGAGTAGACTCTTGTTTCAATGTAGCTGCCTTCTAGTTCCTGCCTAAAAATTGACTAAATTATGGTTATAGAGTCAATTCTCAGCTCATTAAGCTATGTTAACATCATACATTAAATATTTAAGCTGGTAACTTTTCTTAACTCAGGAGAATCTAGATTTCCATAAGCATTTAGAATACTATTTAAAGTTAATTCTGTCTTCAAATGCCAATTCATCATATTTATTTATTTTTGCTACTTTCCCTGAGCTCCAGGAATTAGATGCCAATTGATGACATATATATGCATAATACTGAAAAATATGCCTTTCATTATAGACTAGATTATAGACTCTAGTAACAGAAATTTAGCATATACCTATAATCTAAGCTAATCTTCCCCTAAAACATTGGCCAAGAAGAAGCCTAATTAATAGATTTCATGAAGTGGTTTACATATTTTTATTGTTTTATATAACTAGTGTATATAGCATATTCAATTTGATTCAGGTATATATTTCATATTTATGTTTTTTCAATTAAAACAAACATTTAAAAGGCTTATTTTTCTTTTTTTAAGCAAAGCCAACATAATAAACTATTTTTATTCTTTAGCTTGAAGGCAGGTTATTCTGTTTGCTTAAATTGCTCAATCACTCTTTAGAACCATCCGGCATTCTGCCGGTTTCTTCTGCCTAAAACAAGCAGTCAATTTTAATTAACTTGGTACACACAAGTCTTTGCCATTTGTGGGAACTGGGAACACAGCCAACCCTCAAAATACCACTGATCAATTTGCCTAGAAAGAAGTAAAAATAAAAAGAAGATATTGCCTTTGAGGAGCTTTTGAATGTCATCCTAAAATTGAATAGCTAGATATCAAAATTAAATTTTGAAAGCAATTTTAATAGGTAAAATGTAATGCCATGAATTATTTGAAACATTTTAGATGTGAATGAATGATGAGTGGTCAAAGGCCTAAATTTATGTGTAATTTATTTTTATCTACCTAAACTGTACTCTCAGGGCTTTACTGCAGTAGTCCTGGAGAACACTGATGAGTTGGCAGTCTTCTTGGGCTGACTCCGTGAGTAATGGTTAAGGTGTTAGAGGTATTTATTTGTTGTGTTTTAAAGAAGGGCAACATTTAATGATATTGTCCCTGACATACAACCCTGATATTTAAAATATTCATCTTCTTCCATTATAAAGTAGAATGTATATGACTAAGAAGACAGATGTGCATGGATAAATATAAATTATTTTACTATTTTCCCCAAAATAAAAATAACAAATAACCTTTCAAATATTTTTAATGGGAGCATCTTAGAAAATATACATTTTTTCAACCTATTCAATATACATTTCTTTATTCAAGGAGAAGTGTTCTTTCATTTTAAAGGGAAAAGGTTAATATACAGTGTTAAGAAAAAATCTGGTTAATCTCAGTATGTGTCATACTGAATACTACTTAAGAACAGCAAATTCAAAGGTTTAACCTAAAAGATATTTCCAAAATAAAAATGTTTGATTTTATGATTTGTTGTATCCAGTTCTTTTCCCTGTGACTAAACTACACCAGAAATTAATAGTGCTTGTTCTAGATTGCTTTCTCTTTTTAGTCAGCTTTATTAGATAGAAATTAAAAAGCAAACTAATACTATAACACCAACTTGAACTGAGAAAACGTTTTTACCACAAGTTATTACTTACTATACCTTGCTATTACTGAGATTTCCCAAGCCAGAAAATTTGTGCTGTCATGTATTTTATTCTTCCTAAACCACATGTCAATTTGTACCAAGTGGCTAAAATTAAATTAAATGAATTTAATTGACCTTGGCAAGCTTGCTATTACCACTGTTGTGTAGTGTGTGGATGATTTGAATACAACAAGAGCAAATATGAGACATAATGTAACATTACACACACGCACATATTTGGGTACCATCATGGTCACTACTTATTACTCAAGGGTAGTTAAGAAATTTATCAAAAATCCATACTCCTTGCTCAGAGCAGGAAAATGTTAAGGTGAGAAAATGTTTCAGGAATATGTGATAATGGAAGAGGTTCTTCTATATACTAAAATAGATTTCAAGCTTTGAATATCATTAAACGTTTAATTTTAGTTAATCTTAAAAAGTAAGCAATGTAGAAAGCACATAACAGGAGTGACAGGTCAGGTCACAGATGATACAGAGGCCAGTTTTATCAGCTCTCCCCACACACTGCTTTCAACATCAGTTTCAAACATTAGTTTGAAAAGCAATGGCCTAATTTATCATATGGAGTTTAAATGCACCAATTTTTAAAAGAAATTATTTTTTTAGATTTAATATATGTTCAAATAAAAACAAATCATTTAACACTATTGTCTTCCTTTCTTTTTTTAAGTCACGAGTAATTCCCACTACATCCCTGTCCCTCTCCCAACACATACGTACACATTTGTAAGGTTGTTGTGAGAACTATGAAGCCAAAATAGATTTGAACCTGCTCAGACAGGAGTGTGAGGAGTGGCTGAAAGGAATTATAGTTATTTGTGGTTAAGTGTCCCTTCTGGAGAACTGAGGATACTCAGGCATAAACCTGTAAGGGGACACTTTTTCTCTTGTGAGGGTAGTGACTTGCTCATCGTCAGCATTTCCTCATTGACAGTGCTTTCTGATCGACCAGGATGCAGCAGTGCCACCTCTCTCCTCTATGCGTATCTAGCTTATTGCCCCACACATGGTTGTACTACTGCTTGTGCATCTGTCTTCTCTGCTAGTCTTTGTGATACTGCATGGCTGAAACTATTCACATTGATATAATCATGTAGTATAGCCTCTTCATAGCCTGTAGCACAAATAGTCTCCCAATCCAAGTTCACTAAAAAAGTGCTAGTTAAAAAAAATATATACATGATGTACCAAATGCAATCATAGCATTAAGAATATCTTGTGTTGCTAAACCTGATCAGTACCTCATTAAGCAAGAAAATCTAATAACTTAATATTCTTGTTTTAACTTTTATATTTGTCTTCTCACATTTTCTCTCCACCAAAAGTTAAATAGTTTTAAATTATTTGAAATGAGTTTTTAACTTTAGGCTTTTGGGTTATAGAAAACGACTACTTCCTGCTTCTTTCTACTTAACATGTTGACTGTCAATAAACACTTTCTTATTGCTTATATTTTCCCTCATCACTTATTTTTTCTTTTGGTTATTTTTATGTATTTTATTTATCCTTATCCATTAACTCAGTCATTAATTTATTAAGCATTTATTTGGCAGCTGCTGTGACAATCACTGAAAAAGTTCTGAGAAAACAGAGATGAGTAAGACATTGATCATATCCTTAAGAGCTTATAACTGAGTGGAGAAGATGAGAAAACCAGAGATGTTCCTCCTTGCTTTTCCAGCCTCCAAAGTTGAACATTAAAATGAGGGTCATGCAGTAGCAAGATGCCCTATTTTACTTTTCTCTATCCAACAATTATAGAAAGTCCAGTCCTTCATAGAAGTATATTTTCAGGGGTGCCCAGAGAGTTTCTTAAGTGTGCTCATGAGCTCATTTCTTTAAGCTACAACATTGAGGTGGGGATTTTATTCCTTGTTGCCATTTTCTGAGGAGAAACCAGATGTCCACATGCAAGATACTGCAGCTGCTGATGGGGACTACAGCTGGGAGACTGGGACACAGCTGCCATGCCACTGCAACTCCACCTTTAACCTGGCAGACAAGCTTCAGAATCAGCCAAGGCTGTCTGCCCTCTCCTCCTACTCTTCATACAGTAAGGAGTGTTCAACAGTGGCAACACACATAAAAATTAAAGTACAGCTGAGCTGAGGCCACATGCAGACACCTCATGACAAATAAACAGATAAATCTTTAAATATATTTAATCTTTCTGAGCATAAGTTGTTCATTTATAAAATGGGAAAGTCTACTTTGTAGGCATTCATATGGAGGCTCATATGACATATTTAATTACAAATATTCAATTATAAATGTTCTATCTCTGGGATTATAAGGATCTCATTTTCCATTTAGGTCAGGTGCATGTATTGTGTAGTGTCTTAAACAGTAAGCCTGATAAATTCCAATGACTTACTATCTCACTTCCAGCTTTTTCTCATACTGTGCATGTGTCATTAAAGCTGAGATAACACATGCCTCTTTCATAACCTTTTTTAAAATTTATTATCATGTTTTCTCATTCTAAAAAGTTAAAGAACTAAAACAAAAGTGAACTTATTTTGGTTACATTTTGACTACTAGATGATATGAAGCAGTTCTGTTTAGAAGGTTAGCATGGAATAAAATAAAATGCAGTAAAATATACACATGTAAGAATCATCTACATATATGTTTTTTTCCTATGAAAAAAATAACTGGACATGTTTTGCTCATCCTATGGAAGCCAATATTTCCATGGTGCCCTTCAAATCCCAAATTTAACACTACTAACCCTCCTCTTTGTAACTGTAATCTTAAACCTTCCCTCCTCCTGGGCCATCACTGTCAGGAACTGTGACTGCCAATTCTAAGATTTTGACCCCATTTACAAGCTAATAAGTCAGCTTGCCACATTTTTATAGTGGCTGATGGGTGACACAAAACTTTTGGATCAAAGACAAAGCTGAATTTATTAGCCACACAAATAACAGTGGCCCTGTTTTAATTCTTACAGCATGACATGGAAAAGGACCATATGATGCCTGCACACTGCAATGTGTTACATTATAGGAGAGGGACACCAGGCTAAAGAAACCAAATATTTTATACTGGGCAAGAGTCCAGCCTGTCCTTTGATCCAGACAGGAAACGTTATTTTTATTGCACTTTACAGTAAGTAGCTTGCCCTTGGCTCTGGAAGGAGGCACTATTTCTATCTTCCTAGGCTGTGTGCTGTATAAATATTCTTAGAGAGATGATGAAGGACATAGTACCTTGCTCATAAGGCATGCAGAAACACAGGGGACTCATGGAGACTGATGCAGTCCTTGAAACTTGCCTAATCTTTAACTTCTTCAATATTTACAATGATGATAATACATCTGTATATCAGTACATAAATGCAAAACAGTCTATCAAGGAGCATGTTTACTGGAGTCTGTGGGAAACCATAATTTAAAAATGTTCTATTGATATTTCGACAACTTTTATGCATATCATTAACATAAATGTTAATATTGCTTTATATTCTTTCCCCCCACATCTCCTTCCTTCCAGAATTAAAAAAAAAATGGAATTTTGTCTCCTCTCTGAAAAGCATATAGTTTCTTTTATTTTCATTTTATCATGATTCAACACAAAGTATCCTATAATTATGAGATAGTATTGCCTATGTCTCAAGTAATAATTTCATAGATGATTCACATTTGTTTACACACTTCTGGTATCTTTTGCTAGCTGCTCCCATATAATAGTATATTGATTTTATTTCTAACCCATGATATAACTGCAGATGAGCATCTACAATTAAAATATATGCTCATTTTCTTGTTTGAACCAGGCAATATTTCAGGAGATTGCATTATAAAAGATAACTGGAGTGAATAACAGCCAGTTGCTGGAGGGAATGGACACAGGATTCCTGTTAGAGGACAGAGTGCCCATGTTTATAGCTAAAACAGATTATTTATTGTAGCAGAATCTGCACAATAGCTCATTGGCAATAATGGGTTAGGGGCTGTAGGGGAGGTAATGGTATTGTCCCAGGTTGATATTTTTCTTATATGCATCATGATCCTAAATAAGTGAGAATAGCTGTGGAATGATGCCCCTGCCCTTGCTTATTATAAACCATTCACATTTTGCCATTATATATATTACATATATATTACATATATGCTTATATACACATATATACATGTGTGTATGTGTATATATATGTGTATATATATAAAGGCCTTTACATGAATAGGAAGGAATGGAGTACAGTTTAACAACAGAAAGATGCCTACTGGCCACTGAAGGAAAAAAAAAATGTATAAAGCTATGCTATCTCCAGGATTGGGCTGTTCCCTCAATTGGAAGTGAGGAAAAATACCTGCTATTAATTTGTCTGGAAATTTTTTCTTTTGGGGGCTAGCAGAAGAAAATAAAAAATAGATAAACATTAATTTTCTTGTAATATCCAAAAAGTAGCAACATTTTCCCAAGACTCAGGAGGAAGTGGATATAGCTGCTCCTTAATCAAATTTACAGATGCTTAAATCTGAACATTCATTAATCCAATGACAATTATTTAATGGTATGTTTAATATAGTAGAGCACAGTGCAATGAGCCTAATTTCACTTTAAAAGATTATAATATTTGATAAATTATTTGAAAATTAAATATATTTCAATCCCAACCTAAACTTTTATGTAATGTGCATGTGTTAGAGAAAAAGCAGATGAAATTGAACCTCTTGTGAAATAGACATGGTCATTTCCTTCACATTTATGTTAATTAAAATCTAGCAGACCTGATAAAGCAGAGGATCAAATCAGGGAGCTGGAGGACAAGGTAGAAAAAAACACCCAGAATGAGCAAGAAAAGGAAAACAGACTCAGAAAAAACAAACAAACAGGTGGTAAGGGAGCTTCAATACAACATGAAACATAATAATATCTGTGTAATAGGGATACCACAAGGAGAAGAAGAAGAGCAAAGGATAGAAAACCTGTTTGAAAAAGTAATGATGGAAAACTTCCATAATTTGATGAGAGAAAAAGTCACACAAGTTTTTTCTATGTTCATTAAAATCTTTCTCATAAACTTCCAGGCAGCAGGATATTAACATAAGAATTTCAGATCATTGTTGAGCTAGCTAGAAGTCCATAGGGTCTATTATGTCACAGATAAAAAAGTTTTTAGAAAGTGTGTTTTTTGCAACTCGCTCGAGTTCTAATGCTATTCTCACTTCCAATACACAAGAGGCCATAAAATGCATAAGAAGAATATGTCTGAGATCCCTCAAACCATGGAAGCACAAAGAAATATTTTTGATTCATGCATGATATGAAGTTTTCCAACTGCAGCTGGGAAGTCAATTGCCTGAACTGTCTCCGTGTGTCACAGTGGCAACATCAGCAAACGTTGCATGTGTTCCCCTTTGCCTCCACAGACACCTCACTCTCCTCTGTCTGGCTTTGCCCAAGGAAGCTGGCCTCTGTTGAATGAATCAGGCCAGCTCCCTAGCCTCATACACACAGACTCATAATTTTTCTTTTTGATTTATTTTGGGTACTTTTTGATATTGACAGACTAAAATGCTAGCTAGAAATTTAGGGCCCATATCATGACAATCTGGATAAAAATGAAGACAATTTTATTTATTCTTATAAGAGAATTTAGTAAGTTTTAAGTTTATGAGTAAAAAAGTAGAATATCTGAATTAGTACTTACCAAGTAAAATAGAATTTCAGCTTTTCTATTTTGGTGGAGCATGACTTACAGTTGAAAAAACTATAGAAATAGGAGGACAATTCTGATTTTTTTTTTTTTGCTTCAAGAAAACACCTTAACTACTTACTATATGTCCATTTTAAATAAAAGAAAAATGCAAATTACAAATGCATATTTATGTACACATATTTTCTTGTATCCAACACTCCATTTCAGAATAGAATCACAAAAACAATACTACCCCACTGTATAACAGAAAGGAGAAATGCAGAAGCCATTAAGGAGGATTATAAATCCATATGGTGTTTTTTCATCAAAAGATACAGTGTGGATGATCCCTAAGCATTTACTGTTTAAGAGCTCTTGGGCCCACACTGCTATTTGTCTGAGATGTTCAATCTATGATGCAGTCAAAATATAACATATATTGCCAAAAAATTTTGAAATGATTTTTTCCATATGTTTCTCACTTCAGTTATGCACTTCAATTTATTTAATGGTGAAGAAAGGGTTTACATTAAACACTCTGAACACAGGAAACACAAGAGCACATAAGTTCTTGTCTGACTAAACCATAGCAAAATCAGAGGGTGCTGGTTCAGGTGTTTGTTCAGCACCTGTTATGAATGAGGATTAAATGAAGACAGAAGAATTCTGTCTCTCTCTGTTTTCCTTATTGTACCTTAATATTGCCTAGTTACCTCCCTAACCTGAAATATAAAGGAGTAAATTGGTTCAATAATGAAATGTATATATATTTTATATATATATGAATATGTGCATATATTTAAACATGGGTTTAAGCCATGGAAATGACTTATATCATGGGAATGAATGAAGTACTGATTCACACTACAATATGGATAAACCTTGAAACATATGGCAAGTAAAAGAAGTCAGAAACAAAAAAAGTCATACATTTTTAAATTTCACTTGTATGAAATATCTAAAATACGCAATTCCATAGGATAGAAAACAAATTATTGGTCGACAGGTGCTGGGGGTGGGTGAAATGGGGAGTGACCACTTAATAGGTAAGAGTTTCTTTTGGAGAGAAGAAACATCTTTAATAAGGTAGTGGTGAAGGTTGCACAACATTGTGAATGTACTAAATGCCACTGACTTTTACTCTTTACAATTATGAGACTTATATTGTTATTTTGCAACAATATAAAAAGCTATTGCATATACAGAGAAAGAACAGTTCAGAATGAAACATATGATCTCACTATGTTCTTTCAAGCCCCTTTAGCACTTAACACTGGACAAGCAATGAACCAGTATAAGCTAATATACCTAAATTATTATATTTTTCTTGTCACCCTGTTATATGCAAACATATACTGCTCACACACAATGCAATATCCCTGTCAATTAATTAAGAATTAATTAAGTTTTACTACACACTGTGGCAACTTTTGAACATTAGTTTTCATCTTGACAGTATGTTTAACATGAACATGTTCAGTAATAATTTTCACTTTGCTACAATGAGATATTGTACAATTTATGTTTTTTATGAAAGAGAGCCCAAACCCACTCATGAGACTTCTCTCTGTCTCCATATATGGAGCTATAGTATATACTTATAAACATAGTCAAATCCAAATACATATTCTCACTATTTTAATTGTAGGTATATAATTTGGCTTCATATTTGTTATTGTTAGTAATTCATGAAACAAGGATGTTTAAATGAGTAGGTGGAAAGAATCAACTTCTTTAAATAATGACCACAATTTTTTGTTGGATAGTGTTTTTAAAAATTGTCATTTGTCTGCCTGTGTGGTTATTGGAATCAGTCCTTTCACTCACCCTGTGAATCCATCCTTCCACAGTGACCACAATGGGAAGGACAATCACTACACTTCGGTGCCCTCCTAAAATAGGCAGATGGAATAAATGAATAGCCTATAATAGAATGAAGATCTGTGTTCTTTCAAGTCCAAAGAAAATTTAGTTTAATTATATTCAACTCACTATGTAATACTAGTCTTAACCCCTCTGCTCAGTGTTTATCATAGAAAAAAATTACAAAGATAAATAAAATACATTTTGATAACAAGTCTGAAAATTCCACTAGAAATCTGTTTTCCTTATAAATATTCACATTTGCTAAATATTTCATAGATTTTTATGAAATTTTTATCACTTCAGTTTAGATATTTCACATTCACTTACCTCCCTAACTCTTTTCCACTTTTTAAACTTTAACTCTTCTGGCAGAATTTTTTTACGTAGGTCTAACATTAAAGCCATGGATATTTTCCATGATATTCACATACCCCAAGCCCTTCCAAAACCATCTGGGTATTCCCTAAGCCAGAAAGGCATCTCTCCCAAGTCCCACCTCAGAAGAGGAAGGGATTAGAACACTACATCCAGTCAATATAGATTCTATCTTTCGAGATATCACTAACTTCTTTTTAGTAACACCATGCCCTACAAGTTTTATGAGTGTTTTCATTAAATTATTGCAATGAAATTTTAACTGACATCTCTTCCTCATAGAACACCATCATGCAATCATCTTCATTATCACCAACAAAATGCTCTTTATGATCACAAATTTAATACTACTACTCCCTGACAAAATTTCTTTAGTGGCTCTGAAAGCCTGTATAAATTCCAAGTCAATTGGTATGGCATAGATTCTTCAAAATGTGTACCCACCTACATTCCAGGAATCATCCTCTGTTTTCCATTGTCTGATCATCAGCCACATGGTGTAGGTATCAGGCTGCTGTACATTTTTTAAACACACGATTTTGCCCTTTTCTTTTTTGTTTTAATTTTATTGTAATTGTTGTTGCAGTACAATTTTCTATCTTTTACTCCCTATCTCACCCCATCCACCCAGCCCTCCCCTCCTCCCTCCCATTTCTACCCGCCCCTAGTTTTTATCCATGTGTCCTTTAAAATTGTTCCTGTAAACCCTTCCCCTTTTCCCCTGAAATTCCCCTGAAATTCCCTCTCCTCTCCCCTCTGAACACTGTCAGTCTGTTCTCTATTTCAGTGTCTTTGGTTATATTTTCCTTGTTTCTTTGTTTTATTGTTTAGGTTCCTGTTAGAGGTGAAATCATATGATATTTGTCTTTCACCACCTGGCTTATTTCACTTAGCATAATGCTTTCCAGTTGCATCCATGCTGTTACAAAGGGTAGGAGCTCCTTCTTTCTTTCTGCTGCATAGAATTCCATTGTGCAAGTGCACTCACTGTTGGTGGGATTGCAGACTGGTACAACCACTATGGAAAACAGTATGGAATTTTCTCAGAAAACTAAAAATGGATCTGCCTTTTGACCCAGCAATTCCACTGCTAGGATTATACCCTAAGAACCCTGAAACACCAATCCAAAAGAACCTATGCACCCCAATGTTCATAGCAGCACAATTTACAATAGCCAAGCATTGGAAGAAAACTAGATGCCCATCAGTAAATGAATGGATCAAAAAACTATGGTACATTTACACAATGGAATTCTATTTTGCCCTTTTTCATTTAGGAAAAAAATAAGGAAATAAGAATTTAGATTCTTTCTGCCTAGATTATTTTTCCCAATAGTGTCTGCCTGGCAAACATTTATTCAAACTTCACTAGGCTTCAGTTTCAACTTCTTCATGAAGTTTTAGGTATCCCTTAAGGACAAATAAGACCCTTTTTCTTTCTTCCATTCCAAAGCACTTTACAAATGTATTGTCATAGTTAATTGATTACACATCCATCCCAACAAGTAGACATGGTTCTCCTTTCCTGTATTTGATCTTTTCTGTCTCTGTATTTATAGTCTCTAAAGTGTAATGTCTTTTTATTTGCATTTTCACAAATATTTATCTTTCAAATGTGATGTATAGCAATTCTTCCATTTTCTGATGATGCCCATGAAATAATGGTGATAATGTAGAGTGTCTATTATTTAACAAGACCTGAGACAAGTGCTTATGTGTATTAATTACTGTACTTAGAAATTCCTTATTTTCTTTCAACCCCACAGGATGTTTTAGTTATTCCCATTACACATATAAACCATCATGACAATATTTAGAGAGCAGCACAACTTCTTTAAGATCATACAACTAGTTAATGGTGGTTCTAGATTTTCTGGATTTGACTCCTGTCTTTGTCATCTGTTGGTTTTGTGCCGTGGACATGCTATATATTTTCTCTAACTCAGTTTCATCTATAGAATGGGCCAATACTAGTAAATACCACATACATTGTAGTAAGTGTTCCATTAGTACACAGTTATACTAAATATCTAAAAACAGCATTTAGTGTGGAGTAAGACAGTTAAACTTACTTTTAGCATTTCCCAGGGTTTTCTGACTTGTTTGGTCCTCCTTTCTTCCATTCTTTATGATTTCGGAATTCTCATCTCTGCATACTCAGGTGCCTCATTGGCATTTCTTCCTGGATAAACAGCAGCCCATGAACAATAAATCTAAGTAGTTTATAGCACTCTGCCTGTACATGTTATTGACTTGAGTCTACAGGCTGGGAGGAACTCTGGAGCCTATTGAGCACATCATTGTGATACATGATGGTGGATTGAGGAAATAATTGGCATAGTTAAAACAGTGTATTGAAGAGTTAATACCAGGAAGTGGCCAACTTCTTTTTTTGTAGAGGGCCAGGTAGTAAATATTTTAGGCTTTGAAAGCCATACAGTCTATGTTGCAACTGCTAAACCCTGTCATTAAGTGCAGAAGTCCACAGACAATGTACAAATGCATGCGCTTGGCTATATTCAAACAAAACTTTGTTTATAGGCAATGAAATTTGAATTTCACATAATTTTTGTGTCAGAAAAATTATTCAACTTTTTCTTTAACCAGCTAAAATATTTAAAGAAAAATATTCTCAGCATGAGAGCTTTACAAAAGCAGGTATTGGACCAGATTTGTCCCATGACCATAGTTTGCTGACCTCTGATATAGACAAAGCAGCTCATTGCACAGATTTTTATTTCGAGTTCTTTCCCTACAGGTTGCTATGTTAGTTACTATTCAACTATTCTTCTGAACTTCTTTTTTTTAAATCATCAGTAAACTCTTCTCTTTGTATTTTAAGTGAGGGTCTTCTCCCCTGAGGCAGGGATAGCTAAAGTCTGTTTTTGAAATACTGGGGAAAAGAAGGAAGGAGCTAAAACAGTATAGATAACAGGGTGGTTAAGCACACACGTGCACTTGTATCAAACTGAAAACTATTTGCTTCCTACATGTGTGTCAGGGAAGAGCTCTGATGGGTGATAATGCTGGATTGGAAGAAATTATTTCTGAATGGATTGAATAGAGTAGGAATGCAGACAGTGATTTTTTCTTCAAGTTGGTCTTGTTATTTAATACTCTGTAGATGAACATGAAACATCAAATGCTATTTGAAAGTTAAGATTTTTGAGATCTACATTTAATTGCTCCTAGCTGAAATTACTCCCTTTGGAAAATCAGGCATGTGCGAGGTGCAGCAAAAAAGCACTCTTGTGACACAACGTGTCTCCTTTGGAGATGTCCTGATAAAAGGACACATGCAGAGAGTAAATATCTGACAAAAGCAGAAATCAGACAGCTTCAAATTTTCATTTTACTCTCCCTGCCTTTCAGCTCGGTTCCTTTGAAATCAGTGAGAATCTTTAGATTCTCAAAGACCAGTATTCAATAAAAGAGTAAATAAAGTGCGGCTCTTTTTTTCTGGTGCCTGTTTCTTTTTTCTCCTGAGTATCAAAGAAAATGCTTTTGGAGGGTGGACAGTCATTTAATAATACTGGTAATCTTGTTAATTGTTATGTGGTATTCCTAAGGTATAATTTAGTTTGCTATGGATTGAGATACCCTGGAGATTTCAGAAGAAAAAGGGAAAGGGTCATCAAGGAACACATATAAAGGACCCACGGACAAAGCCAAACAGTCACAGGATTGAGAGTGGGAGGGTAAGGTGGGTAGGGTGAGGGAAGATGGTGAGGGGAAAGTGGAGACAACTGTGCTTGAACAATAAAAAATAAAATTAGAAAAAGAAAAACAATTCAATAACTGTAAATGTTAAGCATGATGACATTATTCTCTTTCTTAAGAAAAGTTTTGTGAATGAACCAGTAAGCAAAATCAAATATGAGATGTTTTTGTTTTGTTTTGCTTCATACTTCCATACATGTTACCACCAACAACAAAATGTTCTTATAAAAGGCAATACTTACAGCTTTGCTCATCCTGATTTCCCACTTCGCTCTCCAGCTGCTCTGTCTCCATCCACTCACTGGCTCATGATTAAGGGTAAGGCCAGCCCCTGTCTCTTCAGAGAGTTTGATAGAATTTAAATTACTGAGTTTGAATTCTAATGGGTAATACATATATTTGAAAACATCTCTAAATTTATTAATATCAACAGTGCTCTTTAAAACTGTCCATAGTTTTTGCAGCTCAAAGTTACAACATATTATCACTAATAATCTGTATATAGAGTCATATTAGAAAAATGTGTAAAATTGTTATCCACTTATATTATGAACAGGTTAAATTTTAATATACACTCTTGCACTCTTGTTTAGCTAGGCAACACACTGCTTTCTTCCTTGTATTTTCAAACTCAACTCTTTCATGTCCAGTGGAATACTGGAGAGAAAAATTAAATCACACAACAACATCTTTCTTTGATTATTGAATATTTGACTAGCATATTTTTTTTAATTTTAAAAATCTTGAATTAAAATTGTCAGTGAGTAGCAGTGACATCGTTAACATGGCAGAGTAGGGAATCCTGCCTCCATCCCCTGAAAAAGACCAATAGACAGTTGTCCATGGACAACAACAAAAAATCTCTGGGACAGGTCTAGAGTCCACTTAAGAAATGTTAGCAGCACAGTGGAACATAAACTTGATAATGGCCACACAAGAAGGAAGAACAGCCTCATTTACCCCATGCAAGCATTGCTCAGCACCAAGAGGAAACTCCAGCTAAAAAGAGTTCCCCTCACCAGCAAGTAACAAGGTTTTCCAGCCTTTAGGGGCATGGCACAAAGGATTACTTCGGTTTCACCTCACCTAGAGACCAGGAAAGCTTGAGATGTATAGAAATGACTAGGAATGAGGAAGCAAAGCTGGGGTTGTGAGGATCAGCTACAGAGCAGGATTGACAGTCGTTGTCAGTGACTGCTCTGCAGATGACACGGGCAGTTTTGCCACTGAAGAAACCAAGGACCCACGCAGCCTCTGTGGACCCCCTGATGATTTTGCCAGGTTTTTCCCCTGAATCACAGATATTCTTGATGGCAGATGCCCCCTGCCTGAAACCCTTTCTGCTCTCTCCCACACACTCCAACCTCTTGCCCCTTGGGAGCCTGGAACCCACACTGGCAGCCAACCCAAGCTCTGTGGATGTTCACATATAAGACACCAGCCTAGGGCCCCATGACTGACCCCCAGCTCCATATGCATTCTTGGGGCTAATTTCCCAGCTGTCACTCTGCAAACCCTATCTATGCCCAGCATCTCATCACCAGCCTCACTACCATGCACTTACCAGTAGGGAGACCTTGCAGCAGCCACAGGAGTACATGCCAATAGCCAGGACCCCACAGTTGCTTTTGGACCTACATCTGGTCCTTCCCACTGTCATTATCCTGCACCATGGGGCTCATGTAGCCCCTATAGCTAGCCCCTCCACCTGTGCACCTGCACATACCTGGCTGACTCCCGACACCAGCCTTCACTGCTATATACCTATTGTAAGACCCAACAGCCACAGTAGTGCATGATGAGAGCTACATTCCCACAGCTGCCACAGAGTCCACAATTGGACCAGGTCCTTTTTGCTGGCCCTGGCCCCCACTACTACATATGTGTTTGCAACTTTCCCTGCCACTACACAGGTACCTGCAGCCAAGTGTATGCATACCACCAGCTGTGACAACCACAGTAGCCTGCCTGATCCCTACCTAGCCACAGGACCTGGAGGTGCTGTAGGAAAGGAATAAGATGAACTAGACAAAACAAATCATTATACAAAAATTTTAAAAATGCACCACATAATAGTGTAAGATTGTAAAATCAAAGTTACTCCCATTGCATGTAGTTTATATGACAATTCTACGAATACTCAGAATAATATAAAACACACATGCAAATACCAAAAGGAACTTACGTATATCATACAATGTCAATTTTAAGTAAGAGATTTTTAATGCATATAAAGAGGAACACTTTATAATAATAATAACATTAGTCAAACAGAAAAATATAATAAATTTTTTTGGTATACCTTCAAGAGTCCATCTATTCCAGGAACTCTTACACTAGTACATAAATATGTTGTTCTGATACACAGTCTGTTCAGCCCATGAATGTGTCACTAGGAATACATAGTGGTAACCAGTATAGACACATAAGAACTGAGACTCATGAAATCTAATTGGTTAGTTACTTGGTCCAAAAAACTGGTTTCGGCCTCTAGGAAATACAAATTGTAATCAGCAGTTACTTCCCATATTTCAATGTTACACTGGATACCAGTTTGTCTTATTGTACCCATAACAATGACAAAACTTACATGGCTTCGATTGCCTATTACCTTTATGTTATTCATTCTGAAAATATTTATTAAAAAAGGGCTTTACAAAATTTTCAACTATGTATTTTTAAATTTAAATGTTGACATTTTATATTTTGATCTTAAAGGCAAGGAGTAGCAACAGTTTTAAAGTTAGCCTAAGTATATGCTTCAGCTATTTAGTTGATATAGTCCCATTTATTTATTTTGTGCTTTTACTTCCCTTGCCATTGAGTTGAAATTCAGAAAATTCTTTCTAACACCAAGTTCCATAAGTTTAGTACCTATGCTTTCTTCTATGTAACTTATTGTTTTATAGTAATTTAATATTTCATATTGTTTGATTTCAGTTAACTTTTGTATATAGAAACAAATAACAGTCTAATTTCACTTTTTGCCTATGGCTTTCCAGTTTTCCCAGAGAGAAAGGTGAGGTAGTAAAGGGGAAAGGTGGTCAAATATACAGCGATGGGAGATTTGATTTTGGGTGGTAGACATACAACATAATACACAGATGTGGTATTATAAGATTTTACACTTGATGTCTATATAATTTTATTAACCAATGTCACTCCAGTAAATCTAATTAAAATTTTAAAGAAAGAAAGTATATGTTTCAGGATTTCTTTCTATATCTAATTACAAAAATTATTTTTAAAATATGTAAGGATATTATCAATGTTTTAAAAAATCTAATGATCAATTATTGATGTAAATCTTTTTTAAAAGTCACATTTTAAGCTCATAATTGATTTACCATTTTTAAGAAAACATCTATCAGAAAAAAAATAATTGAAAATTATTATCTTGGAAACTCATAAATACAAACAACAGTATGGTGGTTACCAAAGGGAAGGGGATAGTAAAGGGTAAAGGGGGTAAAACATGTGTGATGGAAGATTTTACTTTGAGTGGTGCATATACAATGCAATATACAGTTGATGTGTCATAGAATTGTACACTCAAAATCTATATAATCTTATTAAACAATGTCTTCTCAATACATTTCATTAAAATGTATTTTAGCAAACATTTTCCTTTTTCAAATCTAAAATTAGATAAAAATTCATTCAAAAAAGCACAGCCTTTGTTGCAGTTACTGGGTTTGTAATTGAGAATGGACACCAAAATTAAACAGCTGTCAGAGTCTTCTTGGCTACTGACTAGAAAATTTCAGAGTTACAGGTTATAATTTATCTGAAAACTGTTATTATATTGAAAAATGCTTGGCTCTTGTGAGTGATTCAAGTTTCCAGTTAGTCATAGAGCTCTGTTGAGGGAATAAAGATGTTAAAGATGGCCCTTTAATTGAGGAGACTGCCTACAATGATTTCATGCACTGCTAAATTTCACAGACTGACATTTTATTGTAATTCTACAAAGCAAAGCAGTATTCAAAGAGGCAGATATTTTGACCTGGAAAAGGATGAGACCATAGGTACAATTTCTCCACTGTAATGAATATTGATATTTTTGTACCTATGGTAAAAATAAGAGATATATTGATAATCTATTTCACCTGCAGTTTTATTAAAAAAATTATACACAAACAGAAAAAATCTCCCACAATTTTGAAAGAATAGATGTAAATGACATAATATCATCTTTGTTTATATGCTTGTTTTAGATAAGTATGCAATGCTAGCTTGTGGGTCATTTAGTAGTATACAATATTTAGAAATGAAATGGTTATTAGCTACAATATAATCAAACCACTCATTTTACAAATTAGAAAATTGAGAGCAGAGATCAAGTATTTATGGGAGACCTTGGACTTAAACCCACTCCCTTGAATACATCTACTATATAACTGTGATGGTATAATGCACATGATATTTTTCCCTGAATAACATTTCACAATCTTAGTCTTTTAAGAATAATATAATGATTGGTTAACATTGTGAATTCTTGATGCCTTATATCATGTTTAGTATATTGTAAGTGTTAAATAAATATTACTGAATAAAAGGGAATATCATCACAAAAGTTCCATAGTTCTATTTTAATCACTTATGAAAGAATATATTAATTTTAAAAATAGATGTTTAAATATCAATCACTTATTTTTCATATCTTTATAAAATATAATAATGTGATAGTAAATTAGTAATCAATATAAATTTCAATGTTAGCATGTATTGCCAGTCACTAAACTGTTATATACCACTTACTATATGCCCAATGATTTACATGGTTTAGCTAACTATAACTGTAATGTCAATCCTACCTAAGAGATAGGTACTGTTATTATCTTGATTTTACAGATGAAATTTGAATTTAGAGGAGTTGGAATTTGAATTCAGGGATATTAAGAACCATATTATAATGTCTTACGAATTTAACTGGAAATACCGAAGAGTGTCCACGTAAAGACGTACAACAGGGCATTGGAGACTTTGGTTTAAAATGTTGGTCTAGGAATGAAAAAGATGGAAATGGTGAGAAGTGACTATATTATAGAAATTGCATTTCATGTACTCAGGCTGCCTACACACTTATTTCTCGCTTTTCTTTGTACTTTTATATAATATTTTTAACCTTGGACAACACTCAGGGCTAACTGTTGAAGTTAGCCCTGTCGCCATAGCTCTGCAAAAAGTACAGGAAGCTCTCTTTCTTTTGTTAAGACTAGATTTTTAATAATGTGTAGAACTGGGGATTTAAAACAATCAATTTCATTTTATCAATCAACAATTTGTCTCATTTACTCATTATATTCTAGGATATGTAATTAAAGTAGTTCAGCATATTATCTCTATTTAAACTTGGAAAATGACATATCACATGATTTCATGTAAATTTTAATATGGTATGCCAAAAGACAGAATGTAGCAGCATGGTAAGAGAAGCCTGAATGTGAGAAACAGGATTTGGTTTAGTTCCTGACAACAATTAAAGAACACACGTGAATGACCCACAGATGTGGACAACAGCGTGGCAGTTGACTGCAGGAGCAGGGGTGGTATGGGCAGAAGGGAGCCAAGGGGGAAAAGTTGGGACAACTGTAATAGAATAACAATAAACATGATAAAAAAAACACAAAGAGGGTATATGCCCAGAAAAAGTTACTTGACTAGTTATTATCTATGCCTGATTTTATTCTTAAGTTCTTCATTTGTAAAACTAAAAAGTAGATTTTTAGATGACACCTTTTAATTAAAAATATATGTAATATATTTATTCTATTTATGTAATTCTGCACTTTTATTCTACTTATGAAAACAAGAAAGCTACTTCTCTCACTCATCTATTACCTGAGATGAATTTTCCTTTCCTGGTTAACATATCAATTCTATTGAGAAGACAAATGGTTGTAGATTCTTTGTATAAATTCATATATGTTACATACATTTATGGTAATAAATTTATATACAAATTCATGTAAAATAAAATGCATATAAATTATGTCATATAATTTCATATAAAACCATCTTTCAAAGAACATATTCTGCATAATGGAATCCTATGACATTTATTAGTACCTGTTTATGATCAAGCATATTCTAGCTCGGTTAATGGTGAATTTGCTTTTGAAAAAGAAAGTGTATGTTGAAAGTGTTGATGGAATGTCTAAATATTTCAATTAAGATTGATAGTAGTCTTCAAATTTTCATCCATACTGTCTTTCTTATCTAAATGTTTCATCAATTATTACAAAAAATATTAATATAGTTAACTAAAATTTTGGATGTGTAGATTTTGTTAAATGTTTCTATTATAAGTAAAAAGTGTTTCTTTTTAAGATATAATTTCATATTGCTTTTTAATCCCATTTCCTAATTATTGACTTTTTTATTGCTGTTCAATTACAGTTGTCTCCATTTTCCCACCCATAACTTTCCCCCACCCTACCCACCACCACCCACATTCAATCCTTCACCCCCATTTTGTCTTTGTCCATGAGTCCTTTATACATGTTCCTTGACAACCCTTCCCTTTCTTCCCGGTTATCCCCCTCCCCTCACCCCTCTGGTTACTGTCAGTTTGCTCTTTATTTCCATTTTTCTGGTTATACTTTGCTTGCTTGTTTTTGTTGATTAGGTTCCACTTATAAGAGAGATCATATGGTATTTGTCTTTCACTTCCTGGCTTATTTCGCTTAGTATAATGCTCTCCAGTTTCATCCATGTTGTTGCAAAGGGTAGCAGCTCCTTCTTTCTTTCTGCTGAAGTATCCCATTGTGTAAATGTACCACAGTTTTTGGATCCACTCAATTACTGATGATCACTTAGGCTGTTTCCAGTACTTGGCTATTGTAAATTGTGCTGCTATGAACATAGGGGTGCATAGATTCTTCTCAGTTGGTGTTTCAGGATTTTTATGGTATAATCCCAGAAGTGAAATCACTGGGTCAACAGGCATTTCTTTTTCTTTTCTTTTTTTTTTTTTGAGGAAATTCCATATGCTTTCCACAGTTGTTGCTCTAGTCTGCAGTCCCCACCAATGATGTACTAGGGTTCCCTTTTCTCCACATCTTCTCCAACACTTGTTTATTGATGTGTTAATGCTGGCCATTCTGACCAGTGTGAGGTGGTATCTCATTGTGTTTTAATTTGCATCTCTCTGATAGCTAGTGAAGTTGAGCATCCTTTCATATGCCTATGGGCCCTCTGTATATCTGCCTTGGAAAAGAAGTGTTGTTTCCCTTGTTATTTTGTCCATATAAAACAGTTACCACTGCATCTGGGAAGAGAAATTTGGATCCAAGGAATCTAATCATTACACCGTCTGTGTAAACTGTTCACTTTATTAATATTTAATATAATATAGCCCCTTTTGCCAGAAGTGTTCACTTTATTAATCTTTAATATAACAAAGCCCCCTTTTCACCCATCTTTGATCTCTATGTATCCTGTTATGATATGGATTTCATATAATTGTCAAGGAAGAAAAATATTAGTTTTTCTTTCTCTTAAGCAAAGTGGTGCATGTTTTATGTATGAAATGATAGTTTTAAGTGAACGTCCAGGTGAATATTAATCTGTCTTTTGAAATGAGAAAAACAGTAAATGTAATGCCAGGAAGATGTGTTATAGATATGAGACTCAAACTAAAATTCCTTTGACATTTTAAGGAGAAGAAATGCATTTAATTATTCATGAACTGAGTGGCTAGGAATGGAAGTTTGTCATTTTAATACCAGTTACACCAGTTACAGTCTTAATTGTGTTTGTATGTTTATGGACTTCTAAATAATAGCATTAAATTTACAAATATATGAAGAATAAATTATTAAAATATAATTTGATACCAAAATGCATACCATCACTGCCTCAAAGAAATTATATTCCTCTGTGCAGTAATTTGAAATTCCCTCACTTTCTTTCTTCCCATCACAATATATCTTCACTTTTGTAAGTTGGATCTACAGTTTCCTCATATATCCTCCATATAAAGTCAGATTCTCTTGAAAATATAAAGTAGAAGTGCACACCCTGTTTGGATAAGAAAATTTCTGAGAAATAATATTTTATATATTCTCAGAAAAATAACATTCTGGAATACATTTCATATGATATACATTTTAATCAGGAAATACAATTTTGCATAAATGCTTTCACATTATATTAATCTTCATTGCTGACATTTTAGTTTTTGATGGGAATTATGGAAACTACATAGGTACCACATCTTTGACATTATGAGCAATATTGGCCATATGTCAGGCTAAAAAATTGTTGTGGAGTAGCCAATAGTGTGCTAACTTAAAATTTATATTCTTGTCTGATTGTTTAAGTAACTTAAAATATACACTATTTTACCACAACATGTTTTTAATATTGAATTTTTTTAAATACAATATTTTTTGCAAAACAAATGACACAAATAGCATTAAATTTATACAATCTTTCCTTTGTATTGAACACTTTATCCACCTTTTCTTTATCTCCTTGGGATTTCTGTCATAGAAGTTAGTAAACATGTCACTTCAGTTACCCAACATTTTTCATTTGCAAAAGAAACCAGAAGAGATCCTTCTCCTGAGTTTTTTTCTGGAAAAAAATTCACTGGTTGATCCTCTATTTCCCATTAATTATTTTGGTGAAGATATTAAATTTTTATTTTCACTATTTGTGGATTTTATTTCTATATTTGTGGGTATAGATTAAGTCTTCTAGGAGCTTGCAAATATAATAACAAGAAATTATTAATTCAATGAAGTGATTAGAACAAAATAGGTGCTTTAAAGTTGGGATTACAAAACTACAAAATTGCTAATGAAGGCTTCATGAAGGACACTGAATTTAAGTTAATATTTATTAATAAAAATTGATATTTAGTAAGTATTTACTGAAGGACTGGTGTACGCTAAGCTTTTGCAAGTATATTTTAATTTTTATAAGCATCATAAAAACAAATACTATAAATAATCATTTCCTTGATTTTCAAATAATGCTACAAGAACCCAAATAGTAAGAATCTTGAGGAAGAAGAACAAAATTGGAAAAGTCATGTTACCTAATATCAAACTATACTGAGATATCATCTCACACACATATTTCAATACAATTAACATGTAGAAGTAAAAACATAAAGACATGTTTTTGAATGTCAATGACCTAATCTTACTTCAGGTCACTGTTTAAAGAGGTAATGACCAGATAAATATAAATTAATTGACCTTTCCAAATAGTCTGATAATACTGAAAAACATGTGTTTGTTTATAAAGTATACTATTTGTCTTTCTCCTATAGTAAATTGAAATCCTCTGTATGCTTAATATTACTGTGGCAACAGGTATGTCAGCATTGTGATGAGATGATGCTGTAATTGCCGAGGCCACATGTTTACTGCTCTGGTGCTGTTATTTGATACTCTTTCTTTTGGCGCATGCATTAATTATAGACTATTTAAACTGCTTTTTCTTTCTTTACATTCATTTAAAATTATTTTTAATAAGGTGAAATTCACATAAGATAAAATTCAAAGTGAACAATTTTAAAGAATTAAATGTGAACATTCAGTGATGTTTCATATATTCACAATATTGTTCAACTGCTGTTCATATCAAGTTCCATAATATTTTTATTGGTTTTCCCATACTGAAATATTTTTTTATTGTTGTTCAGTTACTACTGTCCTGCCTTTTTCCCTGTTGCTCTTCTCTGCCCCAATCCCCATTCAATCCAAAATTGATTTTTTCTTTTAAAATGAAAGAATTTTAGATTATTTAACTTTGCAAATGTAATACAGCTTACCTATAGTATCTTTTGCCCAGATTCCTTTAATTTCAACAACTTCATTACTTCTCTCAGAATGAAGAAATTAATATTGATGTACTATAAATTAACTTGATACAGAATTTATTTGGATTTCAGCAGTTTCTAATAATGACTTTTTTCTATTTCAAGAGGATTTCTCTGGAATATAAATATACTATATAAATATAGTATTTGTCACAACTTCTCTGTGTTGTAACAGCTTAATCTCTCTTTGCCTTTCAGTGTTAAGGAATTTTAGAGAATGTTCCTTATTTTGAGTTTGTCTAATATTTCCACATGATTAGACTAAGGTTATGGATTTTGGGGGAAATGCTATAGAAGAAAGAGCCCTTCTCATCACATCATGTCAGGGAGTACTTGATATCAAGATGAATTATTAGTCATAATGTAAACATTGATCATTTGGTTTAAATGGTGTCTGTGGAGTTTCTCCAGTGAAAAGTTACCAATTCCCCTCTATTCCCTGTTCTTTGGAAGTGAGATACATGAAAAGATGTTCATGATCACTAATGTAAATCACAGTCACAATGATACATCACCTCACACCTGTTAGAATAGCTATAATCAAAAATATAAGAAATCAGTGTAGGTGAAGAAGTAGAGCAAATGAAACCCTTGTGCACTATTGATAAGAATGTAAATTTGGGTAGCCACTATGGAAAACAGTACAGGTTTCTACCAAAAATCGAAAATAGGACTAATATGATCCAGCAATTCCACTTCTGAGTATTTATCCAAAGAAAACGATTAAGATACATGCACTCCCATGTTCATTGCAGCATTATTTACAACAGCTGTGGTACAGAAACAAACCAAGTGTCCACAAATAGATGAATAGAGAAAAAGTGATATATATTTTATTATATATCAAATGAATTATACATGTATATGTATAGAATAAAACTATATAAAATATATATAAAATAAAATATATACATGAGGTCTGTCCAGAAGATATCCAGGCATGTGATATGTAAAGTAGAGACATTTATTGAAGACGATACAAGATACAAGAAACATTGTACAAAGGACAATGAAGCTTCAGTCTCCTTCAAAGTAGACACCTTAGGATCTCACACAGTTCTCCCAATCACCATGACCTGCCCCACCATATTTTCCTCAATCTCACAGACAGTCTGAAATCTCTTTCCTTTCAAAGGTAATTTTAGTTTAGGGAACAGCAAGAAGTCACAGGTGCTGAATATGGGCTGTAGAGGGGCTGAGTCACCTGAGTGATTTGATGTTTTGCCAAAAAACTCAGCATAAGATGTGATGCATGAGCAGGTGTGTTGTGATGAAGCTGCCAGTCACCAGTTGCCCATAGCCGTGGCCATCTAAATCATCTGAATAGTTTCTGCAGAGGAATGTTTGAGCCTAATGCAAAATTTGATGCAGATTTCTCACTCTACTAAGTCATTTTGAATGCAATGACAACACAGAAAACAAGCTCATTCAATGGCACCTACCACCCCCACTGACTAGTACAGTGAAGTCATCTTTGTTCATGCATGCATATTTCAGTCCACTTTCCTTGGCTGCCAGGTCACACTGATGTTGCACAAACCATTCTCATATTAACAATGGCTTGGCTTTATTTGTATATTTTTATACATATATATATATGTATGTGTATATGTGTGTGTATGTATATAAACCAAAAATCATTCAGACATAAAATAGAGGTACTTCCATGGTATTTTTTAGCTCTTTTGTACTTACATTTTTTTTTATCACAGTGTTCAGTTTGTCTCAAGTTTGGTGAGAACCTTATGATTATTACTTTGAAAGCTTTACTAGGAAAATTACTCTTTTTATTTCATTAAATTTTTTTTCTAAGGGTTTATCTTATTTTGCTGGAACATATTCCTCTATTTCTTCAGTTTGCTTGACTCTGTGTTGGTTTTTACTCATTAGACAATCACCCACCTCTCCCAGTTTTGGAGTGGTCTTATTTAGATGAGCATTATTTTTCAACCATGCTCTATCTCTTGGTTGTCTCTTCAAACTTTGGTGATTGTCCAAGTAGCCTATTTTATTTTAATAGTTCCCAATAGTTGCAGTTGTGTCAAAATCAGTCATTAACCCAAAGGGAAGGATTTAGTCAGTACCTAGATCCAGGCTAATTGGAAGCCAAACTTTCAGGCAGAAGCTTTCACAGGATGCAAACATATTCAGTCTTGAGGGACCACAAGTTTAAGCCCTGCTAGCCACAAGGCCCAGGCAATCTGGAGGTGTCCCCCTGGTGCTGTCACAGTATCTGTTTCAGATGAGTGAGTGAATACCTTTCAAGGAGGTATATGTGAGCTCTGGTGAATTAGAATAGAGTAGAAAGGTAGACTCTTGGGCCTATGTTCTTTGACAGTACCACTTGGAGAGCAACTTCTAGATGTGTGCCAAGCCTGAAGGCTACCCTTCAGGCCAAAGTTCCAGAAAAATCAAGTAGACTTTTGTCACAGAAAGGCTGGGGGGTGTATTTCAGGCTCCTGTTTTTGCAGAGCCCCAGTTGTGGTAGCCTGCCAAGAACTGGCTGTCCAATTGTTACAGTTTCTTGGGATCCAGGAATGCATGGGTATCTCCTGGGTGGCAGCCACAAAAACCAGCTCACTAGGCACATATCAGAGCTTCTCTCTGGGAGGTGCTGGCACTTTGGAGCATGGTACAGGAGAACAGCAAGTTATTAGCTATACCCTTAGATCTCAAGAAACGCTTATGATTAGCCTATATATATGTGTTTAATTAGAAGCCTGCCTCTCAGGGTATAGCTACCTGATAAGGTGATAGGTGTCTTTCACGGTAATACTGGACCCCTAAATTTGTAGCCTTTTGCTGTCCTTGGAATGGTAGCTGTTTAGGAACTCTTTCTCCATTGGTTACAGTCCTGTAGGATGTGTGAGTATATGCCCTGCTGGTCACCAAAGCCAGATGATGTAGACAGGCCCTGGCAGCAGCCACTTCTTTTATTTATTTAATTTATCCTCACCCAAGGACACTGTTTGTCATTGCTTTCAGAGAGACAGGAAAGGATGAAAGAGAGGAAACATCAATGTGAGAGAGAAAACATCAATTGGCCGCCTCCCATATGTGCCTGGACCAGGGATCATACATGTCCAGACCGTGGATCAAACCCACAATCCAGGTATGTTTTGATGAGGAATTGAACATGTAACCCTTTGATTAAGTGACAATGGTCCAACCATCTGAGCCACACCAGCCAGGGCTGGCAGCAGACACATCTGTATTGTTTCCCTCTCCTTTGCCTGACGTGAACAGATAACTTATGTCTTTCATGTAAGTCATGTCTTTCAAGAAATTGCAACATTTGATGTAACTTTTCAAATTTATGGACATAAAGTTTGTTGTGATATCCCTTTTCCTTTTATTCTCTGTGAGTACTGCTGGGATGTCCTTATTTTCACTTCTCACTATCGGCAATTAAGTGCCTTCTTTTTTTACAGTGCTTCACCCTTTATGTACTTCACAAAGCAAAGTGTTTCTGCTCGATCAGTGTGACCAGGTTACACCCACTCTATAAGATAGAGTCAATATAACCATGATCACACTTCATTTTTTATAAATGTTTGTGTTTTCATTAGTCTTCTTATTGTTCATGATTTAAAATTTAATTTCTAGGCCTGGCTGGTGTAACTCAGTGGATTGAGCATGGGCTGTGAGTGAAAGTGTCGCAGGTTTGGTTCCCAGTCAGGCCACATACCTGGGTTGTAGGCCACGACCCCCAGCAACCACACATTGATGTTTCTCTCTCTCTCTCTTTTTCTCCCTCCCTTCCCTCTCTAAATAAATAAATAAATAAATAAATAAAATCTTTAAAAAATTTTTTAATTTCTTTGGTACTCTTTATTATTTTATTTACTTGTGTTTTCTTTTGGTTTATCACTCTTCTTTCTTTTATTTTAATTCTCTTTTCCTTATATAAGCATTTAGTACTGTGACCAACAATTTTGAAATGTTTTATTTTCATTGTCTTAGTTAAAATATGTTAACATTTCCTTTCAGTGTCCCTTGTTTATCTAAATGTTATTTAAAAGGATATTTCTGCATTCGCTAATATTTGCGCTGATTGTTCAAATTTATTTCTTTAACTGATTCCTAATTTAAATGCTATCCGAGAACATAATTGTCATAATTTTTATTCTTTCAAACTTATTAAGATTTATTTTTTGTCCTATGTTGGATAATCTTTAGGTGCCATGGCAGAAAATATGTTTCCTGATGTTCTTGGTTTTAATTTTATGTAACTGTCAATTGGGTTCAATTGGTGAATAGCATTCAGGTCACCTATATCTTTACTGATTTTCTTTCCACCAGTTCTTTAAATTATCAAGAGGGTCAAATCCCATAATGGTAACTGTGTATTTGTCTATTTTTTCAGAACTATCAGTGTTTACCTCATTTATTTTTGTAGCTCTACTGTTGGGTAAATACACATTCATGGTTGTCATGTCTTAGAGAATTTATCTATTTATCATTATAGAATGTCCTTCTCTATCTCTAATTATATTTCTTGTTCTAAAATCTACTCCATCTTAATACTATATATCCATGTGATCTTTATTTTGTTTGTCTGCCTGGCACATCTTTCTAATTATTTACTTTTAATCATTGCATCTTTATATTTAAAATAGTTTTTTTTTAAGTAGTATGCAATCCCAAGGGGTTGTCAGTGGTTTTCTAGGAGGGTTGGGTCTTAGCAGAATTTCAACAGTAACTGCTTTTACCCCCATCTTAGGCAGTACCACAGGAGCTAGTTTCTCAGTGATTTTCTATATGACTGCCTATAAAGATTGGGAGGAAAAAGCTTGCAAGAAGTTATAAGTCCTTTTATGTCTGTAGCAACCCAAGACTTTAAATTTTAATGCTCTTCCATACTTAGCCTTTAGTAATTTGTTTAAGAAAGTATAGCTGACTTTTTTTTACCAACTCATGTAGCTTCCCGTGGCATCTACCATGGTGAATTAATGCTTGGGTACTCAGGCTCTTTGCAGATACCTATCAATCACTCCCTAGATTCTAGGTCAGTTCCTTAACTTGTAAATTAGGTTTTCATGGCTGCTGTAGAATATTATGACAACTTAGTGGCTTAAACAACACAATCTATTTTTATAGTATATAGGTCAGAAGTCTGACTCACATCTTACTGGGCTAGAAACAAGGAATTGCCAGGGTTGCTTCCTTTAGGTGGGCTCTGGGTAGGATTTAGTCCCTTGTCTTTCCAGCATCTATGTAGAGGATGCGTCTGGTACTTTTTCTTCAAAGTTGATGAAGGTAAGCTGAGTCCTTCTGGTGTGGCATCACTCTTTAGTCTCCTTTTCCCACTTTTGTGGACCTTTGTAGGTACATTGGACCTACCCTCACAATTCTGGATAATATTCCATCTTAAATGCAGTAGGTTAGCAACACTAATTCTCTTTTTCAATGTAATATAACGCATCCATTGGTTCTGGGATTAGGACATGGGCATCTTCAGAGGGACCATTATTATGACCATCGCAGTCTGTCCTCTGGCTCTCAAAGGTTCACATCTGTCCCACAAACACAATATTTTCACTCCATTTCAAGGTTTCTAAAATTCTCCACATGTTACACTGTGTGAGCTCAGGTCTCTGAGTGACTAAGAAAATTAATCAATTTGTATTTTCTAGCTATTTTTACATTTATGTAAGAATTTCATTTTTGGAAAAAATAACATATAAAATAGGCTATAAAATGGCTCATGATGAATTCATACATTAGCAAGAAGTTGACCTAAAATACTTGTAAATAAATTTATTAACTACTTTAGACTGTTACGTTTTTATGTCATAACATTGACTATATTGCTACATAAAGTACATCTGCTTGCTATATATGCAGTGAGTTTGGTAACATCACAGATGCCTCAGAATATTCAAAACTGTATGTAAGATATACAACATCTAAATATTTCTAAAGTATGCCTTCCTGATATATGGAGCTAAATATCTGTTTTTTAAATGTTTACACTTTATTTAGGTACTTGGAGTTATGTTCATATTATTAGACAATACATTCCATGTAGTATTTAGGTATTATTTAGGTAATAGCATGTGGCACAACTACTCACCTTTAGATATTGAGTCAACATACAAGGTGTCCACAAAACATCACCAAGTACCTCAAAGTACACATCAGTGGAAAATATGTTGCCTGCTTCCTACCCTAAGGTAATTTCAGATATTAAGAGCGACATAAAGAATAACATACCTGGATTTTTTTTTCTAACTTTCTGGACCCTGGAAGTGGACAGCAGAAAGAAGTTTAAATCTTAGCTCCACAATATACTAGCTGTGAAAGCTTGAATGCTACTGACATAGTGTGAAATGTCTCCAGTCAGGGGAAAGATGTGGGGATGGCTGGGATTGGGGGAATGGTGAGGGTAAATGCAGACAACTATGCTTAAACAATAAAACAATTAAATTTTTTTTAAAGAATGATGTAAGAGCTAGACCTCCAAGGTGGTGGCCTAGCTAAACCAGTTTGCCTTCTCACACAAACACATCAAAATTACAACTAAACTGTAGAACAACCATCACTCAGAACTGGCAGCAATGAACTTGAATGTAGGTTTTGCAACCACAGATTAAAGAAGAAACTACATCTATCTAGACTTGTGGAAGGGGTGGAGATGACATGTGGAAACACAGAATAGGCTGGTCCCAAACCCACCTGTGGCTTATAAAAATTGTGAGGGATATTGGGAGTGAGGTGTCCCAGCCCTACATCAGAGCCTTCAGCCCAGGATTCTTGTGATGGGAAGCTAAGTCCTATGGCTTCTGGCTATAAAAACCAGTGAAGATTGAGTTGGTGGAAGAAACTGCTGGCTCCCCAGGCAGTTCCTCTTAAAGGGACTCCACACAGACTTACTCAGATTCTTTCCTGCTAAGCCCCAGCACCAGGGCAGCAGCTTGAAATGCACGAGTGGCATACAGGGAGGAACTGAAGAGACTGGCATCAGGGTGGGAGCTAGGGGATAGCTTTCTCCAAGACATAACTTCTGGAAGAGGCCATTGTTCCTTTTCTGAGCCCTCCTCCAACATAACCACAGAGCGTGGTGGGCACCATATCTGAGATCCACTAACCTGTCTCACAGTTTTCCCCACCCTGGTATGTAGGGAGCTGTTTTGAGTGGCATGGGAATGTAGCTCAGCCTCCACATGGAAAACCAGCAGGGAGTGAGTGGTACACAGGAGCCATACCCACAGAGAGGTTTTCCCATGGGGAATCAGGCCTGCATTGTACCTAGGCTGCTATGAGGCTTGTTTTTGCTAAAACTCCCTCACCCTGAATGGAAGCAGCAAGTGCTTACTGTAACTTCCTAAAGTCTGTGCTAAACCTCCTAAGTATGAAGTGTAACTGGTTCAACCACTTCTCCCCTTGGTCTGCAACCCCCTTCTCTTTGAAGTAATTAGCAACATTCTTTCCTTTGTTATCTGTAAAAGGTAATCACCTGTAGTGAACCTCTGCATAATAAATGAGGACCATCCTCAATATAATGTACCCGGAGAGGCAATAAAAGCCTGTCCAGGCAGGGTCCCAGGCTCTCTCTCTCCCTCTCTCTCTCTCTCTCTCTCTCTCTCTCTCTCTCTCTCTCTTAGAAAATGGCCATGCTATTCCTTTTTCTCCATAGGACTTCTGTAGTCTGTGTGTATTTGTTCACAGCAGACACAACACACATGAATCCTGCCGGCCAGGATGCACTTCACTGGTGATTCCCTGAGACTCTTCCCACCCATCCTAAAGGCCCATCCAAGTGGTTAATAGAGGCTTTTTCATACAAACAACTTATCTTGGCTCATTCTTCTGAACTTCCTGAATCCTCTCAATGAAGCAGTGACTGGCCTCAGCATGCCCTATACCTTTCACTAATTAGCCCTAGGCCTGGCATTAGCCATGGCTGCCCTTGGTTCACAACCTGGACTTCCTAGGGTACCTCCAAGCCCCACACAAGAAGCATCCAGCTTCTGGTCACTTTATAGCTGATGCCAAGTGACACCAGACTGATACAAGGGGGTACCAGGGCCCAGCTGAAGTAAATCCTGCTTTGTGGAGTGGGCCCCTGCATATTTGATCAGCCCAGAAGGCAAAGGTTGGTGGTTAGTGGTCACAGCCAGTCCTTACAGATGACTGGCCTGGGTAAAAACTCCCCAAACCTCCAACAGCAATCAAGGCTCAACTACAAAAGGACTGTATACTCAGTTCTCAGGGAAGGTGCACCTTAAGCACCCAGCTTGAGCAACAGAGGAGGCTGTTACACTGAACTCTACTGGAAGCCTACTATATCAAGCCATGCTACCAAGACAGGGAGTCATAGCAGCTCTACCTAATACATAGAAACAAACACAGAGAGGCTGCCAAAATGGGGAGACAAAGAAGCATGGGCCAAATGAAAGAACTGAACTCAACAAAAAGAACTAAACAAAATGGAGATAAGCAATCTATCAGATGCAGAGTTCAAAACACTGGTTATAAGGATGTTCAAGGAACTTAGTGAAGACCTCAACAGCACAAAGAAGATCCAGTCAGAAACAAAGCCTACATTAATTGAAGTAAAGAACAATTCACAGGGAGTCAACAGTAGAATGGATGAAGCCTAGATTCAAATAAATGAATTGGAATATAAGGATGCAAAAAACAATCAACCAGAGCAGCAAGTAGAAAAAAGAATCCAAAAAAATGAGGATAGTGTAAGGCGTCTCAGAGATAATTTCAAGCATACTAACATTCACATCATGGGGGTAACTGAAGGATGTGAGAAAGAGCAAGAAATTTGGAAATCTATTTGAAAAAATAATGAAAGAAAATATCCATAATTTGGTGAAGCAAGTGGACATACAAGTCCAGGAGACACAGAAAATCCAAAACAAGATGGATGCAAAGTGGCCCACACTAAGACACATCATAATAAAAAATTCCAAAGGTTAGAGACAAAGAGAGAATAGTAAAAGCAGCAACAGAAAAACAGGTAGTTACCTACAAAGGAGTTCCCATAAGACTGTCAGCTGATTTATCAAAAGAAACTTTGCAGGCTACAATGGATTGGCAAGGAATATTCAAAGTGATGAAAAGCAAGGTCCTACAACCAAGGTTACTTGACCCAGCAAAGCTATCATTTAGAACTGAAGGGCAGATAAAGAATTTCACAGATAAGAACAAGCTAAAGGAGTTTATCATCACCAGACCATTATTATATGAAATGTTAAAGGGACTTATTTAAGAAAAAGAAGATGAATACTATGAACAATAAAATGGCAATAAATGCATATCTATCAACAACTTAATGTAAAAAACAAGCTAAGTACAAGCAGAACAGAAACAAAATCATAGATATGGGGAATACTTTGAGACAGCTAGATGGAAGGAGGGATTGGGAGAATAGGTGAAAATGTGAGAGGATTATGAGACACAATCGGTAGTTACAGGTAGTTAGTCTTTATTAATAATCATGGGGATATAAAGTGCAGTGTGGGAAATGGAGAAGCCAAAGAACTTATGTGCAGGATCCATGGACATGAACAAAGGTGCGGGGGTTACCTAAGGGAATGGGGGAGTGGTGGGTGCAAGCAGAGAGAGGGGGAAAAATTGGGACAACTGTAATAGTATAATCAATAAAATATAATTTAAAAAAGAATATCATAGCTGATGTTTATTATGCACCAAAATCACAATTCATGTGAATTGTGTAATAATAGAAAGAATAGTGAAATTCTTGGAGCATGAACAAAAGGGAATGTTATCACATTAAAAAAAATAAACACACCCGCTCTCTCAGCTGATATTTTATGACACTCAGTTTATTTTTTTGTACTCACACAATTGTAGCTGGAGCTGATAAATCTTAAAGAATACATCCACGAACTGCTAGCCCGGAACATAAATTTATTCATATACATCTAATAAGTAAACATATCACACTAATTTATCAGTATAGAAATAATGTATAAGAAATCCAGTAAGAATATAGATAGGCCAGATTTCAGTCTTTGTTCTGTGGATTATGAAAACCACAATCAATCTCTCTCATTTTATTCTACATCTTCCAAACTTTTAGCTCTGTGAGCACCAAATTTCACATGGATAGAATAAACAGTACTGTGCATGGAGGCTATTTATACAACAGTATTTTCTTCATAATTTTCACTCTATGAAAGAAATTGTCAGTGTTCTGTAGATACATGATGTGACATTATCATATTTTTGTATTTGATATCCCAAACACTGAGCTCAAGAAAGTAAAGATTGCTTCTCAAATAGGCAAAATTATACTTTTATAATCTGAAAATTCTCTGGGTACTTCATGGAAAACTATTTATAGCATTCTAATTCTTTCAAGTTCAGTAGCATATTATATCCCCAAATAATATTATTTTTTTAATTTTTAATTATTTTTAAGGATATTATTTATTTATTTTTAAAGAGGGAAGAGCAAGGGAATGAGAAAAAGAGGGAGAGAAACATCAGTGAGTGGTTGTCTCTTGTGCTGCCTGTACTGGGAACCTGGCCCACAGCCCTGGCATGTGTCCTGACTGGAAATCAAACCAGTGACCCTTTGATTTACAGACCAGCACTCAATCCACTGAGCCACACCAGCTGTGGCCCAAAATACTATTCTTGATATTGTACTGTTGTGATGGAATTCAGTCATATATATCTTTATATATCAGATAATGAAGCTTGCTTTATTTCATCCCAAATGCTTAATTTCTTAGATCATTCTTAGAAAGCAAAAGATTACACTACATTTATAAGAATCTAAAGGAAAATAGCATTTTCTGCCTGTTATTTTTTTTAAATTTAGAGTAATTAGTTTTGTTGAGAACTTTAGGCCCTGAATGATGGTAAAATTGATGAAGAAATTCTGTAATTTAATGGACCACTAGAACTCATCTTTAGTTTAACTCATTCATGAATTTATCCAGAAAGAAAATTATCCATATCAGGTATGTGCATTCTTCCCTCCAAGGACATATGGACCCTACTGTGTCCCTGGTGAGTGTCACAACATGATTTTTAAAATATGTATTTATACCTTTGAAAATAGAGGATGTTTTTTCAAAAATTAACCTGCTTGGGCTAAAACATTTGTTTTTATTTTATTGTTTGAATAAATTGATGTTCTTTCAGTCATTTCTGCCACCCCCAGTGGCAGAAACCCCCTAACCCCCACTTCTGGCAACCACCATTATCTTATTCTGTTTATGTATAAATTTGTCATTTTGTTTGTTTGATTTAGATTCCATACTCATATCATACAGTACTTGTTTATCTCTGTCTGACTTAATTCACTTAGCATAATACCCTTGAGGTTAATCAAGTTGCAGCAAATGACAAGAGTTTATTCTTTACTATGACTGAATAATATTAATTTTATAGGTGAGTCTGTGTGTATGTATGATGTTTTTTTTATCCATTCATTTATTGATGGACTCTTAGGTTCTTTCCATATCTTGGCTGTTGTAAATAGTGCTGCAGTGAATATGAGGTGTATATATTATTTCAAGTCACTGTTTTTGTTTTCTTTGAATAAATACCAAAAGCAGAATTGCTAGATCATATGGCAGTTCCATTTTTAATTTTTCAAAACCTCCATAATGTTCTCTATAGTAGATACGTCAATTTACATTTCCATCAACAGTGCATAATGCTGCCCTTATCTCCACATCCTTGCCAACACTTACTAGTTAGCTTTCTGATGATTGCCATTCTAAGGGGTGTGAAGTTATATCTAATTGTCATTTGATTTCCATTTTCTTGATGATTATTAATTTTAACTGTCTTTTATGTTTTTACATCTTATGTTTTAAACATCTTTATCTGTTGGCCATCTGTATGTCTTCTTTGGAAAAATGTCTTTTTGAATCATTTGATTCAAATGTTTATTTAAATATAATTTTTTAATTAGTTTTTTTTTTTTTTGCTTTTGAGTTGCTTGAGGCTTTTTATATACTCTGGATATTAGCTTTTTATAGTATGCAGGATTTGCCATATATTTTTTCCTATTCAAGTTGCCTTTTTTATTTTGTTTCTGCCTCCTCTGTGTGGAAGGTTTTTAGTATGATATAACACTTACTTATTTACTTTTGCTTCTGTTGCTTAACCCTTTGGTGCCAGATTCAAAAAACATGTGCTTAAGAAGCTTACTGTTTGTATTTACTTTTAGGAGTTTTATGTTTTCAGGTCTTACATTCAAGCCTATAATACATTTTGTGTATGGTACAAGATTGTGATTCAGTTTCTCTTTTACTTTGTTTTAGCATGTAGCTGCCCAAGTTTTCAACAGTGTTTATTCAAGAGACTGTCCTTTCTCCATTAATATTCTTGACTCTTTTGTCATAAATTAATTGGCCATATATTCACAGGTTTATTTCTGGTTTCCCTATTCTGTCCCATTAATCCATGTGTCAGTTTTATGCAAATATCATGCTGTTTTAGTTGCTATAGTTTTGTGACACAGCTTGAAATTAGAACTATGATGGCTCTTAGTTTCTTCTTTCTCAAGATTATTTTGGCTATTCATGGTCTTTTGAGGTTCCATGCAAATCTTAAGATTATGTGTTCTATGGTTTTGAAAAATGCCATTAGAATTTTAATAGGGATGTCATTGAACAGTTAGATTGCTTTTGTGTTGTATGAACATTTTAACAACATTGATTTTTCCAATCTATGGGTACAGAATATGTTTTCACTCATTTGTGTTTTCAATTTTTATTAGTATCTTATAGTTTTTAATATACAGGCCTTTCCCCTCCTTGATTAAATTTATGTCTAAGTATTTTTCTTTTTGATGCAATTGTAAGAGGGAATGTTTTCCTTATTTCTTTTTCTGATTATTTGTTTTCAGTTAATAGAAGTGAAACATATATTGGAGTTTTGATGTTTCATTCTGTAACTTTACTGAATTCATTTATTAGTATTTTTTGATAGAGCCTTTAGGGATTTTTTTACATATAATACATTATCTGCAAATAGTTACAGTTTTACTTCTTTCTTTCCAACTTGTTTTATTTTCCCTTGCCTATTTTCTCTGGCTATGGTTTCCAATAGCATGTTGAATAAAAGTGGTGAGACTGCCTTTACTCCATTGTATGCTCATGCTCCCTTTGTCAAAATATTAATTGACAGTAGAGAGATGGCTTTATTTCTGGGCTCTCTATTTTGTTCCATTGATCTGTATGTCTGTCCTTATGCCAGTATTAGACTGCTTTGAATACAGTGGCCTTGTAGTATAGATTGACATCAGCTATTGTGATCCCTCCCATTTTGTTCTTCTTCTTCAAGATTGCTTAGGCTATTTGGGGTCCCTTTTTCCTCATGTAAAATTTTGGAATATTCTAGATCTGTGAAATGTGCCCTTGGTATCTTAATATAAATTGCTTTTAATCTACAGATTGCTTTGTGTAGCATGGTCATTTTAATGATGTTAATTTTTCTAATCCATGAAAATGGTCTATGCTTCCATTTGTCTCTTTCTCAATTTATTTTTTCAGTGCCCTATAGTTTTCTGAGCACAGGTCTTTTACCTACTTGGTTAATTTATTCCTAGGTATGTTTGTTAATGTTGCTATAGTAAATATGTTAGTTTATCTTTCTAATAGTTCATTGTTGATATACAAAAATGACTTTGATTTCTGAATATTGACCTTGTATCCCACTACTTATTAGATCAAGCAGCTTTTTGGTGGAGCATATAAAGTTCTTTTATGTACACTATCATGTTCTTTGTGAATAATTGCATCTTTACTTCCTCTTTTCTAATTTGGATGCCTTTGTTTCTGATTGCTGTGGCTAGGACTTCCAGTACTATGTTGAATAAGCACAGTGAGAGTGGATATCCTTCTCTTGTTTCTGATCTTAAAGGAAATGCTTTTAGTTTTTGCCCATTGAGTATGATGTTGGCAGATTTTTCAATGGAGTAAAGATAGTCTCTTTAATAAATGGTGTTGGAAGAACTGAACGGTACATGCAAAAGAATGAAACAATACCACCAACTTACACCATAGATCAGAATATACTCAAAATAGATAAAAGACTTAAATATAAGTTGTGATACCACAAAAATCTAAGTGGAAAACAGAGGCAGTACGTTTCATATATCTCACGTGGCAATATTTTTGCTTATTTATCTCCTAGGGCAAGGGAAATAAAGGAAAAAATAAACAAATGGGACTACATCTGATTAAAAAGCTTCTGCACACCTAAAGAAACCATAATCAAAATGAAAAGGGAACCAACTGTATAGTAGAACATATTTGCCAATGATACATGAGACAAGAGTTTAACCTCCAAAATAGATAAAGAACTTATACAATTCAAAACCAGGAAGACAAACAATCCATTAAAAAAATGGGCAAAAGCCCTGAATAGACACATTTCCAAGGAGGATATACAGATAGCCTATAGACATATCAAAAATGTCCAATATCACTAGCCATCAGAGAGATGAAAATTAAAACCACAGTGAGATAATGCCTCATACCTGGCAATCATTAATAAATCAACAAACAACAAGTGCTCATGTGAATGCAGAGAAAAGGGAATCCTAGTGCACAGTTGGTGGGAATGCACACTGGGGCAGCCACTGGGGAAAACAGTATGGAGTTTTCTCAAAGAAAACTGCCTTTTGACCCAGCAATTCCACTGTTGGGACTATGCCTGAAGAATCTCGAAACACCAATTCAAAAGATATGCAATCCTATGTCTATAGCAGTGTTATTTACTACAGCCAAGATTTAGAAAGAACCTAAATGCCTATCAGTAGATGTGTGGATTACAAGACTGTGGTACATTTACACAGTGCAATACTACACAGTGGAAAAAGAAGGAACTCCCATCTTTGTGACAGGATGGAACTAGAGACTATTATGCTAAGTGAAATAAGCTAGTCAGTTGAAGACAGATACCATATGATCTCACTTATAAAGGAATCTAATGAACAAAATAAACTAATGAACAATATAGAACCAGAGACATAGAATTACTGAGTAGACTGATAACTCTAGGAGTGAAGAGAGGAGGCAGGGACTGCTTGAAAGAAGGTGAAGGGATGAATCAAATAACATATAATGTAGGACCCATGGACCTGGACAACAGTGTGGAGATCGACTATGGAAGTGCAGTTGGACTGGATGGAGGGCAGCGAAAGGAGAAAAACTGGGACAATTATAATAGCAAAAATAATAAAATATTAAAAATAAAAAATATTCTAAAATACTAAGAGAAAAGAATAATGAACTGAAGATTTGGTGAAGAAATACCCAAACCACAGTCAAGATGAGTTGAACATAGTATCATGGAGGCAATATCAGAATGGAAAGGTAGCTAAGAAAATGGAAATTTAAACAATTACAGTTTTCCTATTTTAAACAAGAAATAGAAACAAATGTGGTTAAATTTCAACATTACTGCATCTGTTAGTTAATATAAACTTTATTCTAAACTCAACAATGGATTCTGTTATAACTATGTGGAAATGCATAAAAGCTATTTTACTCCTAAAAAAAAAAAAAAGTGGTGAGAGCTGGCTGGTCTCTTGTTTTTGATCTTCAAGGAAAGGCTTTCTGCTTTTCACCTTTGAATATGATGTTAGCTATAAGCTTGTCATACACAGCTTTTTCATCTTGAGGTACTTTTCTTTTATGGTCACATTTTAAATAATTTTTATTACATATGAATGTTGTATTTTGTCAAATGCCTTTTTTCCTGCATTTATTGAGATGATATAATTTTTTCCCATTTCTTCACTTTCTGTCTGATTGTGTTCTTACATATAGAGTGAATCTTTTGGCAGTAAATAGATGAATTTCCTTTAATCACTCTATGAGTTTTGATTTGAGAATTTAGCACATCCACATTTAAAGTAATTATTGGTGCATATGTACTTATTGCCATAGCATTGTTTACTGGCTGTTTCTGTAGTTTCTCTGTAAACTCACTGTGTCCCTGAGAGAAGGTGAGTTCAGGATCTTTTTATGCTCCATCTTGAACTGCAATCTGAAACTCGTGGCAACATGATTTTATGGGCATTGTCACCTTATATGTGAAAAAACTGGTACACATTTTGACTAACTCATGTGATCCACCTCTTATATGTAATTAATTTTGTGCTAATTACTTAAAAGCTTTTCTGGCCAGGACTGGTCATTAGCAGGGTCAAATTAAACAAAGATAAGAACTAAATTAAATACTATGCATAATGAATTGTTATACCAGTGTGGCTTTTTTTTGTTTTTACTTCAATGTATTGTAATATGCACTCCATGTATTTATGTTTCTTGTTTTCAGATTTTTATTCTAGCATAATAATTGATTATGTGTAATACCAACCCTAAATTGTAATAACTGGCTACCCATCTACATGTTTGTCAACAAGTGTGTTGATAACACTTTGGAAGTTTGCCAGTTCTATTCAACAATTAAAAGAGCATAGAATGTGAAAACATATTGCTTGGAAACCAGGGCTTTTTAATATACATTGCAACTATTTACAGTGTGATGCCATTTGGCAGTGTAGAAATGTCCGTGTGCATGGAAGACATTTTATAAACAAGGAATATTTCCTCTCTGTAGGTACCTAAGCAGAGTTCTGTCAGTTTTTTTCATGCTTTGGGTTGTTGGTTTACTTATAAATATTCAGTTTGAATATTATTTGAAAGAATTTACAGGTTTAAAACTTATTTATGAAGTTTTTAAAATTCTTACAGTTACAGTTTGAATCTTACTACTGTGTTAAATTTTTCCTTCCTGCAATACTCTCTGAATACTTCTAAAATTTTTAGCCACAATGAAGTTTGTCGTAATGTGATAACTTTTATTTACTGTGTTTTAAATGAACTTTTGTCTCTTCTTGCCCTTATCTTTCCTAGAAATATTTTATTATATGCTTATTAGTTAATTCCAACATGGTAATGTTATTATTGTGGTCTATCCTGAAAATATATGGTAATATATTTTCCATATATTATTTTCCATATATTATTAACCATAATATTGCAGATATCGTTCTGCACTATCCAAGGGTACCCTTTTGTGGAGAACAAGAAACAGCTACAGAAAAAGCGGCAATAATAGATTAGAGGGAGAAGTTAAGAAAGAATACAAGATAAACACATAATAATGCATTTCTATAGTTACTGTGGCATGACCAATACTTGGTAAATAGATACATGTTGATGGAGAGGTGAGTTGCAGCATATCTTGATAATTGTTTCCTAAGGCAACTAAAAATAGTTCTAGAAACTTCCAATTACAGGAATTCAAGCATGCTTTTGTATGGGCAGGAAAATTAATATCTAAAGATCCTCTTTCTTACATAACCCTAGCCAAATCACTTCATGTTTCATGGTTACAATCAGGAGTTATAGTAAATAGACGTTAACCAACTTGATGTTTTATATGAAAATATTAATTTAGTTTTCCCAATTTAGTGCTGATACAGTTATTCTCATTACTTATTTTTTTTTTACTGAGATTGCAATAATGCACTTTGGAAATGCTAAAAGATTAAAAGTAACATTTTTATATCTTATCATTTTCAAAATTTTATAACTCACAACTTTAAAAAGAACTTAGTCATTTACATTTACAAATAATTTATATATAGTAAAATGAAATGTGTATAATCATTTAAGAATATGTTGACCTTTATAACATGAAAAACACAACCATATAGTGGGTTTCAGTTGCTTTAGGAATTGAAATTTTTAGGGATGTAGGTATTCTTTTATAAGTCTCATAAATAAATTGATATGGCAATAGTAAAGTATTTTACTAACCTTCATATAATATCTTTCTGTAAAGACACAAGTGATTCCTTTGGGACACACCAGGAATGTAGTTGACTTAGTAATTCCTTAAGGAAATGCTGGCTGATTTATATCTATCTATTCACTGGTTTGTGATGTAATGATGTGCTTGACAGAGGTAAGATAGTTTAACGAGCTGACCTGCTTATATAGAATCTGTAAATATTGCATGACTTGAAGTATTAATTGGGTCTTTTGATTTCACAGACTGAAATGAAGGGCTTCTCAGAGGAGTTTTGTACCTTTTATAGTATTTGTCAGTTTAACACTACTCAGTGAAAGGTTCCTGGCTTGAAATACCTTCTGAGCTTATTTTGAGTTTGCTTCTAGTCATCGTTTTAAGTTCCCATGCATAATACAGCGATGAAGCTGATGCCCACATTGATCACTGATGTTTCATGTTCTGTAATTCTGATGAAATGAAAGAAGTTGTTTTAAGAAGTATCTGTTAAAAATATTTCTTTTTAATAAATTAAGAGTGTAGCTAGCAAAGGAAATGATTTTCCTAGTATTTTTCTCTCATGAAAAATAAATTAAAACACTACTTTGTATATAACCTGACTCTGTGCATTTCATAGGAGAGAATAATTCAGGTTTATAAATGACCTTATAGAAAAGAGGTTATAAAATCTGTCACTGAAATTTGAATAAAACTTACATTTTTAAATGTTGAATTTGTGATGCAAAAATAAATAGTAATTAAAATTTGATATTAGTTTAATGTACCTCGGTAAAATTAGTGGGAAAACTTAGGGGAAAAATTTTGCCTTTTTACTCCTGTATTTCTCTGTATAAAGAATATTGTGTTATAAAAATAATAGCATGTCTTCCAGTTATAATAGAAAATACCAAGAGTTTGCTGGAAGTTTATTAATATAGACCATGAGCCCTACAATTAGATAAATTAATTTTTAACTACCTAGAAGGGTGTAGGTAGTTAAAAATTAATTTAACTACCTACACCCTTTTGTATCTTGAAAATATCTTGTATATTTTCAAGATACAAATATAAATAAGGAACAGAGAATGTTTTTTGCCCCCATTTTCAAAATGGATTTTGAAAGTATTTCTGAGGCAACTCAGATAGCTAAATGCTCTCTGGAAAACATTAAAATGCCATCTCAGTCATTGTTTGACATTATTGATTTTATAAGTAGATGAAAAGTTTGCTTTGGGAATACTGCTGTATAATTGCTCAGATGACCTAGCTGTCTAATACTACCCAGGGCAAAAGCCATTTGATCAATATCAATGCAAAATATACATTTATCCTCCTGAGACTTCTAGGTATAGAAGAGAGGGGGGAAGACATCAAATATGAAGAACAATATTTAATAATGTGACATCAGAAATAAAAGCATTTGAAGTCATGATAGGCAAGGACTTACATCCAAGATTGCTCTATCCAGCAAAGCTTTCATTTAGAATGGAAGGGCAGATAAAGTGCTTCCCAGATAAGGTCAAGTTAAAGGAGTCCATCATCACCAAGCCCTTATTATATGAAATGTTAAAGGGACTTAACTAAGAAAAAGGTAAAAATATGAACAGTAAAATGACAACAAACTCACAACTATCAACAAATGAACCTAAAAGAAAAGAAAAACAATTAAAACAAAAACTAAGCAAACAACCAGAACAGAATCAGAGAAATGGACATTAGCCAGAGGGAGTTTAGTGGGGAGGGGGAAGGGATGAATGGAGGTGGAAGATACAGGGAAGAAGAAGCATGGTTAGTAGGCATAAGGTAGATGGGGAGAGATAAAAAATGGTATAGGAATCAGAGGACTCAAAGAACATATATGTATAATCCATGGACATGAACTAAGGGGAGAGAATGCTGGAAGGTGGGTGGTCAGGGTACAAGGGGTTAGAGGGGGAAAACTGGGAAAACTGTAATAGCATAATTAATAAAAGTATTTTTTAAAAAGAAGTAAAAGCAGTTGTATGTTTACTACTCTCAAATGCAAATGATTACATGATTCTGAATTCTGGAGCTCTATGGCTTATTTATAATAAAATAGACAAGCTAATAAACTCTGCAAAAACTCAAGAGTGTTGTGAAATAAGAAATCCTGTGTTAGGAAGGTAGCTTTACAATATTTCTCAGATGCCATACCCCTTGTTTGTTTAAACACATGGTTGCATAAAATACATGCTAGGCAAGGCTTACATTTTCAACTCTTCTTACATAATATCCACATAAAAGTTTTTCTCAGCCTTGGTAATATTCATAAGATATATCACATTCATGTTTCATTCTATTTGAGTCTGACTTCTTATCTCATCCCCAAAATATGAGATGGTGGTTGGACACTGTGGCTAGACTCCCTTTACTGAGAGAGATGGATTTACCATGAGCAAATGAAGCTTAAACAACATGTCTACCTGGGAAGACCCCTTTGCATGGTCCTGGAAAGGACCATAGCAATGTGTACCTATATTCATGCAGGTTTGTAAAACTTATGTACAAAATGTTAAGTTATTTTTAAGTTATGAATTGCTCTTCTAACACAAATAATGTAAATACTATTATATTCATGATTTGCTTTATTTTTCTTAAAGAGGAGTCCAAAACTGTATTAGCCTAAAACCCCACAAATTCATATTGATAAGACCCATGAGACCCATGAGTGTGTGAGTAGGGGAGTGCTGTACCACCAACCATGTGTTCTTGGTTTAGAAGATATCATTTAATGTGTCAATGTCCTGTGTCACCTCTGATAAACCAAGTACCAACTACAGAGGGTAAGCCATGTGTGAAAACAAAATTTCTAGCAAAAACAAAACTTATATTAACTCACGTTAGTAAAATATTATTTTAATTACTTGCTATATTCTTGCAAGCAGGACACAATCATATCTAGGAATCATAGCTTCCACCTTTACTATTTCCCACACCCACCCATGAATACAATGATACAAAAATTTCCCAAGTTTATTGTTATCTATGAAAGATAAATTCTGGGCAGAATGGTCTCTGTGTATTCTCTGGTATCCAAAGAATGTAAAAAATTAACTGATCTGAAGTACATGAGGTGATTCAAAAGATTAGAAATGTCTTATCTGAGTTGAAAGCAGAAAAAGATGATCTTCAGACCTTTGAGGCATCAAAACTGCTTACTTTGTACTGTACCACTCTGCTTTCCATCTGTGCTTACTACATCTTTCTATCTAAAGCACATATCATAGCCTACATTCACATAACCAGATCTGACATGGGCAGCTTGAGAACCAAAGGATTTGTTCATTCTTTAATTCATCCACTTAAGAAATATTTATTGAGCACATTTATGAGCCTGGCATACTTCTGGGAGAGGAGGAAGACACGTTCAGGTATAATACTACTTTTAAAGAACTTAAATGGTAGATCTCTGGTGCCATGGTAGTCACTACCATGTCAACTGAGATTAGTCTTGGAGAAGCAAAAGTGGTATGTTATCTACTTTGGAAATGCACCAGGACTTTCTACCTGGCACATTCAGAAAAACCCAAGACTCAGCATATAAGGAAAGGCATTTTGGGATGGAGGGGAGGAGGTATCTTCTATATCAGAATGGTATTACTGGGTGAGTTGGGATGGTAGTAAAAGATAGAAAATTGTACTGCAACAATTAAAACAAAATAAAAAGAAAATAAAAGAATGTTATTACTGGGATCATTATCATCATAAAGACTACACATGAACTTGTTTTATAGCCTCCTTGCTTGATGACATGCTAAGTAATTACAACAAATCTCTCACTATTATATCCTATCTACATGCTTTTACAGCATATTGAATCTTCAATGTTTTTAAAGTTGAATCATTAAGTTTGTACAGCTGTTCATTTTTCTCTCTGTGTATGTTTATTCTTTCTTCTTTTGTGACTCTACCAGCTGGTTGTAAAATAACACTGCCCAGCATGGAGGTACATAAAGAAACCTGCACTTGAATTCACGTAATACTGAAGTAAAATCCAAGGTCTGATGCTTATAAACTATGTGACCCTAAGCATGTTGCATAAGCTTTATAAACCTCAAATTTGTATACCTAACAGAGAGTTAATAATATCTGGTGAATATTAGATGAATCTTTTAAAATTGATGTTTTAAATATATTCCATATGATACCACTTTGCCTCATTTAATCTGAAAATTTACTGAAATTAAGAACTATACATTTAAAATCATCATTTTTCTTTTCTAAATACTGATAATAATAGCAATTTATTTAATACTTACACCGTGGTAGGCACTTTATTAACCACTTTATATACTTCACTTATTTAATTCTTCCAATATCCTTAGCAAATTTTTATGAATTCAAGTTCTGTATGAATGACCCATGGACATGGACAACATGGTGGGGATTGACTGTGGGAGCTGGGAGTTGGGCTGGGCTGAGAAGGGCAAAGGGGGAAAATCTGGGACAGCTGTAATAGAATAATTTTAATAAAGAATTCAAGTTATACAGAGACTGCTTGACTTTAAAATTTAGCTCTTCCATTTACAAAGTATAATATTGGAAAAACCACTTAGTCTCTCTGACCTCAATTTTTAAATCTAATCATAGGCAGCTGTGAATCGTAGGTAAAGAAATAAAAGTAAAGTACATAAATATTTTCAAGGGTATAGTAAGTTATTAAACATAAGAAAACATTATTCTCAAACATTCATTTTTATTTTTATCACCTCTCATTTGAATTAGTATGATAAATGTATTACTGTTCATGTTTTTGCTCTCTTGTACCATTTGAATTTTGCTCAGTAATATTCATGAGGAACAAAACAGTATCATCTAGATAAGTTCAATGTATGGATTGTCCTTTTTTCCTATTTTGCTTCTATAAAAAAAAGTATATTTTCCCACATCATTAACACTGGCATTGTCCATGTGACATTCTTTGGATAATGAAATCTATTATGAAATGACCTGGCTCTGGTTGCAACCTTGCAATTTAAGTGTCTATTTTCCTCTGTGGAAGCTTCTGGTCTACCATGGGAAATGCACACCCAGTATACCTGAAGGGCCTACACACATCCCCCAAATATGTGAAATGTGGAGTAGGTCTGAACTCAACATGAGGGAAGGAGCAAGGACACTGCAGCTGTCCAACTGACACAGAATTGTATTGACGAGTAATAAATGCTTACTGTTTCCCACTGAGATTGTGTGTGTTTATAACTTATAATGTAAAAACTGTTAAGTGCACCCCTCCCCCATCAAACTTTTCTATATATTACTCAAGGTAGTTTTAAAAATATATAAATTTAATATTATTCCTCCTATTTAACATCTTTTTTCTGTTCCATTAAGAAATAATTGTCATACATAGCAGTATAAGTTTAAGATATACATCATGATGGTTTCATTTACACATATTGTGAAATTATTACCACAGTAAGTTCAGCTAAAATCCTTCTCATAAACGTACAATAAGAACAAAAGAAAAACAATTCTTGTGGTGAGAACTCTAAAGATTTACTCTCTTAACAACTTTCTTATGTATCATATAACAGTGTTAACCACACTCATCACATTTGACATTTCCAGTACTCATTTTCCTTATAACTGGAAGTTTGTACCTTTTGACCACATTACTTTGATTTCCCTTCTCTCCACCTCTACCTCTGGTAACAAGAATTCTGTCTTTTCGGATGAGGTTTTGTTTTAGTTTTTGTGGGGTTTTTTTTTTTTTTATCCATATATAAGTGAGACCATACAGTATTTGTCTTTTCTCTGTCTGCTTTATTTTGCTTAGCATAATACTTTCAGGTCTATCCATTTAGTCAAAACTGGTAGGATTTCCTCATTTTTAGGGCTCAATAATATTCCCTTGTATGTTTATTTTTCATTCTTTCTTTATTCATTTATCCATTGATAGACACTTAAGTTGTTTTCATGTCTTAAATACTGTAAATAATGCTGCAATAAACAAGGGTAAATCTATCTTTTTGAGATAGTGCTTTTGTTTTTTTTTTTTTTTTGGATATATTCCCAGAAGTAGAAATGCTAGATCATATAATAGTTCTATTTTTAATTTTTTGAGGATTCTCTATACTATTTTGAGGGTTCTCTATACTAGGAATTTACAATTCTACCAATAGTGTACCAAATGTTTCACATTTGTACCAGCATTTGTTACCTCTCATTGTTTTAATTATTGCCATTCTAATAGGCATCAGGTGATGTTTAATATCTTTTTATGTACCTGTTGGCCTTTTATATATTGTCTTTGGAAAAATGACTATTCAGATTTTTTGCCCATTTTTAAAGTGGCTTATTGAGATTTTTCTATTGGCTTTCAAATATTTTTCCCTTTCTGTAGATTGTCCTTTCACTTTGTTGATGGTTTCTTTTACTGTGCAGCAGGTTCTTAATTTGATGAAGTCTCACTTATTTTTACATTGTTGTTTGTGCTTTAGGTGGCATATCCAAAAAATCATTACAAAGACCCATGTCAAGGGGCTTTATTCCTACAGCCTAATGTTTAAGTCTTTAATTTATTTTGAGTTAATTTTTGTGAGTGGTGTAAGATGTGGGTTCAGTTTATTCTTTTACATGTGAACATCCAATTATCCTGGCACCATTTACTAGAGAGACTGTCTTTTCTACATTGAATGTTCTTGGCTCCCTTGTCAAATATTAGTTGACTATATATGCTTGAGTTTCTTTCTGGGGTCTCAGTTCTGCCTCATTGTTCTATTTGTTTTTATGCAAGTACCATACTGTTTTGATGACGATAGCTTTATAGTATGGCTTAAAATCAGGTAATGTGATGCTCATTCCTTTTTTTTCTTTATCAGGATTTGTTTGGCTCCTAGGGGTCTTTAATTGCTCCCCATAAATTTTAGGAGTGTGTTTTTACTTCTGTGAAAATATTTTTGGAAACTTGATAGATATTGCATGAAATCTGTAGATGGTTTTTGGTCATATTGACATTTTAACACTATTCTTCTTTAACACTATTAATTACCATGGACACGGGATTTATTTCCATGTATTTATATTTTCTTTAGTTTTATTTCAATATCACATGATTTTCATAGTAGAACTCTCTAACATTCTTTAGTTAAATTTATTACTAATTTTTTATTGTTTTTGATATTATTATAAGTGGAATGAAATGTCTTATTTCAGAAAATTCATTGTTACTGTGCAGAAATGCTATTGGCTTTTGTATGTTAATTTTGTATCCTGCAACTCTAGTGAATTCATTGATTAGATCAAATATACTTTTGGTTGGGTCTTTAGGATTTTATATATATAAAATCATTTTATCTGCAAATGTAAACTTTTTTTTCCAATTCTGATACTATTTTGTCCTTGTCTCATGGCTGTGACTAACACTTCCAATACTTTGTTGAATAAGAGTGGTAAGAGTAGACACTCTTTTCTTATTTTATTTTTAAATTTAATAATGCATTTTATTTTACCTGATATATTTAAAATACTACCGTATTTTTAGGACTATAAGATGCACCTAGGTTTTAGAGGAGGAAAACAGGAAAAAACTTTTTGAAGCAAAAAATATGGTAAAATATTTAATAACCTGTGACCCTGCTCTACCACCTCCCCACCACAGTGAGCCAGGTAAGCTACATTTGGACTGTAAGATGCACCCCCATTTTCCTTCCAAATTTGGGGGGTACATCTTATATTCTGAAAAAGATGGTATTTCAACATGTAATCAGTATTTTAAAAATGAGATATTTATATTCAACATTTTGTTGATCTTAGATGAGAAGATTTTACTCTTTTACCATTGAGTATGATGTTAACTGTGAGCTGTCATATGTCACAAGCTCTTTTCCTGAGTTTATCATACTGAGATAAATTCCTTTTATGTCTAATTTGTTACGAATTTTTATGAATAGATGTTGAATTTTGTTAAATGCTTTTTCTACATTTATTGATATGATCATGCAATTCATTACTTTCATTTTGTTAATGTGATGTATCTCATTGTTTGATTTGCATATGTTGAACCATTTTTGCAACCCAGGGATAAATTCTACTTGATCATGGTCAATTATTTTTTAAATGTTCTCCCAGATTTGTTTTCCAAGTATTTTACTATATTTACCAAGAATATTGGCCAATAACTTTAATTCCTAATGGTGTTTATTCTGGTTTGTATATCATGATAATGTAAGTCTTATAAAAAGAGTTAGGTATATTCCATACTCTTTGGTTTTTTGGAATAGTTTGAGAAGGATTGACATTAATTCTTTAAATATTTGGTATATTCAACAGCCAAGCTATCTGGTCCTTGGCTTTTACTTTTTGGGAGAATTGTACGTTTCTAAGAATTTTTTTTCATTTCTTCTAGGTTGTCCAGTTTGTTGGTGTATGGTGGGTCATTGTCTCTAATAATCTTTTGAAATTTTGTTATATTAGTTGTAATATCTACTTTTTCACTTAAAATTTTATAGATTTGGGTCCTTTCTACTTTTTCCTGGGCTAGTCTAGCTAAAGGTTCATTAATTTTGTTTATCTTTTCAAAGAACAAATTTTTAATTTGGTTAATATTTTCTGTTTTCTAGTTCATTCATTTCTGCTCTTTGAGCTCAGTTTGTTCTTTTTTCCCCTAGTTCCTCAATGTGTAGAGTGAAGTTGTTTATTTGGGATCTTTCTTGCTTCTTAACTTAGGCATTTATGCCTGTGAACTTCCTTCTTAGAACTGCTTTTGCTGTATCCTATCCATATCCTTTTTGGTATGCTGTGTTCGCATTATTGTTTGTCTCAAGAAATTTTTAAAATTTCCCCATTAATTTTGTCTTTGTTCAGGAATTTAGCACCTTTTAATGGCATGCCATTGCACTTAGGCTAAAATAAAATTTTTTGTCATAGCTTATGAAGATTTAAACTACTTCTCAGATGTCATATTATATGAGCAGGGACCCCCCAAAAAAACAGAATTATCTTGTGGAGGGTAGGCCCCTTACTTCCCCCACTAGGAGAGTTCTCTAGGAACCCATCTGTATCAGTGTACCCACTGATATTGTTTTGAGAGGCTGTGTTTGGTTTCAGTGAATTTTTTTGAAGACTCTTTCAATGTGTTTGCTCATTCTATGATGGGTGATTTAGGAGGGCACCTGCCCACACCATGATGAGTGTTCTGCAGTTTTTGACCAACAGGGCATAACCTCCATGCCCTACCATCCCTATTTACTGGATCTTGCCCAAGCAACTTCTGTTTCTCCAGATGAAAAAAGTCTTCAAAGGGAAATGTTTTGCTGATGTGGAAAAGGTGAAACAAAAAATGGTAGAAACACTAAAAAAACCACAATTTTGATGATTTCATAAACTGTTCTGAGCAGTGGAAAAAACAGTTCAATAGGTGTATTATATCAAATGAAGGGTACTTTGAAGGTGACGGATTTAAACATGTAAAGATAAATACACACTTTTTATAAATAAGTTCAATTTTGGGGGATTCACCACTCATATTTTTCTATACACAGGCCATCTAGGTCTTTTTCCTTTTTTTAGAATTTTTTTTTTCCTGAAAGCATATTTCTCATTTTTCTTTTTATGCCCTTCGACCTGCACATCTTGACTTTAAAGTCACTTCTTTATAAATTCTTCCCCCTGCACCTTGTCTAAGTAAGGTCCCTCTATCAGTCTCCTATTATTAGTTACTATCACTATATATGATTATATAGTCCTTAACTTGTTTGTTGTCAATCTAAGCCCTCTGAGTTCAACATGAATTTCATTAATTTAGTATTCATTATCCAGAAACTAGTGCAATGCCAAAACCTTACAGGTACTCACAGATTTTATTGGATAAATTATTTTTAAAAATTGAGGTAGTGAAATAAATTTCACAATATTATACAACTGATAACCAAGTGAGAACTAGGACTCATACTTGTTTGTTGTTGTTGTTTGTAAAGGCCTAAGTGCTCGAAGGAAAAATCAATAAAACATAGATATCTTATATGTAACACATCTAGCCTTAATTTAGTCAATGTTTGGGTAATTTATACTAAATATTGATGAACCAATCATTGAAATATACCACAATAAATAATAAAGTCTTGCATGATTGTTAGTGTTGCATTTATACTACTTGAAATAACAGTTTCCACTAGCAAGTACTTTGGAAATACATATTAAAAATTTACAACCTCAATATATAGTATTATTTATTTATTTAAACAGATACCCCCAAGGTTCTCTTTTATACAACTTGATCTACTTTAGTAGAAATCTCTGATAAATGTTTAATAGTGTCTAAATTTTAATTCTTTAAAACTACTTCACATTTTATACTAACTTTATATTAATGCTAATTGCTATCACATCCCTGTATCAGTTAAAGTAGGATAGATTATTCCAAATTAAACAGTAACCTTTAAATATTAAAGACAACAACAAGTACTTATTTCTCGCCATACACCTGTCATTGTGTGGCTTAGGCTGTGCTCCATAATTCCTTTACTTCAGGACTGAGGCTACGTGTGTGGCCCCTTTTGGAACTGCCAATTGTCACTGTCTAAGACAGCTAAAATGCAGTAAAACAGGAGCTGGCTTTTAAGCCTTCTGCTCAACAGACCTGTCACTTCCACTATTATTTTACCGCATAAAGCAAGTTATTTTATGAAATCTGAAGTCATGTGACAAATACAAATAATTCTCCCTGAGTGAGTGGCACTGAATGTACGAAAAATTAATACGCTTATGACATTTTGCCTCCTCATTTCCCTGGTGTGATCACTATATAAATGTTAGGCTTGTTTTACTTTAGTACCCTGAAATAAGCAGTTTTATTTTTTTCTTCTCAGAATACCCATTGCCATTTTTTTCAAGATAATTCTGAAATCTCAAATGACTATATGCGCTTCCAAGTAGGGCCTGATAACTATAAGGTAATGTATTTGCTAGAATTTTTGAGGTGGAATTGTATGTAAAAATATGTAAGCATTTCCCTTAATAAAATTGTTTGGAGCAGATAAACATGGAATAAGTTTAAACATTTTGTTATAATTACCTTAAATGTTAAAGTTACTTTGAAATGCCTTAAGCATATCAAAAATTATTAAGATCTCAAATTCCATGACCATTGCTTAGAACCACTGTCCAAGGGAAGAGTGATAATTTCAAAGAAATTGCCTTTTGCAGGAGATTAATTAATATATTTAATGTTTTTAAAAATTAAGAGGCAGTTAGACACAAATAAAATAAAAGAAAATTAACTAAGTCATCATACTTGGTCACCTTTCTCTGAGTCAGGATATTTCAATTTAAAAAAAGTCAAACTTTGGTGCATCAAGTTTTTTAAAAACTGGACAAAAACTAATACTTATGGATTTCTTCTTATATACAGAGATCTGAGCTACTATCATATATACTCATATGCCTTTTCTTTAATCCTTCATATAATCTTTGAATGTACCTATTTTCATTATCATTTTATTAATAAAATTAAAGCCATAAAATATTTAATGAATTGCCCCTATAATACATAGCTGGTAGTGGATATCATGAATTAAAAAGTAATACAATTTTGCTTTCAAAGAACCTACAATTTCCATCATGCATCATGCATTTTTACTTTCTTTTTGCACTATCAAACATCATACTGATGTATATTTAAGACATGAAAATGGGATAGTATTTCTGGGAAGGGCACTTAAATCTCTATTTTTGACTTGTCTATATTGAGCCTAGAATAGGTTTTTTCACATTAGTCCTTCTCTTTAATCTGGATTTGCATGCACCTTTGCAAATAACTTGATAAATCTGTTAACATTTGATAAAATTGTGCTCAGTGTTCAGACAACATATTGTGTGTGCTCAATCCCAAAAAGTGATGTTAAATTGAAATTCCCAAACTTGTTTGTGTTTAGATCATTGGGACATGTTGAGGATGATAAATGGATTGGATGTTGTGTATTAAAAACACTGAAATGCACAAAATGTAAAATAATACAGTCAGTAAAAGCAGTTTCTGACATTGGACGGATCTGTTTGTAGCTCCCAGTTCTGCTATCTACCAATTGTGTGAAGCAGCGGGTTATTTAACCCTATCTGAAATTGTATCACTATATCTTAAAAATGTGAATAACAGTAATGCCTTCTTCAAATGTTTATTCTGAGTATTAAATAAGATAATACTATTAAAGTCTTCATACATTTAGCAAAGTGTACCCTTCCAATAAATGAAAAAGGTCTTACATTTTGATCTTATATAATGACTATATCCACTGCTATGATCTGAATGTGTTCCCTCAAAATTCATATATTGAAATTCTAATGCCCAATATGATGGTATTGGGACGTGGGGCCTTTGGAAAGTGATCAGGCCATGAGGGCAAGCCATCATAAATTTGATAAGACACTCCAGAGAGATCCCTTACCTCTTCTCATGGAAGGATACAACTAGAAGTCTGCAGTTTGGATGAAGGCCCTCATCAGATCATGCTGTCACCCTGAACTTGGATTTCTAGCCTCGGGAACAGTGAGAAATTAATTTCTATTGTTTTATAAACCACCTCATCTGTAGTATTTTGTTATGGCCACCAGAACAGATTAAGGCATACACCATGTCCAAATTTCAGTATTTAGAAACAATATATAATAAATGAATAATGCTATGTTCAGTGCTACAAACTTAGCTTTGATAATACAAAAATGGAATGTAAGCACTATTATTTTATACTGATTTTTGCACACCATATTGAATACTGGAAGCTACTTAGGAAGAAGGGTGATGATGTTGCTACTTCTGTCAAGAGCCAGAGGGTGACTAAGGTTATTGCTGCATGTACATTTCCCAAAATAATATAATATTTAAAATAAAGAACAATGATAAAAATGATAATATTGCAGGTGAATGTTTCTTGATAGACCTAATATGAATTTTGAGGAACTGAGTTTCATAAATAATGAGGTAGATGAGGAAGCATTAATTCATTTATCTTCAATGGTGACACTAACCTGTACTGAGATTTTCTTTCAAAGAACAATAGTGAGTTTAGAAAACTTTCTCCAAAATGTCCATAGTTTTCAGGGTTATCAAGATATAGACACAAAGAATTCTGAAGCTAAGGTGTTGGTTATTTAGAAAAATATATAGATGTTAGGATTAAATGACATAAGAGAACGGTGACTGACAAGGTAGAATCTAAGTTACATAATTGATTAACCACTTAGCCTAAACCTGGTATTGACCAGCCAGTGTAAGTCTTGAGTCAAATGTAAAAGGAACTCACATAGTCTTACCTAAAACTCACATTTATCTTCCTGGAAAGCTTAGGGGTGTTAACTATGGCATAGTCTCTAGACAGATCAAATTATTTTATTGGTAAAATAACAGATAACACTGGCTAGACTGCTATCATATCTTGGTTATGCTTTTTTTTTTAATTCTACATAAGATAGCTTCTCAATCTTCCAGTTTTCAACCTTTTTCTCTTAGGTGGTGTATCATGTGCTAGAATTTGTCAGTACAAATTAGACATAGACTACTCTTCTCAGGAACATGATCATTGTATGAAAATGTGTATCTCAGGGCCCATGCGAGCTACATACGGGTGCTGAATACTAACCTTATTGGATTTGTTGAGGGCAGTGATAGTTGAAAAGGATAAAAGGTTCATGGATCCTGACTAAGCTGGGTAGAAATTCCATAAAGGCTTCTCTTTGGAGAGATCTGAGTATTATATTTGACATCAGAATAGACTTCTAAATAACTAGCATGTAGTGAGACAATCCCCTCAGACCCAGTTTATGTTGCTTAATCTTCTTTTAATTTTTTTAAACAGCCTTACCTCTGTCCATCAGAAGTAGGGTTTCCTCTTACTTTCCTCTTCTAAGTCTCTCCCATCAGAAATGAGGTGCTTGGCTGGCATAGCTCAGTGGATTGTGCGTGGTCTGCGAACCAAAGTGTTGCAGGTTTGATTCCCAGTCAGGGTACGTGCCTGGGTTGCAGGCCATGACCCCCAGCAACCACACATTGATGTTTCTCTCTCTTCCTCCCTCCCTTCCCTCTCTAAAAGAAATAAAATAAATAAATAAATCATTAAAATAAAAAGAAATGAGGTACTTAGTCCTTATTATTCACTTACCACTAATACTTAAGCAGATTAAGAGACTCATTGGCTCAAATGAGATTTATCTTACTTAGGAAGTTAGATGAATTGGTAGTAGGAAATTTAAGTGTCTATAATATACAATTATATAATACATATATATGTGTACATATATCTATAGGGTATGTGTGTTTTGTGTGTGTCTGTGTTTGTGACTGTAAATGGTGGTCTATGTTTGGCTAATTACTTTACATAGCTATTTCAATCAAAGTAGGCATTCCATAAAATAACATAGTTAATTTGATTCTCACTTCTTTTTTTCAATGAAATGTAATTGTAATATATGTTTGTGAAAATTACTAATTTACATACACAATTCACAGAGAAACAGCAGCAGGTCTCCCTTAATTATCTATCCTATTCATTTGAGTTGTTTGATAAGCTGTCAACCATTGGATCAAAATTCCATTTATTTAAATGGTCTAGTCATTGTAGTAAAAAATAGTAAATACATTTTTATTTCTTACCATAAACTGTATGTGCTATATTACAGTATTGTCAAAATAATTACTGTTCCTTCTATCTGGATCCTGTCTATGGGAGAATTATATTTTCCCTCTCAGAGGTATCAGGCTTAGATATGTTATTGGCTTGAGCATGAATGTCTGGAGAAGTGTCATGTGGAAACTGCAACCAGAAGCCTTGACAGTCATTGAATGATATGATACCACTCTGTCTTTTCCCTCAGTCATGTGCCTGGCAATAATCCAGATGTGGGTACTCCCTTAGCCTAGTTTTGGAGTGAAATGGATATTGAAAAGAGAATAGGAACAATTAAACATCTGTTATTGTGTGAGCCATCAAGGTCTGGGACCCAATGTTTTTCCACCATAATATGTTAGCCCATGATTTATAATAAATGTCTTCCAAAATAATTTAATACAAAGATGTAATTCAGTATTTGTTATACAAGCCACAGGCATTAAGGATGTAGCAAATCCAATAATATTATGTTAATTCTAATATCAGAAGTGAAGATGGTGGCTGAGTAGGTGGAAGCTGAGTTCCACTTGCTCTTGCCCCCAACTCAGATTCTCCAGTGATCTTCCAACAGGTTGCCAGAGCAATCAATAAAATCCTAACCAACATGAAGTTTTGAAGCCAAGGAGTGCAGAAGATGCTTCACAACAGGTGGTAAGATTTTTTAAGTTGAAGGGAGAATACCTCATGAGTGGAGCCTACAGCAGTGGAGAGACTAAGCAAAAATTTCAGTTTTGTGCCTCTCTTTCCCCCAAGGGCAGAGGGCCCCAGTCCCGCACAGGCAACCAGCAAACCCTGGCTGAGAGTGACTTGGGAGGATATACGGAGTTGGGGAGATTCAGGCTACACCACACACAGTGAGTAACATATCCATAGCTGCAGCGCTAAACGCCAAATGGAAGAGTGCTAGAGAGAAAGAAAGGGATTCTATCTCCAAAAAGATCTGGGGGTTGCACCTAGGTCAGGTGGAGGCAGGCTGTGGCCAGCCATGACTGTGAAAGACTGGCTTTTTAAAGACCAGATGGTGGTGTGCGCAGAGAACTTCTCAGTGACACAATATTGCAATGGGAGCTGTGGTGTGCTGAGCAGGGACCCCGTGCACAACTGCCCTGCCAGCAAAGTGGCAAGATTGAAGGTGCAATTTGCTCCCACTGAATACAGCTGGGCAGGAAGATCAAGAAGTTGCACAGCAAAGGGATTTCTGGGCTCCAGTGCAGCTAGCAAGCTGTAGGCTATGTTAAACTTGAGTTCAGGACTGTGTCTACTGCATGGGAAGTGGGTTGGAAATTAGATGAACAAAAGTTGAGTGCCTGAGATTATTTCTAGCTAGGCTAAACCCCTTTCCCTGGTATAGTTCAAACCTCTGCAAAGAAAACGACATACCCAGCCCCCACCTCCTGCAGGACTGCAACCACTGTATCGAACGAGGAAGCCCTACAGAACAGTCAGGTCAGGCCCAAGAACTGCCTCCAGGGTGAACATCTGCTGGAAAAAGACTGGAAAAGAAATGCCAAAAGGGACCATTTTGAACTTCTCTCAGGGAGACAAAATACACTGGTTTCTAGGGCACTATTCCACTGAAAAGATAAACAAAATTGACAAGGCTTTAAGCAGACTCATCGAGAAAAAGAAAAGGGAGAGAACACAAATAAATAAAATCAGAAATGAAAGAAGTAACAATTGATACCGCAGGAATACAAAGGATTGTAAGGCCCTGGCTGATGTGGCTCCGTGGATTGAGTGCTGGCTTTTGAAACAAAGAGTCCCTGATTCAATTCCCAGTAAAGGCACATGCCTGGGTTGTGGGCCATGTCCCCAGTATGGGGCATGTGAGAGGCAACTTACACATTGATGTTTCTCTCCCTCTCTGTCTCTCTTCCTTCTCCTCACTCTAAAAATAAATAAATAAAACCTTAAAAAATTCAAAAAATTGTAAGAAATTACTATAGACTATATGCCAAGAAAATGGAAAACCTAGGTAAAATGGACAAATTTATAAAAATGTAATTTTCCAAAAAGTGAATCAAGACGAAGCAGAAAGCTTGAACAGACCAATAACAACCAGCAAAACTGAAGCAGTAATCAAAACCTCCCAGCACACAAAACTCCTGGACTGATGGCTCCACACACGAATTTTGTCAAACTTTCAAAGAAGAACTAACACCTATTCTTCTCAAATATTACAAAAAACTCGAGAAGAGGCAAGATTCCCAAAGTCTTTTTATAAGACTAGTAAAGACACAACAAAGAAAAATATAGGCCAATATCTCTGTAAAATTCTCAACAAAATGTTAGCAATCTGGATCCAGCAATACATTAAACAGATCATACACCATGATCAAATGGAATTTATCCCAGGGATGCAAGGATGGTATAACATTTTCAAATCAATAAATAAAGACTTGTACATGAAAAATTATAGAACACTGAAGAAATAAATTGAGGAAGATAAAATAAAATGGAAGATAAAATAAATGAATTGTGTTCATGGATTGGAAGAATTAACATCATTAAAATGTCAACAATACCCAACACAATCTACAGACTGAACACAATTCCTATTAAAATACCAATGCCACATTTCACATATATAGAACAAATATTTCAAAAATTTATATGGAACCAAAAATTAGTCCTGAGAAAGAACAAAAAGAACAAACCTGGGGAGATCACAATACCTGATATCAAACTATATTACAAGGCCACTGTAATCAAAACAGTCTGGTACTGGCATAGGAACAGACACATAGATCAATGGAACAGAATACAGAGCTCAGAAATAAACTCATGTCTCTATGCTCAATTAATATTTGACAAATGGGGCAGGGGCATAAAGTAGAGTAAAAACAGTCTCTTCAATAAATGGTGTTGGAAGAACTGGATTGGTACATACCAAAAAATGAAACTAGACCACCAACTTACACTATACAGCAGAATAAACTCAAGATGGATAAGACTTAAATATGTCATGATACCATAAAAGTCTTAGGGGAAAAGACAGGCAGTAAAATTTCAGAAATCCCACATAGCAATATTTTTGCTGAGGTACTTCCTAGGGCAAGGGAAATAGAGGGAAAAAGTAAGTAAATGGTACTACATCAAATTAAAAAGTTTCTGCATGGTTACAGAAAACATCACCGAAGTGAAAAGGGAACCAACTGTATGAGAGAATATTTGCCAAGTGATACATTGGACAAGGGTTTAATATCCAAAATATATAAAGAACTCATATGACTCAAAACCAGGAAGAAAAACAACCCAATTAAAAAATAGGCCTAAATAGACAATTCTCCAAGGAGTATATACAGATGGCATATAGACATATGAAAAAATGCTCAACATCAGTAGCCATCACAGAGATGCAAATTAAAACCACAATGTGGTATCACCTCACACCTGTCAGAATGGCCATCATTAATTAATCACAACTAACAAGTGCTAGTGAGGATATGGAAAAAAGGGAACCTTGGTACCCTATTGGTGGAAATGCAGATTGGTACAGCAACTGTGGAAAACTGTATGAATTTCCTCAAAAAACTAAAAATGGAACTGCCTCATGACCCAGTGTTTCCACTGCTGGGATTATACCGCTAAGATCCACTGCTAAGAATCCTGAAACACCAATTCAAAAGATCTTATGTACCCCAGTGTTCACAGCAGCACTATACACAACAGCCAAATATTGGAAAAAGCCCAAGTGCCCATCAGTAGATGAACAGATTGAAAAACTGTGATACATTTACACAATGGAATACTACACAGCAGAAAGAAAGAAGGAATTCTTAACCTTTGCAACAGCATGGATGGAACTGGAAGTTATTATGATAAGTGAAATAGCCAGTTAGCTAAAGAAAAAAACATATGACATTACTTATAATTGGAATCTAAAGAACAAAATAAACTATTGAGAAAAATAGAAGCAGAGACACAGGAACATGGAATAGACTGATAGCTGTAGGGGTGTGTGTGTTGGGGGCAGGGGGGATGGTGTATGGAAGCCTAAGTCAAATGTCAAAGAACATGTATAAATAACTCATGGACATGGACAATGGAGAGGGAATGGACTGTGGGAAAGAAGGATGCGCTGTGGAGGGGCCAAAACTGGGATAACTGTAATAGAATAAATAATCAAAAATAAACTGGGATAACTGTAATAGAATAAATAATCAAAAATAAAATAAAGACCCCAAAATTCTAATAACCTATAGTATAATATTGTAGATAACTGTTAGACATAACATTAATAACTAGTCAATAGAGCTCTGACCTTTCATACAGTACAAAGGGAGTATAAAATGGTACAATATTTCCAAAGTTAATTTTTAATACATGTTAAAAGTATTAAAATACAATTTTGACACAGTACTCCTACTTTCAAAAATAACAAGAAAAAAACAAAATATTCAGAAGAATAGTTATTTTTATGTTTAAAAACCTTTGAAATAATTTAATGTTCAAAAATAGAAGATTGGTAAAATAAATCATCACCCATAAAGTGAAATATTATGCAGCCTTTAAATTAAATATTGTGGAGGAATATTTAATGGTATAAATATTTTAGATAAAGAGAAAGAAACAAAATATAATTATAAATAATGCATTACCTCAGTTCTTTAAAATCATAATAAACATGTACATGGGGACTGGAAAGAAAGGAATCAATATTTTTGAATTCTTTATCAGGACATAGGTAACTTTAAAAATTGACTTGTATTACATTTAGGTCTGGATAATTTTTATGAATTTCATAGAAAATAGAATGTGGTGACAAAGGGGAGTCTAACTTTTTCTATACAGTACTCAAACTCCAAAATGTGCCTTGAATGAGGAAAGTTCTTTCTTTGGATCTCCGTAACTGATTTGTCTATTTGTTTAAGAAGCATTGGGTTCTATTACACCACCATCATCTTGACATAATATTTTAATTACATTTTCTTGTGTTTTGAAGTTGGGTTAGTGGTGGTGTTAAATCAAGGTATCCCAAATCTGTAAAGTTAGACTGCCTGCAAGTCTCTTAATCATATTACTGCTATCTCTGTATTTCTAACTGTCATAGAGATAGTGAATTCACAGTCATTAAATATATTAGTCATTAAATCCACCTGGGAATCCTGATAATTATGTCCCAATATGATTTCCTCTAAGATATCTCAGATACCATTGATAAACATCTAAGGAAAAAAAATAAGGGGATTAGCAGTAATTATCACAAAGTGGTTTGCTATTAAATTAATTGAATAAAAACAAAAGTAATTGGATTATGTATGATATTCAACAGCTACTAGAGTTTAATCTTTAATTAAATTGTCATAGTCATTCAAAAATAAATATTCAAGCATAAACTATTTTTAAAGTACAAGAATAGCAGAATACCAATCAGCATATGCTGTACCACCAACCTTAAGTTGAAAGAAAGCTCTATTAGATTGATTACCAACCAACTTTCCGCACGTTAAAATCATTGAGAAAAAATGTGGAGCTCTAGTAATCATTTGCAGGCTTTTCAAATATTATTACTTGACAGGAAGTCAATTAGCATCGACTAAGAAAACTTACTCTCAAACAATTAGACAGGCTACTTGCATTAAAGAAAACCTAGGCTTTTAATTTTGCCTGAAGTTTTTAGAGTCAGACTTCCCCAGGTAGGTCCAAAATTATATTTTATCAACTATTTCTATATCTACCATGAGAGACATTTGAAACATATGACATAATTTTTCACTCCCAGTTCATTCTAATAATGTTCTACAGTAAAAATAAGTAAATAAATAAAATGTTATATAGGTAACTTTGTATACTAATATATTCATATGTACATGCTTACAGATAGACACACATGTATGCATGTCATCTGAAACATCCTTCAGTGGCTACTTGAGGTCTGTACGGTAAAGAGCTAAAGATTTCTCTGAGGGAAAGACAAGCACTTATTCATTTGTTTATTCGTTTGATTTTGCTTTGATTTTCTAGTTCTGCCTTGCACAAAGATGGTAAAAACACAACATTGCCTTAGTCAAACACAAATTTTCAGAGAAAAAAGGTATTTGAGTTTTCTGACTTAAAGATTTTTTTAATGCAGTATCTGAAACCATCCTTAGAGAAGCTTACTGTTTAATCTATTTGAGAAATGCTTGATAATGATTCTCAAGATGTACTGCTTTCAATTTTTGGAAAAGTTATTTTGAGTTACTTTTAAAAAAATCTCTTTGTTTTCAGTATTTGAAGATTTTATTTATTTTTAGAGAGAGGGTAAGGGAGGGAGAAGGCTGACTAGGTATCAAACTGGCGACCTGTTGGTTCGCAGGCCAGCACTCAATCCACTGAGCCACACCAACCAGGGTTTGAGTTACTTTTAATTTAAACCAAAGTCTTTCCATCTGTTTATGGTAGATTTGGATCATTTGCCTTTTTAAAATATTTTAAATAGAAAATTTACAGATTTAATCTTTTATAATTTTTTCTGTTGCCATTTGATCTATGTATTCATATATATATTTATGTATCTATCTCTATTTTATACAATATCTCCCACCCAAAACTCAATTTTAGTATAATTAATAAAATATGGAAAATAATATCATTAATTAAATTTTGAAAAAATGTGGTTCTATGTACATAAATATAAGGACATAATAAGCATAGGTGCACTTATAAAAGTAGAATTTTGAATTATGATAATGATAATGATGGTTGTATGTTCATCATAATCTGATTTCTTCAGAAAGAGGGGGTGGTGTTCTTCACAGAGCAAATAATCTCCCTTTGCAATTTCAACCCAAAATAAGTCAAGTAGAGGCTTTTGCATTTCAGATTTATCAGTGTAAAGGTTGTTTTCAGTTATGTTGGGAAATAACATAGTTTTCCAGTCAGCAAGTATTTTTCTTTAATTTTTGTAATTTGTATAAATCACTCCCCCCTCTAACTGAATACATTTTAGTTACTAGTGAAATTGTAAGATTGGTAAATTTATATTGCTGTTTGTGACATATTTTTGAGTTTAAAACTATATCCATCTTTTTGCTTTAGAGTGCTTTCTTTATAACTTTCACATAATGTATTTCTATTAATCTATCATGTAGCTGTTACATGCAAAATTATACAATTTCAAAGGGAACATTTTCTTCCCATATTAGGCAGCCCCAGACATAAAAATGTACACACAAACAGAAAATCAGACCACCTAGCCCCAGGAAAACAATATTTTTGCATTATTTACTGCACTAAATAGAAAAACAAGTAATATTATATTTTTAACCTCAAAGGTGTTTTGACTTTTTAGAGAATTTTCATTTATTTTAAAGTGCACTTGTGTACCTCTGCTCTGTCATACAGAAAGCCATGTCTCAGACTCTGACCAACCACATGTACGTAAAAGTAAAAGATGGAACAATTCAGAATTATTAGGTTATTAGAATATGCAATATTAATCTATATTATAAATACATGACAGTCAATCTTACAGTCTGAATTTCCCAGATCCATAGGAAATAAACATTTCCAAGAGTATTTGGGGGAAAAATTGATTAACTGCATGCTGCATTACGTGACAATGCAAATATAAAGTGACTTTTATGAAAAATCAAAGTCTTATTTAGTGGCTCTTTTTTCTTCATTCTGTAGGTAAAAGAAAACCAGAGGTAAAATAAGATGAGATTTGTTTCAGGCTTAAGACTTTCGATGGCAAGGTAGAGTTTTTGTTTTTTATAGATGTTGAAAATGGGGATGAAATTGAAACTGCTGAAGCAATTTCTACTCCAGAATTGCTTTCCTAATAAAATTTACAAGGCCTAATAAAATTTCTATGATGTCTTAGCTCATGTTAATCTTCTCATATAACTGTTCGAATTTAAATGGATCAAGACACTGAAAAGTGACAACTTTGAAAATTATAGTAATGTTTTTAGTAATCAAAATATTTCTATAAAAACAAAACTTTGAGGAAATTTATGGTAAATTTCTCTTTCAGATAGGATGGGAATTTTTGTTTTTGTTTTTGTAGTAAGAATAACTTAACATGATATCCACCCTCTAACAAAGTTTTCAGTGTGCAATACATTGCTGTTAAATGTAGACACTGTGTTGTACATCAAATCTCTATACTTATTCATCTTGCAGAACTGAAACTTCATACCTACTGATCAACAACTTTGCACTTCCACCTTTCCCCCACCACTGGCAACCGCCATTCTACTCTGCTCCTACAGTCTGATTATTTTAGATACTTCATATAAGTGCAATCATATAGTATTTGTCCTTCTGTGCCTGTCTAATTTCACTTAGCATACACCCCCCAGTTTCATCAATATTGTTGAAAATGACTGGTTTTCTATCTTTTTAAAAGCTGAATATATTCCATGGTATGCATATCACAAATTCTCTTTATTCATTCATCTGTGGATGAACACTTAGGTTGCTTCCATGTCTTAGCAATTATGGGTAGTGCTACAGTGGACACAGGAGTGCAGGTATCTCTTCAAGATTCTGATTTCATTTCTTTTGTATATACTCCAAAGTGGCATTCCTGAGTTAAATGGTATGTTCATTTTTAACTTTTTGAGGAACTTCCATATTGTTTTCCATAGTGGCTGCACCACTTCACATTCTAACCAATAGTGCACGCAGATCTCAGTTTCCCTACACCCTCACCATTACTTGTTATCTTAAAAAAATGGCCATTCTAACAGGTCATATAATATATGATGTCACATATCATTGTACTTTTGATTTTCATTTTCCTGTTAATGATGTTTAACATTTTTTCATATATGTGTTGGCCATCTGCATGTCTTCTTTGAAGAAATGTCTATTCAGATCCTTTGTCCCTTTTAACTGAGTTACTTGTTTTTCGATATTGAGTTATAGGAGTTACTTTTATATTTTGAATATTAACCCCCTTTCAGATATATGATTGGCAAATATTTTCTCCCATTCTGTAGGTTGTTGCTTTTTAACCTGTTGATTGTTTCCTTTGTGTGCAGAAGATTTCCAGTTTGATGTAGTCCCACTTGTCTACTTTTGCCTTTGATATCTATTCTTTTGGTACCAGTCCCAAGAAGATTTGTCTATTTTCATTCAAGAGCTGTAAAATTTTTATTTCTTATGTTTGTCTTTAATTTATTTTGAGTTTATTTTTGTATCTAGTATAAGGCAGGGTTACAATGTAATTTTTTGTGTGTCAATATTTAATTTTCCTAACATCTTTTTTTGAAGAGACTATCCTTTTCCCACTTTGTATAGAATAAAAATACCTCAATATAATACAAATAATATATAATAAACCTACAGTTGACATTATACTCAATAGTGAAAAGATAAATACTTTGTCTTTAGATAAGGAAAAAATAGAGGAGGACTTCCTTACCACTTCTATTCAATGTAGTAATTAAAGTCCTTGCCACAGCAATTAGGTAAATAAATAAATCCAAATCAGAAAGAACAAAGTAAATTTACATGTGTTAGAAGATGATATAATATAAAATTTAGAAAACTCCAAAGAATATTCAATGCCCACTTGTTAGAACAAATAAACAAATTCACTAAAGTTGCAAGATGCAAAATCAACATACAAAAATAAGTTGTGTTTCTTTACACTAAAACTAAACCATAAGTTAGCCCTGGCTGGCATAGATCAGTGGATTGAGCATGGGCTGGGAACCAAAGCATCGCAGGTTTGATCCCCAGTCAGGGCATATGCTTGGGTTGCAGACCACGGCCCCCAGCAACCACACATTGATGTTTCTCTCTCTCTCTCTCTCTCTCTTTCTCCCACCCTTCCCTCTCTAAAAATAAATAAATAAATTCTTTAAAAAAACTAAACCATAAATTGAGGAAATCAAGAAAACAATTCCATATACAATAGCATGCAAAATACTTAGGAAAAACTTGTCCAAGAAGGTAGGGCTACTTAAAAAGCAAAATTGCCAACGAAAATGCCAAAGTGTGAAAAACATGTCATTAAATAGAATCAAAAAGACACTTGTTTATATATGAGAGCTGAAACAAGAAGGCAGAGCATTGCTCGGTGTTAACTTAGCTGAGAATGTACCTGTTAGGAGACTCTCATTTTGTGATGCTGAGCACACATCTGCAAGTGAGCATATAAACTGGATGTATAAACTTTGGGGTTACAGATAAATTTTAACAAGCAAATCAGCAAACAAAGAATGTGCAAGTAATGAGGATTGACTATACATCTTGGCTTCATGCCATAGAAAACTTGTACATAAAAATTGTTCTTCAAATTAAAAAGCTTCTGCATGGCTAAAAAAGAAACATCAGCAAAATGAAAGGGAACCAACCATATGGGAAAATATATTTGCTGATGATACCTCAGGCAATGGTTTGATCTCCAAAATATATAAGAACTCACATGGCTCCACTCTAGGAAGACAAATAATCCAATTAAAAAATGGGGCAAAGGACCTGAACAGACACTTCCCCAAGGAGGTCTTATAAATTGCCCAGAGACATATGAAAGGATGCTCAGCATCACTAGCCATCAGAGAGATGCAAATTAGAACCACAATGAGTTACCACTTCACACAGGACAGAATGGCCATCATAAACAAATCAACAAACAAGTGCTGGTGAGGTTGTGGAGAAAAGGGAACTCTAGTACACTGTTGGGGGGAATGCAGACTGGTGCTGCCACTGTGGAGAACAGTATGGAATTTCTTCAGAAAACTATAATTGGAACTGCCTTTTGATCCAGGAATTCTGCTGGGATTATACCCTAAGTATCCTGACATACCAATTCAAAAGAACCTATGCACACCTATATTCATAGCAGCACTATTTACAATAGCCAATTCTGGAAACAGCCTAAGTGTCCATCAGTAAATTAATGGATCAAGAAACGATGGTACATTTACACAATGGAATACTATGCAGCAGAAAGAAAGAAGGAGCTCCTACCCTTTGCAACAGCATGGATGGAACTGGCGAGCATTATGCTAAGTGAAATAAGCCAGGCAGTGAAAGACCATATGATAGCACCCATAAGGGGAACCTAATCAATAAAATAAACAAGCCAGCAAAAATAGAACCTGAGATATAGAAATAAAGAACAAACTGACAGGGGAGGGGGAGTGGGATAACAGGGAAGAAGGGGAATGGTTATCAAGGGACATGTATGAAGGACCCAAGGACAAGACAACTGGTGTGGGGTGGATTGAATGTGGGAAGTGGGGTGTAGGTAGGACAGGAGAGAGTATTAGAGAAAAATGGAGACAATTGTGACTGAACAACAATAAAAAAGAAACCACAAAAAAAGCTCTTAGGTTATCAAATACTATTGGAACTATATAGAATCTATACTCAAAACTGGATGAAAATGCTTAAATGAGTGATTTACCTCTTCTTTTCTGGAACTTCCCGAATGATCCCTCTTGATATCTTTACATCAGGATTCCATCCAGTACTTTTCCCAAAAAGGAACTCTTCAAAACTAAAATGCTTCAGAATCTTAAAAGAGAATTCAAAAGGAAATCATATTAGGCAACCTAGTCATTTGTGAAGAGAGCTACTTAAAGTTAAGAGGACTTGATAGCTCTGAAATTGCAAACATTCTAATAAATTGAAAAAATCACACGAGTATTGAAATAGATTGTATTAAGTTTCCACAATTGTGTGACAATATTTTCAGAGTTTCCTTTTCTTTAGTTGATTCCCTTTCTTTTTTTTTTATTCATGATATGGGAGCCACAAAATGCATTCTTTGTTGAATACACACTGAATATATCAACTACTATTATTTCTATTAACAGAGATGCTAGAGCCCTGGCTGGTGTGGCTCAGTGGATTGAGTGCCAGACAGTGAAGCAAAAGGTCGCTGGTTCGATTCCCAGGCAGGGCACATGCCTGAGTTTCAGGCCAGATCTCCAGTGGAGGGTGCATAAGAGGCAACCACACATGGATGTTCTCTCCCTCCCTTCCCCTCTCTAAAAAATAAATAAATAAAATCTTTAAAAACAGTTTTAAAAATAAGGATGCTAAAAAGTTAGAACAAGATCTAATTACTAATTGAAAATTTTCCCACTGAGATCTTACAAGTTAACATTTTTAGTATATTTTTATCCATACATTTTTCAAAACAAAATAAACAGTGTGGCTACCGAGATAAATAGCTCTCCATAAATATAAGATGGAACAATATTTAATTGTAGACTAACGTAATATCACTTGTTTAGTGTATATGATCCTTAATGGCTATAGACATGTTTTCAGTTTGTTTTTACTGAATACTCACACACACACTCTGACAAAATGTATTTCTTTAGATCCAACTATTAATATATTTTGCATGCATAATACAGAGTAAGTCCCTCAAATTTTTATTTGCACCCATAAAAATGGTTTTTAATTGTTGTTCTATTACAGTAGTCCCTATTTTTCCCTGTTGCTGTTCTCCCCTGCTCTGCCTACCCACACACCCCCACTCCCACAGTCAATCCCCACTTTCTTCTCCATGTCAATGAATCATTTATACCTGTTTCTTAATTAGACTCTTCCCCTTCTTTCCCCACTTAACTGGCTCCAACCTCCCCTCTGGTTGCTGTCAGTCTGTTCCTTGTTTCCATGCATCTGGTTCTTTTTTGGTCTATTTGTTTGTTTTGTTTGTTAGGTTCCTCTTAAAGGTAAAATCATATGGCATTCATCTTTCACCGATTGGTTTATTTCGCTTGCCATAATATTCTCCAATTCCACCCATGCTCTTGCAAAGGGTAAAAGTTCCTTCTTTCTTTCTGCTGCATAGCATTCCATTGTGTAAATGCATCACAGTTTTTTGATCCACTCATTTATTAATGGGCACTTAGGCCGCTTCAAGCACCTGGCTTCGTAAATAACGCTGCTATGAACATAGTTGTGCATAGGTTCTTTTGAATTGTTGTGTCAGGATTCTTAGGATATAATCCCACAGTAGAATTCCTGGATCAAAAGGCAGATCCATTTTTAGTTTTCTGAGGAAATTCCATACCATTTTCCACAGTGGCTGCAGCAGTCTGCATTCCCACCAACAGTGCACTAGGGTTCCCTTTTCTCCACATCCTCTCCAGCAGTCATTGATTGCTGATTTGATTATGATGGCCATTCTAACTGCTGTGAGGTGGTATCTCATTGTGGTTTTAATTTACATCTCTCTTATGGCTAGTGATGCTGAGCATCCTCTCATATGTCTCTGGGCATTTGTAAGTTCTCCTTGAAGAAGTGTTAGTTTGGGTCCTTCGCCAATTTTTTAATTGGATTATTTGTCTTCCTGGAGTGGACTCACATGAGTTCTTTATGTATTTTGGAGATCCAACCCTTGTCTAAGGTATCATGGACAAATATGTTTTCCCATACAGTTGGTTCCCTTTTCATTTTGCTAATGTTTCTTTTAGCCATGTAGAAGCATTTTTATTTGATGTAGTCTCTTTATTTATTCTTTCCTTTATTTCCCTTGCTCTAGAGGATATATTGACAAAAATATTACTTCATGGGATATCTGACATTTCCCTGCCTATGTTTTCTTCTAGGTCTGTTGTGGTATCATTGCTTATGTTTAAGTCTTTTATCCATTTTAACTTTATTCTCATGTATGGTGTAAGTTGGTGGTCTAATTTCATTTTTTTACATGTACCATTCCAGTTCTCCCAATATCACTTTTTGAAGAGTCTATTTTTACTCCAATTTATGCTCCTATCTCCTTTGTCAAATATTAATCAACCTTAGAGACATGGGTTTATTTCTGGGTTCTCTATTTTGTTCCATTAATCTATGTGTTTTTACTTATGCCAGTATAAGACTGTTTGGATTACAGGGACTTTGTAATATAGTTTGATATCAGGTATTGTGAGCCCTCCTACTTTATTATTCTTTCTCAACATTGCTGAGGCTATTTGGGGTTGTTTTAGGTTCCATATAAATTTTTTAAAGATTTTATTTATTTATTTTTAGAGAGGGAAGGGAGAAAGAGAGAGAGACACAATCAATGAGAAACAATCAATGTGTGGTTGCTGGAGGCCATGGCTTGCAACCCAGGCATGTGCCCTGACTGGGAATCAAACCTGCGACACTTTGGTTCACAGCCCGCGCTCAATCCACTTAGCTATGCCAGCCAGGGCAGGTTCCATATAAATTCTTAAAATATTTAGTCTTAATCTGTGAAATATGTCATTGGTATTTTAATAGGAATTTCATTGAATCTATTGATTGCTTTGGGTAATATGGATATTTTGATGATGTTAATTCTTGCAACCCATGACCATGGTATATGCCTCCATTTATTTGTATCTTCCTTTATTTCTTTCTTCAGTGTTCTGTAGTTTTCAGAGTACAGGCCTCTTACTTCCTTGCTTAAGATTATTCCTAGAAACTTTATATTTATTGTTACTATAGAAAATGGGATTCTCTTCCTGGTTTCTGTTTCTGGTATTGTATTATTGGTGTGCAAAAATGCCTTTAATTTGTGAATATTGACTTTCTATACCACTATTTTGCCAAATTCACTTATTAAGCCACTGCTTTTTAGATTGATAACTATGACTCCCTCTCTTCATGGTGTGACCTTCTATGGTAGAAGACCTGTGGCATTGAGTGGTACAAGTTCCTTGACATCCTGAACTTGATGCTCTGAACATGCCCTTTATGCCCTCTGTGTGGGATTTCAGTTGTAATCAGGTTTTGGTTGTTGTTGGGTGGTTCTTTGGTGGGTCCTTTCCTCTGAATGACTGAATGGGCATCACTGAGCCCATCATGTCTTTTATGCTGTTGTACAGGTGCTTCCAAGACAAAACCAAACAGCTCAGGAAAAAAATAAACATCCCTCAAAATAACCCCCACCCATAGGCACACTAAAAACAGCCAATGAACCAATATTAATAAAGGTGTAAAGAGATTAAGACTATTATAAGAAAGGAAAAATGACTTTGAGAGAGTAGAGGGAGAAGCAATAATAAGACTAAGGAATAGAGACAAGGTGAAGAGAGAAAGTAAAATTGACATTGTAAATGAAAAAGGGAAGGAAAAAGGCACAATGGTGTAGGAGATGGGAAGCATATAGTATTAGGTTTAAACAAAAATTAGATTATAGATAGATGATTAGATAGATATAGATTATAGATATAGATATAGATAGATATATAGATATAGATGCAGATATAGTGAGAGAGAGAAAGAAATAGGAACCAAATTGGAGAAACATATCCACCACAGTACTATCAACAACAATGAGCAAAGATTAATATAGGTGGGATGGGAATAAAAGGAAAGAAAAGAAGAAAGAAAGAAAGAAGAAAGAAAGAAAGAAAGAAAGAAAGAAAGAAAGAAAGAAAGAAAGAAAGAAAGAAAGAAAGAAAGGAAGGAAGGAAGAAAAAAAAGGAAGGAAGGAAGAAAGGAAGGAAGGAGGGAAGGAAGAAAGAAAGAAAGCTTAAAAGATGTCTAGAGGAAAGGGAAGTGATTTTGAAAGAATAGAAAGAGAAGGGATGCTAAGATTGAGGAACGGAAACTAGGCTAAGACAGGGAAATATTAAAATTTAAAACAAAAATAAGAGCAAGAGGAAGGCAAAGTGGAATAGGAATGAGGAATGGTAAAATTTGAGATTTGAAATACAAAAATAGTGAACATCTAAAAATAAAATCAAAGAAATGCAATAACCACCATATCCACAACCAGTGACTAAAGATTGAAAAAGGTGAAGAGAAAAATGAATGTATTTTAAGAATGGGAAAAAGAATGTGAGATGACTAATAACAAGAAAAATAGTTTTCAGAGAAATAGAGTGCAGAATGGAAACAAGTCATAGCAAAAGAGAAAATAAAATTTAAAATGAAAATAAGAAGAAGAAAGAAGAAAGGGTAAGAGAAGGGAGGAGCAAAATATGATATTTGAAACAAACTATAATATAAAAACTAGTGGCCTAATAGGCACAAACTTGAAGGACAAGAAATGAATGTTAAAATCTATGCATGAGAGAAGATAATGCAAATCATGAAGACCACAGTGAAATATGTCTCAGTACAATATATTGTTTACCACTGTCTTCTCTTTCTGAATCCACCCCTGGTGATGTCAGATGGTGTCTGAGTGTGGCTCTAGGCAGCCTATTCTGGACTACCAGTGATACACATTCTGTGACTATCTCTTTCAGCTGTTAATCTGTTCAATCTGTAAACAGCAGTCAGACTTAAGCACCACAGGGTGGAGCACAGTAATTCCTGCAGTCAGGGTTATTGCTTCCTCTCAGGTTGTTGCCACCTGGAAGGGAGTGCTCTGATTGAGCAAGATGGCTCTTGCAGTATGGGGAATAAGTCAACATAGAGATCCTGATGGCTACTCCTGTTGGGAACCACCCTGGCTGGTATCAGAAGCTGAAACCCCTGCCTAGGCTAAGGCTAAGGTTAAGGGAACGCCCTTGGAACCGTAAGCCAGCAAGGAGACAAAAGCTTATCTCCCTAGCAGGAATGCTGCTTCTGCTGCTTTATTCATAACTGAACCCCAAAAAACTTGGTCGGTTAGCCAAAGACGGGTAAGATTCCCCAAGGGGGGAACGACCTAAGACAGGCACAATCACTTTGGGAGGCCCCCCAAAAGAAGGACTTGGGGGGCTGCAGCAAAAGGGGGTGATGGACCCTCGCTCCTCGGCTTTGACATAGCCTGAGTTCTTATCGTCTGGGAGAAAATCTCCTTATTGCCTTAGCTCCCTTGCTCCAGCTAAGCCTGAAACAATGACAGGCTGGTGCAGCTCTGTGCTGAAAAGGGCGGATTCCCCAGGTGATCAGGCTTAAGAAAGAATATGTAAATTACTGTGAAGCCTGCTTTGTTTAGAAGGCTCTCAGTTGAATGAGAGGGGTCCAAGAAGGAAGTTAGTTTGTTCCTCAAAGTCTTACAACTCTTTGACCCCTACTCAATAGACTGGCAGAGTTCCTTGTTTTCTATGGTTCCTTACTTCTCCCTAATGAGTACTGTACTTTACCTGAATTATTATGCAAAATGAGCCCAATAAAAGCAGGTATGGACTGTAAATCGGCGCGCTCCCCACTAGGGGGGGTGGCCATTTCGTCCCTACTTCCCCACAGAAACTAGTTTGTCTCTGTGCATGTGTTTTTTCTCGCGTGTTTTTCATCGAGCCATCCACAGAGTTCCGTGATCACTGCTGGCCGGTGACCCACGTGCAACATACTCCCTTAGTTTTTTCCTCAAAGCCACTATCCCCAGACTCTCTTCAAGCTTATCTAATCCATTATGTACTCCCTTTGCCAAAGTGCAGGGTAAATGGTTACAAACCAATTTGTATTCCGTGGCCCTTTATGAGGCTGTCTATGTCTCCAGCCATCTCTCCCTTCTCTGCCACTTCTCACAGATGGATGTTATCTAGGTTCCTTTCCCATTGCTGGTTCTGTAGGCCGGGTAGCCTAGCTTCAGCTTAGACCCCACACTTCTCAGGAGTAACCCCCTCCCACTGCTGACATTTCCCTCCAGCACTTCAGCTGCTGCCTTTGGGAGCCCAGCCAACCCTCTCACATTTCCTCCACACTCCAAACCAGTCATGTTGTGGTGAAGAGGTTTCTTCTGTCTGTGGTTATAAGGCTTCTCTCCAGCTATTGTTCAATTGGTTATTCTGAAAGATTTCTCTACAGTGTAGTTGTAATTCCAGATTGGTCCTGGAAGGATGTTAGTGTAGCTTTCACTTACTCCTCCACCATCCAGGATATCCCCTCAAGCTCTTCAACTCATCACTGCAGACACACTATACTGGATGACATGAACCCCAGTTCTAGTTTCTCTTCCTCCAGATTGGAAGTTCTGTTTCCAAAGGATGTAAGCTTGACAGAGGAAAAAACAATTCATCCAAATCACAGCAGATCTCCTCTTTCCTAGGCACAGAGCCTCAGATCAGCAGTCAGTGATCAGGTCCTCTATTTTTTTTTTTTTTTAGAAAACAATAATTACTGGTTGACAAACAATTGCTGTTTACATTTTTAACTAAAATCTTAAATATTTCAATCCATGTCATGTATAACACAAGTTCAGATTTAATCTGATGATTTGGAGCCATTTTTTAAATTGTGATGAAATTTGAAGCAAATTTAATAAAGCATAAAGTTCTCCAAGTGTAAAATGTCAGAAAATTGCTTGCAGTGCCCATAAACCAGCTGGTAGGCCTATCAAATAATTTTTTCAGGTAGCTCAATATATTTCTGAAAACAGAAAATAGCAAAGAGGTGCAACAACCACATCATAATGCTATCCATTGTTTTTTTTTTTTAAGTTTTTTATAAAGATTTTATTTATTTATTTTTTAGAGAGGGAAGGGAGGGAGAAAGAGAGAGAGAAACATCAATGTGCGGTTGCTGGGGGCCATGGCCTGCAACCCAGGCATGTACCCTGACTGGGAATTGAACTTGTGACACTTTGGTTCTCAGCCTGCACTCAATCCACTGAGCTACGCCAGCCAGGGGTTATCCATTGTTTTAATTACATCAAAATATTTACTAGCACACCTAAAACATAATGATGAATCTGAGCCATGAATATTTAATATGGATTCCATATTATGTACTCAGTTTTCTCATTCCTGTTTTTCAAATATATAATGAACTATGGGTCTGTTCTCTCACCTCACTGACCTACTTCTTAACACATAACTAATTAACATATCATAAGTATTATCTAATTTTTTATATCACATTGCTACCTACCACTCCTATAACTGAGCACAGATTGTATAGTCCTAGCAACTGAAAATGGTTTTACAGCTAAACATTTTCTTTTTTTCATTAAATCATGTCTTATTGTTATTCTATTACCATTGTCCCAGTTTTTTCCCCTTGCCCTCCTCCTCCCATCCCAACCTCAGCTCCCAGTCATTTCCCACACTGTTTTGTTGTCCCTGTCTGTGGGTCATTCATACATGTTCTTTGTCTAGTCCCTTCCCATTCTTAGATATTCCCCTAACCCCTCCCTTCTGGTCACTTTCAGTCTGTTCCACATTTCCATGCCTGTGGTTCTATTCTGTTCATTAGTTTATTTTGTTCATTAGATTCTTCTTATAGGTGAGATCATATGGTATTTGTCTTTCACCAACTGGCTTATTTCACTTGGCATAATATTCTCCAGTTCCAACCATGCTGTCTCAAAATGCAGGAGTCCCTTCTTTCTTTCTGCTGTGTGGTATTCCATCATGAAAATGTACCACAGTTTTTTGATCCACTGAATTATTCATGGGAATTTAGGCTGTTTCCAGCACTTTGCTATTGTAAATTGTGCTGCTATGAACATTGGGGTGCATAAGTTCTTCTGAGTTGGTGATTTGGGATTCTTCGAGTATAATCCCAGCAGTGGGATCACTAGAACATGGGTTTATTTCTGGGCTTTCTATTCTGTTTCATTGATATATTTGTCTGTTTCTATGCCAGTACCACACTGTTTTGATTACAGTGTCCTTGAATATAGTTTGATATCAGGTATTATGATCCCTCTTACTTTTGACCCAGAAATTCCACTGCTGGGATTATACCCCCAAATCCTGAAACACCAATTCAAAAGAACATATGCACCTCAATGTTCACAGCAGCACTACTGATAAGCATAAGGTATTTGAAAGACAAATAACATATGATCTCACCTATAGGTGGAACCTAATCAACAAAACAAACACACAAGCAAAATATAACCAGAGACACTGAAATAAAGAACAAACTGACAATACCCAGAGAAGAAGGGAGAGGGGGTAATGGGGGAAGAAGGGAGAGGGGGTAATGGGGGAAGAAGGGGAAGGGTCATCAAAGAACATGTATAAAGGACCCATGGACAAAGCTGAAAGGGCTTAGGATTGAGGGTGGGAGGCGGGGGCAGGTGGGGAGGGGGAACATGGTGGGGGGAAAGTGGAGACAACTGTAGTTGAACAAAAAAACAAGCAAACAAATAAATAAATATTCTAAACACATGAATAATAGTGAAAATACAGATGGATATCAACATACATACTTTTTTATCTTAGTCTTTCTCATATCATTAATAAAGAATCTAAAGCGTAGTACTTATCCTTCCTGCCAGCTTATACGTGAAATGAAAACTGGGGAAAGCTAGGGAATGGCTTTTCAGTTCTAGGATTCCTGAACATCATCATTATTCCATTAATTAAGGTAGACATTTGACATAAAACCAGATTAGAATCCAGCTGTAAATCACTTTCACACTCATAACTGCCACCATTTTTGAGAGAATTGGGTAAAGAAAAACTCTTAACAATAACTTTGGCTGAAAGTCCTTGGCGGTATGATGAAAGTCACCATCAGTGGATATGATTGCCTCTTTCATTGAGGCAGTATTTCTTTTTGAATAGGAGACCTCTGTTTTTTTAATTAATCACGATGATTTATAGTTGCTGTGAATTATTTATGCAACTAAATTAGATAGTGACTTTATATGACACTTGACCTTGCTAAATTTCCTGAAGTAGGCTATAAGTCAAATATATTCACAGAAATTTAATATGTAGAATCATAATACACTATAGAACATGCTTTCACCTGTTTTATTATTATTATTATTATTATTATTATTATATTTTGTATACTCAACTGTCAAAATGTTTTTCATCAGAGAGACAGATAGAGAGAGAGAGGAAACTCAGTTTCTTTCAAAAGAGTTACATCTATCATCTTGGTACATTAATTCAAAAGCAATATGCCGCTTGAGAAACTTTGATGTTGCTGGTACTCGTAGTGCTATTTGGTGATGCTGGCAATGATGATGAGAGCAGTTACAGCAAGTATTGTTTATGGAATGCCTGTGTTAGGCTAGGCTTTCACAAAACTTATGGGAATTCAGCAATGGGCAATATGGTATAAAAATGATTATTGACATAAAAATTAAGAAAATAATCACATTAAAATTTGAAACAATACAAATACTAAAAATAATCCCTAAAAGTAATTTCATCAAAACTACATTGTTAAAAATAGCTTTACTTTTAAGACAAAATCATTGGTGAAGAGAGAACAAAGTAAAATCATGTTAAATATTTTATTTGAATTGGAAGTAATCAAGAGTAATGAACTTTTGAAGTAGTTTGGGAAATCATGCTAATAAAATTTAAGAATTTAACCAATAATAGAAAAAATATGCATGATTTTCTTATTGTTTTTGATTTAATCTTAATGTATTGTTTTCCATTTCTCTTTAGTCTCCTTATTCCTCCCACCCCAAAGCACTTACCACACTGTTGCCCATGTCCATGAGTCCTTTCTCCTTTTTGCTCAGTCTCTCCACTCTCTAATCTTCTCCCTCCACTACCTGTCATCTGCTCTCCATCTATGAGGCTGTCTCTGTTTTTTGCTTGTTAGTTCAATATATTCACTAGATTTCACATATGACTGAAATCATATGACATTTGTCTTTCCATGACTGGTTTATTTCACTTAGCATAATGTTGTCCAGATCCATAACATACTGTTACAAAAGGTAAAATGTTCTTCTTTTTTATGTCCAAGTAGTATTCTATTATGTAAATGTCCTGTACTTGTTTTATCCACTCATCTGCTGATGGACACTTGGGCTGCTTCCGTATCTTTGTGATTTTTCTCATAAATAACATTGCAATGAACATAAGCATGGCTATGTTCTTTAAAATTAATGTTTTGGGTTTCTTCAGGTATATTCTCAGAAGTGGGATTGCTGGTTCAAAAGGCAAATCTAGTTTTAATTTTTTGAGGTTTCTCCACAGCTGCTGCACCAGTCTGCATTCCCACCAAAAGTACAAAAGGGTTCCCCTTTCTCCACATCCTCAACAGCACTTATTTGTTGATTTGTGGATGATGGCCATTCTGACAGGTGTGAGATGGCATCTTATTGTGGTTTTAATTTCCATTTCTCTGATGATTAGTGATGTTGAGCCTCTTTTCATATGTCTAGTGGCCATCTGTATGTCCTCTTTGGAGAAGTGTCTATTAGGTTCTTTGCCCATTTTTTAACTGGATTTTTTTGGTCTTGAGTTTTGTAAGTACTTTATAAATGATGGATATTAACTCCTTTTCAGGTGTATCAGTGAATATGTTCTAAATCTGAGTGGGATAAGAGAAAAAAAAAGCATTAAAAGTAGACAGGGATGTGATTAGAACCTGAATAATGTAGCAGGTTCTGAACATACACTTCTGCTATAAACAACTGGTAAGCAAAGATGTGTACAATTCTATAATACATCATCTGTATATTGTATTGTGTATTCACTACACCAAGTTTATTTCCATTTACCCTCTTCTACTGCCCCCACTACCCTTTCCTTCTGGTAATCATCATGCTGTTTTCTATGAGCTTTTGGGGGTTTTTGGCTTAATCTCTTCACCTTTTTCACCCAGCTCCCCAATCCCCCTCTCATTTGACAGCTGTCAGTCTGGCATCTGCATCTATGAATCTGTTTCTACTGGGTTTATTAATTTATTTTGTTCATTAGATGAATCTGTTTCTACTTGTCCACTTTCATGTGATTTGACATGAAAGTCAAATCACATGGTACGTATCTTTCTTTGACTGGCTTACTTCACTTATATCCATCCACGCTGTCACAAAAGGTAAGATTTCTTTCTTTTTTTATGGTCAAGTGGTACACCTGAAACTTATGTAATTTTATTAATCAATATCACCTCAATAAATTAAATAAAAGATGAAGGAAAGTCGGTAGGTGTATTTGAAGTACCTATTTACCAGACATTGGACAGCCCAGAACTATTGTACTTGAAAGAATGGATCATAAGAGGTGATCTTCATATCCACATTTGCTTTCTGTGGGGGTCACCACCCTGACTGTGACACATGGAACTGAAGCTTAAACAATGCAAAGTCCTAAAGAGAAACTACATGGTTTGTGGGTTTGGATGCTGGGACTGCTTAAACAGCTGGAACGGGAAGGACAGAAAATCAGTGATAAAGGAGTCGCACAGACAAGTAGATGAAAAAAACTGCACATAGTGCCCTTTGAGATTTTTATTGTTTTATTTATTTTTAATTTTTTAGAGAAAAGGGAAAGGAGGGAGAAAAAGAGGGAGAGAAACTTCAATGTTTGGTTGCCTCTCACACCCCCCCACTAGGGACTTGGCCCACAACCCAAGGCATGTACCCTGACTGAGAATCGAACCTTTGGTTCCCAGGTTGGTGCTCAACAGACTGAGCAACACCAGCCAGGGCCCCTTTGAGGTTGTGTCTGAATACTAAACTTGTTGTGAGAATTTGTAGATGTGACAAGCAAAAGTGGAGATACCTCACTGAACATCTACATACTCTATTGTAACCTGAGTGAGATATTTTCAAAGTAGGGCATCTCTTGCCATTAAGTAAGGAATAGATTTGTCCCTGCCTAGCAATGCCTGAACCCAAGGTTCCACATGATCTAGTTAATCTGCTAGAACAAAACTCGATACATTTAGATGGATGCGAGGAAATAAAAACATAGGATATACCTTATTCAAAATAAAATTAAAATGTTGAAAATAGATGCCAAAATAAGGATTCAAGGGTATCCAGTTGAAGTTTACATGGCAAATAGAGAACATGTATTGAGGATGTATCAAACACCAGTAGGAGAATGACAGTACAGAATAGGCTTTCTCTCTCTCTCTCTCTCTCCCTCTGTCTCATAAACTGCATGTGTGTATGCACATTAAATGTGTATAGATGCTTATATACACACACAAATGCTTTACATACTTCTTGTCACCCACCCTAAAAGTTTTCTTGTGGTTTTTATAACCCGCTACTCAAAATAAATAACAGCATCTGTCTTTTAGGCTCGAAGACCTCAACTTGTAAGTGACCTGCAACATAAACAGTTTGAAGTTCTCACACCAGTTTTGGTGCATTACTTTTTCACAAAATGTATGCTTCATAAAGGTTTCACATGTATTGCATGCAATACTTTGTCCTGTGAATATTTCTTTTGTCATTCTTTATTTGGTTATTTTTTGTCTTTTCTCTTTCACATTTTCTTTATCACCCTCACAAAAATGTTGTCTAACTTCTTAATCTTTTCAATATTCTCCTGTCTTTCCATTGTTTTTCTTTACTTGGTTGTTCATTATTTCTGACCATATCATGGTTATTCATATTTTGTTATTGGCTCTATTATTCTATAGAATACTAGTTCATTTATGTTCGAATAAATTCAAAATTTGTATTAAAATGTCATTATTATAAAGCATTTAAGACTTATTGAAGGTGATGAACATACTACCATTTTTTAAAAAATCTATATGCTCTTTTACTACACAGGGAATACTTAGAGAACAACAGGTCCATAAAAAATTGAACTGTACCTTCTGTGGAAAATTGTACTGGACAAATTATAACTGTTGAACCACAGAAAATTTTTTCAACTGGTCTGAAAAATAAAAATTCATTTCACACAGACCCCTAAGGTATTTTAACCCTATTTATTTTATTGAATGTTATTGTTCTTTTTAGTATAGAACACAATATCCAGTAAATATATGACTATTTTAAAAGAACCATGGTATGCTAGTCATTAGGCAGAAGTAAATAAAAATAAGAATATGTCAGGAAGAATTCTAGGAAGGAAATGGGCTCCCTTTACTCATGTTAATTAAGTTGTATTTGGTATTCTTAGTGTTTACATGGGTGGAAAAAATTCCAATATATGAAGGGTGACCCCCAAAATGGATAAAATACTATGCGTTTATTCATACATGTTCAAACTTGAGTCACTTTCAAAATACTCTCCATTTGCTGCAATACACCTATTGAGATGTTTTTTTCAACTGCTCAAACTGATGCCTTTTGGTACTTCTGCTGTTTTTGTTTCACCTCTCTACATCAACAAAACATTTCCCTTTGAGGTCTTTTTTTTTTTTTTTAATCTGGGGAAACAAAAAATAGTTTCTCAAGGTGAGAGGGGGTAAATAGAGAGGGGGTGGCTTGGAGGTCATACTATTTTGGGTCAAAAACTGCTGAACACTAAGTGCCATGTGAGTTGGTACTCTGGTAAATCAGCCATCACGAAACCCGCAAATGCATTGAAAGTCTTCAAAAAATATTCACTGATGCCCAGTGCAGCCTCTCACAACAATGCCATCTGGTACACCCATACAGATGGGATGCTAAAACACTCACCTAGCAGGGGAAGCCTGTACTAGTAGGGGCACAACTTCCAGGAGATAATTCAGGTTTCTTTTGGGGGGGTCCCCCCAGCAATAGCTGCATTCTTTCAAAATCTGTGTATAACTGTTACTATAAACAACCAGGTCTCAGGGTAATATTCATAAAGCAGTTTTATTTTTGCTTCCACTGTTCCTTTAAGCCCTCTCATCTGTCTAGTTTTATCGATACCTTCAATGATAAGAAGTACAATCCTCAAGACTTTTCTGGTGTCTTTTAGTTTAAAAAACAAATAAAGTGAACAAATTAAAAAATGTACCTGTTTAAATCCCAAAGCACAGTCCATGTCCAGTATTTACTATTGTAACCAGAAAAGACACCAGCGTTCGGGCTGCCTGTCACTACCAAATCCAATAAGCAATGACAGTGATTGCATTTTTTATGGTGCTTTATTTAGATGGCCCTCGATCCGAGAAGATGGCGGGTTCATACCCTAACAAACGGTCTTCCCTTCTCTTTCCTGGCCAGATCTTTTATAAGGGGGTGGGGGAGGACAAACAAGGTGCTGTGAGGGCTTTGAGATTCATAAACTGCAACATTCCTGTGCTGGGCAGTTAGCTGTTCCCAAGGGGAGGGTAGTCTCTGCTCCCCCTGGAACACAAAAGGCCCAGATGCCTCCAACTTGTCCCCAGGCGGTAATCTCTAGCCAGTGCCCCAGGAGGTCAGCTGTTTTTCCCAGGAGCCAGAATGGGCCTTATCTGTAGTTTCTGAAACAAAAGCTTTAACATATATATATATATATATATATATATATATATATATATATATATATATATCTTGCTAGACTTACAACTTTTTATCTTAAGCTAAAATTTTCCAAGTTTTAAGTCCTCTATCACTATGTCCAGACAGCACCCGTTAACGACAACTACAAAGTTAAGAGTTTCTCCAGTCCTCCAACTCTGAAGCTGCAGTCAGGTACCTGCAGGAGATAGGACAGCATTCCTTACTCTTTCCTGGGAGGGGAATACTTGCCTAAGGGTACAGAGCTAAAGATAGGCTGTGAATCCAGGCAGTCCGGTTCTAAAATCCATGAATATAAGCACTACACTATGTTGTCTACTTAAAAAAAGTGAAGAATTTACTTAAAAGCTGTTGTAACTGAGTCAGGATTTAAACCTAAGTTTTCTGAGCACTCAAACCCCATTACAATGTGTACCTTTCCCAGGACAACAGCTCCTAATTCTTAAATTATGGCCTCACAAAATTATCAGAGACACACAAAAGAGCTTCCTCACATTTTATAATAAAAATCAATATGACAAAAATATACAATAACTTTTTGAAAATGGCAAGGAACTGAAAACTAGAGCTTGCCTAACTTTTACGTCACTTAGTGTGTATGAAAATCAAATTCTTATTTGTTTCTTCTAGACAAGTAAAAATAACTTAGGTTTCAAAAGAAACTTACAGAATGCATAAAAACTGACATGAGTTTCAAAAGGCACTCTCACTTTTCGAAATGTTTCTTTTTTCTTTCCCTTCAGTGAATGGAGAATACAAAGCAAGACTCTTTCATTCACTTTACACCTTAGCTTTGAACAACTACTAATCTAGACGTAATGCTTAAATGCCTACTTCTAATTTCTACTCGATGTGTATCTAATGACAAATATGTCAGTTTGGCTGCAAAATTTTTAGTTTATTTCTGTTTTATATTTATTGCTGTTATTCTGGGTGGCTCAATGCCCTAAGTACTAATTTTAAGAATGAAGAAGGAAAATATTTCTATGCATGGAAGAATCAATGAATGCAATTATTTGTACAACGATATGCTGTTTTAACACAGATTTTTTTTGTATTTATACACTTTAATATTGATATATTATGGCATTTGTTTTCCTTCCTACGTCACAAATGGGATTCCAAATGCTGGGGGGATCACATAGAGCCTGACCAAATACAATGGAATATGGAATACAAAATATTGGCAACATTTAGTGCCAAAAATTTTGTCCCTGGAAATGATGGAGAGGGAGAAAGTGATTCTAAGTAACATGAAAACTGCTACTTCTTTTATAACTCACTATTCTTGAGAACAATTTCATATTAAAAATACTAATTCACTTTTAATGTGATAGTTTGTAAGAGCAATATTAGTAAAATCTATAAACCAAAAGGAGAGTTAGATTTATGGGGACAGCAGTGTAATAAAAGTTTAATAAATACCAGTAAGATAGAAAGGAGTTTTCATGATAAGCAAAGCTTATTTTCAAGTCATTAGTCAGAGAAAAATGCTTAGATTCTTAAAATAGGCTCTACAATAGATATTTTACATAATAAAATGCTGAATTTAGCCCTGGCTGCTGTAGCTCAGTGGATTGAGCACAGGCTGCAAACCAAAGGGTCATTGGTTCGATTCCCATTCAGGGTACATGTCTGGGTTACGGGCCAGGTCCCTAATGGGGGCCATGTGAGAGGCAATATTAGAACTTGATATTGTTCTCCCTCCCTCTCCCCCTCCCTTCCCCTCTCTCTGAAAATAAATAAAATCCTTTAAAAAATGCTGAGTTGTTTCTGCTAAAATGAGTGTAAGACAGAGAAATGTAAAGTCACTGAACAAATGAATATAGATAAAAAGAGATTTTGTTAACAGAGGACCAAAATAAAATATCCACAAGATAAGTAAAGAAGAGATGATATAGCAAATATGATGATTAAATAATGGCAAACTTTAAAAATATAGGCTCATAAATCTGCATTTAGTCACAGTCAATATATTAGTCTTTGATTTTCAATGCTATCAAATTGAGAATACAAATAATAATTCGTAAGATAGTTTACAGCATCCCATTTGCCATGTTTTAATTGCTGGAGAATGCAAGTATGTATAAACTGGAAACTGAAAAGAGATTGCAGTTTTATAAACACTATTAAAAAGAAAAACTACAGAAAAGTAGTTTAAATTTGATTAAAATTTTAAAAAGTGAACATCAAGTTTTACAAAAAGCAACACACAATCTGTTGCCATATAATTCCAATCAAGTTGTCATATAAAACATTTTAAAATTATATGTCTATAAGCTTAGCTAAAAATAATCGAATATATTTCATTGAATTTTGGTAATATGTGTATAACTCTACAGATGGAAGTAGTGATTCATTTGTTACGTATTTCACTAGTTTTCTGGTCACCCCCAAAAATGAAATTGACATTGCCAAGAGCCAAACATGAAAAATACTGAAAGTATTTCTAGTTTTAGAGTTGGAAAGATGTTACTAGCATTTTCAATGCCGTCTTTTATTTTTATTATGTTCATTATATTGCATTTGAGTTTTACACTGCAAGGAAAGACAGTGGTTTATGGTTTCCTTTTACTTCTATAGGTCTAATATATCATTTGTTTAGTAGATTATTTTTGAAAGGCAGTTTCTTAAACTTGAAGTCTGTCATTCATTGACAAAACTTGCATATTTGCAAAATTCCTCTTTTAACAGAGTTTTACTATGATATATTTTATTATTAATTCTCATCTTTGTGTTGGATTTATTATATAATAAAACATTTAGTAGATAATAATAAAAAATCATCAAGGTATAAAAGGAATGATGTAAGGCACATGTTATCATCTTGAAGAGGAGCTGAAGAATATTCTCTTAAAACAGACAAGGCAACAAGGCAACAGGATGGGCTCTAAAAACAAACACTTATTATGCACCATGTGTGCCAGGACGTCTTTACCTGCTTTTAACATCAAAGCAAAAAGCATGCACTAATGTTAAAATTGGATGTTCATGTAAAGTAACAATTGCCAATTATTATTATTCACACTAGTTATGTTCTAGAAATTTCCTGTAAACACTGAATTAGAAAATACTGAACTGGTTTTCAATGTGGAAGTAAATATTAGCTCTCTGTGAGTCTCTGGTCATGTTTTTGTCAACTGAACTGTCATTAACATTATATAAGTTCATTTTATAATGTCCTGTTTTACCTAACCCTTGTCCTATATAAGGTGTAGGTATTATTCTTCCCCTGCATCCTGACCCACAGGACCTGCCTGCCCTATCTGCAAGGTTGACATTTTTCATGATATATCAATTTCTGAAATGTAGGAGGGAGCCAGCACTGGCCAAGAAAGCTAAACATTTTCCTGACCCTGGGTAAAGTGACTATAAATTTCTCAGACTTTCATCTCTCAGCAATGCTGTCCACTATGTTTTTTGTTTTGTTTTTAATTAATAAACTTTTTAAGACCAGTTCCAGGCTTATAGATAAATGAGCAGAAAGTACAGAAAATTCCCACTTATCCACAGTTTACATTAGGAGTTGCTCTTTTTGTGAAGGTTTTGACAAGTGTATAAGTGACACTTATCCACCATTACAGTAGCAAACAGAATAGTTTTACTGGCCTAAAAATTCCCAGTGCTTCATCTATATTCATCCTTCCGTTAGTCTCCTCAGACCTCTGGCAACCACTGGTCATTTTTTTATCACCATAGTTTTTTTTCCAGGATGTTATATTCTCAGAATCATGTAGTATGAGACTCTTTAGATTGGCTTCCTTCACCTAGCAATATGTGGTTAATTGCCTCAATGCCTTTTCATGTCTTGAGAGCTCATTTGTTTAGTGCTGAATAACATTCTGCCGTCTGAATGTATCATAGTGTGTTTACGCACGTACTGATTGAAACCCACATGGGTTCTTCTAGGTTTTGCTGTATCATTTCTAAGAATATATTTAGTTTTATAGAAAATTGACAGAAGTGGTTACAACCTTTTATATTCCCATCAGCTATAAATGAAAATTCCTGTTGCTTCTTCCTTTGAAATATAGTATTTCAAATGGTAATACTATATGCACGCAAAACTTATTTAAGTACTTAAGGAAATAAAATACAAATGTAACAATTCGTCAAGTTACTGACAACATTCAATACGTGGAATTCATGAGAAGGTCTAATTTTAGTTAGATAGGGAGTCAATAAATGGTTCCTGGAGCAATATTTCAATAATACTAGAATTTTTATAACTTTAATTATTAAAAAATTAATTATTCATGATTTATGACATTCATAGCCATTTAGTAAGTCATAGTTTTTGTAATATGAAAACTCAAGAATGAGAACAAGACATATAGCAAACTTTTGAATGAGGATTTACATGTGAAATAATTCAATTCAAGAAAATGTTTAACTGTCAAAACAGTCTGGTACTGGTATAAGAACAGACACATAGATCAATGAACAGAACATAGAGAGCCCAGAAGTAAACCCAAGTCTCTATGGTCAATTAATATTCAACAAAGAGGGCAGGAGCAAACAATGGAGTAAAAGTAGCCTCTTCAATAAGTGGCATTGGGAGAACTGGACTGGTACATGCAAAAAAATGAAAATAGACCACCGACTTATACCATACACTGGAATAAACTCAAAATGGATAAGAAACTTAGATAAAATTTGTCTTTTATCTGGATAAAAGTCTTGACACCATAAAAGTCCTAAAGGAAAACACAGGAAGGAAAATTTCAGATATCCCATGTAACAATATTTTTACTGGTATATCTCCTAGGACAAAGGAGATAAAGGAAACAATAAACAAATGGGACTACATCAAATTAAGAAGCTTCTGCTAAATTTGGCAGAATTTAGCTGGCTAAATTCTTTTCTTTAGATGGCTAAAGAAAATATCATCATCTTTTCTTTAGATGGCTAAAGGAAATATCATCAAAGTGAAAAGGGAACTAACTTTATGGGAGAATATTTGCCAATGAAATCTCAAGCAAAGGTTTGGACTCCAAAATATATAAAGAACACATATGACTCAAGACCAAGAAGGCAAACAATCCAATTACAAAATGGGCATAGGATCTGAATGGGTACTTCTCCACGAGACATACAGATGGCCCATAGACATATGAAAGCATGCTCAACATCACTAGCCTTCAGAGAGATGCAAATTAAAACCACAATGAGATATCACCTCACATTTGTACAAATGACCTTCATTAATAAATCAACAAACAAGTGCTGATGAGGATGCAGAGAAAAGGGAACCCTGGTGCACTGTTGGTGGGGATGCAGATTGGTGCTGCCACTGTGGAAAACGGTATGGAATTTCCTCAAGAAACTAAAAATGAAACTGCTTTTTTTTCATTATTATTCTATAAAGTTTTTATTATCTGTCAAAGATGATTTACTAAACTCCGCCATGAATGTAAGTTTCCTGAGGATGCACTTCTGTCTCTAATGAAAAACTGAACCCCTTATATAAAATAAGCATGAAAATTCACCAAAAAAAGTTTGAAAGAAAACTGAAACTGCTTAAGTCCAAGTCATTGGTAAAATATATGTGCAGACTTAAAGCTACAAATGCATTTGCATTTTTAAAGGAGTTTAAATCAATTCCTTTTATACATACCTATCACAATTTGGGTTTAAGTTTTCTAAAATATGGTGGGAGAAGTGCAGGCCACACAGCCCTTGTAATACAGTGGTTGTTCCCAGCTTAGTGATAACACAATGAATCATGTTCACAGTAAATCATTACAATAGTTTCCTATGGTGGAATACATGTTCACAGTTTTCTTTGGCATTTGATTGTGTAATCAGGCTATACAATATGACTGAGAAGCCACTTATGAAGCTAGGGTTGATCTCCGTATGACCTGAGGATAGAATATAAACAAGTATGGAGACTAAAGAAAAGTAGGTTTTGAATGTGAAAACATATTTCTTTAATCTTTTCCTGAATTATAAAACTAAACTTTGCATATAGAATTTTCATCCTGATTTTAAACATACAGAACTGACTCTCTTCAGAAGTCTCCAACTCAAATGTTCTATAATTTTATGAAAAAATTAATTATATAGAATTGAAATATTTCTTACTGAGTTGTAAGTCTTTTCTAATAAGGGTTTTATTTGCTAGAATATATTACTAATGGAGATTTGAAATCTCTTTTCCAAACAATCTTGAAAACCAAGATAAGTGCTTGCCATTCTGGAATTTTTCTTATGCATATAAAATTCACACCTGGTATATCTAAGATATAATTCCTTACATATGGAAGAGACAAATAATTTACCTTCTTCTGCTAAGGAATTTTATTCAGACAGTATATTAGTTTTTATTGCTGCCATAATAAATTACCACAGATTAAGGGACTTAAAATGATGCAAACTTATGATTTTATAATTCTGTTTCTTGAAAGTCTGACATGGGTGGACAGCAAGTATGTAAGAGGGTTACATTCCTTTGTGGAAGCTTTAGGAGGGACTTTGCTTCCTCGCTCATTCAGATGGTTGACAGATTTCAGCTCCTTGCTATTGCAGAACCAAGGTCTCTGTTTCCTTGCTGGATGTCAAAGACCTTTCTCTCTTATCCACCAGACTCCTTGGCTCCTGGCCCCAATTCCATCTTCAAAGCTGGCGAAGACTGGCCAAACCCCTCTCAAGCTTGAATCTCTCCTGCATCATGTTTCACCACCCCTCTCTGACACTTTCTTTGATTGTGGTTGTGAAACGTTCTCCCTTGAAATTGGGATTATGAGATCAGAATGGGATCACTTGAACAATCCAGGGAAATCCCCATCCCAAAGTATAAATGCTTAACAACATATTTAAAGTACCTTTTGCAAAATAATGTAATGTATTCACAGGTTCCAGACATAACAATTCTGGCATCTTTGAAGGGCCATTATTCTACCTACCATAAGTAGACTTCCAAAGATCTTTCAATTCTAAAATCTATTCCTTCATTAAAAATCTCTCAACTTTCTGAGAAGATTCATTCTATATTCCCCTGCTCCTTGAATCCCCTTCAGACAAGGGTCAAAGAGTGTTTCTTATTCTAAATTTCCTTTGGACTCAACTTTTTCTGTCTTATTTGTCAACTATAATATTAAACATATTTTAAATGTATATCTCCAAATATCTTAATGTCTTTCATTCCCATTTTATCCAGAATGAACACTGGGGCTATGCAATGGTTAAATATTTCAACTGTGATGTGTGTCTATGTTCAAATCGGAGGACCGTCACTTACTATTGTCATAACTTGCTCAAGTGACTTAGCTTCCCTTAACCTTGGTTTCCTCATCTACCAAATGAGGGTAATAATACTATCTATCACATTATGTTACTTTGGGTTAATAATTAATAAAAATAAGTTAGTTAATGTATAGTTAACAAGGTGTGCAATGAATTTGGGGAAAACCTCAACACTTTAAAAAGAGCAAAATAATGAATTAATTAGCATACATCAGCAATAGATTGGAAATATGTTACATGTATATGTTCCATTGAAAAAAATAGGTTTTTATAATTTGTGACCTGTAGTGGTCATGCTTTTTAGATCATTACATATAAAACCAATAAAAGAGAAATAAATCAATCCTAGTTCTTTTGACTTCTACAATAATAGAGCTTTCTGTCATGAATCATTCTACCCTTTTGATATAAATACATATTTATGTAGTTTGTGAAAATGTCAATGACTAATATAATGAGATTTAAATTTTCAGTAGCTTTGATTTTGTTTGGTTCTCAAATTAAAGGAATGAATATTGTTCACACAGATTTTGTTTGTATGTTTTAATTGTTTTAGAAATAATTTAAAACAGTCCATGAGAATTCAAGAAACATTTTAACATAATCTTGATTAAAATTGGTGATAAAGGAAAATGGGAATGAAAAACTTTTAGAACTAGGATGAAAATCAAAATTATGTATTATAATCTGTTGTCCATGATCAAATGGAAATAATACACACATTACCTTATAAAATTATTGACATTCATGATTAAATATAAATATTACATTTCTTAAAATGTTACTCTCTGAGGGCAGGTATTATCTGCTTTGCTCTTTGTTGAATGGAACATAAATGTGCTCAATATATATTTGTAGAATAAATATTTAGAAAGCAATTTCTTATCTGAAAAATGCCTATAGGAAGGACAAATCTTAAACTGATGTGTGTGGCTTGAGCCAAATACACAGTAAAAAGTTCTTTGATATTTGAAAATGTGTGTCAGCTGCTAACTGACATCCACAAATGTTATTTATCTTGATTGAATTTCTTTGAGGGCCATTATGTTGCAATCAGCTTAAGTCTGCTGCCTTGGCCAGGTCCATATAAAGTGGTTAGTCTTTATTTTCTTTCCCTCCAATTCTGATTTCACTGAGTTTCATTCCATGATGGGTCTAGAGTGGAGGAGTGGAAAGACTTATTGACTATTAAATTTTAAGATACCATCTAGCACATACGATATTGTGATTATCAGTAAAATTCTATTCCTTTAGTTTGTAATAAAGCTGGTTGACATGACTTTAGAAATGTTCTAACTTGAAATAAAATTAATTTTTACACCAAATTTTCATAAATTAATTTAAAAGAGGAGATACCTTTTTCAGGCATAAAATTTTAAATTGGTGATGTTACTATTTACTTATTTAATATAGAGTGATCTTTCTCTTCAATTATAATGCCACAATTTATTTTTTTCTACCAGTACTAGATATCTAGGTTTTCAAAGGTTGAGAATAAAATAGATGTGGAGTGGAAGGGAAATATGGTGATAAAGAATATTAGGCTAAAATATGCCAATCATTCTTAGCAAAACCATTAACTTTCCTTTCTACTTTACCAGTGAAATTAAAGGAATAAATGGGTGGGTTGTCATACAAGGCTTTCTATAGAAAATGAAGAGTATTTCCTATATTGCAAGTGAAGGAAACTGTTGTTCATTATGGTTCTTGGGTAGCTAATCAGGTAAGTTGCTGTATGTGAGTCTACCCACAGAGAAAATAAGAAAATAATATAAAAACAAAAGCAAAAGGAAAATCTTCTTTCTTGCTTCTTTAGTCTCCCAGTAGCAAACCACCACACCTATTCATAAACTAATGCGTTTCCTGGGTATAAAGCACACAGTAGATTCAACAATAGACTAGACCACATTATAAGTTATACTGATTTAAATCCCACAATTTAATACTTTCTGAGAGAGAAGGATTTAAAATCTAAAAGAAGGGTATATTTAGAGTCTCCAGATAGAAAGTGGTTAAGAAACAAGCAAACTTTACTATCTCTGTTTTTCTTTTCTGAGAAGCAAGAAGCCCCCAAGGAGTACAATGGGAGTAATTCTGTCTGTGATGGTTTACAATCATCCCAAAGCCTGAGGTTTTACGATAAAAGATGACTCCCTCGTCTTCATTGATGAATGGCTATAATTTTCCATCAGACACCCTGAATCAGCTACCCTGCCAGAACAGGGGAAAAAGCTCTCTAACTCTGAATTGAAGGTATAATTCTAAACTGTAAGACTTTACTGCACAACAGTAACATTTTCTAGGAACACTTGACATACAGGAGTTATAAGGAAAAATAACAGGATAGGCATTTACAGAGCACAGACTTTTAGGCAAATTCATAAATTTCATTATACAGCCAAATGACAATGAGATAAGGAAATAAATATGCTGAAGCACAATGGTAAGAAATTCAATAAAAATGCAACTCCAAACAAAGCTATCATGTGAGGTAACCAGTCCCAGGCCCTGAATGCTCAGCATCTTTCATGAGTGCCTCACAAAAGTGTCATGTTCTTGCAATCTTGTAATAAGAAACACCTGGCAGGGGCCAGACACAACCTCACATTCCATTTTAAAGAATAGTTTACATTCCATAGAAAAACTACTTGATAATTTATTAAGTATGAACACACTTATTCTACTTTAAGATGAATGGTATCTTATATTTGGAACTTACAAATTATCTTTTTGGTGTTCTCCCTTCTTTATTTCATGATGCCTCTAAAAGTAAGTTACTCCTCTCTGTTTGAAGACCCTAAGTTGATTTATCCATTACCCTTTCTTCTGAGGGGTCAACATCTAAGCTATTTTTTTGACTGCTGTAGTATGTTTTAACTGTTATAGTTATATTAATAACTGCATTGTGGAAGAGGGTATGAGAGGTAAATAGTAATAGAAAAAATACAATGAAAAAGACATATCAATTTTTTAATTCAAAAGTTTGAAATTTGATGTCATTACTATAGTCACCTTGAAATTTAGTTATTATTACTGTACTGTGGTGCTAATGCAGTGCTAATATTAAATAAATAATAATAAAATAAATAAATGAGCAAGAAAAGTACCTGAGTTTCTGTAGAAAAATTGGCTAATTAATAGTATGGTATAGAAAGTACCAAGGCTTCTATATTTCTGCCCAATGAATCCTTTCACCTTGAATTCCAGAACAAAAGTCATTTTTCTTCCCCCCACAAAAGCAGAAAATTACCGTGAAAGTGGATAGACTTTTATTTATAAATAGGTCTAATAGTATAGACAGACATTTAATCCCATGCAGACAGAGTTTATATGGGATTAATAGAATTTTGGCAACTGGCAGCTCTTACATTTATATAGAGAAACAAGCTGGCCACCCATTACCAAGAATATCCATTGGCCTCACTGCATTTGTTTAAGTTGTGTGCTTATACAGAGCAACTTGCAATACAAGGTAAATTATTCCCAAGATACACTCTAACATTCACTTACCACATCACCACACAAAGAACTCAACTCCTAAAGTAACTAATAAAAGGCAATCTAAAATTTTAAGATTTTAGAGGAAGTATCACTACTTAACAATGTACAGTACAGTGTACTTAAATTGAACTTTGAACAAAAATATTGAGACAAATTAAGAATGTGAACTCTGATAAAAAAGGAGGCACAAAAGTATAAAATCTTAGAATACAGGAATCCCAATCAAACATAGAAATCATATTAACCATTTTTAGTTCACATCTCCATTATTGTATTAAGAAATTATATTTGGCCTTGAGGTTAGGTGATTTAATTCACCAGTCAGTACGTAAGGAGAAATTAAAGCTTCATAACAAAATCACAGTAGTATTAAAAACTAATATATGGATCTTTATTCTTAAAGTTAATTTAAGGCAATTAAATATAATTTCCATTTAAAACTTCATTTATTATCCCCCAAAAAAACTTTTTTCATAAAATTCACACTTAAAACATCTGATCTATCAGGAAGCTGGCATGACCCGATGTGAGTGAACCATCTATTTCATCAGTTCCCATCATAGATGCATCCTGCATGGAACGTGAAACAATGGCCCCGCATCTTCACACTCGACTCGACCCACCTCGGGTCTATGACTGTGATGCTATTTCATATGTTAGTGAATTTGCTCTTCCTTCTTTTGGAATGCTTTTATTTTTATCCATGTAGAAAACTTCACTTTCAAAAATTATATTAAAACTCTGGTGAATTTTTGTTCTACTCTGTTCTTCCCATGTACAGTGGATCTGTGTTCACTCTACATTTTTGGTCTTTGAAAGTCATTGTATTATTTCAAAAATAATCATTATATTTATGTGTAGAATATGTAAAGTATGCAATATACTCTATTATTTTAGATATGTTATACTATATAGTATGTTATATGTCTATATAAAAATCATATATCATACATTATATATATTTACGTATGAATTTATAATATAGTAATTATGAAAATATAAAATAATCTAGCTCTAATTTTTTAATGATAGTTTCTTTCCTAACAGGAAGGTTAACACCATTTTTTACTTTTCCAGAACCAAATAAGCACTCATTAAATCTATGTTGACATGAATAAAACTCCTCCCTAAGATTTAAATAGTCATAAGGAAACACTAGGCAGAAAGGAAACATCAGTCACAGAAAATTGCAAAGTATAAAACAGTAAATTGAGTGAAATTTTTCTGTTCAGATAAAAAAGTTAAGGTAAAGATATAATTGGTAGTATTAAATGTAAAGAAAAAATGAATCCATCTGCTGTATTCTACATTAAAAGTAGTCTCCAGTAATGAATTTGTTTGGGGACAAATTTAACCTGAATAAGAGCAAAAGCAAAGAACTGGCAAAATTACAACAATAATTCACTTCCTGTATATTGAAGCCCCTGAGGACTTTGTGTTAAATCAAACACTAAAATAATTCCTGCTACCCAAAATGTGTTTGATGCAAGAAGAAAAAAAATTAAAGGAATCATCAATGAATTATAGAAAGTAAATTCTATAGCTCTTATTGAGGGAAGGATAGTTTCTTCTCTAAAGTTTCATCTCTAAAATACCAGATATATCACATAGTAGGATTACCTGGAAGCTACTAAAAACCATAGACTCACACCATGAAGTTCCAGCACCATAGTGCCTGGGACTGATAGATATTCAGAAACAGCAAGCAATATGCTTGAAGAGGAATGACATATTTTTCCCTCAATATACTGAAAATTACAGCAGGGACAAATAAGGCCTCTTGAGAAACAGAACATGAAAGTAAATAAAAATATATCTTTCACAATCAAGTGGAAATATTATGCATATAGAACCAGACAATGTTTTGAGATTGCACTTTTTGTATTGCCTTGGATTTATATAACTGCTATTTGCAGTAAATTTTGGCAAAATGAATAACTTTACTTAATGGGAAAATTGTATTACTTCTTAAAAGTGTAATACAATGCTCAGGGCTTAGTCTTTATATCCAGTATACAGTAAAAATAAAATGTCCCTGAAAAATGGGTTAACTCATAAAGCCTCATGCAAATTTATGGAATCAAAGCTGTTACATCCAAACTCTGTTAGACTGGTGAGTGATGGAGGATTCTGGGAGGAATGCTTAAACCTAAATACCACTTGCTTCCCTTATCCTGCTGAAGGCATAAAAACTATAATAGTAAGCCTTTGGTGGAAGTTGGAAGAAACCCATGGTAATCTCACAACGTGATTCTGTAAGTAATAAATATTATTGGTGTGGAGGACAATTGTGTATAAGGGTTAGATAGGCTAGAGGGAAGAAATGATCATTCTTAACACAAATAAAGACCTAGAATGGAACCACTTAGGTAAACCACTGATCCCTCCATTAGAAGTAGGATTTGGGGGAATTGCTCATGAATTGGACTAGGTTTCCACTGCTAAATTGTTCATGTAGTCCTGTACTCTTTTTAAAAAAAAATTTATTTATTTATTTTTAGAGAGAGAGAGAGAGAGAGAAACATCAATGTGTGGTTGCTGGGGGTTATGGCCTGCAACCCAGAAATGTACCCTGGCTGGGAATCGAACCTGAGACACTTTGGTTCGCAGCCCGCGCTCAATCCACTGAGCTACGCCAGCCAGGGCAGTCCTGTACTCTTTCTTACAATGCTGGTCAGTTGGAAGCTGGTGTTAGTGCTGAGAAATCTTCATCCCTTCTTAACTCCGAATATAAACAAGTTGCCCCTTATAACCTCAAACCAGAGCTCAGAGCTTCTCATGCTGAATTCCATAAAACTTAAGAAGAAAGCGTGTTTATTCTCTTGTATTGTGTATAATTCCTCAACTACCTTGAAGATCTCACTAGGCAGAAAGACCTGAAGACTGAGTTATTCCACAATGGACTTAGGCAAAAAGTGAATGCAAGCCTTTTATAAAGAGGAACGAGAAACACAGGTCAGCCAGGGAGTATGGCTATGGTCAAGGAACAGAGATTCTACAGCCTGATGAAGAGGTTTAACTTGCTTAACTTGCTTACATTTACTAACTTACGAGGTTTAGAAAATTCCGTAATGTCTCAGTATGTCAATGCTTTCATCTATAAAATATGAATTGCTATATCTAGCTGATAGACTATTTTTAAAGAATTAAACAATTGATTTTATATAAAGTCCTAATAATACTTTTCAGATAGGTTAGCTATTGTGATAACCTAATAAAATATTTAGAGAATTAAGAAGATTAAAGCCAAAGCTACTAGAAGGACACAACAAAATATACTTAGGAAAGAAGGTATCATCAATCTTTTCATATGCAACATTGAGTATAATAAAACTCAATGAATTAATGGAGGACTGTTGAAAGAAATGTCTGGTAATTTAATAATAAATTACATTAGCTATGAAATCATTAAAAACAGGGTAAAATGCACTTTTGGATATGCAAATATTTAGAAAACAAAGCATTCTAGTAATATTTTTTAGAATAACCTCAATAAAGTCTGTTTTAACAATTTGTTTATAAAATATCTGAGAAATGATGAAAATAAAGCAGATTACATGAAAGTATTAACAATATAGAGTAAAAATATAACATTAAAATAATGGTAAAATATGAACTCAACATATGGTAGAGTGTGGGTTATTAAAATATTTTGGAAGATTCATGGAAGAAACAAGACACAATAATAACAGCAACAACAAACACCCTAAAATACCTTGATCAGTTTGAAGTTAGAAATTAAAATATATTGGGGAGGAGCATAATCATATGTTACATATATTGATCAATAAAAAATTACAGATATTTGTTAATAAAGAGAAGACACCTTTGGTCAAGAGTTTCCAGTTGCAGTTCCTTTTAATCCTCCATGGAGTTCATGCTGAGGCCACTGTTACCTTGACCCAGTCTTAAGAGATCAGCATCCCCTTTACTAGGGAGAATGCCCAAGTCAACCTGCTTCAGGTGCAAACATAAGAAGAAATCTGAGGGATCAACAGTTCATGTCATTTATTTTGTTTTCTTTTTCATCCTCTGACCCCCAAATATGCTTCTTTATTTGTTTAAACTGTCCTTTTAAGGTTTCCATTCTAGTTAAGGGAGATGAATGTGATGAAAGAATTAAGGTAGAATGGATTATCATTTCTCTACTAGTTCATAAGTTAGGTGTTATGGTCAATAGAAAATAGTTTCTAGCAAAACTAGGTAATGGATAAAGTTTGATTTCATTACGCTTTTAAAAAACTAACCTTCTCTTTCGCTCTCCTCTCACCTCCAGGGAGCCCATCAACTCATTTTATCCACAGTGAAGATTTTCCCTAAACAGTTCTCAGAGGGGATTACCTCTGAATCGCACAATTGTCACATGTAATGATTCAGTTCCTTGAGGGTCCAAGTTTCAGCTACCTGCCCTGCAAAATAATCGCATAAACTATGCTGACACCATGGCCGATACCTCTGAGTGTCACATAATTTCAGACTGTGATCATGTGACTACAGATGTGTATAGTCAGCTTCATAGGTAAGCTGAATATGCTTGCTGTTAGATGACAAAGCAAGAAGAAAGATGTGTAATATTTTATTTTGTAAAAAAAACAGGAGAAAAGTCCCCAGCTGCACTATTAACTGTTTTAAATTATGTTGTTGTTAAGACTATGCTTGCAGTTACACCCTGGAGTTTGTTTTTAAGTGTATTATTCTGTATATAATATACAATTTTGGATACTTTCCCAATGAAAATGATTAAGTGAGCTTTTTTATTTTTTGTGCTTTTTATTAATCATATTTTCCTCCAATATTACATTTCAAGCATTCTTAACATGGCTGAGAACATAGTGTCTATAAAACATTGTGTCATTATCTAATGTAATTTTATTGAGAAATAATCAGCAGAGAGTACGGAATGCAACTCTACATTTATATGCAGTCAGAGAATATTTATGAGTCGATCACATCACTCTGTCTCCGGAGTTTACAACAATCATGACTTTTCTGATAATCTGTCTTGATTTTTAAAAGCTTTTACAAATAATCTCAGAATAGTTTAGTTTTTCTTATTTTAAATTTTTATAAATGAATATCAAATGATGTTCTCTTTTGTGACTTGTTGGCTGTTAATTCGCAGGGCTTATGCACCCATCAGAAGAGGCCTTGGGCACTGTGAGTAGTGAGCCTCGTTTTGCTGGTCTGCGGCTGCATCGGCCGTATTCTGAACAGTTTATTTCAGAGTTACGTTCTGGTACTTCCCAAAACATCTTTATTGCAATAGATGTTTGATGGTCTGAAACTTAAGGTGACCACTTTCATAAGAAATTAAAGTGTTTCTCAGGCATTAAAAATTTCTTGGGGGGGGAATGCCAGTTTTAATCTCAATGAACATACTTATGCTCATATATTAAAATATAAGATGAGATATACTTTATAAGCTTCATCTGATACATAATAAGAAATTAATATGTATCAGATAATGGTTTTCTGAATGGTTTATTGTAAACCATTCAGCAGTTGATAACTGGTTATCAACTAGGTCCCATGAGAAGCAGGCACCAAAATAGGATTAGAAATGCAAGAGATTCGTTGGATGGTACCCTATTAGAAATAAAGTAGATAGAGGAGACAGAGGAAGCCTTCATACCATCAGGCACACTTTAACAACAGTGTTAGAAAGGACTGGGCAAGAAGAGTACTGGACAGTTTTAAGAGTTTTAGCCAGATTAAGTGAGGAGCTAGAGCGCTCAATTCCTCATTAAAAGAGTTCCATGCCCCACAGACATGGATTAGCACTGACACCCTACTGTGTGCGGTCCTTACCTATCAGAAGCCTAGTGGAAGTGTGGGTTTGGTGTGAACGCTGTGGTGGTTTCACAAGGGTGATATTAGGACTGTCAGTCAGCTATGCTTCCTGTAGCCATTACTCTTGATGGAGACTGAGCAGCACACTTCTACTGCCGCCCAGTTCACCACTTGTCCCACACAAGATACAGTTTTCCCAGACATTGGGAAGCAGCTTCTTCATGGTTCAGTTGAACCTCCCTCAATGAGAATATAGAAAAGAAAGCTTATTAAGATAAATTATGATCCCTATGGATACAGTTGGTTGTGAATTTGCAAGTGTTTTCATTCTCTCCATCTTTCACTATCCTTTTTAAATTTCCTTTACCTCAGCCCTCATCTCAGCAGGACTTAATGACTTATTTAATGGCATGACACAAATCTTTATTCCTGAATATACTAAATTGTTGGTAATAATGCCCATTTCAGGTCAGAGTTTCTGGATGTATCCATTCACAGTTATGCTGGAGCTCAGCAGTACCAGGAAACACCCAAGTGGACAGCGAGATTTCACTCATTGGTTTGTTACCGCTCTGTAAAGAATATCTTCTACTGATGATTAGGTTCAATTACCCTGGCTTAGGTGACAGCTTTTCTTCCTATCTGTTGGACTCTGGACCAAAAAAATTCTGAATAACTATAGTTTATAGATCAATGGTAATCTCACAGTTTTCTCTTTGGGGAGCTATGAGTTGTAAGAACAAACAGCCACAATTTCCCAGGTAATTATTAAGAATGTTGGTAAATGCAGTCAATACTACTTTTGCCACTTTGTTCGTGAATCCATGGTTTTTCCACCTGAGATACAGCATACTATAGACACCTCTGGCTGTGTGTATATACTGAATTCTGAAGGTTCCCCATCTTTCATAATATTTTTATCCTTACCCAAGGACACTCTTTTGTTGCTTTTTAAACAGAGAAGTAGAGAGAGAGAGTGCACACAAGAAAGAAACATGGAAGTGAGAGAGAAATATTGAGTAGTTGACTTCTTATATGCACCCTGACCAGGGATCGAATCCACAACTTGGGTATGTGGCCTGACCTGTGTGACATTTTGGCCTACAGGACAATACTCCAATGACCTGAGCCATACTGGCCAGGGTCTTTCATAGCATTGCCTCCAGCAGATGCTGTGCCTTGCCTCTAGTTGGGTGTTCTAGCATCCTATCAGCTAACAGTGTTTAGGTGATATGATATATGACACAACAAGAGGATTCTTTGATCGTGATCCATGCTCATCTCTCTTTCTCTGTGTAGTGGGCACCTTAATTAGATGCTTGCTATGTTATGTGGGATTCTATTCCTGTGAGGCAGCCACTTAATAAGCACCTGGGTAGTGATTCTAACTGAAGCTTTGTGGGCTAGAAAGACAAACACATCATTAGAAGAATTATCTATACCTGTGAGATAAACTAATAGCCTTTTGGAAGAGAAGGGGTTTAATATGGTTTTCTGGTCAACAAGTGACATCAGGGTCTCACTATTGGTCCCTACAGCTGGCAGGTTGAATGTTCAGAGACAATATTAGCCATATTCATCCCATTAAAGGGGATTCAATGCTACTGAGCTCATACATACTCTCAAGACTGCCACTGTGGCTACATTATTTGTGTTCCATTATGCCTGATGTGAGCTAGCCAATGAAATTAATCTAATGTTAAGTCTGTTTGGATGTTGAATGTCTGTTATCTGATAGATGTGTCAGTAGACATTAACATGTAACTATAGTGTCTTCACACTTCCCACTCCCATATGTTTTCTCACTTGCCTGTACCCTAACTTCCTTGTCTGTGATCCTCTAGTCATTTTTCTTTCCAATCATTAAACATATTCCAGGAATCTAAACATATTTTTATCTCAGATCACTTCCCTTTTCACACAAGGGGAATTGCCAGATATATGCTGTTATTATTTCCCTGTGATGAGGATATGAGATGAAGCAATGTGGGTTTCTTTTCTTTTCTTTCTTTCTTTCTTTCTTTCTTTCTTTCTTTCTTTCTTTCTTTCTTTCTTTCTCTTTCTTTTTTCTACTTGAGACAGGTTATTCTGGCATACTCCTCATTCCTGAACACCTAAAACTTTTCTGAAGTACTAGGTACTTAAAATCCCATAGTTTAATCTCTCACCCTCTGAAGTACCTTTGTTTTAACAAGGCTTTCCATCTACTTGCCACCTGTTGCCTGCTTTACCTGGTCAGCCTGATGTGTCTAATTTATCAGGTTGATGTTATGGTTTGTGGGATTTCCAAGTGATTAATATCTCCTTGTATCATATTCTCAGAGGATAGAGAAGATAACACAGCCCTAGAACAGAACTATAAATGCACATTGCAGTCTCTTCTAACTGAATGCAAAGCATTCATGATCATTTTTTAATTAGAATAAAAAGTAACACATTTGTGAAGTTAGTGGTCACACATAATGCACCTAAAGACTTATTAATCTGCTTTTTCAGAAATGCCATTTCTTGGCACAGTGGCTGTGACCAAAGGTACTATAGTCAGTTCTTGTTATTCACAGCAGTTAAGTTCTATAAGGTCATCACAAACACCGAGTTAGTAATGCTGAACCATTGTTTATAAGGGAAATACAGGGTTAGGTTCCTATGAGCCTTTGGCCATGATTTTTACCAATCAGTAAATATATCCCTTGTATTTAGAAATGCATACTATGTATTTCTTTTTAAAGATAACTTGTTTAATATACACTATTGATACATTAACATCGAGCTCATGGCCAAATACATCTCATGCCTGAAGTTCATCTAATACATATATCTTCTTTTTAGCCTTCTTGTACTAGGGATGCTATATACTTCTTTAACCATATGATTAGGGGCTATTCTAAATAATAAAGTCACCAACAAAAATGAAAAAAAAGATGTAGCACTTAACAGACCAAAGGAAGTATACTTGTTTACAGTATAAGAGTAATGGAGTGTCACCATGTTTAAGCTCGGCTAGTATGTGTTTGAGGTGCCTCACATTTTTCACCAGCCTGTGCATGTCTAGAAAAGACCACAAAAGGGCCACTAGTATTAATTTTGGGGTTACAGATAAATTTTAATGAGTAGGAAAATTTGTAAATATTTAATCTGTGAACACTGAGGGTCGCCTGTATTTTGTTAGGCTAAAAGTGATCTTCAATTTATTAGGCAGGATGCAGCCTGCTTTTCATGGGCTGGGCAGGCAAGTTAAACAGAGATACAATAGGGACCACCATCTCTGCATCCTGTGAGTCAAAAAGAGCTGCACGCTGTTTTCCTCACCCACCAGATGCAGTATCATTTTTTTTTAATTGTTATCCTGATGAAGGTGGATGCTCAGATCTGAAAATGGGCTTAGGTCTAGATCCTAGGCCTAATTGAAGAACAGATTTTATTAGAATGACTATCCTCATTCTCCTGTTAACTGTATTTTTGCCTTTCACAGTTTACAGATTTCAAGACTAACACAGTTTCTTGCTCATCTATTTCTTCCCCTAGAAACTTCAGACTGTAACCTTCTCCCCAACAATTTGTACATTAAACACCTTAGCTGTTATTTTCAGTGAGCTGACTGTTACATTAATAGTATTCCCAACTTCTGGCAGTAAAATACCAATACCTGGGCACACAACTGTGGGGTCCACAATCCCAGTAACTTTAAATGTGCTCGCCGCAATCACTCTATGCCATAGGCTCTGGTTTTACAGAAGAGCCGCCGCTCACATTCTTACTGATGGGATGGGGGTGACACCTCTCATCAGCATGTTCTTGATATATTTAAAGAATAGTTTGGGTCTTGGTTCCTCCCGTGAATCAAATCTTGTGCTAAGTCTCCTGGCCTCATACATTATTAAAATAAACAAACAAAAACTAATAGTATAATAAAATTAAAGTCTTTAAACAAATAAAATCTCTAAGCTTTATTTATAATGTCAGGGGAAAACAATATTAGTCTTATAAAAATGTGAATTCACATATTCTCTTATAAAGAGCATAAGTAATGAATTTTATGATAGAAAAAACAGAGGACAAAAAAATTTTTTTCGGTTAAGTTAAAGGCTCACTTAGAAGGCTGGTTTTATGGCTCACAGAAGGCTGAAGGAGAAATGCTTTGATCCTGCTCTTCACACTTGGAGAGACCCAGTGAACTGGCAAGGCGATCAGCTCTTTGCTGCAGGTGAATACTCGATGGAGAGCGCTGCCACAGTGGCATCATCCTGGAACTGCTGGACTCCCATCTCCCAACACTGGCACACCGTAAAGCAAGCACTTGTTGTGATATAGCTTGCCTAAGGAAGAGATCAGAGGTTGATGCAAAGAAAACATAACATCTGCAATCAGTGGAGGACTCCCAGCAGTCACCAGAGTAGAATCCACCTTTCATATAAATCAGAAGGGTAGATACAGACTAGAGTATGGATGGGTTTTAGCTGAGAGGAGGACAGTCTCTTATTCCTAAGAGACTGTCTTATCTCAAATAATAATCCCTCAGTTTTCATGGTACCCTTATCACCTACTAATTGAGATAGTTTCTTTGAGCAATGACATTGTATCTTTAGGAACCTCCAGTTAAATTACAAATATCTCTAAAAGAGGAAATATTATATTAGAAACTTCTCAGGAGAGAGTTTAAGAAGTTATTTCCCAAAAGAATTTGCCTGAGTATTACTAAGAGCAAACATGCATTTTAGAATAGTAATGGGAGAGACAACTTTATATATTCACCCTTATTCAAATATTACAATGTGACTTACCATTATCTGCAGCAAAATAAACTAGATATCTTTGGTAGGGAAATGAAAATCATTCCTAATTTAGGCCTTACTTTCTCATATATTCTTTTTATCACTTGTTTCCCATGTATATATCATTACTTTGCTATGTAAATTTTTTTTATTGTTTCCACAGCTTCAGCATTTCTCTGTCAGTTAATGGAACTCTATTCATCATTTGAGATGTAACCAAGGGTTACTTCTGTGAAGGCTTTCGTTCTCACCTTCACTCAGCCTTCACCTCAGGCTCAAGTAGATGATTTTGCCATGGGCTCTCATAATACACTGTGCAAATTTCTCCTCTAACATTTACTATGTTAATGTTCACAACACCCATCTGTTTCTCCCATTCAACTAGGAAGGAGAGGCTATGCTATGTAGCTTTTATATATTGAGACCACAATATGTACTCAATAAATCACCCCATATTCAGGGCCACTCCCAGATGAACAGACCTCAGACAGCTCCACAATGAGAGTTCCTTGCACTGCAAAGAAATTTAAATTAAAAACTTTGCCTCCATCATTTATTGTGCTGAGAATCATAGATATATACATATGTATGTATATGTATGAGGTCTGTCCAGAAGGCATCCAGCCATGTAATAGGAAAAATAGAGACATTTATTGAAGAAGATAAAAGATACAAGAGACACTGTACGTAGGACAATGATGCCTTAGCTCCCTTCAAGGTAGGCACCTTGGGACCTCACAGTGTTCTCCCAGTCACCATCAGCTGCCCTGTTGTATTTTCCTGAATCTTATAAACAGTCTGAAGTCTCTTCCCTTCAAAAGTGACTTCAGTTTTGGGAAAAGCCAGAAGTCTCACTCGGGTTGCCAAATATGGGCTGTAGGGGGACCAGGTCACCTAGGTGATTCAGTGTTTTGTCAACAAACTCTGCCCCAGTCATCATGGAGCAGGTGCTTGTCGTGATGAAGTGGCCAGTGACCAATTGCCCATAGCTGTGGTCTTCTGAATCATCTGAATGGTTTCCCTGGAAGATGTTCAAGCTTAACAAAAATGTTCAGGCAGGTTCATTGCTCTCCTCACTCAGTCATTTCTGAATACCATGGCTACACAGTACACATGCTCACCCAATGGCATCACTGACCTGACTGACTAGCGCAGTGAAGTTGTTGTTATTCATGCATGTGCATTGCAGTCCACTCTCCTTGGCTGCCAGGTTACATCCATATCACACAAACTGTTCTCGTTATATTAACAGTGGCTGGACTTTTCTGGACAGACCTCGATGTGCACAGACCCTGTGCTCCACAGGAAAATTGTAAGGTCTAGAGAGCTCTTGGACATCACTGTAACAAATCACCAGAGAAAAGATCCAGAAATGATAACCAAGTGTCTAAGTTTTTAGGGAATATGAAATAAGCACTAATACAAAAATAGAGTAAACTAAGTGGTATGCATCATTACAAATATTTTTTTCTTCTTCAGATTTTAAATCTGTTAACTGCATTTAAATATTGAAAGCTTAAATTCTGGGGGAAATGAAGGCACCTCTGTTGTTTCCAGAGGAATAATTCTATCTAGAGCTCCTAAACTAATGTCAATGTTTAAATGTTTTAAAAGTCACCTCTGAACAGCAGAAAGTCTTTATCCTGAAATAGTTTGTCTTTGGTGCAGTGTAGGAAACTACGGATATTTATTTCAGAATCTGCATGCTAAAAACCATCTTCATTTACACTGCTAATTAATTTGCCATAAAGTCACTTGTGTAAAACTCAACTTTCATTTTCCTCATCTTTTGCTTCTTTAAAGATTGAGGTGGTGACAGTTTACTGTATGTCTCTTTATTCTAGGGCTTTATATGAATTGTCTCTAATCCTCACCACTAGATAACTATGCTCTTCCTGTCATATAGGCAAGGAAAGTGATGGTAAGAGAAGGTAATTTACTGACTCAAGGAGGGGCTGCAAATATTTTAGAGTGTAGAGTTACAGAACAAAGCTTTTCGAGAGTCAATTAAGCCTATACTAAAAGTAAACTGAGTGTCTGCTAGCGCAAAGATGAAAGACAAAGGGAATAAAAGAACTAAACATAATCAGTCCTAGCAGAAAAGAGTGTGGCAAAAGAATGCATATGACATACAACAAGGATTAACAAAGACCACATAGTAATAGATGCTATCACAAAAGATACTACCCTATTAATACCAAGGGTTTTCACCATTTTCTTTCTGAGGAAAAACTGGAAATTTATCGAACTCTTTTATTATCTTATTCATCAACACATTTTCTTTATAGTTTTTGCATATGATTCCAGGATGTGTAATTATCACTCTAAGAAATTATTTTTTCATTTCCAATTAGTACATGTTAAAAGTACTTGATATATATGTATCTGTATACATATATATATTCTTGAACACATTATTAAAATACATGAACTTTAATGCATGTGTGATGTATGTATGTATAGTCTGTAAGTATTATTACAGTTAAATTAATAACAGTAGAAGTAAAAATGTCCAGGTGAATAGAGCTTCTCATAACATGTTATGCTCATTTAGATTTCTTTTGTGTAATTATGTTTTAAAATATAAATGTTAGACCACCAATTAGTAAAGGTCAATAGGAAGAATATGAGAATCTGATGTAAAGCAGAGAGGAAAGAAGACATTGACTATAAGAATGAGAAAGGATGAGGAAAGAAGGAAAGAGAGAAAGAGAATGATTATTATGCAATTTTGCAAATTTTAAATTAAAAATTTAAAAATATTTTGGACTATATATATGTTACATTATGGTAGAGACATTAAGCCTATCTGGGTTCATTTGTTGTTTCAGTTGGACCACTGTGCAGAACAGTAAAGGTATGGTTATAAAAGGAAGACTACTTAAAAATTAAAGATTAATTTAAAAAATAAACAGTTAGCCCTGGCTGGTGTGGCTCAGTGGATTGAGTGTTGGCCTGTGAACCAAAAGGTCACTGGTTCAATTCCCAGTCAGGGTACATGCCTGGGTTGTGGGTCCAGGTTCCAAGCAGGGGATGTGCAGGTGGCAACCACACATGGATATTTCTCTCCCTCTCTTTCTCCCTTCCCCTCAGTCTAAAAATAAATAAATAAAATATTTAAAAAATAAACAGTTAATCTGAATGCTTACATATTTGTGAGGCACATTGGGAAAATCAACTTTTTCAACACACAATAACATTTAAAATTATCACTCCAAGTTCTAGTTTTAAAACCGTAAATGGATTGCCCTGGCTTTACAATATGCTGTTTAATTATTTTATAGCAAAAAACAAACAAACAAAACTATGAAATGACGCCTGGAAAGCTAATGCATATTTGCCAGGGCTAGCAAACAGAATGCTTTATTGTGTGTGTATGTATTTATGACCAGGGAAGGATTTGCAGGTGAACCATACCTCACCATTAGTAGTTTGTCATCTGAACTGTACTGCTGCCAAGCAGGAGTTTCCACTATGAGTTTCACATGGCATATACCCCACTAAACAGTCAGCGAGGCCATCAGAATTATAAATATTACAGACCAGCACAACTCAAATTATTATTTTGAAAATATGGAGTTAAGAGAAAATCAGGGGCTTCATAATGTGATGTGAGACACAGTGCTGGACGCAGATATAACTTTGATTTGAGCCCAGAGGATAATTCCCTTTTGTACACATCCAAGTTCTATAAGGGTTTCTTGACAGAGAAACCACAAAGTAGATAATATGATTCAAAAGGCACAACAACAGAAACCTTTATTCTGAAGAGCTAAAATTAGAGAACCGAGGTCATTAATGATAAGTATGTAAATCTGAAATAAATGACACAAGTGGGGAGGCAATGGCCACTTTGCCAGAATACTCTCTTGTCACAAGATATGGTTTATTCCAAAATATGATGTACCAATAATTTTGGTGCTTAAAAGACACCAAAAATTTTTGTATAAAATTTTCAGTCTATTCTATTTCAAGGAATACACATCTGTAATAAAACATGTAGAAAGCATAGTAATGTCACAACTGTTGACATCACCCTTAAAGTCTCAGTTCAAAAGCCACTTCATCAGGGATACCTTCTAAGGTTGCTTAAATAAAAACACAAAATAGTTATCTCATCATTCCTAGTTTCCACTTAGTTCATTAGTCTCCATGTTCACCACATAACACCTAACATTTTCTGGAGTTATTGTAGTTATTTATTTGATCACTTAATATGCAATTTTCTCTCCTGAGTATTAGCTTAGTGGCTACATGCAGGCTTTGTAGTTCCAGCGCCTAGAAGGGTTAATACATGGCAGGTGTTCAAGAAATACTTGTCCAATCAATAAATTACTGTTCAAGTTTATTTAGGTTGTGCTATATTATAGGTTCAAATTTAAGTATGTCATACAGTTTTCCTATTTTACCAGAGAAAATCTTCAGAGTGTAAAAGTACCCTGAATAAGAAAGTATTTTAGTTGTGTTTGCTAATGCTTTTTTTGTGATAGCAACAAGAAATTTGAAAAAAAGATAAAACACTCATTCAAAGCCATAGACAAAATATATTCACTGTATTCTGTGTATTAACTCTTCAAAGTTTTGCCCCTACATATATCTTTATGACTCAATCCTAACAACATCTGTGAGAGGTCATTATTTCGTCATTAGTTTTGAGTAAAGAAAACAGGATTGAAAAATCAAGTAGGGCACCCAGTACTGAAGAGCAAGAGGCGGTGCTTCCAGTCATCAGACACTGTTTTTCCCACCGCATCACAGGTAGGTAACTAGGCATGTGGGCTATCTGGAAGGTCAGAGCAGATATAAAATACTCAAGCTTAAATTGATTTTATACATGTGCCTTAGGGTCCAACTAAGAAATCATTGTCCCATAATCTTAAAAGTGTTGAAGTATATCAAAATTATTTTTAATCTTCACTGTATTTTTTCCATTACCATGTAGTCCCCTATACCACCCCACCTCCCAGCAATCACCACACTGTGGTCCATGTCCATGAGTCTTTTTTCCTTTTTGCTCAATCCCTCCATCCCCGCACCTCCCCCACCACTAGCTATCATCCTGCTCTCCTGCATCTTGTATCTCTGTGTTTTAAAACATAATGTCAATCTTTTACTCAGATTGAACAGCAGGACTAACTAATATTTTAACAAGCGAATATTTAAATATCATAGCATTCCAGATTACTTGTCATGAATCAATGAGCAGGCTTAGTCTGATCATCTGGATTTAATATGATTCAGACGCAAGAATGTATAGAACAATTTTCTTAATTCAGAATTTGCTTCACAAGAACCAATAGAGAAGATGAATGAAACAGGAATGTAATAATTTCCATATTTATATACTTCCATGCATTTTTTATGCTTCAGAATTTCTGTAATCTGTGGTGAATAGGGAAGACAAAGAGATGTATGCTCACATGAGTGCCTGCTTAAAGATCACTTTTATAGTACCTTTCATGGTACAGTGTTTTTAAGAAATAGAGAAAAAAGGAAGCATCTCCTTAAATATATAAAAATTCACTTTTGTCTTTATGTTCATGTGATTAATGCAAGCAGACACTCCAAGAGGTCCTGAGTTTGTATTTTATCACATTTGACTCTTTATTTTTCAACTTGAGATTGAACAATAGCCCTGCCAGCTTTGAACAACTCATGAAAACTTATCTTTCTTGGAGGGATTATTTGAAATCCTTAGGAAATAAAGAAGTTGTCAGCTGTTGTGTCAGCTCACAACTAGAGAACATTACAACACATCAGAGGGAAACTCCCGGCAGGAGCGCCTCTGCTGCCCTCGAGGTCACTCGCACCCAGAGTTCCTCCCCAGAAGGAGGAGGATACAAATGATGATAGAACATGGCTATGAGTTCATAGAGTGAAATGCTTTTTCAAAATGCTCACTGTTTTCTTTGTTATTATTTTAATTTTGTAATTCAACAAATATATGCTTATTTCTGCAGTATCTAATAAATTATACTTTGAAATTTACCAATGAACAAAGGCTAAATAATTATAATTGTCACTATAAGGCAGATATTAGAAGAAAGTTGATTACTTCTGAGATTAAATAGCAGTCATGAGTCACATGACAATATTCCTGCCAATGATGGACAGTTCCTATCACCTGGTAACATGGTAGCTGTCATAATGTCACAGGACAATGCATTACTCACGTTTGTGCTGATGCAGTTGTAAGCAAATCTGTGTTGCCAGATATATAAAAGTACTGTGTAGTACATACCATTAGATACATCATATAACACTTGATAATAATAATACATGACTGCTACTGGTTTATGCATCACATGCATGAAGGATAAAAGTTATATAAATACATGTTTTCTAAAAGCTTAATCACTACACCACCTTTATTACTGACTGATTTCTTGCTGGATTTGTAAGTGTGCTATCCCTTCTGCTGGTTCCCCTGTCTCTAGCATATACACATACCCTTAACCACAAGGGAACAAGTGTTTGTTTGGCTATTCTCCTGACAGTGATACCCAGCTCTTACAAAAGGCTGCTTCTTCACAGCAAGCTACAATGACTACACTAATCATCAAGCTTCGTTTTGCACTATAGAACACTTGACTATATTTTGCCCTGCAAAATATTAAACCTAACAAGTATTCAGCTGCTTAACATTCTATTCTTAAAACACTTTCTTCAGCTGGCTAGTGAGAGGCAGCTCTGATTCTCCTCAATTTTCTTCAGAGATTTTTCCTCCCCAGCCCATGAACGTAAGAGTGCCTCAGGATTCAGTTCACTGTCCATGCTCATCTCTGGAAGGACACTGGGGAGGGAAAGCTTACCCATCTAATGGCTTAAATATTGTGCATATGCCAGGGATGTCCAAATTCATGTCTGTAGCACAAATATCTCTCAAACCACCAGACTCATATACATGACAACTTCTCACCTTCCCTTGGATGCTTTATACACAACTTATACTTAATATATTCTAAATGGAACTCTTTGGTTTCATCTCCAAAATCTTCCCCCAGCATCTTCTTTATATCTCTAAGTGGCATGCCATCCTCCCATTTGTTCCGGACCAAAAATCTTTGGAGCCATTCTCACACCCTTATTTTTTTTTCTGATACTCTACAGACAATGAATCAACTTTTTTAACTTCCAACTATGTGCTGCTTTTAACATTTTGCCATTAAAATTTTTAACACATAGTCCAAACATCACTCTCTTCCAAATTATTATAACAAATGTCTACTGCGATATTGTAAAGAAATCTGTTCAGCATTGTTTATTGCAGTGTTTCAATTACTTGACTATGAAACTCTACTGGTTTTCTTACCATAACTTTCATTGGAACTAGGGTATATGTTAGAAAACACAGCTGTAAAAAATGTTGTTTTACCAGTCCCTCTTCTTTACTTTCCCCTAAGGAATTTCTCTTTCTCGTTTCTTTAATGTAACTAAATTTTGCTCTAATTCCCCCCTTCTTGCCATATTCAGCAGGTCACAGATTAGATATAACCCCTAGTTGTCACATGTACATATCAGTCTGAACACCAAGTACATACCTTGGTTAGCTCACCCATGAATGTTCAGAGGATGTTATTATCATGTCTTAGTTTGAGTCTCTTTACATTTGGCTCATACAATTGCCATTGCCAAATTACTACACAATATCTAAATCTGAACTATGTTATTGATGACATTTTTTTTTTAAAAATCAATTACAGACTTATTTATAAATTAGTCTGTGATTTAAGAGACTTACTTAGAAAAGAGATTTGATCAAAGAATCTAATCTTTTAACAATGATTGATTGGGAGAAATAGATCATGATTAACAAGATAATTTATAATAATTTCATGACTAAGAATAAGAAAATTTCTCTTATTTATAAGAAATCAGAATGACTATTTACAGAGAAAAAGAATATAGCCAAGTAATTTTGACACTAGTATTATATTTTCCTTCACGTGCTCTTTAAAATATAAATTAGAGTGTAATTGAACTGATTGAGTTTTAAATTCCTTTTAGTTCGGTGATTCCTTGATATGACAGTATTTCTTTTCACTCACTCTAGACCAGAGGGATATTGCCTTAGAAGTCTAGTCATTCGTGGGTATAATCCTGGGTCTGAGAGGTCAATGGTTCATAAAAGAGTCTCTGTCTTGCCTCGCATAGTTCTAACTATCTGGCAGGATTTATTCAAAATAAGTCCAAGGTAGGAATAGCACAGACGTTGTTGGCAGAAACATATACGGATGCTTGCCTTCTCTGTTTTTGGCTCTAGCTGGTGCTATTTAGCCATCATTTCAGGAAAACATGATTACAAAGCTTAGTCATGACTTTTTAAGTAGAGAGAAAAAATGTTAAGCTAAAAATAGGCCATCATTTTATTGAACTTCAGTCCTGAGGTCTTACCTAGTGTGCATTTGTTGTTGTCTGGTAGACTCCCCAAAGTAGATGGTGCAGTTTTCTTGCCTTGTCCTTTCTTGTACAGATATCACTCTGACTGTGATGTTTTATTCAATGCTAAGTGCTATGGACCAGAGCTCTGCCATTTAGCACACAGTGAACCTCTATGGACTCACCCTGTGAAATGCTTTACTCATGTCAAGGTAAAGTGAAAGAGAAGGACATTTGTCTCCTTTCTAAATTTTAAAATATAACGTTGTTGAATTTGTTGTCTTATAATTAATTTAGTTCTGACAAACCATCAAATAGAAAGGATGTTTTCAAAAAACATCCTTTAGGACTTATGCTCAATAAGCATTATTCAATAAAATCTCAATTGGATTTCATTGGGAAAAAAAAAAACAAATAACACTTGGTAACCCTTTAAGAATATAACCATGATTTTTGGCACCTTGTTGAATAAATAATAATTCATCCTACTTCTCATAACTAACATATTTTAGAAGTAAAATTTGCCAGTCACATGAAACAAACTTAGTAGATTTGCAAACAATATTTAATATTGTTTGTAATCTATTTTAATGCTTATATCAATTAATTCTTATCAAGGGAAGAAAATAAATCTAAAACTAAAGATATTTAAAAGCAATTATGTTGCAAATACATTTATTTTTTAATATATTTCATTATTTATGCTATTACAGTCATTCCATTTTTTTCTTCCCCTTTATTGCCCTCTGCCTTGTACCCCTGCTCCTACCATCATTCCCCCACAAGGTTCATGTCCATGGTCATAAATATGTTCTTTGGCTTCTCCATTTCCCATACTACTCTTAACCTTCCCCTGTCTATTTTGTACCTACCATTTATGCTTCTTATTCCTTATAAGTTTCCTCCCATTATTCACCCTTCTTGTACCTGCTCCATGAAATCTCTAACCCTCCATGTGATCTCTATTTCTGTGACTCTGTTCCTATTCTAATTGTTGGCTTAGTTCATTTTTGTTTATTTTGGTTTGGTTGTTGATAGTTATGAGTTTGTTGTCATTTTACTATTTGTATTTTTTATATTCTTTTACTTAGATAAGTCCCTTTAATATTTCACAGGAAACCAATAGTGAAGGGAAGGAAATCAGTACTCAAATCAATGGTTTGGAGCAAGAGGAATAAATAAACATTCAACCAGAACAGAATGAAGAAATAAAAATTCAGAAAAATGAGGAGAGGCTTAGGAACCTCTGGGACAACTTTAGACATTCCAACATCTGAATCATAGGGTGCCAGTAAGAGAAGAGGGCGAGCAAGAAATTGAAAACAGTTGAAGAAAATAATGAAGGAGAACTTCCCCAGTCTAGCAAAGGAAGTAGACTTCCAAGAAGTCCAGGAAGCTCAGAGAGTCCCAAACAAGTTGGACCCAAGGAAGCATACACCAAGGCATTCATAATTACATTACCCAGGATTAAAGATAAGGAAAGAATAGTAAAAGCAGCAAGAGAAAAGGAGAGAGTTACCTACAAAGGAGTTCCCGTAAGACTATCAGCTGATTTCTCAAAAGAAACCTTGCAGGCAAGAAGGGGTTGGAAAGAAATATTCCAAGACATGAAAAGCAAGGGCCTACATCCAAGATTACTCTATCCAGCAAATACATTTAAAAATTTATCTTTTGATCCTAAATGTTCCTAATGTTTAACAACTTTCTGACTAATATAGTGACACATAAAAATTCAATGTCTTACTATATCCAATGCCATAATTCTACCATCTTAAAATAAACAACAATGAATGTGTTATGTGCACCTTCTCAAACATTTATTTGTTCGAATAAATATACTCAAAAATAGATTTTTACTTTTCTCTATAAAAATGGCATAACTAATTTTATATATTTAAGAGGCTTAATTGTATTCTAATTTTAAAACTTGATTCTTTCCTAGGTGTGCCTGTTTAATTTTTTATATCATCACAAAATATTTCAGCCAAATGAGTATAGAATTACAAGTTTTTCAACTTCCTGGATTCTGCCAAATTTCTACTGGAAGGGTTTAATAATTTATATTCCCAATAATTAAAAAGAAAAATCCCCCTTTCTTTCACAAAATGCATGGAATTATCAGGGTTTTCTTTTTTTTGTTTTGTTTTGTTTTGTCTTTTTGTTTTTGTTTTTCTAATACTCAGATTGAAAAAATTATCTCATTGACATTTTATTTGGCTTCCTTTTTGGTGACTTGTCTAATTACCATTTTGCTTGCCCCAAATCTCTATTTAAGTTTCTACAGATATATTAATATTAAAATGTCCAAAATTGATATCTGATACGTATTTTGAAAACTGCTCATCTTGTGGGTTTCTCCATCTCAGTTAGTGTCAGCATCATCTTCCCTGTTTTCCAGGTCCAAACTCTTGGAATCATTCACACCTCACACACACTTTCTCAGCAAATACTGGCATCGCTACTTAGAAAATATACCTAGTATGTATTTAACCTCTTCTTACCTCTGTTGCTGTCACCACCTGTTTCCAGCCACCATTATTTACTGCCTGAAATATGGCAAGTCTCCTTAGCTGGTCTCCTTCTTCAGTTGTTTTCCTTTATAGCATATTATCAAAGGTGAAAAATGTCTTTCACTGTTTTTTCTCTATTTTTTCCATTTTTTAATCTTTATTGTATTGTTTTTTGCATTACTATTTTGTCCCCTATGCTCCCTTATGTCTGGAAATCACCATAATATTGTCCATGTCCATATGTCCTTTTTCCTTTTAGTTCAATCCCTCCACACCCTAACCTACTTCCCCCCAGCTATCATCTGCTCTCCATCTAGGAGTCTGACCCATTTTCCTTGTCAGTGCAGTTTGTTCATTAGATTCCATGTATGAATGAAGTCCTATGGTATTCATCTGTCTCTGACTGGCTTATTTCACTTAGCATAATGTTCTTCAGGTCCATCCACACTGTTGCAAAGGGTAAAATTTTCCTCTTTTATGGCCAAGTAGTATTCCATTGTGTAAATGTCCCATAATTGTTTACTCCACTCATCTATTGATGAACACTTGGGCTGCTTCCATATCTTGGAGATTGTCAATAATGCTGAAATGAGCATAGGGGTGCTCATGTTCTTTCAAATTAATGTATTGAAACCTCTTCCAAATCTAGTCTTAAGAAAAAGTGAATCTTTACTTTGGTCTTTGAGCCCTTATATGATCTGATGTGTTTTTCATTCTCTCACCTTGTTGCTCAGTATTCCCCTCCCACTTTACTCAGACCTGCTGCGGCCTGGCAGAGGCAAGGACACAGCAGGAACCCCAGCTTTAGGCCTTCTCTCCGTCTGCCCAACCCTCTCCTCTTGGAGTACTTTCTTCTCAATATCCACATACTATTTTCATCCTTTATTTTTGTTTTTCTTAAAGGTTACTTTCAAAATGAGAACTTACTGGCCCATTTTACTTAAAATTGCAAAATACCCCTTTGATATCTTCCTGTCCTGCTTTATTTTACTCCACAGTAATTATCACCAGCTAATATTTTAGTTACTTACTCACTGACTTATTTATGTATCTTTCATCCCAACATTTCTTCTTGTATCACATTCCATTCTGGATTCAAATTTTCCCTCTTGAAATGATTCTTTAATTATTTATCACTTTGTGGCAAACTCATGTTTTATTTATCCAAATTTTTTACTTGTGTCTTTGGATAATAATAGTATGTTAACTGTTCCTTTTTTTTTTTTCCAGTGAGAAATTGGATGTGTGTAGGACAAATCCTCTATGACTGGGAGACACAGTGTGGGGCAGTGGAAAGAGCACAGGACTTCAGTTTCCCTCACGATTTTAAGTATTCCAACATACATATGTTATCGATTCTGTTTAATAATTGTATTATCTGAGGTTCTTAGGAACCCAGTCTTGCTATTTGTAACATCCGATGATGTTCATACTAGCTACCGTGTCTGAAGTCCAAGTGTTTACAAAGAGTGTTGCATCTCTTTGGACATCGACTTTTCCTTAACTTCTTTAATTTTTACTTCACTGTTTTGATTTTCAGGAAGTTTTGCTTTGTCGGCTTGACAAAATTTTTTAAATAAGATTTTATGTCTTATCTGAAATGTTTTTATGTTCTCACATAGAAGATTTTTTACATAGAAATATTTTTACTTCAATAGGCTTTCTCACCTTCTGAGAATAGTTGTTCAAATTGTTTTTTTCTCTATTTTATTTTATTTAAAGAAATTTTTTAAATTGTTGTTCAAATCAGGGCATCTCATGGACTGATCAAAGTGGGGCATAGGGTCTCAGAAGGGTAGTAGTCCCCAGAGAGACTTAATTTAATAGGGAACTAAACTGCCCTGAAGGGACTTTGTGAATGCAGTGTCCAGACCAGCAAAGAGGGAATAGGAGTGCAAATTGCTCCCACTCAGTGCACCTCTCGGACTAATCAAAGGGTGGCACATCAAGGTGGATTAAAGGTGCCGGCATGGTGCATATGGACAGTGAGGGTCATGCAGTGCTGTGAGGGCTTGGGCTGGAAGCTAGATACCTGTGAATATTGGAGTCCAGACTGAGCTCCCAACACAAAGCTACAGGAAAGGGAAAAAAGGGAACCCAGCCCCTCTGCCTGCAACATCCAGGAAAACCAGCAGAATCCACTAAATGGGTTCAAAGTCAGCAGGAGGTGTTTTTTTCTTAACTGGCCAATAATTCTTGATATAGTTCCATTTCAGTACATATAATTTTATTAATTCTCTTCGAAAATTACACTTTTTTATTTTTTTAGTATACTTTATTCCACTATATCTACTACTTGTGCATTCTTCATTTTTTCCTAACATGAAGATTGCTTCAATAAATGCCATCATATATCTTTATGGACTGAAATTTTTATGTTATCAGAGTCTCTAAAATTGGCATTTTTGGACTACACAAAATGAGCATTTTAAATTTAATAAATGAAATCATTAAATATACATTATTTTTTAGTCTTCTGTTGGCTTCAGCTTTAGGATTCTCTAGCATAACTGCTTCCTTCCAGAATGACTATTTCAATACAGTCATAGATGTGGGTATAGAAAAGCATATTATAGATCACAGGGCATGCCGATCAGTTATGCTGTTTTGTAGAAAAAAAGAAATAGACATGGGGGAGAAAACCCACTCCAGCAAGCTTAGAGTAGAAGTTTATAAAATCTTGGTTTTGTCAATTAATTCTTAGATACAATACAAAGCATAAGCAAAACAACAAAGAATAGGCAAATTGGACATCATCAAAATGAAAAACTTATGTTCATCAAAGGACAGGCACTACAAACTGAAGAATGAGAGGAAATATCTGTAAATCATATACTGATGGAGTCAAGTATCCAGAGTATGTAAAGAATGCTTACAACTCAGTAACAGAAAGACAAACAACCCAGTTTAAAAATACACAAATGATTTAATAAACATGCCTCCAAAGAAGATATGGAATTGTCAACAGGCATATGAAAAAAATAACCTTAGTAATTAAGAGAATGCAAATGAAGTAGTATCTCACTAGAAAATACTACTTTAAACCTACTAGGATAGCTATAATAATAATTTTAGATGAAGGACATATATTGGAAATAATGTGGAGGGATTAGAATTCTTGTACCTTTCTGGTGTAAATGTATAATGGTGTGGTTATTATGCAATTGGTTGGTGTTCTTTAGAAAGCTAAAGATAGAATAAACTTATAACCCAGAAATTTTACTTTTAGGTATATATACCTGAGAGAATTGAAGCCAGGTATTCAAATACTTGCATGCAAATGATATTGGCAACACTATTCAAATTGTCCAAAACTGGAAAGAAGCCAAATCTCTGACAGTGGAAGAATGGATACAAAAATGTGACTAAGCTGACCATGTCCAACACTGTTCTGTTTGTATCTTTCTATACATTACCTTTCCTGCAAAAATGATTTTTAAAATGGTGCTTTACTTTAATAACTTGCATTTGCATTCTGAATTTTCATTGAGCCAGTTAACCGATTTCACTTACATGATGAAATTTGTGGACTTCATGGCTATTTTAATGTGATACTTTTTATAATATAATTGAGAGGAGTCTCTAATGAATAAAATAAATGGTTTCTGAGGGTTTTTAAGCCCTCAACAGACATCAGCTAAAATGTTAAGAGTGCATCCAAATCCCACTGATGCTATATTTTCTGACCATAAAAGAAATGTCGTTATTGTGAATTCCCAGCTTTTGTCTGAAAATCTTGTACTAGATCCCTTGAGTGCCAGTTCAGTTAATTAATTCAAACAATATCCTCTCTAATCTCTAAAACATTTTCATATTTAAGACAATAAATGAGGTGCTTAAGGAGCTCACTCAATGCTAGTCATTAATATTCCAGGGAATTAGAAAAATTACCCCTAGTCCTCAGTGACATGAATAAGGTCTTTTTTTTCTTCCAATGATTCTGACCTGGACAAGGTTAACAACTTGCTTTCTTTGTAAACTGAATTTAAGAAAATCCTATTTTCCACCTGCTTTGGTTAATACATGCAAGTGAATATTCTTTCTTTACCTTCAGCAATAAATGTGACATGTAGCTTGGTAGGTTATGGCAATTTACAGATTAAATTAGTTAATAATAACTTTGAAATTAGTGATTAGTTTTGAAAAAGACTAATTGCATTTTCCTTGAACCAGTACATAAGGTTAATGCAGTTGGCAATGTGAAGGCTGCAGGAACTTTGACACTAATTGGCGATTGTGTTACATGTTAAGATAAGGAGTCAGCATGAATGAATTCTCAAGAGGTTTGCAGGAAGACAGAGCTATTTGTTCACAAACCTATTTTTCTCCATTTGAATGAGTGGTTTAATTTCATAAAAGGTTGGTGTATGGCCTTCAAGGTAAAACTTCATAGCATTTTATGCCATTAATTCTAGAGTATCAAATTGAAACAAAGCACAAAAAACAAACTTCTTCTGTAAAGCAAAATCGGTCATCTATTTCATGACTGATCAAATAGTCATAAGTCATCTATTAGATTAAATATATGGATCTAATTCTTCAATTTCCTAAATTGTCTATCTCTAGGGTAGGGGGGAATAAATGTGAGATAAAAAGAAAATTAGACTTATAATTGATCTTAATGTTTTTGTTTACATAACCCCTACCTCCAAAGTCTTTTAAATCATTTTATAGCCATTATAAATTTAATCTTCCTGACACACACACACATATTCCTGTAAGTGTGGTTTTGAAATGTTAAAGAAGAATCTAGATATTTGGGGTAGGATATCAGAATTATGCATAGCCAATTATCCATAAGATAATTTAGACAGAAAAAGGCCAATTTCTGTAAATTCTATTATGAGGTCATTTTTTGTCTCTGGATGTTTGAAAGCAGTAGTGTTTCAGCTCTAAACAAAAGCTTCCTGTTATATTTTTCTCATATGCAATTTTATAAAGGCTTAGTCATTTACACCAGTTTTTTCATCAGTCTGTTAAAATTTGATATCTGAAATGCATCATTTATTCTTTACTTGAAACATTTATTTACCTATATATTTTTATAATAATCAACATTTTCAGAGTGAAAACCATATTTGGTTAAAACAGAGATGTTGTTGGATGTTTAAATATATTGTTTAATCTGCTGTTCATTAGATAGGCCATTTTATTTAACAATATTAAATTTTAAGTCACAATTTTCAGAAGCTGTTTGACTTATATACTTGACTTGCTTATCTTCACAATATATAATTTGTTTTTGTAACTCTCCAGACTTATATAACTATAAGGATCTTGTTCATACTGTCCATTATGAAACAGGTTTTTTTTTTAAGTCATGAAGCTATTTTTTTTAAGATTTTATTTGTTTGTTTTTTAGAGAGGGAAGGGAGGGAGAAAGAGAGAAACACCAATGTGTGGTTGCTGGGGGCCGTGGCCTGCAACCCAGGCATGAGCCCTGACTAGCAATCAAACCTGTAACACTTTGGTTCGCAGACCATGCTCAATCCACTGAGCTATGCCAGCCAGAGCTGAAACAGGTTTTTAAATTAGAAAATTACATGTTTTTTAGGTTCTTTTCTTTTAGTCACTAAAAATAAACATCAGTGCTAATATGGTTTTAACATAAAAACTAGAGATGTATTTTCCCATTAACATAAATAAATTGAATATTTATAAATGAAAACACTTTTTAAAGCTCATTAAGGTATTCTATTTAAAAGAAAAATGTGAATAGCTTTTTAAAAAAAATGTCTAGTCATTTTCTGGTCAAGTTCCTATCTAAATCCAGACGTTTTAGCCCTGGCTGGTGTGGCTCAGGGGATTGAATGACAGCCTGAGAACTGAAGGGACACTGGTTCAATTCCCAGTCAGGGCACACGCCTGGGTTGAGGTCTAGGTCCTGGGAGAGTATACAAGAGAGGCAACCACACATTGATATTTCTCTCCCTCTCATTCTCCCTTCCTCCCCCACTCAAAAAATAAAATAAATAAAATCTTCTAAAAAAGAACAATCCAGGCTTTTTAAAATAATGTATATTTGCAAAAATGTTATTCAGATATGTATTGCCTCAAGATTCTTCATTTAGACGTGTGACACTATCACTTCATTTAGCACTGAAGTAATAGTGTCACACGAGCTTAAAATGCTTTGGTCAGTTTAATGAAGACAGACATCTGAATGGGAAGGTACCAGTTTACACCTGTGTTGCCCAGTCTCAGCAACCTATAATTTTTCATCTTATTTTTGTTTGTATTTTACTCTAAAAATGACAATTAAGAAAAAGAAAAATAGAATGTTTAAAGAGACTAACTTTTAAATAATGTAAGGACTTGTAATCTAAAAATGAAAGGCCAGAGTGAGAGGCAACAACCCTTTCTTTGAGATCCAAAAGAATAGCTAACTGTTCAGGAAGCACTGATTCAGTCAGAAGCTTAGTTAGTGTTCCATTTAGTGGGTGAAGGGAAGGGGTTTTTAGGAAAGATGGAAAGAGAATAATTACATGAAAAGAATAAAAAAATTTCTTGTGGTGTTAATAAGCAAAGGAAGGAATATCTATAGGTACAAATGAGCTGAGTTATTCTTTAGGTATACAGGGTAGTGTTAACTCTAAATAATGGTTTGTTTTAGCTTATTAATTTTACTTTTTTACTATACTTTTTCCCCATTACCATTGATCCCCTTTATCAGTGTGGTAGTTAGAATGTTTGTTTTCCTATTAACTTTTCAAAGAACTTTTGGAATACACTGTCACTTTGGCCCAGTCCAAAGGTGATTGTGCCCAGTTCAAACATTGCAAAGGTCTGAGGAGTAAAATGTGCAATGTGGGTCCTTGGTAATTGCAGCTCCGAGAACATTTTGCAGTGGGTACATTCATATTACTTTTCACAGGAGAAAAAAATAAAAATAGAAAATAGAAATATAATTTCAAGATGGTAGTATTTTCCAAATGTTCTATTGATAGGGGTGATGATCAAATTTTAGTTGAACACACGTTAACATATTCAATAATAAATTAATAGTTAGACTAATTTCTTAAATATTTCATTTAAATCTTTTAATAACCTGTGTACAATTCCTACTACTTATAATTTCAAATTTATTAATGATATTTGTCTAAAATATACAAATGTAGAAGAAAAACAATCTTACTACCACCTCCCTCACCACCTTCATCACCCACTTACAGGTGGCTTTAACAGTTGCTTAATATAACAGGATAGATAAATATTATTTTTGTAACCATTGTGCTGTTCTTCCTAATGCTACAGGTAGTGCTGGAATCATTCCCAAAATAATTTTAATAATTCATAGGATCCCTAAAATGTATGAAAATATTACTTTTCCACATTTTTTTTGATTTCCTAACATTAGTAGATGACATTAATCATCATGTTTTGTTGGCTTTTGTTTTTGTTTTATTTTGTTTTATCCTTTGAATGAATGAAAATATTCTTTTATTATTAGGTTTATTTGCCTTTTTTCTTTTTAAGCCTGTAGTGAGGTATCATTTTTTAAAGGTATTGAAATTATTTTGATCTCTTCTTTTGCGAATCATTAAATTCTTTCTTTTTCTTTTATTCATATACATTTCTAAGATTCATAATCATGCATAGTTAATTTTTTCAGTGTTCTCCAGAGAAATAGAATCAACAGGATATACATGAGAAAGAGAAATGGAATTTAAAGAATTGTCTCACATAATTATGGGGCCAGAAGCCTGAAATGTATAAGGTAGGTCAGTGGGCTGGAAATTGAAATCAGATCTGAATTTGCAGTATTGAGTCTAAACTCCATGGGACAGGCCAGCAGGCTGGAGACTCAGGCATGACTTATATGTTACAGTCCTGAGATATAATTCTTTTTCTAATGGGATATCTCAGTTTTCACTGAGTTTTCACTGAGTTCAATCAGTTTTAACTGATTTGATGAAACATACCCACATTATGGAAAGAAATCTGCTTTATTTAAAGTAAATTTATTATAAATGCTAACCACAGCTATAAAACATCTTTATAGTAACATCTAGCATTGTGGTTCACAAAACAACTGGCAAGTTGACACAAAAAAATTAACTGTGGTATTTGCATATGTCTTACATTCATTCTTTTTGACTGTTATATAGTAGTCCACTGATTGAATATTCCAGTTTATTCTTTATCAATTTTTTGTGCATTTAGATTGTTTCTTGTTTTTGCTGCTGTCCATAGTATTTCTAAAAATATGTTTTTATATTTAATAGGTGTTACAGTATTACTTAGCTAACTAGTACATTTCATAAATGAAGAGGATAGAGTTAGGGTTTGTCCTATAACATGTGATGACCTGTTATGACCTATTCTATTTAAAACAGTATGATAAGGTATATAGCTAAATAAACTGATTCACTGAATAGAAGTGAGAGACCATGTACATATGGTGTTTAATGACATTTCAGATAAAATAAGAAAGTAAGGGCTTTTCAGTAACTAACAATGGAAAAAATATTATTCTTATAAAGAAGATGAATTGAATTTAAATTTTATATCTTAAGGAAAAACACACTAAAGGAAATTAAAGATAAGTCACAACTGAGAATAGATTCTCCTGATACACAATTAAAAATATTATCAATGTGTATAAAAATAAATTTAACAAATTAGTAAGAATACAAATAACTCAAAAGTAACATCAAAAAGGAACATGGTTCAGCATTTTTCGAAGGAAACATATAAAGCAATGTTAAACATCATTATAATTTATGGAAATTAAATCATGATCTCAAAATCACTCACAAAAAACATTCTATAATCATTAAATTACTTATTTTTTATAATGTGGTAGGCCTTTATCTCCTCTATTGAAAGAAAATCACTATATATTAGGTATGCAGCTCTTTGTCTGCAAACACATGACACAAATTTTTCTGGTATATTATTTACCATTTTCCTCCTTATGGTTTATTTATTTTGTAATTTCATCATAATTGTAATTGACTATTTTGTAATAGTCATCATGATTGAGTTTTTACATTTGATGTAACCAGTGTGTGTATGTTTTTCTCTGTCAGGCAGTGTTATACATATATCCTAATGATTAATTATAACAATGAAATTTCAGTCAAAGCTACTATGAGAGTATCCAGTAAATAATGAAATTTTGAATATATATTCAACAAAATCTAGCAAAAATGCCCAGGATGACAACTTTCCTCAATATTATTCAACACGGATTTTTTTTTATGTTCTGATTAAGTGAAAACATACAGAGTATTAACTGTAGTTAAGCTAGCTTGTCATTGAATTTTTAGAAAACATCATTTCACAGATGATATAATTACTATGTATGAGGCACTATTTTAATTACAATTTTGTTTTGTTATCTGGGTTTTATTGTTCAAAAATACTGTGACACACTTTGATAAATCAATTGGAAATTCCAAATAAGTCCTAGATAGTAGCTGAGCTGATTCTCTTTGAGATGGAAATAAATTGTCCTTACACTTTTATTACAACATATTGACAAATGCATTGACCTCCATAAGGTTTATTAAATTCCCAAGAGGTGTGTGTTCTTATACTCATATATGTCTTGTAACTCTTGCTTTTGCTAAATTAGTTTTACTAGGCAATCATATGCCATTACATTTGGGCTGTTTTTGTTCTCTACCACATTGCCCACTATAAACCTGAGCCCTTTAAATTTTATGTGTGTGTTCACATGCACACATACATACATCAGCACACACACATACACATAATCATGTTAAGATCAACTGTACATACAGTGTGCTCTAGGGAATGTCAGGAGACAAGGGAAGATGCAGAGAGTATATTATCTCAATATAAAGTGCCGTATTCTGATCATTACCTCCTATTTTCCAGCTCATTTACTCTAATAGCCCAACTCAAACAATCCTTAAAACAAATCTGGACCTTCTTCAATCCTCAGATCCTTTCTGGTTTTCAGTGTCTATGGCCTGTTTTATACTCTTACTTCACTCCTTAGCCACTGTATATCACAAGGAAAATTATCATAATCACCTCATTATGTATAGCTCTCAAATCCTTTCTAGTTTCATAGTACTCACTAGGTTAAATTACAGTCCTCAGTAAACCTAAAATTTTACTCTCTCCTCATATGTACTTATACAGATAAACACAGATGAGAAAAACATATGGATTTCTTTCATCTTAAATTCATGATCAAAAACCTCATTTGAGCTCTTCAGTAGCTGGCAATTAGACTACAAGTGAATTCAGGCATCTACATTTCCACTTTCATAGTTAATTATTTCATAATTTATATTCTTTCATCAAACTTCAGTACTTCTTTGCCCATCCCCGCATCAGACTGATGACATTGCTGCTCATTTCACTGAATCTCTCACCACAACGTTTATCTACTTTTAGTTCATTTACTTTTTTTGAACTATCCTTTCCCATAACTAAGACCAGTCACTTTATCTATACAATATTTATCATTTATTCAAATAGTCTGCTCCAGGAAACTTTCATATCCTCTTACATCTTTAGTATTTATGATTCTGCTGAATAATTTCTGTAAGCATAAATATACTAACATTTTCCACTCTTAAAATGAGAGAACATATTGGGGGTAGTAAAGGGTCAAAGAGGCAAAATTTATGGTGACAGAAGATGGTTTGATTTTGGGTGGTAGGCACACAATATAATATACAGATTATGTACCATAAAAATGTATATTTGAAACCTATATGATCCTGTTAAACAATGTCACCCCAATAAATTTAATTAAAAATAAAATAAGTTAAATATATTTGTAAATAGTTTCAGTTATGAACAGTATAGAATACCTGGAATCATACTAATATTCTTACTATTATTAATTATAAAAGATAATAATAATGTAGAAACAACTGCTTAAAAAATTTAGAGAATGATTTGCAAGTCTACAGTCAGTGAAACGAAGAAAGTAACAAAATCAGTAATTCCTTTTGTTAATTAAGGGCATTTTCCAGACAATCATGGAATAAGAAATACAAACAAGAGCAGAGATTTCAAATTACAACTATCATTCTGAATGCAGGAATCAGAGATTTGGAGGTCAGAGCTGCCTTGATGATCTGGAACCTTCTGGGTTAGTATACAAAGAAGGGGGGATTTGTAGAAAAGGAATTACACAAATCTGTGAAATTTGATAGCTTCTTGGCTAGCCCTTATTCTGTACACACAGGGTAAAATTAGAAGATACTTATCAGCGAATAGCAACTATACATGTGGAATACGTAACAGAGATTTCAGAAGTTGCATGCACAAGGCTGAAAATATATTGAAATTCATGTACACCTAAGTAGAAAAAGTCCTCTTTTTAAATGCACATGGGGCATTTCCCAGAATAGATCATATATATTGGCAATAAACAAAACTTTGACAGTTTTCTTTTTTTTAAAGATTTTATTTATTTATTTTTAGAGAGGGAAGTGGGGGAGGGAGGGGGAGAGACAGAGAGAGAGAGAGAGAGAGAGAGAGAGAGAGAGACATCAATGTGCGGTTGCTGAGGGTTATGGCCTGCAACCCAGGAATGTACCCTGGCTGGGAACCGAACCTGGGACACTTTGGTTCCCAGCCTGTGCTCAATCCACTGAGCTACACCAGCCAGGGCAAAACTTTGACAATTTTCAAAAATTGTATCTATGCAGCATTTCTCCTCTGACCACTGTGAAGTCTAATTACAACTAAGTTATAGCATTGTTGTTCTTTCTCAGGATCATTGTTGCTATATGGGGCCTTATGAGTCCATATACATTTTTAAAATATTTGTTCTAGTCTGAAATATGTCATTGGAATCTTGACAGGAATTGTGTTAAATCTATAGATTGCTTTGGGTAGTATGGACATTTTAATATTATTATTCCTATCCATGAACATGATATGTGTTTCCACTTATTTATATCTTCTTGTATTTCTTTCTTTAGTGTCTCATAATTTTCCAAGTACAGGTATTATACACCCTTGATTAGGTTTATTCCTAGGTATTTTTGGAGCAATTGAGAATGGGATTATTTTCTTAATTTCCCTGTTATTTCATTATTGGCATATAAAAATTTAATTGATTTCTGGGTATTAATTTTGTATCCTGCTACCTTGCTGAATCCATATACCAGTTCTAGCAGCTTCTTGGTGGAATCTTCGGGTTTTCTATGTATGGTATCATGTCTCTGCAAATAAACACACTTTTACTTCTGCCTTTGCATTTTAGATGCCTTTTATTTCTTCTTGTCTCATTGCTGTAGCTGGGATTTTTAGCATTATGTTGAATAAGAGAGATGAAGGTGGACATCCTTGTCTTGTTCCAGATCTTAAAGAGAATACCTGTAGTTTTTGCCCATTGAGTATGATGCTGGCAGAGTGTTTGTCATATATGATCTTTATTATGTTTAGGTAAGTCTTCTCTATTCCCACTTTGCTAAGACTTTTTATCAAAAATGGGTACTGGATTTATTGAGTGCTTTTTCTGCATCTATTGATATGATCATGTAGTTTTATCCTTCATTTGGTTTATGTGGAGAATCACATTTATTGATTTGTGAATGTTGTACAAACCTTGCATTCCCAGAATAAATCCCACTGATCATGGTGTGTGATCTTTTTGATGAACTGCTGTATTCACTTGGCTAACATTTTATTGAGGATTTTAGCATTTATGTCCATCAGGGATATTGGCCTATAATTTTCTTTCTTTGTAGTGTTTTTATCTGGTTTTCAAATTAGGATAATACTGGTCTCATAAAATGAGTTTGGGAGCCTTAACTCATCTTGAATTTTTTTTGAATTAGTTTGAGAAGGAGAGGTGTTAATTCTCAGAATGTTTGGTAAAATTCACCTTTGAAGCCATGTGGTCCAGGGCTTTTGTTTGTTGGGAGGTTTTTGATTACTCTTTCAGTTTCACTAGGTTTCCTATAATTCAGTTTCCTATAATTTTTGCTATCCAAGAGTCATGCTCAAGGAAGACAGTACATTTTCTACAGAAAAGTGTAGGCAAATAATTTAGTCTGCTTAAAGATTCTAAAGAAGTAGAAACTAAGTGGAACATACAATATCAGTAACAAAAAAGAAAAAAGAGAGAAAAATTAAACACTGCAGAAAGAAATTAAAGAAGATACAAATAAGTGGAAGCATATACTGTGTTCACAAATAGGAAGAATTAACATCATTAAAATGTTCATACTACCCAAAACAATCTATAGATTCAATGCAATTCCTGTGAAGATTCAAATAATATATTTCACAGAACTAGAACAAATATTTTAAAAATTTGTATGGAAACACAAAAGGCCCAGCATAGGAATAACAATACTGAGAAGAAGGACAAAACTGGAGGAATCATGCTGCCTAGTAAAAAACTATATTATAAGTCCATACTGATCAAAACAGCATGGTATTGGCATAAAAACGGACACATAGATCAATGGGACAGACTAGAGAACCCAGAAATAAACCCACACCTTTAAAATTAATTAATATTTGACAGAGGAAGCAAGCACATACAATGGGCTAAAGATAATGTATTCAATAAATGGTGTTGGGAAAACTGGACATGTACATGCAGAAAAACCAAACTAGATTTTCTTATACCACACACAAAAATATCTTCTTATACCACACACAAAAAAAATCTTCTTATACCATACACAAAAATAAATTTAAAATGGATTAATGAGTTAAATGTTAAACCTGAAACCATAAAAATTCTAGCAGAAGACATAGGCAGCAAAATCTTGGACATTGCTCATAGCAACATTTTACCAGAAAAATCTCTCCAGGTAAAGGAAACAAAAGAAAAAATAAACAAATAGGACTACATCAAACTAAAAAGGTTTTGTGCAGCCAAAGAAAATATCAACAAAATAAAATGACAACCCACAAAATGGGAGAACATATTTACCAATACATCTGATAAGGAATTAATATAAAAAATTTATAAAGAACTTACAAAACGCAATGCCAGAAAAACAAATAGTCCAATTAAAAAATAGACAAAGGACGTGAAAAGATACCTCTCAAAGACGACATACAGATGGACAATAGATATATGAAAAGATACTCAACATCATTAATCATTAGAGAAATGGAAATTAAAACCACAATGAGATATCATCCCACACCTGTCAGAATGACTACCATCAATAAATCAACAAATAACAAGTACTGGCAAGGATTTGGAGAATCCAAAAGGGGGAAACCCTTTTGCACAGTTAGTGGAAATGCAGACTGGTACAGCCACTGTGGAAAGCAGTAGGGAGATATCTCAAAAACTTGAAAATGGATCTGCCTTTTAACCCAGCAATCATACTTCTGGGAACATAGCCGAAGGATTCCATAAACCTAATTCAAAAGAAGAGAAGCACTCCTATGTTCACTGCAATGTTATTTACAATTGCCAAGATATGGAAGCAGCCCAAGTGTCCATAAGTAGATGAGTGGATAAAACAACTATGGGACATTTACACAATGGAATACTATTTAATTGTTAAAAAACTGAAAGCTTTACCCTTTGCAACAGTATAGATAGACCTAGAGGACATTACGCTAAGTGAAGTAAGCCAGTCAGAGAAAGACAAACACCATATGATTTCACCCATGTGTGGTATCTAATGAACAAACTGAACTAACAAGCAAAATAGACAGATTCATAGATGAAGAGGAAATGACAGCTAAGAGTGAGGACATTAGTGGGTGGAGGGATTGAACAAAAAGAAAAAAGCACTCAACATAGACAACAGTGTGCTGATTGCAGGGGGAGGTGGGTATAAGGGGACTAAATAGTAATGGAAAAATATAATAATTTTTTTTTAAAAACTATAGAAAACTGCTAGAAAGTGTTTGAGAATTAAGCAACATTCCTCTCTATAATCCACTTTTTAAAGAAAAATCAGAATAGATATTAGAAAATACTGAACAATAGCTGAAAAATAAAAATGGAGTATGTCAATATTTGGAAAATGTCATTGCAGTAGTGCTAAGTGGGAATTCATAGCTTTTAGTGCACACATTAACAAACAAGAATTGTGTGAAATGAATGACTTAAACTTCCAGTTCAGAGAGCTTGAAAAATAAATAAAGTTAAACCCAAAATGAATAGAAGGCCATAAATAAAGTAATAATGACAACAAATAATCAAACAAATCGAGTTAAAGTGGAGAAACCAACAAAGCCATGTTAGTTCTTTGAAACAAATCAAGATTTATAATGCCCTAACAAATCTAATTATACAAAAGAGAAAAATATAAATTGAACATTTACATAAAATGGATATAGTCACTAGAAACATGGTTTAAGAGAACTGTCACATGAAGAAGTAGAAAATATAAATAAGTACATATTTGCCAAAACAATGAATCCATAATTCTAAACCTTTATAAAAAGAAAATCTCAGGACATGGTAGCTTCAGTAAAGAATTCATTTAAACATCAAAGAATAAACTAATTAAATTTTGCAGAAAATTTTCCAAAGCAAACCAAAACTAAGAACAATTATGAGACCAGCATAGATTTGATACCAAAACCTTAAGTCAACATTGACAGAAAGGAAAATAAGAACATATGCCTCTCATGAGCCTTGACACAAATATCATCAACAAGCTATTAACAAACTGAAGGAAGTTATAGCATAAAATATCCACATTTATTCTGGCAATGAAAACTATTTACACTTTGAAAATAATTCCATGTGATTTTCTAAAGTAAAAATATATATATATGGTTTTCTCCACACATGTAAAAAATGCTCTATTTGTAGATGATATGATTTTGTGTGTGGAAAATCCAAGAGAATAAAAAACACTGAGATATCAAAAATAAATTTTGCTGTGCTTCTGGATATAAGATCAATATTTTAAAATGCATTTCTGTAAAATAGCAACTAAAATTAGAAAGTTAATCTTAAAATAATAATGTATAATAGAGCCAAAAGTATTTAATATTTAATAATAATGAAAGATGTACAAACTTTCACATTTACATAAGAAATAAATGATGAGCTACCTACATAAAAATAGGAATCAATTATGTTTTTTCTTTAAAAACATTAATATTCTTAAGATATTATTTCTACCCAAATAACTCTATTGATTCTATGCAATACCAGTCAAAATTTAATGTTTGTGTGTGTGTGTGTAATTTGACCACCTGACTTTATGTTTTATATGGAAATTCAAAAGGCCTAAAATTTTCCCAAAATTATTGCTGAGCCAATTGTCAATCTCCTACTTTGCATGACAAATAAAATCAATTTGATCTGGGTCAGAGATCCAACTCTAAGCAATAAGAGGGGAAACTTTTATGTTGGGAACCACCCTGACTGGTATCAGAAGCTGTAACCCCTGCCTAGGCTAAGGCTAAGGGAATGCTCTTGGAACCGTAAGCCAGCAAGGAGACAAAAGCTTATCTCCCTGGCAGGAGTGCTGCTTCTGCTGCTTCATTCATAACTGAACCCCAAAGCTTGGTCGGTTGGCCAAAGACGGGTAAGATTCCCCAAGGGGGGAACGACCTAAGACAGGCACAATCACATGGGAGGCCCCCCAAAGAAGGACTTTGGGGGCTGCAGCAAAAGGGGGTGATGGACCCTCGCTCCTTGGCTTTGACATAGCCTGAGTCCTCAAGTCTGGGAGAAAATCTCCTTATCTCTTGGTTGCCTTAGTTCCCTTGCTCCACCTAAGCCTGAAACAATGACAGGGTGGTGCAGCTCTGTCCTGAAAAGGGCGAATTCCCAGGGTGATCAGGCCTAAGAAAGAACATGTAAATTACTATGAAACCTTCTTTGTTTAGAATGCTCTCAGTTGAATGAGAAGGGTCCAAGGAGGAAGTTAGTTTGTTCCTCAAAGTCTTAGAGCTCTTTGACCCTGACTCAAAATAGACATGCGGAGTTCCTTGTTATCTATTGTTCCTTACTTCCCCCTAAAGAGTACCATACTTTACCTGAATTAATATGTAAAACGAGCCCAGTAAAAGCAGGTTTGGAAGGTAAATTGGTATGCTCCCCACTAGAGGGGGTGGCCATCCCATCTCTACTTCTCCACAGAAACTAGTCTGTCTCTGTGCATGTTTTTTCTCGTGTTTCGATGAGCCATCTGCAGCGTTCCGTGATCACTGCTGGCCAGTGACCCACACATCATTTTTAAATAAAAAGCATGAGAATACCTTCATGATTTGTTATAGACAAAGAGTTTTTAAAAGACACAAAAGTCAATAAGAAAAAAAAACATGACTAAGTAGACTTTAATAAAAATTAAGCATCAAAAGTTACCATTAAGGCAGTTAAGATAAATGTAAATTATAGCTGTGATAAGGTACTAGCAGTATACATACATGAAAAAGAGCTCATATCCAAAAAATATGAGAAATCTAACAAAATTACTTTTTTAAAAGCTACAATCAACCTCACTAAAAATAGACAAAAGATTTGAACAGGCACTTCACAAATGTAGGTTTCAAAATGGCCAATAAATAAACAGAAAGCACTATACATCGTTATTCATGTGAGAAATGCAACCACCACAATGGCGAGTTTGAAAAGTGACTAAGCTACTAAGTTCTGATGAGGATGTGGAGCAGAGGCAGCACTCTCACATTGTTAATGAGAGGCAAACTGCTAAACATATTCCCTACCACCTACATGTCTATGCCAAAATACATTTTTAAAAATTATGAGTATAATGTCCATGAAAATATGTGTACAACAATGTTTATAGCAATTTTGCTAATAGTAACTTTAAATTGGAAACAACCCAAACCTCCATCAGTAGCAGAATGGGTGAATAATTTGTGATAGAGTCATAACGCGGATACTACACATAGTGATGTTACACAGTGGGGAAAAATGAACCATTTCACAGAAACATGTATGGATATATAAAAGTTTTTGATATGCTCACTATTAATTTTATATCCCTGTCTTTTGTTTGTGTGCTTCAGATTTCAGTCCCCTGCCATGTATCTCAGACTTAGCCTCATGCCTTGTCTCTTGAGGTGTTTTGTGAACTTTGGCTTCTTCCAGCTCCAGCTCTCCCAAACAGAGAGAGCAATCCAACTCTCTCAATTCCCAAACTCATATCCAGGCTTATGCTTTCTTATCCAAATCCATGGAGATCCTCAAGAGAACAAGAGGAAATCCCATTGTTAAGTGATATCTACCTTCCTGAAATAGCAGCTAAATAGCTGTCATATAATCATGGCTTCCTTTAGTTTCAAAATATGCACAGAATATTCCTGCCCCCATCCTTGCCATCTGCTGGATTATGTGCATGTCTTCTCAAGATGATTGTTTCAATTTTTCTTATTCATAAAAATAACCTCTCTGTAGGTTTTGAGATGGAAAGTATAATCAGGGTATTACTGAAAGTTTTGTTATATGGAATATGTAAGAGAGGAAATATGCTAGAATCAGAAGATTAATTAGAATACTAATTTATTTTTTATAAATTTGAGATATAGATTATCTAGGTTATCATATAAGTAATAGGATGGGGAAAAAGGAATAATAAGTGCTAAGAATTCAGTAAGAATAGGTGAATTCAAATGATTGGTTTTATAGAGGAAAGAATTAAACCATTCTTGTTATTTTGAAATCTTCCCTTCCCTAGAGATATAGTTGAACCTTTTAACCTTTTAAGTCATAAGTTACAAAGTTATCATGCTAATGTCTGATGCCATATCAAAGACATCTTTTCAAGCATATCCAGAGTACATTTTCATAAAACATCAATTTAGGTTGTCAGTTACATCTGCTCCTGTGAGATTTTATCAGTCACATTGTGTTAAACCACATGACTGTACATGAAATGATTAATAACATACAGATAAAACACATCCAGATTTCATTAGAAAATTTTAAGATGTCCTATGAAAATTTAATTTAAGCCTCAAGTACCAAGTATTTTAACATTACAAATAATTTTAACTCAGTGGAATAAACAAAAATATCACATTAAAAGGTCAAAATAAAAAGATAATTTTTCTCTCTAAAAAAAGTTATAACTTTATGGAATTTTCTTAGAACAAGCACCAAAGTACATAATATTCAAACTTTTTAATGATTTCAAAAGAAATTACATTTCAAATGATTACATATGTATCATGAATTTCAGAGTGTTCAGTTACCAGAATCTATTCAAAGCAGACAACTTCAGTGGCAGTCATACTGAACAGGACTTTGTAACACTAGTCCCATTATGAAATTCATTTTATTATTCCTCTACATAAAATCTGTGAAGACTGCATTTCTAATTCTTTAATTTTCAATCTCCTCTTTTCATCATCTTTTGATATGTGACAGAATATAATACCTGCAAGAAATATACTCAAACTTACTTAAAAAAAGGGGTACAGTTTAAGGATATCAAACCTAGTAAAAATTATATTGAGATTTCACAGAAACTAGAAAAGCACACCACAAAGTCTCTCAATCTCTTTCTTTTTTCTGAGGTTTCCCTATTTTTTGGCACAGCACCTATATTTTTCTGTAAGGTACAATTTAATTTTCTGTAAGTTCTTCTTACATATTGTTTGGGATAGTTATGCCATAGACTTTTATCTCAAGATGATATGAGTTTATAGATCCAATGATTATCAGAGTGTAACAGATACAAGTTATTGTCTTAAATTTTATTTCCAAGGGAAAAAAGTCTAATTGGTATAGCTTTGTTCAAAGGTATAGAGATCTTCAGAGCAAGTTTTCTAAGAAATAGCTCAGATGGTACAAAATGGTGGTCATTTTTAATAACCAGCACTCAAATATATTTTATCTTGGCAGAGCTGTAAAAGGACTAATATTAGCCTAATTTCTGAACCCAGAGTTTGTATTCATTTTATATATACATGCACTTAATTTATCACACCAATCTTCCTTTTCATAACCATTTTCCCAAGTGTTAGAGTAGAACTGATTTTTTGAATCATGATTTTTAATCATGATCAGCAATTGTTGAGCATTCTTTTTGTTCATAAATTATATGTTTAACTTGTAAGCATGGTTTATTCCTAACATAACCACATTTATATTTGGCCAGATAGTAGCACTCAAATATTTCTGTGGAAAAGCATGGTTTACTGGGGTATCATATTAGAATACAGATTTAAAACTTTTCTGCCTATCTGATGTTATAGTTTCATGTCTATTTTTTTCAGTCACTAAATTTGACAAAATAAGCTAGATAAAAAATGAACACCAAAAAGTCATATGTTATATAAAATGTTAATATCATATGAGTTGCCAGGTATTTATAGCATTTGTGTTTTAAAATCTACCAGTTACTTTCCCTCTATATTTAACTTCAACATTCATTTGACAATTGCACACTAATTTATGACCTTGCGGTATTACTGGTTGACTCTTCAGGAAAATGTAGTCTTGTTTGCAATGATATAATGAGTTATGAATCATCCTATTAAAAGAAATTATGGAAATTTCATAGAAGGTGTCAGACCCTGATGAGGAGTTGTAAACAGCCAGCTAGAAAAAAAAAGAAGAGCAAATGGGAGATTTTATGATGGAAAACTGATCATTAAAATACCCACAAAAGAATTAATAACTGGTTCTGTGGTGCACAGAAAGCTCTGATGAGAAAGGTAATAGCATTTTCCATGTAATATTGTTCCCTTTTTCTTTAATTTTCCTTTTTCCTTTTCCCAACAATAGAGGTATCAGAAGCAGTAAAGTTTGAATGCTGAAAGAGGAAATGAAAGGAAACTCTCCCCTTTCTCAGAGCCTAGCAACACCAAGTCAGGTCAGTTTGTGAAGGGAAACATACCTGGAAATGGATGAAAGGGTACATTTTTAATTTAAATAATAATGGATTGAAATGCCTGCCTTTGATTCACCTCCTCTTTCTTTTTTCTATTTTAGTAGTATCTCAGGTAATGTTTGAATGTTTTATAAGCTAAGCTTTCCTATTTGTTAAATGCAAATAACTCCCTGAAGACTTTATTTTCCTATGACCTATCTGGTTTAACTAGCCTCTTGTACACTCTCACCATTTTTCAAAATTCTGATATCTGAATTTTAGACCCTCAGGTAACAAACAACTTTGCATCCTAGGGATACTGTTTCTGATGACTTGATCATAAGTACAGGGCAAAGACAGTCATTCCCAAGATACAAAAAGAGGTCTCCAGTACACTGGGGATATGGCAGGCAATTCGAGAGACATGAGCAGAGCAAGGACACTGAGCCAGGCACAGATGGTCACCAGGCTGAAAGCCCTGGCTGCCTAGTGATGGGCAAAACTGGGAAAACAAGGACCTTATCCACAAGGTAAACATTCCTCCACTAGCATATCCCCATCATGTGGCTTAGACCTCTTGGCCTTTCATAACACTGATCTGGACTCTCCCCTGGCATGTTACTAGTCATGAGGTAGATGCCCTTGGAGTAGGAACAAGGGGCTGAAGAGTGGCCTCATGTGAAGAGTGAGCCCTTCCAATGACCACTCCCTTAAGCATTATGCTCCTAGGACAGTGAGATTCTGACCAGCATCAAATACATACAGGCTTCAGTTGTGCTTCAGCTCCAGGTCCAAAAAAAATAGCAAAACCAGTAAGGGATGCCCTTTTTGTCAGCACAACCAGTTACAATGACTAATGACCCCTTGACCTAGTATCAACCAATCAGTAGAGACCATGACCCTGAGAAGATCCACCTGAATATCTAATGAATATTCTATTGGAATCATCCCCTGGGGCCTCCAGATAAACAGCTTCAAGATAGGGGAGCCAGTGCATACATACACTTGCCTTTTCCCACCTACTTCCTCCCAGGTGCATTTTCTTTTCCCCTCTCTCTTAAACTCTAAGGGTCTTTCTTTTGCCTCTGTAACTTGTTTTTTGAGCACATTTATTCTGCAGATAATTTCTTCTACCTCTGTGATTTTCTAAATAAACTTTCTCATAATTTGAGTCTTGCCCCTGAATTCTTTCTTAGCCAAAACTCAAGTACCAAGGTTACTGAACCAAAGTCTGGTCTGACTCCCCTGGTCTAACATCTGGTTCTCGTTGCCATTCTCATTGCCAACAGGGACACTTTATGATCTCTTCCTAGGCTATACCTGCTCCCTAAGGTATGATATATTATGACCAATTATTGACACCACATCTCATTGTTTTTGTGCCACTTCAGACTTTTCTCTGTTGCCAGAGCAGCCAGTAGTCATGTCAGAGCTTACTTACCTTCCAAGTTTTCCTTGACACCTATAGTAAGCAGTGAGGAAAATCTAGAAGGAACCCATACTTCTTGAATCATTGAGAAGAATCTGAATATAAAAATTGGACTTTAGTTTGAAGCAAATAATTACAAAAATCATAAACATGTTATTGATATGCTAAATATGTCTTTGGCACAAAGTTTTTAAAAATCTTATTTAAGACATATATATTTTTCATAAAAATCAGATTTGGAGATTATCATAAAACTGTTTGTGCTCTTAACCATCCTACATGCCTACTGGTCAAGAATCAAAAGAGATTGAGTATGCCTATATCCTTTGGGTGGATATTTGTTCTCATTTGTCAGAGTCCCTATACTGTACTTATAATATTCTTTAAAAAATGACATATAGGTATATTAATTATGGTTCTCCAGAGAAACAGAACTGATATCTATGTAAAGAGATTTATTGTAAGACAATGACTCATCTAATTACGGAGGCTGAGAAATCCCAACTCTACATTTGACAACTAGAGACCCAGGACAGTCAATGGTGTTAATTTCAGTCTTAAAGTAAGAAGGTCAAAACCCAAGAAAAGCCAGATTTTTGGTTCAAGTCTAAAAGCAGGAAAAAGAACAATGTCATGCTGACTCTGAGAAAAATGTTCTCTCTCACTCATGCTTTTTGTTCGGGCCATGTCTTCCATTAATTGAATGAGATCCATTCAGTTTAGAGAGGATGATTTACTTTGCTGAGTCTACAAATACAATTGTTAATCTCATCCAGAAATACCCTTACACCACACCTAGAATAATGTTTGACCAAATGTCTGGACACCATGAAGTCAACCGTCACAATAGGCACAATCCAGAGGTCAAAATCTCAGAAGTCTTTGAAGATATGACTGTTAGTAAACTGATTCAGGTACAGAACAGTGGCTCAGGCTACATCTCGATTTTTAAGGAACTTGTGTTCTACTTGGGGAATAAGCAGTAAATTAATAAATTTAACTAACGTATCAGTAATAAACTTTCTAAAGCTATTTGGCCCTATTGCAGCCTGACCAGCCAAATCTCCGCAGAGTGACGAGCCAGGGTCACAACTGCCATAGTGTCAGTCATCATGCTTCTGCTGTCTGGAGACAGTGTGGTTGCTTGACAGCCAGTCTTTGACAACTGTGATGGAAGTCTTGTAAATGTCATACTTGAGGGTTCAGGAAATAAAATGGCAATATCTGAGTCAGTACCTACTATCCACAGTCCCTTCCATAACTTATATCTAGTAGGGTTTCAAAACCCTGCATTCCTGTCAAAGCTCAAATGTCCACAAACAGCATCAACACTTTTTCTGTTCAGATCCGCTAGAAAAAAGGGTGGGGAGAGAAAAGTGGGCACAGCTCATCTGGTAAAAAAAGTATCAGGTTGGAATAATGGCGTTTGTGTATCCAAACAAATGTGTTCATCTAAAAAAAAATCCTTTACCATGGAGAGGAGAGTCTATGACAATATGAACTGTAACCTTACAGTTAAGATTAGAGGAGGCAAGTTAAAACAATTTTCCTATAAACTTATCAAAACTAAAGTTTTAATCTGAAAATATATCTTATTCACAGGAACATTAGGTTGTTTCTGTATTTTTATTTTCAAAAGCTTTTTAAAATAATATATACATGGTGGAGCAAGAGTAGGTTTACAATTGTTTGTATGGAAAATAGTACAATAATTAATAAATAATAGTATAGAAAATAACTTTGTGTTTTGTGTCCTTACAACTATAAACCTCCTTTTTCCCCATCCTATGTATGTATATTTGTGTGTATATATATATAGTAATAGTATAAAACATCAATTTTAAGTTTTTTATGATCAGAATTAGTTTAATAATTAGAAAGAAATAAAAATATAAATATATTAAATTCTGTTAATTATTAGATTTATTTTTGCCTAAGGAAATGTTTGGTTTATTTCCTTCAGTATAACATTGAAAATATGTCTAAGATTCAGATTATACTGAGTTATATTGGTTTACTGGATTTTAAATCTGTTTAATTTTCTTAACAGGATTTGTCTTGGTTGCTCTGAGTCAGATGCTTTGCAAGATCTGAGACCTAGTGGCCACACTGCCTGGTTCAATTAAAATCTCTTTCATTTTTGTTGTAGTCATTTCTAATGAATTATATCTACCATAAGTTATTCACCATAGGAAGATTTTATTTTTTAAAGTAAAGAATCATAAGTTATTTCCATTCAAAATGACATTGGGAAAATTAAAATAAGAAAGACAGTAATTTTATGTAAGTATAAAGCATTAGTCGTATCTAGAAACACTTACATTATGATCCAATTTGGTGAGATTCAGTGTTCCTCAAATTAACAAGGTTTGTAGTTAGAGAAGATGAAACTGTGTGTTTAAAAAAATGTGTTCTATATACTTCTTAGTACATTTAAAAAGTGGCTATGTTAAAAACCACATCCAAGACAATTTAGAGTCTTAGATTCTTGATTTATCAGGCTATAGACTCAGCTGTTGAGACTGGATATTCTCTCGTCCCACTGTTAACTAACATCAGTCTGAGCATCATAGTAGAAACCTTCATGTATGCCTATATCCATTGTTCTCTCCTGTGTGCATGGGAAGATCATACTTGCTTTTTGTGTGTATATAAGATTCAATAACTTGTTCTTGTCAATGAAATATGTGTAAAAACAGTGTGTCCTTCTGGGCCAAAGTGTTTGCTAGTAATGTAGAGCCCCCAGGGGCCACAGAGGCCATGTATCTCAGATGGTGCAGTTTCAAGGTAACGAAGCTTTCCTTTCAGGCCTGAGTCAATATGTATAACAGAGGTCCCAGTGACCTAAGATGAACATACTATGTGAGCAAGAAATAAATCTCTGTTGGATCAAAAAAACTGTGGTACATGTAGACAAGGGAATACCATGCAGCAGAAAGAAAGAAGGAGCTCCTACTCTTTGTGACAGCATGGATGGAAATGGAGAGCCTTATGCTAAGTGAAATAAGCCAGGCAGTAAAGGACAGATACCATATGATCTCATCTATTAGTGGAACCTAATCAACAAAACAAACAAGCAAGCAAAATATAACCAGAGACATTGAAATTAAGAACAAACTGACAGTAACCAGAAGGGAGCGGGGAGGGGATAATGGAAGGAAAAGGGGGAAGGGTGGTCAAGGAATGTGTATAAAGGACACATGGGCAAAACCAAAGAGGAATAGGATCAAGGGTGGGAGGTGGGGGTAGCTGAGGTGAGGGGAATGGTAGGGGGAAAATGGAGACAACTACTGGAACAAAAATTTAAAAAAATCTTTGTTGGATTAAACCACTGTGATTTAGGGAGGTAATTTATTATTGTGGAATTGTCTAATCTAAACTCACACAAATGTATTCGCTATATTAGTACTATTTAAGCTTTTAATAAAGAGCCTTAGGAATACTACCTCTCCAACTGATCATTAAAGACCATTTTAACTACTTTTCCCATACAAACCCAAATGATTTATGTGGAAATCCTTTCTTTTTTTGTTTCATATTTTCTATTTTCTAAAACTAGTCCCATAACAATTAGTAAGAGACTGGGCTCTTTATTCAATGCTATTTTGAAAATTTTTATCGGTTTAGTTGGGATCTTTTGGGGTTTTTGCTTTTTGTTTTTCTTTTTTGTTTTTTGCTTGTTTTTATGGCAAATGAGGAAAAGGTTCATCTCTGATTTTATATAAATTAACTTTAGCTACCTACTAGGTTGGAAATATTGTGTGCCCAGAGCTGTATGTTATAAAATATTTTTAACTGTAGCCTTTTATTAGTCACTGTGCCATATTGTGTTATATGGATAATTTTACCATGAAAAGTCTGGCCATCTAGAATATCTAGATTCTGAATTCTTTCTCTCTACAACATTATCCACTTTTTTTTAGAGTTTTCCTTTCTCAGGATTTTCCTTTTTCCTAGACTCCATGCACTATAGACTCAAATTTTATTTTATTTTTCTCCATACATATCACTTTCCAAGTTTAGCCACCTTTGTCTGCATCTTTCTTTTCCTTAAGTTCTTTATACTGTTAGCTAGTGTTAATAAATTTTGTAGGTTATATGACTATTGCTATTTTCAAAACAATATTTCTTACCAGAAAGTAACTGATGTCAGATTACAATTTTTCTAGATAAGATTAGATAAACCAAGATAGCAGCAAATCTTTTTAGTCAATAAAACAATGCAAATTACTTTCTCTCTCTTTATGATTTATGTATATTTTTAAAGAGCTTATTTCAGATACATAGGAAAATACCTTTTATTCTTTTTTTTCCAGGACTGTATGCTTATTCAAGTTAAAAATGACAAATGCTTGACATATTTTTGATACCTAAATAAACATAAAAGTTAAAGGTATTATGCATTAATATCAATTAAATAATACTTCCCTGATAACAGTTATTTACATTTATCAAGGTATCTCATAAATTTGACACTTCATCATAAAATAAAGCAATCTATTTATAAAGCAAGCTTTGTGTATGAATCAGAGTGACATATTTTGAAAGCTATGTTAAAGCTGTTTGTAAAGGGGATATGACTATATGGCAAATTGTCTATTCTTAGAAAATGAACTTATGTGACAGTAGAAAAGAGCAGATGGAAGTTAAGGAATTCTCACTGGAAACACAAGATTATAGTTTAATCTTAGTATCATATATTAAATTAAATGGATAATTCCATTCCTTTCTGTCATATATTACTTATAAAAAGTACTTTAACTCGGAATAAGAGGGTCAATCTGGACAACTCATGAAAGATTGTGAACATTTTATTGTCAGGTTAAAATGAAATTGTAGATAAATTTGTGCCATAATGTGAATTTGTTTCCTAGCTGGAAACAGTGTAGTCAGGCAGTATTAAGCATTTTGATGCTTTAGGAGAACACTAAGAAATTATCTGGATAAACCCTTCAGGGAAGCATGGAGATAGATTGAGGTTTGGAAAAGCAATGGGAGCTCCCCATGCCACACAACTATTGACAAATGTTTATTCTTCTGAAAGTTTAGTGCTATGTTTGTCATTTGTTTCTCTGTTTTTGCTATTTATGAATCATCTTCAAACCTTTTTTCCTCTTGATGTTCTAATACTATAGAGGAAAATTGGTCTTTTAGTTCTAAGACAAGACACATTTGTGTATGTCATTATGTTTATTTTAAATTTTCATGCAATTTTTAATAGTATTTTTACAACTGGGAAAGGACCTAATAGTTGTTTCTTTTCCTACTAAGCACAGAGAATTTTTGACCCTTAGAAAATTGGTGCCTGTGCCCTGGGGTCAATGAGCCTCGTGACTATGAGTTTCAGGAAAGCCTCCCTACACTAACATTGCTTCTATGCTGACTTGCTTGAGAACACAGGCTCTGGAGGGAGTTGGGCAACAGAGTACATGTAACCTTGTCCTTCCTCTAGGTACCCAAGAAACCATCCCCCTACAGCTGCCTAGTATCCTTCTTTACAGTGAAGTTTGGATGGTTGGCAGGAGCTGGGTAATAATTAAGGTGATTGTTTTCAATCATATTTTAAGTAGTGTCTTGCATTTACCTATTTCACATTTTTCACATTGGGCTTTCATATTTTACTTAATTCAAGTAGGTAGTTTATGGCTTAAAACAGTAGTTTTACAGTCACTAACTTTAGGCCCCTGTTTGGCCTTTACATTATATGCAAGGTTAGTGGGAAAATTGGTCACTTGACCAAAAGATTTGTGGCAACTGGGTATCGTGGGTTGTTTTTTTTTTTTAATTTGGTCGGGAGAGAGTATGGGGAACATGGTGAACGCTTTAAAAAGAGAAGTGATGTAATGTTTAGGGACATAGTTAAATTCCTGGGAATTATGGTCAGTAGTCTGGCCTTTTAAGAACTCTCTCATCAGCCTGTTTCTCATAATTTCATGTATAATATACATGAAACTTATAGAAATTTCTAATAAGCAGCATTAAAAATGTCTACCACGAGTGCAAGGAATACAAATAAGATTCATGTTTTACTGAGAGCAACATCAAAGTAGTTTAACCGAGTCTGTTATTCAGTGGACATTAGTGAGGTAAATGTTGAGAAGTAAAGATTGAGGGGAAAAAGAACAAGAAGGAAGTTATAGGGCTGGGTTCTAGAAAGTTACAAATAAAAGTAACAGTAGGAAAGCTGATAGCTCCCTCATATTTGTGAGAACTCAGTGGTGCCTGCCCCTATCAAGTCCCTTCAGGTGGCATGATTATAATATTGAGAATGAAGAGGCAGGTGATGTGTGACTAAGTTTTCTCCAGCCTATTCAATTACAGCATAGTGGCATGTTGCATCAGCATGTACCTAGGATTATCTTAAACTTAAATGTGAAAAGGAAAAAATAAATTAAAATATTATTTTATAATATATGTTGGAAAAAGTTTATGACTGCAGAAATAGTATTCTGCCTGGGGAGCCAGCACAACTTCAAAATAGTCACCCTCCAGTCCTTTCTCTCATTTATTACCTACCTCTAAGCAATACCTACACCCAGTTTATTCTCTTTTCTTAAATATCAATTCACATTGTCATTCACCTCTAGCGACATTCCCAGGACTACTCACCTAATCCCATTGCTGCAGGTCCTTATGAGCTCTTGCCTTCAAACTTACTTTACTGCCTTTTATGTTCTCTCCAAATCATTCTTTATTTACCTCTAATATTCAGTATTACTTGTTAATACCCAAGAAATATTCTTTTTCATAAAGATCAGTGAATCTCAAATTTTAGTGTCCAGGAGATTCACCTAAAAATCTTATATTCTGGCTGACACTAAAGACTCAAAATTATGTGTTGTATCAATAAGGTCAAATTTAAGTTTGAATTTAAAGGACAAACAGTTATGAAATGGGTAGAAAAAGTAAAGAAGAATATTCTAGGCTTAAAACATTCTGTGAGAGAAATGAATTTTTAATTTGAATTTTAATAGGTCTACAGTAGATTTCTTAACGCTAAACATAACTAGCATATATCTAATAAAACATGATGTATGTATATATATATACACATACATATATATTTCATAAAACAACAAATTAAAATAGATATAAATTATTTAATTAATGCAAAAAACTATTGTTAGAACATGTCATATTTTTCAAAAGAATTATCATTATCTGAATACATTTTACATTATTTTAAATTACTAACCTCAAAACAATATTAACTGGGACTTCCTCTTTGATGTAACTGCCTCCTGAAGAGTTTTCCCTGTGAAAACACCTATAAAACTGAATAAATTATAGATTACAACATAGCTGTTGTCCAATTTGAAACAAGAACCAGTAAAGGACAGTGAGCCTTAGTAAAGTAAAACAAGTGCTGGGAGTCAGTCCTCCATGAATGTCTCACACTTCTGCACATATTGTCAACAGTGGTATTGACAGCCTTTGTCCCAGTCCTTCTTTCCATGCACATTTGTATAACAAACAGCTTTGGATCAGAGAGCACATTTCCCTCCTGGGCAAAGGTTGGGCATGTTTGCTCACAAACCACATATAACCCATTCAACTTAGAGGATAAGGAGCACTCACATGGATATAACCTCAATTATGCCTGTTGAACCATGGGTAATAAAGCCTATTGTCATTGACCTAGGAGTCTAGTGTCTTCCGCCAGGAATCATTAAACTGTGGCGGTTAACTGATTAGCTTCCAAGTAGGGCGAATCCAAGACTCATCACAGTCTTGGCAGTAAGACGATTGCACTGGCTCTCTGTCAAAGTCCTGTCCAGATAGAGGTACAAGGAAGATCATGATGGCTTTATCATGAGAAAGACATTAGAGTGTGAGGCTATTGAATCAGCTGGTATCTATGGGTAAAATGTCAGAGAGACAGATTTCTTTAAAAAGAGTTGCAGAAATTTTATAAGGCTTCCCTTGAGTCTCCCATTGTATGTGTATACTAGGTTGCTCGTTCAGGACAAGTCTTCCAGACACAAACCCATTACCACATACACATTTTCCACAAAAAGAACAATTATCGGACACCTGTAAGCTAAAAAACCAGAGCTCATATGCAGTTGTGAGATATTTGATTTTCAACTAGTGGTGTAGAGAGATGTCTTTGATATGCCAAGAATCCTGTATATGCCCCAGAAAGGCAATACCTTGAGAATAGGGCTAATCTATATGTAGGATAAAAACTACTCTAGTTTTTAGATCTAGTATTAGTAGTAGATCCATCCTAACATAGCTTAGACACATGCCTTTAGAGCAGTGATTTTCAACCAGTGTGCCGCCAGAATGTTATACCATGCACTACCTGACTATTCACTCAGGGGCACTGACTTCTTTCCCTTAGATTGTAATTTTTTAAAAAAAAAATGCAACAGCCAACACAATAGCCATCTGAGGTGAATGAAACAAATTTATACATATTTTTGTCAGATAGACAAAAATGCATATTTTTTATATGTTGCAGAATTTTAGTCATTAGTTTTTGTGTGACATGAGATGAAAAAAGTGATTTGAAAGTCACTGCTTTAAAAGATCAACCTGATCTGCAAGTAAATGAATTTAATACACTAATTTAGCAAGAATGCAAAATCTTGAAAAAAAAAACACTAAAATGTCCATAATGTCCAAGAATTACTAGACAATGGAAGAAGCACAAAGTGTGACCCATAACCAGGATAAAAATCAGTAAGTAGAAAGGAACTAAAATGTCAGAAAAATAAAATTATTAAATTCTTAGTATATTCTTAATATATTAAGATATATTCAGAAATTTAAAGGAAATCCTGAACATAATGAGGAAACTAACAGGAATATAAACAGATAAATGAAATATTTAATAGTCAAAAATTCTACAGATAAATATAATTTCTTAAATGACAAATCATTACTGATTGTACCTAAGAGCAGTTTAAACCCTTCAAGTGAAAAGGTGAGTAAACCCAATGAGAGGGAAGTAGAAATTACATCAATGGAACATAAAGAAGAAAAGATGTTGGATGAAATGAACAATAGCAGGTCCATGGAACAATGTCAAGCAGTTGAATGTGGATGTAATTGAAGTGTCAACATAAGTGAATAGGGATTTGAGCCATAAAAATATGAAAAAACTAATAGTTAAACATTGTCTTCCCAAAAATTATAGGTCTAAAGGTCCAACAAGCTCAATGAACCTCAAGAAGAATATAGTCATAAAATAATCCCAAAGCACATTATAATGAAATTTCTTAAAATCAATAATATGAAGAAAACCTTAAAAGTGAGCAGAAAGAAGTAAAAAGATTACATTCATTCCAGGAAGTGATTAAAAGAATGAGTACCTTGTTCTCATAAGAAACCAAACAATGATAATTTATAAAAATGTTCAAATATAATTCTATTTATTTCTATGAGATAAATAATAAAATAGCATTTTTACAACATTTTTGCAAAGTGAACAAATCTCTTCTCCCTTCAAAGACTGCTTTTCTGTTGTCAGCTTCTGTTTTTAAACATAATATATGTTTTTCACATTTAAGTCTTTATCTTGATTTACAGCATTACAAGCTATATGTTTCAGTCAAATAGTTACATGCATGAAAGCTAGTAACAGGAAATCTTTTTTAAAAATTTTGACATCTTGAGAGATTATGTATTTGGTTGCTTCCTGGACCAACTAACAATGGGGAAAACAAGGGAGAGAAACACATACATTTTTAGTAATAATACACATTATATAATAAAATAAAGGAAGAAATACTGATTTTTAACACTCTTAACCTCAGAGAAAATATTAAGCATAAAAATAAGCCAACTTCATGTTTAGCTACCCAAATTTATCTGTACATTATTTTCAATTTTTCTTCCATTGGAACACATTTCCTACTGCTTACATATTCCAAGTTGTGTACTTGCAAGTTGTCCTGTTAAAGCTCATCATACATTTCATTCAACAGCTCTGGGGTTTTGTTCTAATATTAATTAAAGTTTTAGTTACAGAAATTAGGTAGGGTTTCATAATGTTAGGCATCCTGCCATTGGAATAGAGGGAATCTATGGAATACCAGGATATTTCTCGTATGCCTGAAGTTATTTTATATAGAAAATTATACACTCAGCCTATAAAAGGAGGTAAATAAAGAATGAATATTATAAGACAATGAGAAACCTGGAGTAAAAGATAATCAGAGGATATCAACATGGAAATTATACATGTATTATATAGAAAAACAATAAATTATGTTTCACCAAAGTGATGGATCAAGAATCACATAAGTCAATAGATAAGACACTTGAATAATTTTTTTCACATTTATGATTTTGATAAAGACCAGCAATAAGGTGAAAACAAATTGTGTTTTGATTTATTCTAATGTACTACTGTGGTTCGGCATTATCTTTTAAAATTAAAATGTCCATATCCTGCAATGAGCACTTTCATTCCTGGATGAATGCACTGTCAATTACTGTGCATGTGAACAGGGAATGCATATAAAAATGTTCCTAACATTTGCAACATTTTAAAAATAAAAATGTATACTTTTTCAGGGAAAATTATTTGTAGATTTATGCATCATCATGGATGGACATAAAACTGGACCTTAAACAAACAAGTCATAGAAGAATAAATAAAGAATAGCTTAATTTATAGACCATGTCAAATAAAATTAAGCTACATAATGCTTGTGGATACAAATAAGTACATAACACCACAAAAATCAAACAAATGATAACCACAAAGGTAATGAAAGTATCTTTTCTTCTGATTTGGGGAGAGGAATGTGACTGGAGGAGAAAACCTGGAAGATTTTAAATGAACACATTGTTTCTCTCATGGAAGCTGGGTGCCTTCTGATTACATGTTTCCATGCCTGGATGTGTTTTAATGGGCAGTAGAGTGTGGTGTTTGACAGCATGATACCAATTTTAAAGAAACTTAGTTAAAATATTGGTTCTACTACATGTTAACTTGTCACTCTAAGCTAATTACTTAAAATCTTGCTTGTTCCCATTTTCTCATGTGGCTGTCAATTGAGACTGTTCCATAGAATTATGGGGAAAATAAAATAATAAGTAAAGGTATTAAAACATGGCACAAAGAAATAACTTTTTGATGGTAAACTGATTCCATTCCTGGTCAGGGCACATGCCTGGGTTGTGGATTTGGTACCTGTCAGGGTATAGACAAGAGGCAATTGATCAATGTCTCTCTCTCACACTGATATTTCTCTCCCTGCCTTCCCATCTTTCAAATACATACATACATGCATACATACATACATACATAAAATTTTAAACAATTTCTTAAAGTACAAACACCTTATACAATTTATTTTACCACTGTAATTAATATCTCTAGTATATATTATACAGAATTTCAAATATTTTGTTATAGAAATTTATTTTGTAATACTCTAACAGAAACAAAAATTATAACTATCAATAATTTTGATGTATTAAAATGTATTTCAGAAAATGGTAAGCATGATGATCTCAAATTTTTATTTAAAATAGTTTGAAAAAACAGGTTAATTTATGAGTAACAATAATCTACTTATATAAAAATAGTTGGTAGTTATAGTAATAGATTTGAAAAACCAGGAGAGTAAAGAATTTTACAAACAATGTTTGCATATCCACTATTATAATTTTAATATATGCATTTAATAATTTATTTTAATTGTTGAGAATTAAAGTATAGCTTATAAAGATGTGATTGTTTTTATATTTAACCACACATCCTTATTCCTCCTGAGATGCCAACATTACCATTAATTAGGTATGTGTAATATACATATATGTCATGTATGTATGAATGTACACATGGCATGCATATAGACAGCATGAATGTCTTGATATGTATGAATATGTGCATGATATGCCAACATATGACATGACTTTTGGTATCTGATAAACTATATAATTATATCAAACTACAAATGTCTTTTAACCTTCTTTTTACTTAATATTATTTTGAATATCTGTTCTCAGAGATGCATCAATTTTTATTTTTCTCTAGTATACCTGGTTCTGTTTAAAGAGTCCCTACTGAATAGTGTTTAGTATCTTTTATTAAGTTACCAAAACTTTTCAATGTTTCTGTAAATTTTCACAAATCCAAACAGCGCTTAAATGAACATCAGTAAACACATCTGCTTGTAAACTTGTGTAGTTTTATGAGGAATAAAATGATTTTTAACTTCCAAAAGAAAACTACATCCTGGTGATAACAGGAGAAGGGCTTTTTGTTGTTGTTGTTTTCCTTAAAAATTAGAAACAACTATGCTTAGGGAAGCTTTTATGTTAGCTCCAGTAGAGTCTGCCTGAATGGAAATCACAAATAATTGGTAAATTTACCAGTTCCACCAAAGGATGTATGCTTTCTTCAGTAAATTATGTCTTCTTACTAAAATATATTGCTTTTTTGTTGGCATATTTATTTTGAAAGAAGTATTGTTTGAATAATTCACTTTTATTCTCATTCTTTTTATGTTTCCCAGGGGTAAAATAGTCTATTTTCCTGATAAACAAAAGGTAAAATCATAGAATTTCCTTTTATGTCATTGAAATTATAGTCATTTTCACACAAAAAATACACACGCATATTTTTGTGAGAAACAAACCTTACTCTTATGTACCTCCAGTCAATATCTACAGTCCAAGGTGTGCCTGCTACTCAAAGTAAGAAAAAAAAAAAAGACAGAGATGAGCATGTATTGCATGAATGGCATGTCCTGGCATATACACATAGATTATGAAGGAAATAGGCCAATAAGTGCACATTCAATAAAGTATAGTAAAAATGTTAGAATTGTAGATTTGTTTGGGGGGTGGTATCTAGTCCTTTGACACAGAACACTTTTGTCTTGTTTCAGCAAACCAGTCATAGAACAAAACATAGAGCAGTAAAACATAAAACAAAAATCTAAGAATCTGGAAAACAGCTATGTATATTTAAGTTTTATTGCCTATATTTTCTTCAAATCAGAAGTGTAGAATTTCTAAATCTTCATAGGAACTCTAACAATAATTCATTTATTAATCTGGATTTTTTTTCAGTTAGGATGAGAAAAATATTCCAAAAGAAGTAAATTTTTCATTTAAACTGTTTCTTTAAAAGTTAAAATAAAATTAGGTTTCTGGATATGTTGGAATAATAGCCAGTACTGGATTTGCACTGCACTTATACTTTTCTAAAAAAAAGGACAAAATAAATGATCAAACTATTTTATACATTGTCCCGGAGAAAAGGGGAACAATGTGGGTTGTCTTCATTCAAAGAGAAAACCCAAGCTGAGCATGGTACTCGCACTGAATTGAGGAAACAGAATTCAGAACTTGGGAAACCTCTGGAGGCTGGAACTTACTGGTGGAATACTCAACGGGAGAAAGCCACATGAAGAACTCTGTATTGGGAGCACCTCGAGTCTTTAGACATTAATGTGCTGAGAAGCTTGACTGTGACTACACAAGACTCGGCAAAAACCAAGTAGTTAAGACCTGGCTATTAGAGTTCTGATCATACAGAGCAGAAAGAATTCAAGGTTTGTTTAATATTTAAGAAACATCAATGTGATATTTTAAATATTGACAAGATAAAAGGGAAAATCATGTGATTATATCAATAGATGCAAGACAAGCATTTCATCAACATTTAACATTCATAAGAACCTTCATCAACTTGATGAAGAACATGTACATAAAATCCACAGCTAATGTCATGCTTCATGGTGAAAGACAAAATGTTTTACTTCTTATTGAAACAAGATGAGATACTTATTCTGACCATTTCTATTCAACACTCTATTGGCAGTCCAAAAAAAGGCAACAAATCAAGAAAATAGAATAAGATCTATACATTTTGGCAGAAGAAGCAAAATCGTCTCTATTGGCAGTTATTTACATAGAGTATTACCAGAAAACTCAAAAAGAGCTACTGGAGTTAATGAGTGAGCTCAGCTCCACTCATTCCAAAAAGAACAATTGGAAAATGAAATTATTTTTATAAAAATAGCATTTTCAAGATAATCAAAAATGTAAAAAAATTGAAAACTTATTAAACAAAATAAATGCAAGATAAGTACACTTACAATTATAAAGTATTGCTGAAAGAATAAAGTAGATCTAAACATATTAAGGGGCATTCCATGTTTATTAATTGAAAATTTTGGTATTAAGATGTCATTTATTTCCCAATTGATCTATAAATTCAATGAAATCTTAATGAAAATTCTAGTAGTTTTATTTTTTGAAAAAATTAAGAAACTAAAATTTATGTGGAAGTAGAAAACACCTAGAATGGCTGAAATAATTTTTTTAAAAATCATTTTTAAAAATGATGAACAAAGTAGGAGAATATTTGTCTGATTTCCTAACTTAATACACAGGCACAGTCATCAAGATGGTGTGCTATTGGGACACCTCAGACAAGGGTTTAATCTCCAAAATATATAAAGAACTTACACGACTGCACTTTAAGAACACAAGGAATCCAATTAAAAAATGGGCAAAGGACTTGAACAGACACTTCTCCAAGGAGGACATACAGAGGATCCAGAGACACATGAAAAGATGCTCAATTCACTAGCTACCAGAGAGGTGCAAATTAGTACCACAATGAGATACCACTTCACACCAGTCAGAATGGCCATCATAAACAAAGCAACAAACAACAAATGTTGGAGAGGTTGTGGAGAAAAGGGACCCTAGTGCACTGTTGGTGGGACTGCAGACTGGTACAACCACTATGGAAAACAGTATGGAACTTCCTCAGAAAACTAAAAATGAATCTGCCTTTTGACCCAGCGATTCCACTACTGGGGTTATATCCTAAGAACCCTGAAACACCAATCCAAAAGAACCTATGCACCCCAATGTTCATAGCAGCACAATTTACAATAGCTAAGTGCTAGAAGCAACCTAGATGCCCATCAGTAAATGAATGGATCAAAAAACTATGGTACATTTACACAATGGAATTCTATGCAGCAGAAAGAAAGAAGGAACCCCTACCCTTTGCAACAGCGTGGATGCAACTGGAGAGCATTATGCTAAGTGAAATAAGCCAGGAGGTGAAAGACAAATACCATATGATCTCACCTTTAACAGGAACCTAATCAACAAAACAAACAAACAAGCAAATATAGCCAAAGACACTGAAATAGAGAACAGGCTGACAGTGACCAGAGGGGAGAGGGGAGGGAATTTCAGGGGAATTTCAGGGGAGAATGGGAAGGGTTTACAGGAACAAATATAAAGGACACATGGACAAAAACTAGGGGAGGTAGAAATGGGAGGGAGGTGGGGAAGGAGGGGTGGGTGGGCTGGGACAGGAGTATTGGACAGAAAAATGTACAGAAAAACAAAAAAGATGGTGTGCTATTGGCATAGAGATACACATACAGATCAGTGAAACAGAGGAGAACCCAATAGTAAACCCATGTAAACACGCTGCATCCTTTTTTTCTTTTTAAAACACACCAAGTAATTAAATTGGGAAAGAGTAGTCCTTTCATCAGATTGATCTGAAACAATTAGCTATATTAAATTTTAAAAAAGCAATCTTGACTTTTACAAACAAAAATCTCTAAATTATTCTTAGACCTAAATATAAAGTTAAATCTATGAAATATATTAAAAATAATGTAGAGGAAATCTTCATGGTTGTAGAATAGACAGATTTCTTAAACAAGATTTTTTTTGAAAAAGTAAAATTCAAGAAAGACAAAGTTGATAAACTGAACTTAATTAAATAAAGTACTTTTGTTCTTTAAAGATAATTTATAAAAATGAAAAGGCAATCCTCAGACTTAAAATATTCAAATACATATTTGGGGATCCCTAAAATGTTGGAATTATCTTCTGGAGGGAGGGCCTTTGTAGTACATACAGACTGTCCCAGCTAGGTCAGCACTGTAGGGGCCCATCTGTATCAGTGTACCAGCTGGCCTCGTTGTGAGAGGCTACATAGGCTTCAGTGAATTTTTTTTCTTTTTCTAAGATTCTTAAAATGCATTTGCCCATTTCATGATGGGGGATTTCGGGAGAGCACCTGCCCACACCATGCTGAGCGTTCAGAAGTTTCTGACCAAACACAGTATGACCCCCATTCCCCACCCTCCCTATTCATTCAATTTCTCCGCGAGTGACTTTTCTGTGTTTTCCCAGTTGAAGAAAGTCCTCAGGAGGAAATGTTTTGCCACTGTGGAAGAAACATTGCCAAAAAATGGCAGCAATAAAATGCATCAAAATCAATGAGTTCAGAAACTGTTTCGAGCAGTAGAAAAAATGTCTTAATAGGTACATTTCATCAAATGGAGAGTACTTCAAAGATGACTGAAGTTTAAACATGTAAGAATAGATACAAATTTTTTTATAAATAAATTCCTGGGTTTTTTGGATTCCCTTCATATATCTGACAAAAGACATATCCAGGGTACATGAAGGCCTTCTACAACTGAGTATCAATTCAAACAGCCAGTTGTGAATTTGCAAAATATTTGAAGGGAAAAAAAAACTTCACAAAAGTTGATATGCAACTGGCCAATAAGCAAATGAAACTATACTCAGTATGATTAGTCATTAGGAAAATGAAAATTAAAACTACATCAACCAAACAAACAAGCAAGCAAATAAAACCAAAGAAACTGAAATTAAGAACAAACTGGTAGTGACCAGAGGGGAGGGGGGGGGGAATAATGGGGGGAAAGAAGGGAAAGGGCCATCAAAGAACATGTATAAAGGACCCATGGACAAAGCCAAAGGGGGGTAGGATTGAAGGTGGGAGGTGGGGGAAGGTAGGACAGGTGAAAGTGGTGGTGGAACAATGAAGACAACTGTATTCGAACATTAATTTGAAAAATGATAGAAAAAGAAAATTAAAACTACAACTAGATACAAACCCACTACAATGGCTAAATTTAAGGAATAAGTAGTATTAAGCTTTGCAAGGGTGTAGATAGATAAATTAAAACTTTCATATATCACAGGTATAAATGTAAAATTATACAATCACCTTAGAAAATAGTTTGCCAGTAGTTTGTAAAATTAAATACGTATTTACAGATAATCCAGCAATACTGTATCTTAGTATTTAGATATACAGATACTCTTTAGGAATATTTATGGTAGGTTTATTTATAATAGGTTTAATTTGGAAACAATCTAAACATTCATTCAGTAGGTGACTGAATAAACAAATAATAATGATTCCTCCATATAACAGAATACTGCCCCCCCAAAAAGAAAGTATTGATATATGTAGTGGTCAAGATAAAACTAAATTCTATAACAGAAGATCCTTATCTCAAAAACAAAATTGTATTTCAAAGTCTAAGCTTGACTTAAATGAAATTGTTAGTTAACATACTTGTTTACTAAATGTCTCTTTTAGTTCATTAGTGTATTTAATTTATGAGTGCTGACATGGCAACAAATAAAATAAAAAGTATCAGATTAACATACTAAAAAAGAGTAGATACAGATTTCAAATAAATATTTTTTAACCTTCAGTTTGTTTTCTTTTTTTTCTTCATTAAACATGAGACAGAGTTTTTGATGGTGCTCTGAAACCAGCTACAGAGCAAATAGGACACATAAAATGTAAATAAATACACACACATATTAGAATGATAATTACCAGCTTGTTAAAAACAGTGCAAATACGGTTTCAATTTGTTGTACAATTTTGCTCTGTAAAATGGCACTTAAACCACCTTAAAAGCACTGATTCACACACTACTGTATTTATTATTATACCAATGCATTTTGACAGCAAAAGTAATAAAGATAATATTAGGTTAACCAAGCAAATTACCATGCTTTAGTCACCTAAGGTGTTTCTTAAAATAGGAAAGCATAGGTATACGCTGACTTTATTTATTGATACATGCTTTCATTTCTTATTTAAATTTAGAAAGTACTGTAAAGTGAACCTTCCCCCAAGGAACATTTCCTAAAACTTTTACAGTAAAAACAACCACCATAATTCAGTAATTGAAATAATTCACGTTATTTTAAAGTAACATCTATTGAAAAAAAATTCTAGGATTATTTTTGCTTTTCTAATGACTTGTTACATACTGTATTTTAATCACATTCTGAAATCTATCAGTTTCAAATTTGAAGAAGCAGAGTCATATTCCAAAGTTCAAAATAGTAAACAATTTGATGAGAGTCTATGTATTAATTAGTTAAAATTAACATGTTAGACAAATTTAATAAACTATATAAAAGTATTGGTTGCTTTTTTCAATGTGGGATTAATATGTTGATTTTAACTAATAATGTATGTATTTTAAATATTACAAAGGGTATTTAATAAAATGTAATAAATATAATAAATAAATGTAATAAATGTAATAAAACCATATAATTCCAGAAATTCCTAAATGTTTACATTCATGTTATAATTTTAATTTTTCTAAGACTGTTATAATAACCATCCTGAGAAAATGTAGGTTTTACCCATGTACGCATACTAATAACAATGAAGTCACTGAGGAATCTTCCCCCTGTCTCTACTAGGTCAGTCTATTATTTTCAAAGCAGCTTGTTAGTTTAACTCCCAGGAAATTTTGTCCCTCCTTCTTATATAGGCTTATTCTTTATTAGGATTAGTGTAGTGCTGTCTATCAGGTATTCTGAGGGTCCAAGGGCATATAGCCACTTTGTTTTTCAGAATTATATGATTATTCACAAATATTTTGCATTGTAGAAACCACATATTCGAGTCAAGTTTGGTTCTTGATACCCATGCACCTGACTTCCTTATGTGATGTAAACACATTGGCAGTGTGGTTTTCAATATTAGTTTTAGATCTCAAGGTCTACTAGATCTCATTAGTCTACTAGAAGACTTTTGTTTTCTGGGAAGAATCATACTACTGGAAAAAATACAATAAAGAAATGACTCAAAGGCTAGTATGAACCAAAGAAATTTTTAGAACTTGCAAATTAACCCAACATTACTACTTTTGCACCATGTAACACTGATAGTAAGGAAGCAAGAATTTATCTTTGGAATTTAAATCACTGCCATATTTTCTCATTTTCTTTTATTTTGCTAGCTCATATGCTATGGTCTGAATGTCTGTTTTTCCCCAAATTCATATGATGAAATCTTGACCCTCAAAGGTGATAGATTAAGTAAGTGGAAGGAGCTTTTGGGGGGTGATTATTAAGTCATAAAGGTAGAACCCTTGTGAGTGATATTAATCTTTATAAAAGTAAACAAAGGGGAGGTTGGAGGGGATCATGGGGGAGAAGTGGGAAGGGTTGTCAAGGAACATGTATATAGAACCCATGGACAAAGTTAAAGGGTGATGGGATTGAGGGTGGGAGGTAGGAATGTCTAGGGTGGGGGGGGGGATGGAGACAACTGTACTTGAACATCAAAAAAAAGAAATAAAAAGAGAGAGATCACCAAGAGATTGTGTTGAAAATGAATGGTGACTTTTTTTGGTGTGATAATATCAATAAAAAGATCATGGGGGGGGGGGCACAAAAAAGAATCTCCAGAGAGATCCCTAGCCCTTTTCGCTATGTGAGGACACAGTGAGGGGGTGCTGCCTATGAACCAAGAGGGTCTTCACCAGAACATGACTATGCTAGCACCTTGACCTTGTATTACTCAGCATCCAGAACTGCGAGAAATAAATTTCTGTTGTTTATAAGCTACTCAGTTTGTGGTATTTTGTTACAGGAACACAAACAGACTAAGACATCATATTAAATACTAAATATATTTATGTTCTAGTTGCTATGATTAAAAGATTCAATTGATTATTTCTGTTCTCTTTGTACATTATATTTCACTTTAAGGTCATAATTTTCCTGAAATTATTAGCAAAATGACACAAAGAAATTTTTTTTTTTTTTAAGATTTTATTTATTTATTTTTAGGGAGGGAAGGGGGAGAGAGAGAGAGAGAGAGAAACATCAATGTGCGGTTGCTGGGGGTTGTGGCCTGCAACCCAGGCATGTACCCTGGCTGGGAATCGAACCTGGGACACTTTGGCTCCCAGCCCATGCTCAATCCACTGAGCTACGCCAGCCAGGGCTGAAATTTTTTTAAAATATATAAGAAAACATTTAATTGAGGATTATATTTTGAGTTTTAGTGGTTATTAATGTATTCTTATAGGAAGATTGCTTTGAACATTCAGAAACAAAGTTAGATTCATTTTTAGGCTTCCTCTCATTACTCCAATGTAGTTGTATATTTTAGGCCTACTATTAATAAAAATAATGGTCATTGTTCAAAATTTACTAAACATCCCTCTATAGAAGACTTAGTAGACAAAATAATCATGACTATGATGCTAGGATTTAACATTTGAAACATGTAGATTTAGCCTCCTAAATACAAATGAATAATATAATGTCCTGACAAGAGCATTGTCTAAGGAAAGGGTTTTATATTTTTAACAGCCTTTTTTACTTCTGTGTGATATTAAAAAACTACACATATTTAACCTATGCAACTTCACGAGTTTAGATATATACATACACCTGTGAAAACATCACTACAATCAAGGCAATAAACATGTCTCACCTCCAAAGTTTCCTTGTGTACCTTTGGGTTTCCTCTTTCTTTTCTTTCTTTCTTTCTTTCTTTCTTTCTTTCTTTCTTTCTTTCTTTCTTTCTTTCTTTCTTTCTTCTTTCTTTCTTTCTTTCTTTCTTTCTTTCGTTCTTTCTTTCTTCTTTCTTTCTTTCTTTCTTTCTTTCTTTCTTTTTTTTCTTTCTTTCTTTCTTTCTTCTTTCTTCCTTTCTTCCTTCCTTCCTCCTTCCTTCCTTCCTTCCTTCCTTCCTTCCTTCCTTTTTTCTCTTCTTTCTTTCTTTCTTTCTTTCTTTCTTTCTTTCTTTCTTTCTTTCTTTCTCTTTCTTCCTTCCTTCCTTCTTCTTCTTCCTTCCTTCCTTCCTTCTTTCTTTCTTTCTTTCCTTCTTTCTTTCTTTCTTTCTTTCTTTCTTTCTTTCTTTCTTTCTTTCTCTTTCTTTTTTTTGGTAGCAAAGTAGCAAGACCACTTAACAAGATAAAGCTTCTTAACAAAATTTTTAATTTCAGAACAATATTATTAACTATAGATAATATGTTGTATAACAAATCTCTAGACTCATTCATATTGCATACCTAAATTTTTGTATCTATTGAACATCACATTTTCCCCTTCTCCAACCTCCTAGAAACCATAATTCTACTCTCTGCCTCTATGAGTTTGACTATTTTAGATTCCACATATAAGTGACATTGAAGATTATATAAGATCTGTCCAGAAGGTATCCAGCTATGTACTATGAAAAACAGAAACATTTATTGAAGAAGATACAAGATGCAAAAAACATTGCACATTGGAAAATGATATTTCAGTTGCCTTCAAGGTAGGCATCTTGGAATCTCACACAGTTCTCCCAATTGCCATCAACTGTCATGATGTATTTTCCATTGATGGTCTGAAATCTCTTCCTTTTCAAAGGTGATTTTAGATTTGGGGAAAGCCAGAAATCATAGGGCACCAAATCTGGGCAGTAGGGGAACTGAGGCACCTGGATGATTGGATGTTTTGCAAAAAAAACTCTGCAGGAGACTTCATGCATATGTGAGCACATTGTTGTGATGAAGCTGCCAATCACCAGTTACCCATAACTATGGCTTTCTGAATCACCCATATAGTTTCCTTTCTATGGAGGAATGTTCTAGCTTAACACAAAATTTGATGCAGATTCATTGCTCTGCTCACTCAGTCATTTTGAATGTGATGGCCACACAGGACACAAGCTCACTCAATGTTGTCTACCTCACCCACTGACTAATAGAGTGAAGTCATCATTGTTCACGCATGCCCATTCCAGTCCACTCTCCTTGGCTGCCAGGTTACAGTGATGTCATGCAAACCATTCTCATTATACATATAATAGCTGGACTTTTCCTGGACAAATCTTGTATATTATTAAGAATATATCCTATATCATAAAAATATTTCTCTCTGAAGTTAAGCCAAAATAATAAAAAAGAAGTGTACAATGAACCTTCTATTTAAATATTTTCTATGGAGTTTAAATATGAGTAAAATATTGAATGGCCACAGATTTTATATCTCACTATCTATGAAGTAATCTAATCAGTATAAACATATTTAATGAATGATACTGACCTTGTCCTCAGATTAAGAATTATTTGCTTAGTGACATAAAGAACAGTTAAATATCCAATGGAGTGCAGGGACATAGTTAAGACTTTATCTGTTGAATGTTTAAATATGTCATTGCCAGAGGACATGCTAATATTGTAACTTTTAGAAGACAAGCAAAAGCCAAAAGCTAACTATATAGGAAAAATAAAGGTGGGTACCATTATGTGGACTATTAGCAGTTCAGCAATAAGCAGCACAGAAACAGTTCAAGAAACCAGATATCTGGTAGTCATAGAGGAAAGCATGGCAAAAAGAGGTATTTACCAATTTGAGATGCCTAAACCACAGTTCGTGCATGTGATGTTTACACTAACCATAAAATAGACAATGTTTGTTGTCTAACATATGATTTCCACATTAGTGGCTTGCTTTTAAAGAGTGCTCACAAGAGTGACAAAGCACCTTCAGTCAAAATGGTGGCATAGGTAAACATGGCTTGCCTCCTTGCAAAACCACATCAAAATTACAACTAAAAAACAGAGCAACCATCATTTAGAACCATCGGAAATTAATTTGAATGGAGTCTGACAACTATGAAATTAAAGAAACCATATCTATCCAGACTGGTAGGAGGGGCAAAAACATGGAATTGGCTGGTCTCACATGCATGCATGGTGGATAAAAATTTAGGAGGAATAGATTGGGAGTGAAGAGTCCCAGCCACACACCATGCCTCCCAGCCCAGGGTGCCAGCTCAAGAAATAAGACTCCATAACTTCTGACTGCAAAATCCAGTGGGGATTGAGCCAGGGTAAGAAACTTCTAGAGTCCCAAGTAGTTTCCATTAAAGAACCCACACATGAACTTGCTCAGACTCATTCTCTCTGAGCTCTAGAACCTAAGTAGCAGCTTGAAAGGCATCAGAGGCATACAGGGAGGACCTGAAGTGTCTGACATCAAGGAGAGAGCTGGGGAACAGATTTCTATTAGACAAAAGGGCAGAAAGAGTCCATTGCCCTTTTTCTGAGCTCTCCTCCAACAGAGGCCCAGAGCTGGCAGCCCCAGAGCTGGCATATCTGAGACTCCATCAACCTGGCTAACATTGTTTGTCCCACCCTGAAGATCCCCTGAGACTCTGTCCCATCCAACTTTTGGGCCCATGCAAATTGCTAACCATAACTTTTACTTTGAATGGTTGGTCTTGGCTCATGTTTCACAACTTCCTAAAATCTTTCAAAAAAGCAAAGTCACCTCAATAAGCTATAACTTCCCTACCTCTTGCTAACTGGCCCCAGCCCAGTATTAGTGGCAGCCATCTTGGATTCACAGCATGGCTTTACCTGGAAATCTCCAAGCACAGCACAAATAGTAGCCATCTCAGATTGCTTTATTGCTCAGGAAGGGTGGCCCTAGGCAGAATACAGGTGAGGGCTGACCTTGGCCTGCATCTGCTGGAAAACCTCAGAGCCTGCACACCTGACAGAGTGGAGGATCACCACTCTGCCCCTACATAGCTGACCCTCCACAGGCAGCATGGGTTAGTGGCCAGTGGTCACAGCCAGTCCTTCCAACTGACTGGCCTGGGTAAATCCCTCCCATTGATGATGACCTGCCAACATCAATCAAGGTTTAAATACAAGAGGAGGGTGTAATCAGCCCACATGAAGGGCACACCTTGAGTACCCATCTTAGGTGATAGGGAAGGCTGTGCCACTGGACCTTACAGGAAATCTAATGCATTAGACCATGCTACCAAGGCAGGGAGTCATAGCAGCTCTACTTAGTATATAGAAACAAACACAGGGAGGCTGTCACAATGAGGAGAAGAGACATGGCCCAAACAAAACAACAGATAAAAACTCCAGAAAAAGAACTAATCGAATGGAGATAAGCAATCTATCAGATGCAGAATTCAAAATGCTAGTCATAAATGAACTTAGGGAGGACCTCAACAGCATAAAAAAGATCCAGTCAGAAATGAAGAATACACTAATTGAAATAAAGAACAATTTACAAGGAAATAACAGTAGAATGAATGAAGCCAACAATCAAATCAATGATTTGGAATATAAGGAAGCAAAAAACAAGCAATAAGGAAAACAGCAAGAAAAAAATAATAAAAAAATATAGGATAATGTTAGCAGCCTATGGGATAACATTCAAGAGGTCCAACATTTGCATCATAGGTGTGCCAGAAAAAGAATAAAAAGAGCAAGAAATTGGAAATCTATTTGAAAAAATAATGAAAGACAACTTCCTTAATTTGGTGAAGGAAATAGACATGCAAGTCCAGGAAGCACAAAGTCCCAAATAAAATTAATGCAAAGAGGCCCACTCCAAGGCACATCATAATTAAAATGCCAAAGGTTAAAGATAGAAAGAATCTTAAAAGCAGCAACAGAAAAGCAGTTAGTTACTTACAGGGGAGTTCCCATAAGGCTGTCAGTTGATTTCTCTACAGAAACTTCGCAGGCTTCTCAGCAAGGAAGCAACCTACGTGTCCATCAGTAAATGAATGGATAAAAAACTGGTACATTTATATGATGGAATACTATGCAGCAGAAAGAAAGAAGGAGCTCCTACCCTCTGCAATAACATAGATGGATCTGGAGAGCATTATGCTAAGTGAAATAAGCTAGGCTATGAAAGACAAATACCATATGATCTGACCTATAAGTGGAACTTAACAAAACAAGCAAGCAAGCAAAATATAACCAGAGTCAGTGAAATTAAGAACAAACTGACAGTAACCAGAGGGGAGGCGGGAGGTGATAAAAGGAGAAAAAGGGGGATGGGTTTTCAGGAATATGTATACAGGACATATGGACCACACCAAAGTGGGATAGGATCAAGGGTGGGAGGTGGGGATGGCTGGTGTTTGGGGAGTGGTAGTGGGAGAATAGAGACAACTGTATTTGAACAGCAACAACAACAATTTTAAATAAAATAAAAATAAATATTCAAAGTCATGAAAAGCATGAACCTACAGCAAAAGATTATTCTACCCAGCAAACATGTCATATAAAATTGAAGAGCAGATAAATAGCTTCCCAGAAAAGAAAAAACTAAAGGAGTTAATCATTGGCAAACCATTATTATTTGAAATGTTAAAAGGACTTACTTAAGAAAAATATGATCAAAACTATTAACAATAAAATGGCAATAAATACATATTTATCAACAATTGAAATCTAAAAAACAAACTAAGCAAATAAGAAGAACAAGGACAGAATCATAGATACAGGGAATGTTTTGATGGTTGCCAGATGGGAGGGGAAATATGGGGAAATGGGTGAAGAGGTACAGGAATTAACAACTACAACTAGGTAGTTACAGAATAGTCATGAGGATGTAAAGTACAGTATAGGAAATGGAGTAGCCAAGAAACATGCACATGACCCATGGACCTGAACAAGGGTTGGGGGATTGCCTGAGGGATTATGGGGTCCTGGGCAGAGGAGGAAAAAGGGGAAACAATCAGGACAACTGTAATAGCATAATCAATGAAATATAATTAAAAATAAAGACTGCTCACAGAGAATAAATTTGGAAACCAAAAATGATATATGTCTTTGCCCTCATGAGGATAAAAATATTTCTAGGCTAATGGAAAGCTAAATATTTCAATAGAGACTGGTAACAGCAGTTTCTACAGACCTGAAATTTCTTCAGATATTCTCAAAGTGATATTTCCCTATCTCTGACAAAGTTTGAATTAACCCTAGGAGTATTTCAGGAATTCCTTTTCACTGAAAAAATAGACCAGAATGCATGATAACCATGGTCAATGGTAATTGGTGTTAGTAATATTTATTGAGTACCTGATAACTTCCAAGTTACAACTTTAAATGAAGTTTTTAAACAGAAAATGACATGGTCAGAACTGAGTTTTATATTATAAAGGTGTTTATTTTTAGAACAACTTTACATTTGCAGGAAAAAATGTGAATGCTGTGCAGATGGTTCACTGATACAGATGGATCCCTAGAACCCCCACCTAATGGAAGAAGACTATACTACAAGAAGCCTGCCCTCCAGAAGATAATTCTGTTTTTTTGGGTCCCCCTTCATAATTCTGATCCTTGTTCCTCTAGAGGGAAGATGATTTTTTTTAACCTTTTTCTTTTTCCTCTTTGTCTTTGGTGTTCTGCAGCATGAATATATGTCTGGTTTAGTTGTTTTTTGTTTGTTTGATTGCGTGTGTGCATGTGTATGTATTTTAATTCTGCTTGGTGTCCTCTCAGTTTCCTGTATCTATGGTTTTATGCCTGTTGTTAATTGTGAAAAAAATCTTAGTCATTATTTCAGATATCTCTTCTATTCACTTTTTCTGCTTTTGGTTTTTCTATTACAGATATTGAAATTGTCCCACAGTACTTGGCTATTCTGGCCTCTCTTTTTCTTTTCTATTTTTGTCTTTTTTCATTTAAAAATTACAATAATAATAGAATAAATTTTGGAAAATATATTGCAGGATGTATTGCCATAACACAATAGGAATAAAATAGCATGCACAAAAATACCCCAACAATAATAAACTGGTTGTTAAGATTGACTGCAATGGCATATGCCCACAAAAGGTAATGACACTACTTTGTTGAGAGAAAATATGTTAGTAAGTTTCTATATTTATATATCCATTCCTTCATTCAATAAAATACTATTGGGCATGTATAAAAGTACAGCTAATTTTTTCAGTCTAATGATAAAAATTAAAAACACAATTTCTTCCTCTAACTTTGAAAAATTCAAATCTAAAAAGTGACACATTTTTTTAAAAGCTATTAAAAACAATGAGGATTTGACAATTAAATCCTGTATCTATTGTAGAACACAGATAAATTCACTTAACAGTGGTAGGGAATTCAGAGACATCTCAACAGAAAAGACAGCTAATGAGTTTCTTGAATTACTCTGAATCTGGTAGGAAGATATACACATAAGATACAAGATTTGTTAAGAAGTAAAAGCATATTGTAATTATGAACTATAAACTCAAAAAGCATCCTCTTCATTGTAGAGGAAATTACCACTTCTTCTAGAGCTCTCCTTTCATCAGGTAAGACTGAAGCCTGAATAATTGCCAGTTTCGGGACAGAATGGCCATCAAAAATGGCAACCCTGCATTGATGATACATGGTGACTGAACTTGTGGAACAAGAAAGCACACTTCTACATAGTAACTGCCTTCTGCATGAGTACCAAAGGGTAGTTATTAAGCCCACCAAGCACAAGAGCCTGCAACCTCAGTGAGTTTTCTGAGAGGCTAAACTACAAAACAGAGAAGTATAGTATTCACGTTAAAGCATGTGATTTGTAGGATCTCTTGAAGGAGACTGATTGAGTTAATTTATTTGACCTAAAATAGTAATCCACAAAATTTTATTTAATACTATAACAAGGTAACATTTTAAAGAAAATTAATTTGTATAATTATCTAAATACATTTTAAGAAAATTAGAAACAAGATATAACTTTTCCAACTAGTTCCATTCAACGATACTTTTTTCCATATCTATAATTTAATCTAATGAAGAAAAACCCTCCTGTTTTCCACACTTAACCATTCATGCATCTGAATATGAAAAATCCACTTTGACATTTTAATGACAAAATCAAATGTATGCAGCATACAAAGCTGATTGGATTAAACCATTTTATATCATACAATGTTTTGGCAGCAATTTGGAGGTATTTCTTTTTGTAACACAGAGTGACACAATTTTATAGTTCATTGCTAAACATTTCATTAAACCATGAAATAAAATAAAACAATTAAATCATCAAAGAATATATTGTGATATATATTGTGATACTTTCAATTATGTTTTACTAGTTTGATTAATATAATTAGTTTTAGATAACAAACATGACTGGATCCTAGTAAGATAGGAGATTTAATTGGCTCATTTCCATAATTGGAGCTATCCTATTTAATGTTTCATTTTTCTGTTTAAAAACATAGTTGTTTTATTTGTACAAAATGAGTGATTTGAATTATTTATCAGAAGTAAAATTATGATAAAACTTGAGCATTGGTTTTCATTTATCTCTGAGATCAAACCCAATGGGCCCCCTCCTTAATTTAAATTACCAATCCATGCTTGTAATACATATTTTGCCTATGGCATTCCTAAACAATTCTGCTCTGTTTGCCTTTGGGGTTTTAGTCTTTATGTGGAAAAAAAGGAAGGCATTTTTAATATGGATACTAAATTAATAAAATCAGGTTATAACTTTCTAAAATGTAATATTTTAAATTTAATTTTTGAATTTCAATATTAGTTTTGTTAGCTCTAGTAATTTAGGATTTATGTGTGTGTATTTCTGATTACTGCAGTTAAGACAAAACTGATTAGAAGCTGTCTGGCCAGAATCCATGTCACTGGAGGTTTTAGTAATGCTTTCGGAAATTAATGTTGCGTCAGTTCACCAAGAAAAATAGTAAGAATTCCAGGATATGGTTTACTGAGAGTGCTTCATCTATACACATTAAAAGAGACCTGTAGAAAGTGACTAAAGATGTATGAGAACATCATATTAAAAAGTATAACTCAGTAATCCAGCAATAGAGTTTTGCTAAAAAATAGGTGTTGTATCTATAGATACCATAGTGTTACATCTAGGACCAAAATTTGCATATTTCCTTCCCACTTTCTAAATGAAGATACATTTATTTTTTTAAAATTCTACCTCTGGAAACCAAGTACAAATATCCATCCGATAGTTTCCCCTTCTTAACACTATTGTAATATGCCTCAACAAAACCTCTATCTTTTAAAAGGCTTCAGAGCTTGATACATAGTAAAACTGATATCAACAAATATGTTTTGAGCCTTTACCGTGTTCCAAAAACCATTTTAAGTAGCTAACTTACCATATTTAATCTTAAAAATAAGCCCAAGTTGTGGTTAACAAGTCAGTTATGCAGACCTACGCTTGACCCGGCCAGGTGCTTCTAGGCAGTCTTCTCCCCCTCTTCAGCATTCGAGTCACAGCATGTGTTTTTAATCACTACTTTTATTTCCTTCACCCTACACTTTAAATACAGGGCAGTTAGGTGCAGTGTCTCTTCTAATCATCAGCTCGTAACACATTGCTGTACTCTAACAGATATTTGAATGTATCTATTGGGTTATATAGTAAAGGGAGGTTTGAATAAACAGTTAGAATATCAGTACATTCTTCTTCAAGAACTCAAAGTTAGAGAAAATAATTAGATGGTATAAATGAACCCTGTGGTAACCCTTCAAAATGTGTGAAATTGAAAATATCTAAAGTATGGAAACAAGAAAATAATTGTGAAAATGCCTTAATTTCAGTAAAATATCAGAAAAATACAGACTTAGTAACATTCTAGCTCCCTTATTTGGCCAGATGTTTGAAAATAAATGTATGGCAATATCCAAAAGAATTAACATGCTGATAATTTCCTTCAGCAGAGTTTCGCAGGGCTTATTTCTGCCTGCAAGTGAAACCAACATGGCTTACAAACCTAAAGCTATAATGTTCTCTGATCTTGTCTCAAGTGGTGCTATGCTTCCCAAAGTCCATTATGCCACTCAGCCTATATGAACACGGGATTCAGCTCTGGAGTTTGCCATGTTGAATACCCTACCAGCTGACTATGCTTTGTGTAAACCTTTATCATCTATACCCTGTGCTGCTTCTCTTTCTTCCTTTCATTCTGGATTGGGTACATTTCCTGGCAGGGGAACAAAGCATATGCTTCAATGGTCTTTTCCCTCTCTAGGTTCTGTTTTCTGCTTTCGTTATTTCCAGCTGTTTCCTGGTATTTTTCTTGTATGTCTGAAAAAAGACCAAACCCTGGGAGGCACATGAAATAATTCAAGAAATACTCCTGCATTTAAAAAGCTAGATGTTCGAGGAAACCCTTCTACAAGGAAGTATGTTAAGTGGCCTTTTGTGTGTACAAGTTTGTATTTCTAGCTTTATATAAGAGTAAATAAAACTTGGCCCATTGTTCAACAAAGTAATTCATCCATCCTTATAGCAATATGCAAATTACAACTTTAACTTTATTATTAAATAATTTTCAGTACACATTTTATCATATATAATTTTTATGATATATATAATCAACATACTTTAGTTGTTTGGAGATATACATTTATTAAGGGTTATCTGAATAAATTAGCTCTCATGAACCAGGAACATGAGAATATTTTTGTAATTAAATTTATTACAGTAACATCAATTCATAAAAGTATGTAAGTCTCAGGTATACAACTTCATAAAGACAAGACTTATTGAGGGTAAAGCAAAGTGAAATCAAATATTTTAATTCCACACATTTAATTTGGATATAGTACTAATGAACTATATTTTGTTAGAAACAGATTATATTTCAAAGCTTGTTACTAGCAGACAATACATTAGCAACCCATTCCATGATCAAAAATCTATTTCTGAATAATTAAAAATGTTACTAGTTATTGATGTGATTAATGGTAATTAAGATTATTTGTGTTTTAAAATTATAGGGAATGAATAGTCTTGTTTACAAGGTCCTGAATTATTTTTTCTTTACACATGAAAAGGTCTTATGTCTCAATTTCCTAATGGGCACTTGGATTTGTAAATGAGCCAGTTTCAGTGGTTGACCCTCAGCACTCCTAATGCCATCAAAATATGAGCTCCAATGGTGCAGTTGTAATTTTGAAATATGTGTAATATCACATGCAATCATGGCAAATACCTATGTAGCATATATTTGTGAGCTTATTATTGTGGTTAGCCCATGCTAAATCTTTTTATCTTCAGAATCACCTTATGAACATTTGCAACTCTTTTCACCATTTTCTAAATGAGAAAACTAAGATACAAGACGTTACATAATTTGAGGTCGGTCATTCAACTAGTGTGCCAGAGTTGAGATTCAAATTAAAGAGTGAAGTTCAAGACCATATACACTCTGCCAGTACTGTGTAATATAGCTGTACATAAATGACATGAACCAGGAACATGAGAATATTTTTGCAATTAAATTTATTAGAGTAACATCAATTCATAAAATTATGTAAGTCTCAGGTATACAACTTTATAAAACAACATCTATACACTTTAATGTGTGCTCACCAACCAAAGTCTAGCCCCCTGTCTCCATATATTTGAATCCTTTTACTGTCTTTGTCCACCCCTAACTAAGTCTGTTTTCTGTATCCATGAGTTTGCTTGTTCATTTGTCGCTTTCTGTTTTATACCCCACATATGAGTGAAATCATGAGGTTCTTGTCCTTTTCTGATTTATTTCAGTTTTTATGATACTCTCAAGATCAACCTGTGCTGTTGCAAGTGGTGCTGTATCATCACTTTTAATGGCTGAATGGGACCCCACTGTATATATGTGCCATGTCTTCTTTATCCAACTACCCATTGGAGGACACAGGCTTTTCTCCATATCTCAGCTGTTGTGAACAATGATGGAATGAACACAGGGAAACATATATCTTTGGGACCAGTGTTTTAACAAACATTAGGTAGATGCTCAGAAGAGTGACTGCTGGTCACATGGTGGCTCTATATTAATTTTTTGAGGAGCCTTCAGTATGTTTTCCCAAGTGGCTGCACCAGTTTATATTCCCACCAATTATTCCAGTTATTTCAATGACCATTGATAACAATCACTCTAAAATGTGTGAGGGGGTATCCATTGAGGTTTTGATTTTCATTTCCCTTATAACTGGTAAAGTTAAGCATCTTTTCATACATCTGTTGGCCATCTGTATGTCCTCCTTGGAAAAGTATCTAATCAAGTCCTCTGCCCATATTTTAATTGCATGTGTTTTGGGTGTTGAGTTGTGTAAGTTCTTTATACACTAATCAGAGGTATTATTTCCAAAAAGCTTTTCATTTGATTGGTTGCATTTTTGTTTTGTTAATGGTTTATTTTGCTTTTTAAATCTTTTTACTTTGACGTAGATCCATTCATTTATTTTTGTTTTTACTTCTCTTGCCTTTGGGTTCAAGTTCAAAAAAATCCCTCTGAGACCAAGTTCCATATGTTTAAGGAACATTAAAAAATTTTAAAGTTTTTTTTTTGGTTATCTCAAAATATAGTAAGCATCAGGAGAAATTTCTTTTTGAAAACACTTGTGTCTTCTCATAAGCAAACCACTAATCCATAACAAATATTTCTTTCAAATAAAAACCACTTATTAATATATCTTTAAAGAAAACTATTTTTAATCTTGTAGGAAAGTGTGCAATATTTTTTTAGAGTTCATATATTTTTTGCAAAGTAGGAAATGTCTATAGAAAATTGTTTAACTTTTGCCCTTAAAGCGATTTTTTCTAGTGTATAAGGTAAAATAAAGTAAATATTAAAATATTGCTTATAGTCTAAGGCAAATTATTCCTTAATATTTACTGTACTATATACTTTCTGAATGATAGCAGGTATGCCACTAAGAGAAATAAGGCTAATGTAACTCTCAAACAGGGACACACCATTTCTGTTTTATACTACTACACGGCATACAGTAAAAAACTTAGTAACTTCAAATGACAAAAATGCTTTATGTCTTGGGCTTGGGTGTGTTGATCAGGTTCACATGGTGTCTCAGAGGGTGTCAGAGTAGCTGAGAAGTTAAACATAGTCTTAATCACAGCCTTATTAAACAGGGATGGCAGTGAGGGCTGCTTCCAGGTGGGAGATTACCCAGGATCACTGTCAGCTGCTTCATTAATCCCACACACAGGCCCTTCCCTATGACTCCCATCATAATGGTTTTGTTTCAAGAAGGAGCGTTCCAGGTATACAAGCACCAACATATAAGTGTATATTCAGTGTTCACTTTCATCTGGCTTGCTCATGTTCTTTGGCCAAAACTAATATCACATGGCCATGCCCAAAGTCAGTATGGGTGGGGACTATATAAATGAGTAAGAATATAGGAAGGTATGGTTTAATGAGGGCCGTTGAAGTAATATCTACCACACTGAATAAAAAAGTAATATTAGTCCTCACCTAATTTGTCATTTTTGCTTCAATTGAAATGGCAAATTCAACTGAAAATCTAGCCCCTACCTTGTTTGCAACCTCAAAGCTAGCATCATACAGGCAATCTTAGCATGAGAATATTGTGGAGTATTTATTTTGTTCACTGAATCCCTTGCATGTTGTATTTTAGGATAAACATGGAACTCACCAATTTCCCTTGAAATCTAAATAGATCTCCTATCCATTGTTTGAATTGACTTTAGTCCCTCTTTTGGCATTTTATTAGATTATCTTAAATTCTTTCTCCACTTTTAGAATCAAGCCCAATTCTGGAATCTAAGTAGTTACCTATGTGCTGTCTTCTGTAAAAAAGTATCACAAACATTGAACATTTGCTTTATTAGAATTCTAGCAAAAATTCAGTCGTAAGTTTATGTCCTTAACCAACTCTGGAGGATCCTATTGTTTAATGAGGGATCTGATGAATCACAATGACTTTTAAAAGCAAATGTTAATGTTAATATTTATGTGTTTCTTAGATCTATGCCTTGTCAACCTGGCTGCACTTTCAGTGTCCATCTAAGAACATCTGAGTAAACATCCAAAAACCTACCCTTCCCTTGTCATTTATTTTATTGTTATATCACAACTCTTACCTATTCCCACCTTGTTGTAATCAGTTTTGACAAATTTATGCATACCCTAAGTTAACTATCTCCCAGATAAGATTGAGGGAACATCCATAAATCCCAAAAGTCATATTGTATCTCTTACCAGTTAATCCTCACCATCACTTTCCCAGACAACCATCTATCTGATTTCCATTACTATGGACTGGATTCAGTGGTGTGTTGGTCAATGTTTATAAATCATCTATTTAAAAAAAAAACTATTTTGTAAAGTGTTCCAATTTTGATAGTGTCAATACTACTAATATGGCTGATTTTTAGGCTACCAAAGCAACATCACTGAATGCAGAGCTGGGAAGAAACATCCATTAGCACACCACTAAACATCTTTCAAGTACAACGTAAATAAATAAATATAGCGTAGATAAGAACTGATGAGTTTTTAATACATATAACACGTTACTTAATTGAATTTTAATAGTTGCCGTCGTCAGCTGGCTCACAGAAGTGCTGAAAACACAGCACTAACAATATTTGCCTGTTCCGTGAAACAAATTGCATATAAATGGAAATATTCTGTGTCCTTTTTTGTTTCTGGTTTCTTTTGCCCAATGTGTTTCAGATTCATGCATATTATTGGATGCATCAGTAATATATCGCTGAATCATATTCAACTCTATGAATAGAAAACAGTTTGTTTAACCATTTGCCTCTTATAGACATTTCTATTGTTTCTAGTTTAGGCTTTTATTAATAAAACTATGACAATTTGTGGAGATGCTGTGTACACTTACATTTTTATTTCTTTTGGATAAAATCCAGGTTTGTGATTGTTGAGTCATAAGGTAAGTAAACATATGTTCTGCTTTATAAGAAACCACCAAAATGTCTTCCCAGCAGTTTTACAATTTCACCTTCCTGCCAGCAATGTATGAGAGTTAAAGTTAAATCACATCCTTGGCAATTTGATATTGCTAATCTTTATGTATTATCCATTCTCGTAGGTATGTGGTGGTATTTCATTGTGCTTTAATTGAGTTTACACAAATAACTTTTTAAATAGCTATCCATGTACTTGTTAGTCAGTGTAATTTTTTCTTTAATAAAGTAACTTTTTAAATATTTTCCCCATTACACATCTTTCGTAGACTTTATGTGCTATATTTTTCCTATTTTCACAGATATTGCTCAGTAATTCCATGGGACAAAAGAATACCATACTCCTGGTTGCCTAAATAAAGAGAACAACTCAGACTGATTACCCTCTGGAAGTCCCTCCAGAAACATACTAGACTCAATTATATGAACTGAACTGGGAACCCAAAGGCTTACTAGCTGGACAGATGCACACACTGGAGATACTATAGACCTGTCACACCCACTGATGTAGGCCCTACACGGGAGAGCCCCTACAACTGTAAACAATATTTTTTCTCCATTGATGTCACCTGTGCCCCAGAGCTATATTGCTTGTGTGGAAGTCAGGCATTAACTTGCCTCCATCCAGAAACGTAGTGACTTTCTTCTTAGAGGGAGTTATAAGAATTCTTCAATTGTTTAAGAAGACAGCACCAGAAGATCACTTAGCCTTCAGGTAACTAGTGAAATCTCACCAAAATTAGGCTACACATGGTTTCTCAAGGGACCTTTCCAATGGAAAAACTGACCAAGCAATTTTTAATGAAGTTTATATGTAACTGGTCATTATTTATAACTGCTGTGCAGATAATTTTCTATCCTCCAATTAGAAAACTCATCATTTAGGAAAAGATGGTTTAAAATGTATTCCTAACTTGATCAGTGACTTCACTTTGGACCTAAAAGCCATTTTGCAGCAGTCTCAACTCATTGTCTGGCATCATTATGAGTAATAGAGTTGCCCCAGTTTTCCTATTTGCAGGCCTAGGTAGAGCTTTTGTAATAACTAATACACCTTGCTATATCTTGGGCTTTAATGCATGGACCAAGTAGATGAGGTAATATGGAAATCTATGTCCAATGTGTAAGGTAGACATTGATGATTTGGGGGAATTGTTCTGCTGGTGGGGTCCGAGACTCAGGATGGTCTTAGTGAAGCCATACTGGTCTTGTCCTGCTGCTCATCCAAGGCACATGAGCCTTAATTAAATGCTGAACTTGGCCCCATCCTCTGCTGGTCAGATAAATCACCAGAGAATTCACCCATAGCCAAGCTGATATAGGAACAAGGGGATGGTATACTTGAGGAAAACAACTGTCCAAGGGTCTCTTGCATATCTCCATACCTTGCAAATAGAGGCACTGAGTCCCCTTTGTCTTAGGCTATTGTGTAGCGTTGTATATTGGAAGTGATATTACGAAATAGAGTAAATCAATTCTTCTGAAATAAAGGTAGGTATTCTTACTGTCCAGTATAACAACAATGAAAATTGCCTTCTGAAGCACAGTGCCTGCAGATTTACTGCCCATTATAAATGATTTGAGTTCTTTCAGCTTAGCACTCCCCTTCTGTAACACCATCCACTGCATAATGGGTATCAGTTGTTCCTCTTCCTGTTACCCTGTAGGAAAAGAGTCTCAGCGAACTGAAGCAAAAATGCTACTAGTCTGGCTACTGCTTTTGTTTTGAGTTATACACTGTCCTTCACCTCTGATCCATAAAACCATGGTAGGTTAACTTGTTAGCTAATAAGAAGGGTAAAGTTTATTATTTATTCCATTGACTTATAAAAACTGATATTTCAGTTAATAAAATGAAAAAAATGGAAAGACAACAATGATCTTGATAGGACATAATGCCAACTCTGACATGATGTGAGATCACAGGCAAAAAAGATGATACATTCTATACTGATCACAATTTTTCTTTTTTTAAAGACTATTATTTTAAGTACAAAACATATACAAATAGCATAAAGAAGAAATACATATGTCAAATCTGATTATTAACTCAAGTAACATTTTGATCATGGGTCTAGATGTTTAAAATAAAAATTTGAAGATTAGGTATGAATACAAATATTCCTGAGATCTTTTATAATGTAAAAATAAATTTAGTATTAACAATCCTGATGGGTTGCTTAATAATAGGATTTTCTATCACAACGTATGTCCATTGAAATTCAAGACATAGTCTAAAATGTCAATAATTTTAAATTGCATTTTTTAACCCAAATGTCTCATTTATTCTTTTGGTAATTCTGTGTGTCAGAAATGAAAGTGTATAACCTAATATATATTTTTCTTACAAGAACTCAGCAACATGGAACTAAATCCTCTCCCTTATTTAATAAAGCTACAGGTATATCTACTCTTAAAATTCAAAAAAAGTGTGAATACCTACCTGGAATAAAGTTTTAATCTTATTTCCATTGAAGAGAAGACATACCTGCATCTGGCCTGAGTCATTTTTTTAAAAAATTAATCATTTAACAAGAAACATAATCATAACAAAAAATTTGTTTTTAGTTCCTGAACAAATATTTGTGGCATTTTTAATGAAAAGGAATTGCTATATTTAATAGCTATATTGCTATTAAAGTATACATTTAATATCCATTCAAAATGTTAAGGATTACAACAGAATTTTCAGAGGGAAGAATATGGAAGGAGGAAGAGATATTTGGCTGTTATGACTTTTCCAGAGTACTCAGAACTGAATGCCTTTATCAGTTAAAGTAGTATCATTTTACTTCAGATACTACTGCAAAAATGAAAGTATGTATCCAAAAAATATGATGAAGTCTGTAGATAGAAATTACATTTTAGTAATCATTCCAGAGATGCTAGTGGGCACACCACTGACTTTTTAAAAAATCTTAATGAGACCCATAAAGGTCAGCCTTTGTTTAATAGCAACTTTGACATTTATTACTTTGCTCCTAAGAATTTTTTCCTCTTGAATTTATGAAGTCAAAAGTGCATCATCTCATTTCTTGAATATTGTGTTATCACTAATATTCTAACTAGTTCATTTCCTCTGCTCTCCACGCACCAGGTTCTTACAATGTCCTTGAAAAATGGGCAGAATATTGGGCCTGTGTGGCCAGTGTTTGTAATTGGTGGCGCTCCCCAGAGTTTATGTGCCGTTGTGTGCATATAATTATATTTATGTTTTTAATTTTGTGGTGAGAAAACACATAAAAATATCTCTACATCAAACTCTACAGGCTACTAAGTAATTAAATCAATCTGATATTTTTATAGTCATAGGATACTAGTTTGTTGTACTTTCTGAGGATATTTATTCTTTTAAAAGAAAGGCTGCCTTCAAATGGTTATGAATATAGTTTGTATACTGAACTTTTTAAACACAACCTCAGAGTTTTATTATCTTAATTTAAATTAAAAAGTTGAAGCTTAGAACACAACTTGACCTTTTCACTCCATGCCTCCTTCCAATGCAAACATTTATATTTATTAATGGCCAGTAAACTTCAGAAAAATTCGCTTCATAGAGTGTCCTCCTGTAAAATCTGCTTAGTCTGACAACTATAGTTGTTCTTTCAGTCATAGTACTTCCTTTGGCACAATGAAAATCATTGCACTACTTGTCCCATGTCATGTCATAAGGCTGGTGCGTGTTGTCATTTTGAACCAAACGTTTAGTGTGTTTTAAGAATGTTCACTGCATTTCTAGGAGAAATACTGGCATGAAAAGCTATATCCTATTTTGTTTTAATACAGTTTTTGCATGTCAGATCAACTCAATTTCAAATTAATCTAAATAAATTCATTTGGCTGAGTGTGACACATGCCATGTATAATATCTGAAATTCACATGTTGATTTTATTTTCAGCAACTTAAATATGCATTATAGATTGTCATATTTTCCATATTGTTTGATATTTTAAAATATTGTTATATAAGAGTTAAAAAATGTAGGTAGAGATATGTAAATTAATACAAGATTACTAATGGATTACTTCTCAACTGTATATTTAATGAATGCCATCCAAAGTTCCTAAATCTCATTAAAAAGTCCCCACATCCTGCAGATGTGCTTACCAGTAAAAGTCTCACCTTAATTCTGAGCTAAATCTGTGACAGCCATTCAAATGTCCACTTTCTCTTTTATTGGGTCATTGCAGGAGTTTTGCAACTGAGAATCACTCAAGAGAAAGGCATTCTGTTTTTAGATTTCAAGGATCAATTATGAAGTTGTCTTTATCAAAGTTTTATCTGTGCATATGAACTGGTCATTTAAGAAAACACTACAAATATCAATAATATGACACAATTATGTAGAGATACCAATCTACATCTATGAAGAATAGATGAAATACCAAAATTATGACATCCAGGCATGGTAATTTTTAATGAAATAATATTTTTGTTAATTGTCATAAAAATACAAAAGACTTTGGTACAGTTCAAAAAGATTATTTGGTGTTTTTATTGAAAAACTAACTGCTTTCTAGGGTACTTGTCTGGCTTATGTCCACTTTTCTTTTTCTGCTTTATAACTCTATAAGTTACAGAAAACTTAAAATGCTGAAAATTAGTTTTGTTCACAGAAAAACAAATTAGATGAGTCCAGTGTACTAATTATTGCCCAATGGCTAGACCTGTTTGCACCTACATGCAAATTCATTTTGGTATTTCTTTTTTTGCATATATATGATATTTTAATTTTTTTGCCAGTTTAAACATTTTACAATTTCTCTCAATGACTGAATAAAATAATATCTTTTACATGTGTTTATCTCTTTTAAGAGTCATGTTTTTACCATTTTAATATTTTTTATTTAACCTTTATTGTATTTTTCCATTACTATTTAGATCCCTTATACTCCCTCCTCCCCCACTGCCGCAATCCCCATGCTGTTGTTCATGTCCAAGAGTCCTTTTTCCTTTTGGCTTAATCTCTCTGCTGACTGATATCCCCTGCACTAACTCTCGTCTTATTCTCTATCTATGAGTCTGTCCCTACTTTCCTTGTTAGTTTAGTTTGTTCATTAGATTCTACAGAAGAATGAAATCATATGGTATTTGTCTTTCTCTGACTGGCTTATTTCAGTTAGTATAATATTGTCTAGGTCCATCCATAATGTTGTAAAGGGTAAAATTTTCCTCCTTTATGGTCGAGTAGTATTCCATTGTGTAAATGCCCCATAGTTGTTTTATCCACTCACCTGCTGATGGACACTTGGACTGCTTCCATATCTTGGTGATGGTAAACAATTCTGTGCTATCTGGCTTCAGTATCTGAAGGAAACCAGAACACTAATTCAAAAGAACATAAGCACATTTATGTTCATTTTAACATTTTTATTAATGATCAGTAGTCAAGCATTTGAATTTACAAAAATCAGATGAGTAAGAATAATAAGATATTTTGGGTTATCTTTCACTTACTAAGTTTTTTTTTACTTCAGAGATTCAGAAATATACTGATCCTTTGATGCCATGTCACATATATTTTGCATTGCTACGTATAGTTCACATTCCTATAGCTTGTGTATTATATGATTTGTACTACATACATTCTCTGCACTATATTTATGACATAAAGGCCCCACAATACTCAGGAAGATAAAATTATGATTAGACACTGTTTATTTTATCTACAAAGGATCCAAAATCAAATCTAAAAATAGTTTTGTAGTAATTGTAAAAATAAATCAATTATAATGGGGAATAGACTTCAAAAAGACAATAGATTTTTTTTATTTTGTGGCTGAAATATAGTTTATCCATTATTTATTATCTGTGCATCCAGTTGCTAACTTCCCACCTTTCAGTTATGATGTGACATGCCTACATAAAAATTTCCTGGCTTCATGACTGAAATTAAAATACCTATATTTACTAAGAAGGTTGTTCTCAATTCCAACAGGGGCATATGGGCAAAATAAATATACAAGGCATCACAGCACAGAAGAACTTAAATTGTCTTTATTAGCCTCATAAGTCTATACATGAACATAAGCAAAGCAAATCCTTTGTTAAATTATTGATAACCCACATCAGTCTTTACCAACAATTTCCTTTTTTTCATTGTATTTTTTCTATTACCATCTATCTCCCTTATACCCTCTGCCACCTTCAATCACCCCACTGTTGTCCATGAGTCTTTTTCCTTTTGCTCAGTCCATCTACCTTCTATTCATCTTCCATAGCTGTCATCCTGCTCTCCATCTAAGAGTCTATCTCTATTTTGCTTGTTAGTTCAGTTTGTTCATTAGATTCCACATATGAGTAAAATCATGTGGTATTTGTTTTTCTCTGACTGGCTTATTTCACTTAGCATAATATTCTCCAGGTCCATCCATGCTGTTATAAAGGGTAAAATTTTCTTCTTTTTTATGGCCGAGTCATGTTCCATTATGTAAACTAATACTTTTCCATAGAAAAGTAAACATTCATGTAAAAAGCACTAAAAAGGTAAATTAAGTCATAACTACTGCCTGGTATGTATTTTATGTATTTTTTGTTGGTCTAAATCATGTACATTTATGATTTTGAGTTTTTATTTCCTTAATTTATAAATAGCAATTAAATATATTTTTAAAATTTGGGAATACTAGATGTCCTCTTTTATTTTATTCTGGTATTACAGGGATGTTTATATATCCCTGTAAAAGGAATAATACAAACAACTCCTTGTCCAAATATTTGATCATTTAGAAGAAACAGAATAATTCCTTGAAAACATAGACTATCAAGAAAGAAAGAAGGATCACCTACCCTTTGTGACAACATGGATGGATCTGCAGAGTATAATGCTAAATGAAATAAGCCAGGTTGTGAAAGACAAATACCATGTAATCTCACCTATTAGGGGAACCTAACCGACAAAACAAAAAAGCAAGCAAAATGTAACCAGAGACATTGAAATAAAGAACAAACTGACAGTAACCAGGAGGGGAGGGGGAAAGGGATAACAAGGGGTAAAAACGGGAAAGTTCATCAAGCAACACACATAAAAGACCCATGGGAAAAGCCAAAGGAGGGTAGGATCAAGGGCTGGAGGTGGGGATGGGTGGGACAGGGGGCCAGTGGGGGGAGAATGGAGACAACTGTACTTGAACAACAATAAAAAAAATGAAAAAAATATTATAGAAGGAAAAAAATAAAATAAAATTTTCTGTAATGAAGAAAAAAAGATACAGACTATCAAAACTCACACAAAGAGAAATAAATAATCTTAATAAGCCTATGACATCTATCTAGACAGTATGCAGCCATGTACTATAAAAAATAGAGATATTTATTGAAGAAGATACAAGATATAAGAAACATTACAGATAGAACAATGACGCCTCAGTCCCTTTCAAAGTAGGAACCTTGGGATCTCATACAGTTCCCCTAGTTGCCATCAGCTACGCCATCAACTTCCCCATCATATTTTCGTGAATGTCATTGATGGCATTAAAACTCTTCTCTTTCAAAGGTGATTTTAGTTTTGGGAAAAGCCAGAAGTCACAGGGCACCAAATCTGAGCTGCAGAGTAGATTAGTCATCTGGGTGATTTGATGTTTCACCAAAATGCTCTGCAGGAGACATAAGATGTGATACATGAACAGGTGCATTGTCATAATGCCAATTACTGCCAATCACCATTTGCCCATAGCTGTGGCCTTCTGAATCAAATAGTTTCTATAGAAGAATGTTCAGGTTTAACACAAAATTTGAAGAAGATTTATTGCTCTGCTACCTCAGTCATTTTGACTGCAATGGCCACAGAGTGCACATGCTCACTCAATGGCATCTACCATGCCTACCAACTAGCACAGCGAAGTTGTCATTGCTCACACATGTGTGTCCCAGTTCAGTCTCCTTGGCTACCAGGTTACATCAGTATTGCTCAAACTGGTCTCATCACATTAATAATGGCTGGGCTTTTTCCAGACAGACCTCATCTATCTATTAATGAAATTGAATCAATAATAAACAATTCTTCTGATAAAAAAAACATCATGTCTGGATGAGTTCACAGGTAAAACATAACTAACGGATATTTAAGGAAGAAATCATATCAATTCTCCCTGATTTCTTCCAGAACATAGAAGCAGAGAGAACACTTCCCAACTCATTTAATGTTGGCAAGATTGAAAGCTACCAGGGTCAAGGGAAGGTGGAATAAGTCAAGGACAGCTTGTTTTAAGCTAGTGAAAATATTCTCTATGGCACCAATAATCACACATGACATGCCACTATCCAATAAAAAATCCATAGAACTTTACAGTACAAAGAGTGAACCTTAATGTATACAAATACTTTAAAAATCACTTAGGAAATAAAGGGATCCCAGCAAGGTATGCAGAAGTTGACAAAACAATCTGTTATTCAAGTGTATAAAACAAGGCCACTGAAGGATGGGGTTAGAAACAGGCTGACCTAAATAACTTCTTAAAATGAGTGGAGTCATTAAGACTAAAGGCAAAAAATATCATACATAATCATTGTATTCTTTTCATGGTATTATGGGTTAACAATTCTGACACCTATATACATGTATATTGCAATTAATTAACTAAATGAATAGAGAATGGTTGGAACAAGGTTCTTACTGGTGAAGTTTGGATTTACATACAAGCATGGGAAATGGGAAAGAGTTTATAATGATGCATATGGTAATGGATTAGAGTAAAAGACATCAGAATGAACGCATAATTAGCTTAACATGGATATAGATTGTTACATATAGGTGTGTGTGTGTGTATGTGTGTGTGTGGCAGGCTAGTATGCACATATATTTCCTTAATCTGTCAGCTGAAAGAGCCTAAAAAGAATGGCATTCCACAAGCCATGAGCATACGTATCGAATGGCTTTGAATACCATTCCAATAACAGTAACCAGGGAACCTTAGTCAAATGGCTGACGTTAGCCCTGGGCAAGAAATATACAAGATAATCACATTTACTGCCTGCAAATAAGGAAATACTAAAATAAAAATAAAAACAAAAACACAAAAAAGGTAATGGTAGGTATATGTCAAAGATATAGAAGCCAGCAAAACTAATTCCCAGTAGCCAAAGCAGGAACAATTTGAGCAAAAACATAAATAATAATTGATTGCAAACCAAAGTACATAATAAATTTCCTAGAACCCATACTGACCTAAATGAATGATGGAATAAATAAATGCATAAGGAAAAACACAAATTTCTGATGGAAGAAAAATTCAAATAAATTATGTAGCTATTGAGGAGAAAAATAGCCCCCTCTTCCTTGTTAAGTGTAGGATTCTTTCCATAGTGACTTTCTTCCAAACAGTACGACACAGAAAAGGGAAAAAATAAAACTTTACAGTAAAGAAATCTAACAAATCTGACCTAAAGGAACCAAGCCAGATAATCAACTTTCATGTCAGCAATAAGAAGTCATGCCAATAATATATTCATTCCCTTGTTATAAATGAAAATGGCAATCTCCCTCTGTAGTCTTCCTTCCAAATATCCATAATCCCAGTTGAACCATGAGAAAAATATTAGACAAATCCCAATTGAAAGACATTCTACAAAATACCTGACTTCAATACTATTGTTGTCATCAAAACCAAAGAAAATCTGAGAAAACATAATTAGTCAAGAGGAGCATAAGGATATATAATGTCTAAATGTGATGTGGATTTCTAGATGGGATCCTGGAACAGAAAAAGGACATTAGGTAAAAACTAAGGAAATTCAAACAAAGTATGGACTATTGTTAATAGTAATGTATCTATAGTGGCTTAGCAATTATTATAACACACATTATATTAATATAAGATGTGAATAAGAAAGCTGAATGTGAGATGTGGGAACTCTGTACTATATTTTTTTAAATATATAAAACAACAACAAAAAGAAAACATGTTTACCACCACTCTAACTTTACTATCTCAAAGAAAAAATAAAACCGTTTCTACCTCCTTTCAAAGAAAACTCCTCCATCTGTGGTCTGGATTACATCTACTTCTACCTTCTCTTGATGATTTTTTTAATTACAATCTGCCCACCTTAAATGTAAAACATTTTGCAATGGTTTCTTCTTCCACTTAACCATCCCAAAGCTTACAAACGTGCTCATAGTCCTCAAAAGCTTCTTCAATCTTCCATGTATAAACATATTTCATATCACTCTGTATTCCACCAAAGAAAAATGTACTTGAAAATCATTTTTATATATGAATGTATGCTCATTCACGATTGAATGCACAGTAATCTGAATCATTCACTGACTGAGATTCTGTATATCCTTATACTTGAAACTACTCTTAATAACATTATCAGTGACTTCCTAATCGAAACTTCCTAAATCTGAGTTTCTTTCCAATTCTTTAATTATTTGAACTCTCTTCCCTTTTTTCCATATGACAAAGAAAAGAGCCTAGGGCAGTTCCAAGTTATCTCCTTTTGGCCCTTTCTTTCTTTGTTTGAAATGCTACTGGGTCACCCTAGTGTGACATTGTTCCAAAGTTCTCCATCCTAATAATTGCTAAATTAGGCCATAAGGTCAGACAAGTCAACTCCACAGTAGATTTGAGTCCAGACTCTTTTGGTCTTTGCTCTGTCTGGCATTTACTAAAATGCTCCACTTTTCCTCACTTTTTAAAAAAGATTTTAGTAGGTTTAATTGTAAGTGGGAAATATATAAATGGCTTATGCTGACTTTAATCTTGTAAAGCAGTATAAATCACCATTAAAAATTCCTTACCTGATCCACCACACATTATACCAGTCTTAGGGTTATCAGTTCTCCCCCAAACGGCTAAAAGAGAGTGACCCTTCAGGGCTTGAGATTCCTCTTCCTAGGAATAGGGTACTGCTGTTATTTTAAAACCAACTCTTAAAAACACTATTTTCCACTAACCCTACAAGGGCTATCTTTAAGATAAAGAAAGGGAAATGTTTTAAATAGTAGAAAATTAAAATAACATATTCTAGTATATTTTGGTCTTGAAAATTCAAAGGTAAAATAAAGAAAATTAGTGATAAAGAAGCTTATTGATAAAAATAAACAGAAAATTGCAAAATAGGTTTTATATTATGGTTAGACCTGTATTAAAGTTCATGATATCAGGGCTTAAGCTTCATATCTTTATTGTTGTTTCAAATCTGTCTTCAGCTACTCTCTGTCTTTTCTAATGGTAGCAAACATGGCTTTAGATGTTTGTGACAGAGAATCTGAGAAGTCCATGCCAGCATTTCCAGCAAGACCCACCCTGGACCTAATTATTATGACCATGCCAATGTGATTATCTAATTGGCTAAAGCCAACAAGAACCCAACCCCAGAGATATGGCTGGGATCGATCCCAAACAAATGTAATAGGGAACAAGGATGAGGTTGGCAGATGCCCATGTGTGATATTAGAAAAAGTAAGTGGAATAGATATGGGAAATCAAAAACAAATGGAATAAAAACATTAAAATACAAACATTTAAAAGAATTTACATGAGTTCATTCATCCATAATATATACATAAATTAGTTTTTTAAGGAGTTTTAAGAGAGTAGTTAAGCTTCACAATATGAATAGGGAATCACCTGGAAAATGCCTCCCAGTCATTTTCTCCCTCATGACACAGTTGGCAAATATGAATATTTGCAGAACAATGTGAGGAAATCAGACAAGGCTGTTATCTGTGAGAAAGACCTGGCCAGGAGGCCTTGGCCACCCTGGGTCCCCTGCAATGTCCAAGTTAGAAAGAATCAGTGTTCAGGCACATCTGTAACTCAGTCACATTCCACGCATGAGGATAAGAAAGTTCTTGAATAGATTTCCCAGGTTCTCAATTCTGAAACCCTCTAACTTTTTGACTATTGGGCCAAAACTTTTTTTGTTTTTATTTGGTAGCATATGGGAAAAGAGGACAAGCTCACTCTTTATTTTTGTAAGGCCAAAATCATAAAAAAATAATTATATCCTTTTCTACAATATGCCTTTGAAAGACAAATGAAGAGACTTTGTAAGAAGTGTACAGACATTTTATCAAACACAATTCTGAATTCCAGTGATTCTTGTGAAATGTTGCAGTGCATCTTGACTCCATTTTTTAAAAAATAAAAGGAACTGTGTTCCCTGGGTATTATATATGAAAGTCTAGAATTTATGCATATAGTCTCAAAAGGAAATTAGACTCATATGTGTACATTTTATGTAAAGCATTGGAAAGATTATCAAAAATCTAAAAATATTTGTGGAGTCTTCTGAGCACTTAATTACTACTTTCCTCTTCAGAGAACATTTAAAGCCACTTTTATTTCTTCTCTCATAACAACAATGCCAGGTGTCAAGTATCAAGAAAATGAAACAAAGGACTCATGGACATGGACAACAGTGTGGTGATTGCTGTGTGGAGGGGGGTATAAGGGGAATAAATGGTAATGGAAAAATATAATAAAGGTTAAATAAAATATATTTTTAAATGAAACAGAAAAGGTTGTAAGTTGTTTATAAAAAAGTAGGGAAACAGACTTCATTATGGAGGGTCATGTATTCCAGGGTCATATATTTCATGTCGACATGCCTTTAAATGTCTTCCTTTGACACTCCTGTGTACACTGGGGTGACACAGTGATGATCAGATGGATGAAATTGAACTGACTAAATCTTACCTTAATATGTCCAGTCTTTTTTGGGTGAAATGAATTTCCTAGTCTGCAAAATTCCATCTATGAGCAACTTCCTACCATTTATTTGCCTGACATACAAGGCAGCTATTTTTTGATTGTTGAATACCCATAAAAAGTTTTTAGAGAAAAAAATCAGAAGGGATTTAAAAATATATAGCAATACAGATTTTGTGTACTTATGTTCTTGTCTATACTTTCATTCTTATATACTTTAACCAGTTCAATAATTCAAAATTATTTATGTATTTCAATAATTCAAGAAAACAAACTTACACTGTATAAGCAATAAACTGTATCCTAATTTATTCTCTGTGCTCTTTAAGTCAATACTCTCAGTAAAGAAAGGTGCTTTCAGGCAACAAAACTAAGATACACAAGACTTCATATACAAATTAAGGTATTAAACAGCCCTGGTCAGGTGGCTCAGTTGGTTGAAGTATTGTCCCTGTGCACCAAAAGGTTGCAGGTTTGATTTCCGGTCAGGGAACACACCTAGGTTGTGCGGTTTATCCAGGTCAGGGCGGGTACAGGAGGCAACTGATAGACATCTCCCCCGAAACCTCCTTTCTCTTTCTCTCTCTCTAAAATCAATAATAAAATATATCTTCAGGTTAGGATTAAAAAAAGATATTAATCAAGTGCCCAATTCTGGCCTCTGCTTTTGCTGGCCAGGTCTAGGAGGGTAAATAAGAAACTAATGTGGGGTTTAGTACATAAGCTTTCCTATCATTGTGCCTCGTTTGAATACCTGCTCCATGACTTGCCAGATTTCTAATTTTGGACAAAATATGTAACATATGCTTAAGTTATTTGTCATAAAATGGAGAAAATAACAGAAAGTACAATGAGGTTGATATCTAGCTAATAAACCAATGTGTTTTCACCTGTCATTTATAGGCACTGTCCATTTTTAGTAGTCTTGTCTCATTCAGATGCATTATCTATGTCAGAGGGTGTGGGGGAGTCTTAAAAATTTTTTGTTGTCTGTAGAGAATCACTGAATCTAAGAAAAATTTAAAAAGTACTCAACATGAACACCCTGAAGGTGGCAGTTAAATGTGTGTTTCAGTAAGATTTTGTCCATTATTGCATATCCCCATAAACTCAGTGGAAAGAAAATAACTAGGCATAAGTGGGTTTTAACTATATGCAGGAAGATCTTAATTTCTAATAATTCAACACATTTTAAACTTGTTCATTATGATTTAGCAAAGAAGGTATGTTAGTTATTATATATTAGGACTAATTCCGTTCTAAAATTGCATTTTATATGGCACATACAGAGCTAGGCCTAATTACCCAAATATGTCTCTTATGAGAAAATCCTTACTTTCTGACTTTTTCCTACAAGTGAGGCATAACTACAATGTTATCTTAATTCTGATGTATTTTGTTTGAGAATTTTGCATTGGGTTTCCAATAAACCATTAAAGCAGATTATATTGAAAAAAAATGTGTATATTCCAGACCACTAGATAAATGACATGTCCCCTTCTATGCTTATGGTGTATTAAAAACAAGTGAGAAATGTTGTTACTGTTTTCATTATTAAGAATGTCATGACAGCTTTAGCTCTGAGTTCCATCTTGGTGGATTAAGCTATGTCCTGAGGGGTTCAGCTCTCCCACATTTCACCAAATAATCTTATTCTCGTTCCTTAGAAAACAAAGATCAATCCTTCAAAAAGTTAATGAACTGGAAAAACAAATACCAGAAGAAAAAAGGTGCCGGGGAACTCTAAACAAAACAAATTAATTTCTATTTGAAAAGTAAATTAGTTGATTTACAAATATTTTCCTACTATTCTTCCCGATTTATATTTGTCTATGTTTTCACCAACTTCATCAAACCCCAAGTTCCTTCAAAGTGAAAGTCCACTTATAAGAACATTTTTTTACTTTTTCTTCATTTTCTATTTTAAAAAATATCTTCCTACCCACAAATACCTTTATATTTTACATTACTTTCCCCTATGTTGCCTTTCCTTCTAAATATTCACTGATGATTTTGTTATAGAACAAGTGCAATTAAGTTTTAAAAATTCATAAAGATAGATTAAAAATTAAAGAGTATTTATTTAATAACCCACTAGAAAATATTTTTAGTTTTGATATACTCTTAAATTTTATGACCAGGTTTAAAAATTATGTCTTTAAAATTTGTTTTAATGTTTAAATATTTTTAAATCTATTATTTTATTTTATCATGAAATTTTATTTAGAAATATACTTCATAACATAAACAGTACAGAAAAACTCAATATTATTCTAACTTACAAAGACAACTATTGGAATTAAGCTAAAATCTGTATACCCTTTCTCGAACAGTGCTTGAAATGTTGAACATTTAATCTATAATTATGCAAATACTAATGTGAATTATTGTAAAGTAAGATGTTTATGAAGGCAAATATAGAAACAACAAGTACATATACATAAATGTTATTCCTACTTACTTGAAAGTATACTTCTTTTTCTGAGAACTTGATACCACTGTTTCTCAACTCTGACTAGCTAGTTCCTATATCTTTTTGGTAATCAAACTTTTTGTAATAAACTAAATATGACTTTTCCAAAAGCCTTTGATCTCTTAAGTTGGAAGTATCCACTTAAGAATTGTAGTTTCATCATACTTTTTTCAACACTATCATTGATGTAATAGTTGTATCCTTTAGCACACAGATAGTGACACGGAATTGTCTAGTTAACACATGGTTTTAGGTTATCATCTAGAAAATTTATAAGTAGCAAAGAACTTGGAGATCTTTAGGTATTCACCTGTAAATTTTATGGAATCGTAGGCCTTAATGTGACAGATAAAATAAATCTACACATGCTTTCTGTGTCACATTAAAGGGGCTGAATTTTAATTTGTAGAGCGTGTGAAACTGCTGAAGAAATTTAAACAAGAATGGTAAACAATTGGTTTTCACATGGAGGGACTCACTTGATGTTGCTGTGGAGGATAGATTTTGGGGTAGGGAGATGAAATGACAACACCTGAAGCATGGTGACAAGCAGATGAGAGATGCTAAGTGCCTAAAAAATTGCAATTAAATTAAATACTGAAGAAAAGTGAGAGAGAACAAAAATACAGGTGAGGTAAAAATATTAAATAATTGATAATTAGCCATATTTAAAAAGTAAGAAAAAAACAGTCAAGACTGATAACTTTCTTAATTATACTATCAATTAGTGATGTTTACAGAAAAAAATTTCTACTTTTTATATTAGCTAATGAAATCTGAGTTTTTTCTAGATTTCATTAAGTTTCTATTTCTAAATTTTTTCTATTTCAATTTAATTGCAATGTTTGTCTTAGAAATATTGAAGTTGAAAACTTATAAAGAAAAAAATTATTGAGTAAAGAGGAAGTTAGAGCCCTGGCTGGGTGGCTCAGTTGGTTGGAGGATTGTCCCCTACACCAAAAAGTTTCGAGTTTGTTTCCTTGCCAAGTCACATACCTAAGTTGTGGGTTCAATCCCTGGTTGTCTCCCTCTCTCTCTTTCCCTCTCTCTGTCTCCCTCTCTCTCTCTCTCTTTCTCTCTCTCTCAAAACCAATAGAAATATATCCTGGCATGAGGATTTTTGCCAATGGCATATTTCACAGATATAGAACACTTCAAAAATGTATATGGAACCATAAGTGACCCTGAATAGCTGTAGCAATTTTAAGAAAGAAGAAAAAAGTAGGATGGATCACAATACCTGATATCAAACTGTATTACAAGGCCACTGTAATCAAATCAGCCTGGTACTGGCATAAGAACAGACACATGAACCAATGGAACAGAATAGAGACAGAAATAAACCCAAGTTTCTACAGTTAATTAATATTCAACAAAGGGGCCAAAAGCATAAAATGGAGCAAAAATAGCCTCTTCAACAAATGGTGTTGGTAGAGATGGACAGCTACATGCAAAAAACGAAACTTGACCACCAGCTTACACCATACACAAAAATAAATTCAAGGTGGATAGAAGACTTAAATGTAAGTCGCAACACCATAAAAGTCCTTCAGAAAAACCATAGGCAGCAAAATCTCAGATATTCCACATAGCAATATTTTTACTGATATGTCCCCTAGAGCAAGAGACATAAGGGAAAGAATACACAAATGGGACCTCACCAAAATGAAAAGCTTCTGCATGGCTAAAGAAAACAGCATTAAAATGAAAACAGAACCAACCATATGGGAAAACATTTGCCCAATGATACTTCAGACAAGGGTTTGATCTCCAAAATATGTAAAGAACTCACATGACTCCACTCTAGGAAGACAAACAACCCAATTAACAATTGGGGAAAGGACTTGAACAGGCACTTCTCCAAGGAGGACATACAGAGGATCCAGAGACACATGAAAAGATGCTCAGCATCACTAGCCATAAGAGAGAAGCAAATTAAAACCACACTGATATACCACTTCACACCATTGAGAATGGTCAACATAAACAAATCAACAAACAACAAGTGTTAGTTTGTGGAGAAAAGGGAACCCTAGTGCACTGTTAGTGGGATTGAAAACTGGTGTGGCCACTGTAGAAAACAGTATGGAATTTCCTCAAAAAGCTAAAATTGGAACTGCCTTTTGACCTGGCAATTCCACTGCTGGGATTATACCCTAAGAACTCTGAAACACCAATCCAAAAGAACCCCTTTGTTTATAACAGCAAAATTTACAATAGTCAAGTGCTGAAAGCAATCTAAGTGACCATCAGTAAATGGGTGGATCAAAAAACTATGGTACTTTTACACAATGGAATACTACACAGCAGAAAGAAGGAGCTCCTACCCTTTGCAACATCATTGATGGAAATGGAGAGCATTATGCTAAGTGAAAGAAGTGAATAAGTGAAGGATAAATATCATATCTCACCTTTAACTGGAACCTAATCAACAAAACAAACAAGCAAGCAAAATATAACCAGAGACATTGAAATTAAGAACAAATGGACAGTAACCAGAAGGGAAATGGGAGGAAATAATGGGGTTGGGGGCAGGGTGAAAGGTTTTCAGGAACAACTCTAAAGGACACACGGACAAAACCAAGGGCAGGTGGAAGCAGGGGAGGTAGGTAGAGATGGCTGGGTTGGTGGGGAGAGGTGGTGAGAAAAAACAGAAAACTGTACTGGAACAACAATATTGTTTAAAAGTGTTTTTTAAAAAATTAAAAAGAGAAAGTTAGAGAATGCATAGAATGAGAAGCTGTTGAGATTCCTTAAAAAATTTATTGTCATCATTTTGAATCCTTAAACTTACTTGCATTAAAATTTGTAGTGGTTGTTACCTACCCTATTTGTCCATCATCTCTATAAATGAATTGTCCATTAGATATGTAAATTAAATGAAGTAGAAATGAATTCTAAAAATAAAATATTTATTTCCATAAGAGGTTAGTACTATACAGAATAGGGCAAAGGTAGGTTTACAGTTGTTTATATGGAAAATAATATAATAATTAATAAATAGTAATATAATAATAAAGTGTGTTTCATGTACTCACAACTGTAAACCTACTTTTGACCCACCTTGTATATTTACCTTAAATAAGATGTACCTTGAAAAATTGCAGAACTTGAGATATAAAACATGAAATAAATGACAAAGTAAAAATTATGTCTTAGTATAGCATGCCATCTCATTTTTGTAAATCTAAATATTTCCTCTTTTATCACAAATTTCAAATATCTTTGTAAGGAGAATAAAAAAAGAGTTTTGATATTCAATGGTTCTTTAATTCAGTAAATCACCCAAAATTGTTCAATGCAGCCATGTCATCAAGTTAAGAGACTTGCTGGCTGATAAAAAGCTGGACAAACAAAGCAGTAGCCACTGTAAGCATTACAACTGCATTTCTAGAATCATAGGTTGGTAAAATTTACACAAAATCAGGTAGCAGTGACTATGATGAGAGAACATTCCTAAGTGAAAGTTCTAGTGAAATTGAAGAAGAGCTGCAGTTCGATATCAAGCTAAGCACCAAAGGACCAGTTATTTTTTCTGCCCCCCAAATTCTTCCTTCCCTTATATTTTTCATGGTAGAGCACTTATTGTCATTCAGAACTCCACTCCAAAATTACTTCTTCAGAGAGAGTTTTCCTGAACAAAATCTCTAAAGTAGTATCTCACACCTGCTCCATCTCCAGGACCTTCCCATTAAGCACTTTATTTCTTCTTGATGCTTTTCCTTCAGAAATTATCATTCCATTTATTTGGGCCAAGGTTTAACGTGTACCTCTCTTCACTAGGAAGGAACACTCTTGACTTGTTCACCATTACAACTCGAGAGTCACAGTAAGGCCTGGCTTACGAGAGGAGCTCTAACATAATTATAGAAGAAACAAGTAAATGACATTTATTACAGAACATTCTTAAAGAATTTTATAGGCAATTTTTATGAAATTGCATCAGTGAGAACTAATTGCTATCAGTGCCATTTTTGGTCTTACAGTTCACATACTGTATGTTACAAATGTCACTCTTTTATCCAAACTGCACTCAAGGGTAATTTTTAAGAAATTTGATATTTTCTTTACCTCTTGATCTTTGGCTTTCCACCAGCTTTCAATGAAATCTGTCAATTTTCCCTGCTCCTTCACTTTACATCCTACTCACCGGCTTCTGGTGCCAAACATTATAAGATGGTTATTGGAAATCCAATCAGTACACGATATTTGTTACATAACCTATTTTTGATCCAAGGTGTAAAACCACTTAAAATGCCAAGAAGCTGGTAAGGAATGACCTTTCTTCTTCAAATTTACCTTAAATATATAAACTATGTGCTCTTTCCTTGAAGCATCACTAAGAGTTTTAGCAGTTTATCTGTGTAAATCTGTAATTAAATCTATAGTTAAAGGGTAGTTCAAAGGAACTTTGGATTAGTGTCTTCCTATTTGGCAATTTCTGTGCCTTTATAATTTTCTTGCACTTTGTGTGTGTTTGTGTGTACAAGAAGATACCAGATAGGATACAAGAATTATTAATATGTGCCTGAATATTGTACTCCTGCTTTTATTACAAAGAGAAAGTTGCTCCTACATTTAAGGTGTTTAGAAAGTAAGGAAAATCAAGTATTGGCTTTTGTGATGTATGGCAACTGACACACCAATTTGAATATCTATATAACACAGTAGAATGAAAATAGATAAATTAATTGTAGAGAAGAAGAACAAACTCAGAAGACTTATACTGTAAAGCTGCAGTAATAAAGACAATACAACACATGATAAAATAGAGAATATTGAAACCAACTCATACATACGTATATGGCCACTTGTGATATGACCATGATACAATGAGAAAAGTATGATCTTTGAGTAATGTTGCTGAATCAATTAGATATTCAAAGAGTTGGAAAAATTTTATCATATATGTGTCATTACCCTGAATATAAAAGATAAAAAAGAACTTCTAGAAGACAATAGAATGGTTTCATGTTCTTAGGATAAAAAATATTTTTTTAAGAACAACACAATATATACTAACCATAATGGAATCTATTGATTAACTTAAGTTTATTGAAATTAAGAATTTCTGTTCATCAAAAGACCCATTAAGAGATGATGCTTTAGAACAGAGGATATTTGCAGTACATACATATAACACAGAACAAATATCAAGAATATGTAAGTAATTCCTACACATCAATTAGGCAATGTCAGGCAGCCCTCTACAATTTCATAAAAAAATGACCAATGAAATTTCCTGAACCTGTTTAGTCATAAGGGAAAATATAAAGCAAAACAACAGTGAGACATTCAAAATATCTACTCAACTGACAAAAATTAAAATTTACAATACCAAGAGTTAGTGAAGTTGTATTGAAATTTAGTTTTGTATGGTATTTGTAATGCTGTAAATTTGTGCAGTTACTTTGGAAAATTTTTTGGTAATATCTACTAAAGGAGTGTCTTTGCATTCTATGAACCAGAATTCTCATTCTTAGATATATATCCTCAAAAGAAAATATATTCCATTTTCACAAAAATGTGTCAACCAAAAGCAAAATGTACTAGAATTTACATGACAGTACTATTTAATAGTCCAAACTAAGTCATTAATAGTAGAAAACATATGGAACTAGAGACTATTATGCTAAGTGAAATAAGCCAGTCAGTGAAAGACAAATACCATATAAACAAAGTAAACTAATGAGCAAAATAGAACCAGAGATAGAAACATGGAACAAACTTACAGATGCCAAAGGGGAGATGGGTGGGGGGATGGTGGCAAGAAGGTGAAGGGATTAGTCAAACATTTATTAATGACCTATGGGAGTGGCCAATGGTGTGGGGAAGGACTGCAAGAGCAGAGGGTGGGCTGGGCAGAGGATGACAAAAGTGGGAAAGTTGGTAGAACTCTAATAGAATAAACAAGAATAAAAAAGAAATTAATAAAGAAAGGCAAGGAAACAAAAAAAGATATATAAATTATAGTTTGCTAACAATAAGAAAGAACAAATTAATGCTACAGAAAATGACATGAATAAAATCCACAAATACAATCTAAAAGATCCATACTCAAATGTTTATGTCCTGTGTGAATACATTTTCAAGAAAATTAGAACATCAATGTGTGAGATAAGCTAGCGTACTGGTTGTCCTGGGCTGGAAAGGGACATGAGAGGGCTTTTCTGGGTACTGATGATGATGTTTGATATCTTGATCCTAGTAATGGGTACAGTGATATTTTTGTGTTGAGGAAAAACTTGAAGCTCTATCCTTGGAGTTTACATACTTTTCTGTATGTATGTTATCTTTATTTTAAATGGACCTTTACAGATATAGTAAAATATTAGAAAAATTACAGATATAATAAAATATGAAAAAATAGATGCATGACATAGTGAAGTTAAACACTTCACCAAAATTTTGCAAAACATCAGATTCTCAGTTATTGAAAAATTATATTAAAGACATAAAACAAAACTTGGTTTATATCCTAACTATAGGAATGGCAGAGAGCTTATGCATTTGTGCCATTGAGGTACTCTGTTTATGACCAAAGTATGTAGTATTTTGAATATGCCTATAGAAAATAATAATAAAAAACTTCCTAGAAATGTATTCATAGTTCCATGACATGATTCAAGAAAACTGGATAGAAATTAGCTATTCATAAATTCAAATTTTACACTGAAAGTATTTTTTAAATAATGTTTATTTAGCTCTGCCTGGTGTGGCTCATTTTGGTTGGAGCGCCAAACCGCAACCAAAAGGTTGTGGGTTTGATTGCCAATCAGGGTGCATACCTAGGTGCTGGGTTCAGTCCCCAGTCTGAGCACATACAATCCCTGGTCCTGGCCCAGAGGACAGGCAACTAGTAGATGTTTCTCTCTCAAATTGATCTATTCCTTCCTCTCTTTTTAAAAGCAATGAAAAAAAATGCCCTCAAGTGAAGACAAAAAAAGTTATTTAACTAAAAGTTCTTTTTCATCTCTAAATTCATTTTTTTTTATTGCAGAGGGCTCATTAAGAGGGCAGTCAGATTGTTTTCATCATTAAACATAAACCAGATGTATGTGATTTTACATTTTTGCAATAACAGCTGAGATTCCCATAGGAAAAAAATAAAACACACAAGACTAAGACAGAAATACATAATGTTAGCGTGTATTTTTTTTCCTACCCTAATGAGCACAGTGAATTTCCTATATTTTTGCAACAGTTACTGATCATAGAGTTACAGTCTTTGAAATGGATGTATCAAGAGAAAGTGTTACATGTTCTTCTTTCAGGAAAAGGTCAGTTGTATGAGGGAAATTTCAGAAAGAGGAGTTAAGGTGTCTCCTTACCCTTTTCATGATTTTTAGCTGCCCACATTTCATTCATAGTTCTAAAAACTGAAAGAATGTAATCAGAAAAAAAAGTGTCAATATTTGTTCTCAGAAGTATTTTTATTTTTGATGGATTTCAAGTTTATTAATATAAGCCTTAAAATTCTTAGTGACATAATATCATACACTTGACAATATGTAGAAAAATAGTAATCTACTCCATGAGTAAGAACAGTTGAACATTATATCTGAAAATCCCCTTAGTTATCTTCAATACATGTTATTAAAATAGGTTGAATTTTAAAAGAATGTCTAACATACAAGTATGGTACATAGCATTAGGTAATCATGTTTGTGAAATATGACTTGTGGCTTCTAAAATTAAATATCCAGTCCCTTCACCTTTAGATGTTTTCATGGCATTGCAATTAAAAGATGCTAAGAAAATTATATTTGTGCTCAATTCTGAGATTACAAAGAAGTGTTTTAAATTACATTCTGCAAAACAGAATCTCTATGGGCAAGGAAGGACTCCTGCTCTGAATTGCAAATAGAAAAATCTAAACAAAAGTAGTCACTGAAGAAGTATTTCTTTTTGGGTTATATAGTTAGTGCTTTTAAACTAAACACTAATGATGTTTCAGGATGAAATAATTAAAACTAAATTGTCATTGAACAAGCGATGTACTGTAGCAGTGAGAAATATAAGTTGTTGACATTCCATTGATTAAATGTGAACAAAAAGAGCTGAAAAAGAAGTCCCTAATTACATGAATGTGATAACCTCAAAGTTGAGAAGTTCCTGAAGATGATTCTTATGTGTTTGGTAGCTCCCACCAGAACTTTTTCATTTCTTTTTTGCTTTTCATTTTGGTAATGACCTTGAAAAAATCTGTACGAAAACCCTGTAATAAGCACGATGTAACTGCTTCCTTTATTCTGACACCAAGTAATGCTATTGTAACTGTTGTAGGAAAACAAACAAAGAAAGTGAATTTAGCCTACAAATAATGCAGGTAAGGGAAGGCTAAACAAAAACATGGTTTGTCAAATGAGTATGGGAAACTGTAGTAATTTGAATGCAGAGAAACAATCATGTAACTGACTCAATTTATATACCTATAGACATGCAAGTTCCAAAACACTTGCACCTTTGGATCTACAGCATATCTTTGTGGCAAGTGGTGACTAAATGTCAGCAAAACATCAATGACACAATGTGTATGGCACATTTGTATATATTTATTTGGGCGCTTTGTTTTTTTTTTATAAATTTGTTAGATTTTATGATTGTAGGAATTCAAATATGGGAATTTTATGTCAATTTATATTTTTATATAGTAAAGCGACATCAGAATAAATTATCTCAACATTGAGAGGTTCACAATGATTTTATTTTACTTTTTCTTTAAAAGCTGTACATGTTATTTAAGTATTTTTAAATAAAGATTTTAAATTTTACATGCTAAGACCTACTAATATTGTTTACTTAGTCCAGCTTGCAAAGCCCACGCCCTTCACATGCTTCCATTATCATCAGTACGTGCTGTTTCGTGGATGAGACCTTCAGGTTTCAGTCCAATTTCCACACCTGGCTGCAGTGCAGATGCTGGGGATCCATCTGACTCTCAGGGGTCATGACAAGGCATGAAACTGCTGAAGTCCTAAAATAATTTCATGACTTTCTTATATTCTAGAGAGGTAGAGACTTTATTAGCTTGTAAACATGAAACTCAGAACAACATCTGTCCCAGCATTAACTTAGACAAGATTATGGAATTGAAGTTTGTCTAGTACATAACTAGATACAGGTGTAGAAGTTAAAGGGAGGCAGACATTGGGTCTATAAAAACAGCATTTTGTAAATGAGGCCTATATGTTTTGTCCTCTGGGATTGTTGTCTCCTTTGGTTGTCAGATGGAAATATCTTAAAATCCTACCCTAAACATTGGGAAAATAAGCATCACCCCCAGTCTCTACAATGAATGATTTTTCAGGGTGAATTTTTAATTTTCCTACTCTAGCTAACCAGCTTCAGTTCAATTAATTCAGTATATTGATCATTTGCTGTTAGACATTGTCTAATTCTAGACAACATCCAAATTTCTACCCTTCCCATTATACAGGACCCAAGCTGAATCAAATTCATAAAAATAACAGATATTTCCCATGGGGATATACATACTATTGCCTTCACTGAGCAGTCTTTTTTTCTACCCTGACCGGGAGATTTCTGTCTGCAGGCCAGGATGTTAGGCTCTCATCTCGCTCTTCTCTGACTTCCTTTCTTTTTGCCCACTTTGCTGTTCATTCTCTTTTTTTTTTTTTCACCAGTGTTTCAGTTAGTGAGTTATTCAGAGGAATTTGATATGTGTCTCTTTGCTTACTTCAAATTCACGTTCTCCATTGGAGTTAGTGAATAGCTCATTTTTCTATGCCAACACCCATTACAAAAGGGTATATCAGGGACACTTCCTACCACTGTGTTTTTCAATAAGGACAAAGTTAGTTCCATTTTTTTAAATTATTTCTGTACTATTTTTACCATGACTGGAATGACCCATAAATCACGTGCATATCCTTGGGAGATTTGGTGTTTTTATTCAAGTTTAGGTTGCGTAGCTCATCAGGAAAATATGGAAGCAAATCTTACAAATACTGGTTAATTTAATAGTCCCTAAAGTTTAAAAGCAATAAAATATTTTTTAAGAGTGTAATGAAAACTATAGACATGCAACATGGACTCCTTATTAAGAAACTTTGGCCTACATGAATGAGAAGCAAGTCTTCTCAAACTCTAATGGTCTGAGTTTATGAATTACATAATTTTCACATTGGTTAAAAATATTTTTCTTATTTATTGACAAAACCAAAAGGTTATATAAGTAAACAGGCAAAATTGAATTCAAATGTATCCTTAATTCAGTAAGAAATATCTTTTTATGTTAATAGACTTTATTTTTAGAACCTTTTAACATTGACATAAAAATTAGACAGTACGAAGAGTTTCCACATAACCCCTCCATCCTTCACACAATTGGCCTCATCAATAACATTGACAGAGCACATCTGTTACAATTAATGAACCAATATTGATATATTTTTATTAACCAAAGACCATAGTTCATTAAAATGTTCTCTTTCTGTTCCAGGATCCTATCCGGGATATGATAGCATATTTTATTGGTTTCTTTTGGCTGTGATACTTTTCCAAGATGATTTTAATTATTGTCCTTGATAATTTTGAGGAATACTGAGTCAGATGTATTGTACCAAATTCCTTGTTGGAATCTGTCTGACATTTGTCTAAAAATTAGACTGGTATTTTGGGTTTGGGGGTAGAGGATCACAGATGTCAAGTATATATAGTATCACATACAATTTGTGACTGTTTATGTTGACTTTGATATCTGGCTGAAGTAGTGGTTATGTTTTCTCAACCATAAAGTTACTCATTTCCTCTCTTTCTATCCTGTACTCTTTGGAATAAGTCACTATGTGAGACCCACATAAGCAGGGAGTTATACTTCTTCTCAATCAGGATAGAACAGGTACATAATTTGCTGAGGATTCTTTTGCACTAGAGGTTGATCTTTTCTCCCATGTATTAATTTATTAAATAATTTATGTTAGAATGGACTTGTGGTTTTTACTTTATACTGTGGATGGATCCCGGCCTGCAGTATCCATCTCGGCTGCAGATGTTCGTCAACGTGCGAGAAAAACATACACAGAGACACAAGGTCCTGTGGAGGAATAGGAATAGCAGGGCCACTCCTCACGTGGGGAGCGCACCGCTTGGCCACCCTCCCTGTTGGGGAGAGCACCCCGTTCCACCTCCAGAGAGGCTTTTTATTGGTTTCATTTGAATAAGAATTCAAGTAAATGCTCATTACTCATTGCTAGGAAGTAAGGATCAAACAATAGATAACAAGGAAGTCTGAGGGCCTATTTTGAGTCAGGGTCAAAGAGCTCTAAAACTTTGAGGAACAAACTTACTTCTTCCTTGGACCCTTATCATTCAACTGAGAGCATTCTAAAGAAAGCAGGCTTCACTGGATTTTACATATTCTTTCTTAGGCCTGATCACCCGGGGAACCTGCCCTTTTCAGCACAGAGCTGCACGGCCCTGTCATTGTTTCAGGCTTAGCTGGAGCAAGGGAACTAAGGCAACCAAGAGATAAGGAGATTTTCTCCCAGACTTGAGGACTCAGGCTATGTCAAAGCCGAGGAGCGAGGGTCCATAACCCCCTTTTGCTGTAGCCCCCAAAGTCCCCTCTTGGGGGCCTCCCACGTGATCGTGCCTGTCTTAGATCGTCCCCCCTTGGGGAATCTTACCCGTCATTGGCTAATCAACCAAGCTTTGGGGTTCAGTTATGAATGAAGCAGCGGAAGCTGCTCCTGCCAGGGAGATAAGCTTTTATCTCCTTGCTGGCTTATGGATCCAAGGGCATTCCTTAGCCTTAGCCTAGGCAGGGGTTACAGCTTCTGATACCAGGCAGGGCGGTTCCCAACATTATACTATTGGTTTTAAATCAATACTACTGCACCGATTTTTGTTGATCAAATCATTAAAAATTTGGTCATTTGAGAGCTCTCTCAGTTGACTCCTATGTCCCTTTGACAAATGCCCATCCATGTAGGTGAGTTTTTTAAATCACTTATAGAAGTGATTTAAAGAAGTGATCATTTTTTGAAATTACTTTCAAGAAATAATTTTATGTCTATTTTATATGGATATATATTTTTTTAAATACACACATAGACACAGAGAAACACAAGGATATATTTTTATTATTAATAATAAGTTTATTTTAACCAGGAGTTAAAAAGATGGATTATCAATTATGAGATAGAGCATTTTCTTTATCAAACTTTAAAACTTTTACTCACAGGGGTATAAAAGACGGCAGGAGACTTAACTTGGGGGGTGGTGAACCCACGATACAGTGCACAGATGATTGTGTTGTGCAGTGGTGCACCTGAAACCTGTATAATTTTGTTAACCAGTGTCACCCAAAAAATTCAATGAAAAAGGAAAAGGTATAAATATTTTATACCTTCTTCTAGCAAGAATGGAAAGTCCCCAACTATGTTATGTAATGCTGAAGGGCCATTATTGTGGTACATGATACAAATTTTTAATGGCTATAATTTTTGTATATGTGTGAATGAATACTCTTAAAGACAGAATGAAAAGAGTACTATTTCAAGGTTGCAAATAATTTTGCCCTATATCACCTGTAAGCTACAGAGTCAAATAATGCAATGATTGCTTATGCTCTTAAGGGTTTTGAATTCTAAACTTTGAAAGTTTGTCACAAGAGAATTAAACAATTCAGAGGCTAGGCTCATAATTAACTCATGTACAGTAGATAAGAGTAATCACTAATTAAATTTAATGGCTAGTTTAATTTCTCATAACAAGATATAAAAGCTAATATCAGGGAAAATACTTTTATATTGTTAATGTTAAATTCATTAATTAATTAGCTTATTTTTATTTAATTTATGGGGATGACATTGGTTAATAAAATTATGTAAGTTTCAGGTTTACAGCTTTAAAGTGCATCATCTATATACTGTACTGTGTGTTCACCACCCAAGTCAAGCCTCCTTCTATCACCATTCATCTCCCCTTCGCCCTCTTCTACCTCCTCCTATTCTCCTTTCCTCTGGCAGTCACCATACTATTGTCTGTGTCAATGATTCTTTTTTTTTTTTTTTACTTAATGGTTAGTTTACCATTAAGTAAAAAGTAGAGGTCTTTTTCTTCACCTCTACTTCCCAGTCATTCCTATGAAATTCTAATTTAATCTAGTTGTTTTATTGTAACAAACAACTTAAAAATAGGGTTTTAAATAATTAAGAACACAGATTAGTCAATCAATTACAACTGGCAGCACATATTTAGTAATACGCTCATATGGATATAAAGTAGTTACATTCTTCTGAATTACACATCTGACATCAGTCATTATCACTCAAATATTTGCAGAGTGTTCTGAGTATTCAGTACATGGTAGAAATAATGTTCATTGGTTCAAAAAGCAGTAAGTACAGTGCACATGGTTACTTTCCTGAAAGAAGCACGTATTCTTTGAGTGTGATAGGAACTTTGTATATTTTGTTTTCTGTGAGAGTTTATGTCAGTATAAGTGCAGTCTCATTCCTAAAAAAAATTATCAATTAAACCACTATTTTAGCTACTCTGCATTCTACTGTATTCTCCCTTCAAACCTACGATTATTCCCTAATTTGAATATTTATTGCTATACTATTCAGATAGTGTTACCAAGTGCTCAAATTTCCTGTAAATTTCAAAATTAATTTTCTCTTTTCACCATAAATCATCATGGGTAGAGAAGTCCAGTATTTTGAATTTCTAGTAAACCACTTATGTAGGTTTTGGAAATGATTAAACCTAGTTCAAGCACTTACTCTGTGATCTTTACTAAATTATTTAACCTTTCAACAGTCCAAATTGCTTTACCTGTTAAATGGCCTAATTAGGAGTTTTGTAAGGATTAAATGTTGTACTCTCTGTGAAACACATAGTGCAATGCCAGAAACCTTCCCTGTAAAACTCTCAATGGGAGGTCAGTCCTGCACAGAAAGTGTGTGATAAATGGTAGTTACTGTTATCATCAGCATTATTATTCAAAACATTGTGCTCAGATGCTCACAGCTAGACATAATATACAATTCTTTAGGAAGAGCATTTCTCAAGTTTTGATTGAGACTACATGATTACCTATACCACAAAGAAAGTGAAAGAGATTTTATTTCATTTATAGACTGCTTTAGAAACCTAAATTCAAAGGCTGAGGAGAGGGAGTGATGGGTTGCCAAGTAAAATGTTAAAATTTGTAGAAGACTTTCAATCTCTAATATGAGTCATGGCAGGTTTACAATACTTGAGTTCAACCCAGCAGATAGAAATAGGGAGACAAAAGTAGTCCAAGGAAAATGCATAATTTTTTACATGTTCCATATCTGAAAAACACTAGACAGACGTGTGTTCTTGAAAGAAGTCATTTTATGGGCTAATATATAAAATATGACCTTTATATCTACAGCTTAATATACAAACTAAAGAGCTCAACAGATGCTATCCTAATCAAAATGCACGGATATTTTCTAGGTAATATATTAGGATTGAAGCTCTAAAATTGAATAATAGTTTCATGGACAATGTATACAATGAGGAAACTTAAACATTAAACATTAGTAGGTACAGATCTAGTTTAGAAGTGGATGGGATCTTACAAATCACTTTATAGGGGAAAGCTGGTAGCTGCTTAGAGTCTTACAAATCTGGTTAGACTTCCCATGCTAGTCTCACTGCCGTTATTTGATATTTTTCTTTGGTATTTATAAAATAAATTTAGTAATCAGACATTTAGAGGCATAGAAAATAAAAATTTAGAAAACAAATGATTAAACTACACAAACTTTTTAGAGAAAAGAAACATGAAGAAAATAAACCTGGAATAGAATTTTGAAAGAGAAAAGAAGATAGAGTGTGATAGAAAGTAATTCCAAAGGAAGAACCCCCAAACACCTTACTAAGTGGTGTAGGTGCATAGAGGTTGGTTATACGTCTGTCTTGAAGAGCTGACTGTATAAGCAAGAGTGAAACAGGTAAGGTAATAGTGGAATAAAAGGTCAAGCACCTTGAAGCAAGAATCAAAAGATTAGACTTGCGGAGAAACACTATTGGCAGCTACTTCAGGATAAATGAGGAAGAAGGTCATGTTGCTTTGAGGGAAATATTTTCAGTTGCTGAGGGTCGAATAAATTGGATAGGAGAGAGGTTTAAGACAGGTATCTACCTAGAAGGCAGTCTCAGTAACCCTTGCACAGGTAAATTAAATCCAGATGAAGACTCTGGCAGTGTGAATAATGAGTGGGTTTCAGGAATGCCCCAAAGGGCAAAGTGACAAGATAGTGATTGACTGAAGACGAACTAAAAGAGTAGAGTGAGAAATCAAATGTGATTGTAGTCCTGTGGCTCTCAGGACTGCTGGTACGAGAGAGTTTCTTCGAGAAGTATACTTAACTGAGAGTTCTGTTTTTGTCATGAGCCGTATCTAACAGACTCTGATAAACATAAGGTGCTAGAAGCTTCTGGAAATGTGGGTAGATTTACCAGGAGAATACAAACATGTTCGAAAATGATGAGGCTGCAGACTTTAATATACAAGATGACATTATACCCACAAACCCAACTTCATTTATGATAAATTACCTTCTGGAGAATAGATTTATTTTTCTTTTATGGTCAACCCAGATTTGTATGGCTGCTCAAAATATTTGTTGATTAAGATCAGTATAATTCTTGATTTCCGTATAAAATTTTTATCAAACCAGCAAGTAGTTTGAATAAGATGTGTGAAATGTGCATGTCTGTGTATGTGTGTGTGTGTTATAAAAAAACTAAAGGAAAGGATGAGTTTTTAAGAGAGGGTAAAATTCTCTCTCCTAATTACCAACTAGGCAGTTTTCTCCACAAAACAAATCTGCCTATTGACTAAAATGGCCGTGAATTTCCTTCTCACTCATAAGTTAGGTGAACTAAAACTCAACTTAGACTTTCTCAGGATCAATACTATTTTTCTAGGACATACTGTACATTTATTTCACAGCTTACACAATTTTTTTTATTTAATGGGAAAAAAGTTTATAGGCACATTTTTAAAGACATTATGAAGGAAATTAATATAAAAAGTAAGGTTATTGAGGGATTTCAATAAGAGTCAAGGAAATGCATATTCTGTGCTTTCCTCTTCCAGGTATGTCTTCTTTCTCTTTCAGTGTGCCTGCTGCATTGCAAACGAGAAATGAGGTGATAAAGACAGCAATTTTGATCTTCATTTTTAGAGACCTCTGTGTAAAGGAAATTGAAAGAGCAGTCCTTGGAAAGGAAGTGCATTAATTTTGAATAGTTATTGATTTTGGAAATCAACATAGAGCTAATATTAAAATTATATTCCATTTGACATGCCAATTAAAATATTACACTGTCTTCTTTTCTAACATTTTGATAAAATTATAATAATCCTACAATGCAAAAAATGTTTATATCTTTGAAATTGTTTTCAATATTTTACAGGGAAGAAAGAAACCTCCTTTATTTTGATATATATTTCTTTATAAATTACATGAAATAATAATTAGTTACATCAAATCTATCAGTTATATCTAAATATAAATTGGTTATATTTAAATCTCTTGTTATCTTGTTAATCATAAATTAATGTAGTTATAGCATAGAATCATCTGAAACTTGTAACTCAATTTAAAGGCAGTAAAAAGGAAAAAACTATCAAACATCTTAATATATCAGTTTTTGTACCTTTTTAAAAACAGCAGCTCTATTAGGTAAGCACCACAGCTTTCACTAGCCAGCCCCCTCTTTACTGCTACAGCTCTCAGTGGACGTTTGTGATGCTAAAAATTACAATTTCCTCCCCTTTCCATTTCACCCCTAAGCATGATAATTCTTGCTTTTTCCTTAACCCTGCGTACATTTGTACCAAGTAGTCTCCTCTATCATTGAACCTGCCTGGATCCGATTGAAAGAGTGGTTGGTACCAGAAATAGCCTCAGAAAATACACTCTTCACATAATCTTCTGGTACAAGGTTTTACACATATTTAAGATATACGTGGATAACCTCCTTGCCAGGGGATTTTCAGCACTAGAAATACATGCCACTCTATAGTCATTTTGTTTTCCAAAATTATGACTTTCTAACATAAATATCATAAATCCTTTTGTGTAGACTTATTTTTGAGAAATTGTAAATAGATCCCCTTTCCTCAAAACAAATCTTCATCAAATCTGTCACATCACCAAGTAGGCTAATGAGCAGCTACTATTGATATGTTAGAAATGCTCTATTTCGAGTTTTGATGGGTGAGAAAGCATAAGATAATGACATCTAAATAAACAAATATCCAAGTTTTAAAATGGAGGAAGTTCAGTGCAGAAAATAAAAACTGTTACATGAAAATATCGACGTGCATAAATGATACATCTGTTTCTCTTTATAAGTATTATGGCTTGAGCTATCTTCTTTAGATTTCATGTGTAGATGACTTATTTATTCTTTAAAAATTAGTTTAAATCTAATGCTCTTCCTGATGATAAGACATGCAGCTAAATGAGGGTAGGAGAAAAAACAGAGCCCAGAGGCAGGTTTGTGAGCGAGATAAGCAGCGTTAAGGTGCTCTGGCAGATAAGCTGACAGCAGATGCATGCGTGTTAGAAGAAGAAGGATGGTTCATGACAGCTGAGCAGCAGAGATGAACGAGGGAAACATGGTTTTAACCAATGGCACACTGGAAGGAATCTATTTCCTCTTTTCTCAAATGCCATAATTAGCTTTATGTACTGCTGATTAGAAGGACAAAGTAGGTCAAAAATAAAGTAAGGCAAAAGTAAAGTTTAAAGTGCTGTTAAAAATTAAAAAAAGAGAAGTAATCAATCTAAAGAAAAATCTAAAAACATAAAGTATTTTTCATATAATATTTTAGAAATGGATTCTGTTTAAATCATAATTTAAATCTCAGTAGAAACATAAGTACAGAAAAAAAGTTTAAAAAAAATAAAATGCAACTGAAAAATATGAGTATATGCGAAGAGTCATTATATGGCTCTCCCACCACTCATGATGAAGGCTGGCCAAGGGGCTCCTGGCCAGAACAAATATGTATTGTTTTAGAAATGGATTGTAACTCCCTCCTTATCTCCTTTTGGGAGCAGCTTCTGCTTCTGTGACTGATTCTTGACCTTTCTTTCTGCACATACACACTTAGGCAATGTAGCTCTGGGCTATACATAGGTTTGTGCAACCTGGACCCAGGCTGCCTTTGTCTCGGATGCCTTTTAATGAGCCTCAGAATAGAGGAGGCATGGTCTCTCCCACATCAACCTGCTGCTGTTGGTGCACTCCCCCGCGATGTGAGCAATAAACAGTGTGTCCGCATAAGCTAGTCCACCGGTGGTTTTTCTCCAAACATCATAAACACTTAAGCAGCTCTCTGGTTTGGAGCTCCTGTGCTACAATACATAATGTAGATATATAAATGTACATGCACATATATATATATTTTTTACATATATACATGCATACATATGTATATGTGTGTATGTACCTATATACTAAACAACAATTGCCATCAGGGAGTCTGACTTAAAGTTCTAGCATCCCTTTACATTTTTATGTCCCACAAGAGTGCTATTTACAATCTTGATTCATGATTTTATGTGTAACCCAAACAAAACTATCTTCTTCCTCTTGTGTTAAATCTCAGCATATCTTCACATTAAAAAAAAAAAAAAAGTGCCTTCCTGCAAAAGCATTGGAAAGCCATGGAAGCCTCTACTGAAGCTTTTGTCAGAACATCAAGGAGGAGATGGCAGCACATCACACTGTGCTGTGCTATGCTATTACAATTGTTCCTGCTCTTGCATACTTCTTTAAAAGTGTAAGTAAATGTTTCTTCTCACTAAGGTTCTACTCATGGAGGTAGACTTTTAAATTTCTCTCATTTCTCTTTCTTCCCATCTTACTCATCCTTAGTTAGACTTGTAACTTATTTCAGATCTCCTTGATTTTCCATACCTTTGCCTCTATTTTTCTATCACTTGTTCTCATATATAAAGCATAACCTCTCAGTTATACAAATGCTGTTTATCCATTATGCTGCCCTATGAAATGAAAACTTAATACCTTAAAGCATTAAATTATATTCTCTTTGGAAAATGATATTCTGTTGTTATTACTGTATAATTAACATCTCTAATACTTAGTTGATTGAAACAACAATCATTTAATTGTACCTTGTGTGAATTAATATTTCTGGACAGAAAGTGTCTGGGTAATTGATTCTAAGGTTTCATGTTATGTCAAGTGGAGGACACTTAGAAGTATTCAGCTGGTGTCTGCTCCAGTCTTAAAGGTCCTGAAAGTCTTTCCATACATATATGTGTCTTTTCAGTATCAATGGCCTAGATAGTTGGGCTTTGCTGGGATGCCTTTCCACTCCATGTGATCCCAGGGCCTCTCCTTATATGACAGAAAGAGAATCAATTCCTTACATGACAACTCAGGACCCTCATACCATGTGTTTCTAGAGTGTCAAGGGGAAGCTTTAAGACTTCATATGACCTAACCTTGAAAATCCAAGAAAATTACTTCTGACACATTCTATTGGTCAAGAAAGTCACTAATGCCAACATGACTTAAAGCAAAGGGAATTAGGCTCCAACTTTCAATGGAAGAAATTGCACAAAAATTCTTTAAATTACCAGAGAATATAGAGAAAAATGGATTTAAATCCCTGTGCTTTAATATGTCTCATCTCTTTAACACAGTAAAAATTCTGCACAAACTGAAGACGCATGAAGCAAGGAAGATTATATAGTCTGTCTCACATGTCATCGAATAAACTGAAGCCACTGGAAAGGAAAACAAAATGTTGTTTTCCAACATGAACCAAATTATTTGCGTAATTTAATTTAGTTTCATCTTTTTAAACCACTTGATAATTGACATATGGAATATTGTAAATATTTAATGTATATAATATAATAAGTTGGGGATAATGTATAGTCTGGTGAAATCATCATTCAGTCTATGCCATAAACCTATTCGTTCCTCCCAAAAGTCTCCTTATGCCCTATTTATCATCATCATCATCATCATTGTTGTTGTTATTATTATTATTTTGTGAGAAGAATATTTAACACAAGGTTGACCCTCTTGGCAATCTTTTAAGTGTACAACATAGTATTTTTAATTATAGCCCTATACTGTACAGTAGATCTCTAGGACTTACCTTATAAAAATGAAATTTTATGTCCTTTACCAAATACCTTCCCCAGTCCTTGGCATGCAGCATTCCACTTCCTGCTTCTGTGTTTGAAGGTTACTCATACAAGTGGTTTTTTGTGCATTTGCCCTTCTATGTCTGCTTTATTTCACTTAACATAATGTCCTCCAGGTTCACTCATGTTGTGGCATAGGAGGAGTTTCTTTTATTTTTAAATTGAATGATATTCTATTATATGTATATATCACATAAGACACCAAGGTAGACAACATCATATATATGTGTGTGTGTGTGTGTACATATATGATGTACATATATATGTTTCACATATAAAAACTCTAAAAGAACTAAAATTCATAAGAAAGGCAATAAAAAGATCAAGTTTATTTCCTTGAATTAATGAAAATTAAGGTCAGTACACTGATCAATAGAAATATGTGAGCCCCATATATAGTTGGAATTTCTTTAGTGGCCACAATAACAAAAGCAAAAGTAAACAGATGAAATTAATTTAAATAATGTATTTTATTTAACTTGACACATTCAAGAATGTTATCCTTTCAATATGTTGTCAACATAAACAAGTTATAATACACATTTTACTCTACATAAAAAGTTCTTGACATCCAGAGGATAGTTACACTTATAGCACATCTGCATTCAATCTTGCCATAATTATAGTGTTCATTAGCCACACATGCTTACAGTGCTTATCTTAACAGACAGTGCTGGTCTAGACTCTTGCTCCTGAATGTGATCCTCAAAATAGCAACTTTGACATCACCTGCAGTCTTCCTAGAAGTGTGGAACTTCAGACACTACCTCTGACATACTGGGTCAAAACCTGCATTTAAATAAGATCTCCCAGTGACATTAAAATTTGAGGAGCATACATCATTACTCAAGCTGCTTGCTTCCTCAACCTGGAATAAGCTTCCCCCTCTCTATTACTTTGCTAAGGCTGTCCTGCCAAAATACCGTAAACTGGTAACTTAAACAACAGAAATTTATTTTCTCATGGTTCTAGTGGCTAGAAGTCCAAGATCAAGGAGTCAATAGGTTTGGTTTTCTCCTGAGGCTTCCCTCCTTGCATGCAGATAGCCTCCCCTTCTTGCTATCCCCTCATGGGGCCTTCAAAATCTCTGTATGGTCACACCCCTGCTGCCTCTTCCTCCTCCTGTAAGGACACCAGTCTTTCTTTCTTTATTTTAATCTTTATTGTATTTTTTTCCCATTACCACTTAGTCCCTTTATACCCTCCCTCCCAGAAATCATGACACTGTTGTCCATATCCATGGATCTTTTTTCCTTTTTGTTCAATCCCTCCACCCCCTGACCTCCCACAACCATCCACTAGCTGTCATCCTGCTCTGTATTTATGAGTCTGTCCCCATTTTCCTTGTGAGTTCAGTTTGTTCATTAGGGTCTACATATGAGTGAAATCATATGGTGTTTGTCTTTCTCTGACTGGCTTATTTCACTTAGCATAATGTTCTCTGGGTCAGGATAGCTATCTTCAATAAATCAGCAAACAACAAGTGCTGACAAGTATATAAAGGATGGGGAATCCTTTTTCACTGTTGGTGGAATTGCAGATTGGTACAGCCACTGTGGAAAGCAGTAGGCAGATGCCTAAAATAATTAAAAATGGATTTGCCTTTTGACTCAATGATCTCACTTCTGGGAATATATCCAAAAGAACTCAGAATACTAATTGGAAAGAACATAAGCACCCCATTGTTCATTGCAGTGTTATTTACAACTGCCAAGATATAGAAGCAGCCTAAGTGTCCATCAGGATGAATGGATAAAAAAAGCTGGGTACATTTACACAATGGAATACTACTTGTTTGTTAAAAAAAAAAAAAAAAGAAAATCTTACCTTTTGCAAATGGACACCAGTCTAAATTGAATGAAGTTTCATTATAATGGCCTCATTTTAGCTTAACTCCCCCTTTAAGGGCAGTATGGTCAAATATAGTCACATTCTGAGGTTATGGGATTTAGGACTTCAACATATGAATATTGGGAGAAACAATTTCATATCTTCATAGACATCTACTCACCTCTGACCACTTCATTTCTCAGATCTCTTTTCTTTCTCAGTCTCACCAAGGCCTCACTCCTCTCATAAAACCAAACTTCTTATCACAATTAGAATATTCTATCATATTTTATAATATTCTGCTACAATTTAACCTCCTCTGACAAACCCTGTAACTTGAGGGGAAAGAAATGGCTTCTTTTAATACTATCCTTAGAACAAAATGCAATGCCTGGCATGTGAAATAGGAATAATACAAACATAATTGAATGAGTGAATAAATGAATGATATAAATAATTAACAAAACCTAGAAGAGCATTAGATAATTAGCTTCAAGTGTTAGTTAGTTAGAGAACAATTACTAGTTAAAGAACAATCACTCTTGGCATTTGACCTCATTTCTTCCTTCTCTGGCTATTTGAAGGAAGTCATCCCAATTTCTTAGCAGAAAATCTTCAAACCCATGTACAACTGAATTTATCAATGCTTTTTGCTATTTTCCTTTGAAGAAGGGTCCTCTGTCTTATCTAAATTCAAATCTTTTACATATGCTATGGATCCATCTGTCTCTCAGCTACTCAGGATAATATTCTTTTAATTATTCTCTCTCTCTCCTACAGTTTCAACTCTTCTCTTTTTTTCTCTATCCTAAAATGTTCAAGTATCTTACAACTTTAGAAAAAAGTCTTTCTGGGCTAGCTCTAACTACATTATCCTTCCCGTGATCCTTCAGGGATGAAACTACATTCATGATCTCCAGTTCTCAATTGATCCTCACACTTGAGGAAAGAAGTCTTTCACTCACACCATTCTGGAAGAAAACATTCATTTTCTACACGTCATTAAATCAAATGAGCAACTTTTAAACTCACTTAACTTTTAACAACATTTAACACTGTGACTTGATTCCACATTCTTGACAAGTACCACACCCAGTGTCCCTAATGGAATTAAACTACTGTTCCCCCTACCCCTCCTCCTGTACTTTCACATTAACTTAGCCAGGTCTCCTTCCTCTACCCATCCACTGAATACATGTGATCTTAGTCTGTATTTTTCCATGTGACGTGTTATTTCAGGGCAACTTTATTAACTCCCCTATCCACTTATTATCTGCAGTTTTACTCTACATACATAACTGCCTAAGGGACATTTCCTCTTGTAAAACCCACAGAATCATTAATTCATTATTTTTTCCCTTAACTTCCATTCAGTTGTATTTATATTTCCTATGTGTTTTCTGAATTGTATAAAAACACTATATATTCACTCAGTTGCAGTAACAGAAGCCTAGGGATCATTTTTTTTAATTCTACTCCTTTTTTTTTATCCCTCAAGTCTCATCACTGGTTTTCTAAACAGATTTCAATTTCTAATGCAGACTAGTCTTAGCTGGCAAACTGCTGTTTAACTTGTCTTATTTTTTTTTCTATTGCCCTCTAATCTACTCTAGGTGAAATACTAAAAGATCAAATGATTGAAAAAGCCATGGTGTTCTGCCAAATAAGACCAACTGTAGATTGATCTATCTATCAATCAATCATCTATCTGCCCACTAGGGGAGACATCTAAGATGGCCCTCAAGATTTCCATACCAGTTGTATATGCCTTGTATAATCCCCCCCCCCTTGAGTATGAGTGATACCTATAACTTTTTTGAATAAAATAAAAATAATAGAATATGACTCCATGGTTACATTATATGGCAGGCATAACTAAAGCCCTTAATCTGTTTGCTATAGGTTTATAAAAGGGATATTACCTTGAATAGGCTTCACCTAATCAGGTGCCCTATCAGAGATAATCTCTTGATGACCAAAAAGAAGCAAACAGCTATGAGCTAAAACAGAGAGGGATGCCTGCAGCAGGTGATTGCCTCAGTCCTACAAATTCAACCAGCTCATTTTTGCCAAAAACCTGTGTGAGCTTAGAAGATCACTAGCTCCAAGACGTTGGTCATAGCCTGACCAACATGTTGATTTGTTGTGTGAGACATAAATCAGAGGTCCCAGTGAAGTGGTGCCTGGGCTAACCATTGGAAACCATGAAATAATATAAGTATATTGTTTTAAGAGGCTGAGTTATTTAACACTTTTCTTTAAAATATTTCAGTGGGGTCTCAGGGTCCCAAAAATAAAATCTTTAACGTGGTTTATAAGACTCCTCATGAAGTAGGCATTGTCCCTCTCTCCAACCTTCCACCCTTCTCTCTCACCTTCCTCTCTCTTGCTGCATAGGAGTCAGTTATTTAAGGCTCCTTTCAAACATTCACCTGAGGCAGACTCTCTTGCCTTCATGTTTTTACATCCATCCGGTCACCTCTACCACCTCACTGCTACCACTGATAAAACGCCACAGTCATCTTTCATCCTGAATTGCTGCAGTACCCTCCTCACTGGTCTCCTGCCCTCCCATGACACCCTTTGCCTGACAGCTCAGTTAGACTACAACTGTCAAAGCAGTAAGCCCAATAAGGATTCTTCTCTGCTCAGAACTTCACAGATTCTCCCGGTTCTCTTTAGTTTTTACTCAAAATAGCTTCTAAAGCTTTGCGTAGTCAGAACTCGAATCGCATTTCCTTCCTTTCCCACTAGTTCACTTGGCTCTAGCCTGACTCTTGTTTTTCTTCTTCTTCTTTTTATACTCCAGCTTGTTCTACCTGAGAGCACTGGTGTCCTTTCTCCCTACAATGTTCTTCCCCTAGGGAGACACATAGCTTGTCCTCTCACCGCTGCCTGGTCCCACAAATGGCAACTTATCAGTGTGTGGCCTTCCTTGACTATGTTATTTAGAGTAACAGCCTTGCCCACCAGGTCTTAACTCCCTTTTCTGATTTTTTCCAACATAACATTAATCATGGTCTCTGTATATGTCCATTGTTGTTTTTTTTTTGTACATCTGGCTACTGGAGTATAAATTCTCATGAAGACATGCACTTTTGTCTCCTTCACTACTGTCTCCCCAGTACCTACCTAGAACAGTGATTGGGACATAGTAGAAAATGAATAAATACTTGTAAAATAATTGGTTGTAAAAATAACAGTTTGTTTTTCTAACACAATATCCTTGGCCTTCTCCCTTCCCCCATCGACTCCTAAGCACACTCACTTTTATCTTTCCTAATGAGCTCACATGTGTTCCTTTCACTCTCAGAACAGATTTTGTGTCTCTAGAAAACATTTTCATAGAATCTTGTATGTAGCTCAATTACAGTAATAATGATATTTAACTACTGCCGCTAATGACTTAGTTTTAATTGCTGAATGTGCATTTTAAAATATAGGAAAGATATTGTATTCATTACTTTATTTCTTGTCTTTAATACATTACCTGTGACATATTATGTGCTGTATCAGTGTTTGTTATAAGCAGTAAGGTGTATAGCATATAATATGTATAAGCTAACCAGTGAATCTCTTTTCTTTCCTCCAGTTCTTACTTTCACTCCATTTTGCCTAGTAGAATGCCAACCATGTAACCAGTTCTAAATGAATATTTGTTGTTTGAGCCGTCTTTGAGTACACTTTGAAGAGAGATCTTTGAAGTGTACTTATCTACATAAAACTAATGCTTTCACATATTCACCTCTGGGAAACACTAAGTGACTGCCTCAAGTGTAACAGTAACACATGAGAGTCAGAAAATGAGCACTTGGGGAGAACGGGCAAACTAAGCATGAAGCAATCAGGCAGAGCCACAGACTTCAGCCCTGTGCGGAGATAACTAGATGTCTCCTTGTTCAAAAGATTATATAAAAATGAACACTTAATGAATTAACTATACCTTTGGCAGGATATTTGTATGAAATGAATGCTTCCCAGTTCAATCACAGGTTATTTTGAGATTTGAATACTACATATGTGTTTAAGAATATGCATATACATAGTCCTTAAATATATGTATAATGTTTCTCAATAAAATTGTTCAACAGAATTATTGAATCATGAGTTATGACCTTAGGACAATATAGCTTTCTTTAAAAATGGTTTTTAAATTCTATTTTCCCTTTAGATATTTTTACAAGTGAGTGACTATTTTGGTTACTTAATGAAAACTTATTTCAAAAGATTTTAATAAAAATTTCCACTTCGTTTGAAACAAACACGGTATGTCTACTTATAAACACTTTGCCACACATTCCCCTTATTTCTAAAGTGGTGAAGCACAGGACTGTTGGCCAGAGCTCCCTTTCTGCACCTCCGACCCCTGTCACAAAGTTTTGTGTTAACATCTAACATACAACAGAAGAGATGATTTTATGCTGTATAAATTCTTTATCATGGATCTATTCAGACCCCTCCAAACCTCACATCAATTCAAATAAACCATTTAGCCAATATTAACTTTTTTAATAAATCACTTAAATAAATTCTTCTATTTTTACTGCTCTTTCTACAATTTTTATTCCAATATTTAAAATATTTAATTCAGAAACTCAAAAATAAATGACTTATTAATAGATATATGAAGACAAAGAATATATTGCTTAATGAAAAGTACTTTAAATAGTCCAGCTTTTCAAACAGAAGTAATTTATAGATACTTATGCTTAGTATACACACTGCAATTTTATAAACTTGCCTATAATATATTATACGCTCATATTTAGTGGAATGCTGTTTTCGAGCATCCATTGCTAGCTTCATTTTGTGGAACAGGATTTATTTATTCCAATGCTGTCAGTTTCATAATAGTTGTGTGTCATTTGTAGGCATCCATCCAATATAATGACAGATTTTGAAGAAACAGGACATAAGAATAAATGGCCATGTTAAGAGAAGGTAAATGTAGCAAATTTCCCTTCTAGATTCTCTTAATCATAGTTAAAGCTTCATTTTCTATGTAATTTGTTTCATCTGTCATTAGGCTCTATGAATGAAAGAGTCATAAATGAAACCATACATGCTTCTTTCCCTCCTTAATGAGAGACATTTAATGAGGAAAAAGTAAGGTTGTGGCTTTGGATTAAAAAACAGGCTTCTAAGAATGGGAAAATGAGTGACTTTGTTGTATTTTCATTTTTTTTTCACACCTTTTCAATTACACAGTCCCTTCTAAACCTGATGAGAGCCCACGTGTTTCCATTGAAGTATGTGAATTGTTGTTTACTGCATAACACACCAAAAACGTGAGTCCCACCACCCCAGCTGAAAGGAGAAAGTGGTCAGTGTGAGGACACTAAAGGCAAAACCTACCGAGAGGTGCAGACACAATGACTCTAGGCTGACAGTGAGCACCTGCCAACATTCACAAATGGTAAATCCTCCTTCGAGGATTGTTGTTGTAGGGTCACACAGGACCTCACTAGAAAGTTAAGAAACATAACAAGGGAAACATCTCCAACATTCTACTTTGCATGATAAAATATTTTCATTCATTCAGCTCAAGAGAAAACTGATTAGCATTTTGACTTTGGAATGGCTTGAGGCCCTAGGTCAAAAGAACACTCTTCACTAATGTCAGCTATTTTATAGGTCTTATTACTAATGTTTAATCCTTGCTTAAAATTATGATACAACCTTATTACCTGAAATTATGATTTATAAATGATAGCAGTGTAAAAGTGTCACTAATTCATAATTTTAGAGAGTATATAGCTCATTGAAATTTTCTCTGATATGTTTTATGAAAGGGGAAAAACTCAAGCCCTTCAATTAATAGCCTGCCCTGGAAAACCATCTTTCTAGAAGAGTACTGAAAAGACTTAAGGATAGCCAATAATAGCCTGACATCCTGTTTTATTTCAAAAGGAATCATTTGCTATTAATAATGGTAAGCAGGGTTTGGGGACATTTTATGGGAGCATTATTCCTCTAACTTGTCATTTGGCTTTATGTTATAAAGAGGAGGGTGATGGGGTGAACCAAGCTCACAGGCCATGCATAACATTATAGAATATGAAGAGTATATGACATTTCATTACAGAAGTCATTTCCTTTTGTCTTCGAGTTATAGGAAAGTCATGGCCATCTGAAGAATGATTGTAAAGTTATCATTTGACTTCATAGGTTTTATAAAACTATATGCATGTGTTAATACCAGTGTCTATAATCACATCATACAAAGGAAATTTAGATGGAAATATTTAAAGCGTTCTGTTCCATTTTAAAAATTAAATGTATACATAGATTTTAATTTTGTTTACATATTTAGGAATATTATGGTCAATTTTTTTATATTTGACATTGCTGATGGCTGGTAAAAATCATTAGAGCTACACTAAACATATTCTCCTCTTCCCCTACTTGAATCCTCTCCCTCTCAGCAGTAGACAAAACTTCTAGAACACCAAGGAGCATCACAACAACAAAGAATCAGGATTTAGCATCTTTGGATGGACAATAGAATTATAGGCAATACTTGGATAGCATGCCTTCAATAACAAAGTCTCTAAACAAAATAGCAGGAGATTATTTCACTAATATTTTATGAGGTTTAATATAAGAACATTTATCATATTTAATATTCTAAAAATAGTTATGTGAAATCGTCATTCATTCCAAAAAAGGTGATGAAGAGAAATTGTTCATTTTGCTAGGCTATGAGTAATGCAACTTTCACTTAAGCTATCTTCTCACATTATAGTAGATAATGACAAAGAAAAAATACATTTAGGTAGTACTTTAATCAGACATGTGATAGGTAGAATTACTTGCTTTAAGGAAGAAAAAAAAATAAGATCCTGACATAGAAAGTATGTGTGGAGAATGGGGCTGTGTTTATGGAATATCTTCTCAACATAACATTTGGCTGAAACCTCAGTGATGACAGTAGAATACGCCAGCAGGCACTAAGGGGAAGCATTCCATGCAGGAAGAACAGTAAAGGATAGTTTTCTGTTGCCACCCTTACTCAGGGCTGAGATTCCAGGGTTTCATCACGCATCTGCAGCTTCTCAGTCCTATCAGCTCTTTAACATCTCCCTGAATATTGAGCACTTGGGCCTTACAGACTTTCTAATCATCAATCTTAAAACTCAAGAAAGCTGAATTTTTTTATGTTTACTGTACTCTAACTTTTAACTACTAGTACTTAACTAAGCTGAAGCATTTGAACTCAGCTATAGTTAAGAAACAAAAAAATACAAGATGTCTGAACATTCAGAATCGTTTTGCCTTGAAATGTCTCCAGCAGTGAGCAGACAATAGAACAACACTTGAGGTTTTCTGCTTCCTCTGATTTTATTTAACATTAAATCTCATGCTTAATATTATATTTCAAAATAACCACCAAGAAAAATCCCAATGGGAAAATTATCATAACTTTATAAAATGAGAATACGTGTCATGAGGAATCTTAGAATGGGTTCATGGTTACTTAGCATCATAACATCTAACTCAGAAAATCTCATCTCAGAGGGAGTATCAAATAATGAGTCTGATCTGGGTTCAGTCTTGAAGCCCAATACATGTCCTTTATTAATAACTGCATTTGAACTGTCCACAAAGTCCTTAAAGGAAGTGGACTAGAAATCAGTGTTTCTCAGCGGACACAATGTTGGTCTTTGGGAATGAGGGGGTTGTTGTGCAGAAATGTACCTTACAGTGTTAAGGATACCTGACTCTCACTCAATAAATGTCATTGCCATAACCCAGTCATTGTGATAAACAGAAAAATGAAATGTTTCCACACATTTAAAAATATCTATTGGACTAGATAATAATTTCTTAAACTCTGTTCCGGATAATACTCTACTGTGTGGCATTAATTTGTGTTATGAAAAGGAAATGTGTTCATAGGTCAAGCATTATGTTTGTCACATGCTGTATCAAATAATAAAACAGAGTGATTTTGTAGGCATTTTCCAGAACTTAATATGTTAACGGCAGCTGCACATTTCAAAAGGATGGGGATGGGGCAAAGTGTTTATAAAGTGTCCTATGCTGATGACCAAAAAAATGTTTTTTCAAAAGTCACTTAGGGGGAATGAACTAAATCATTTTTCAAATTCTTACAGTATGTTAACTATATAGCTGAAAATTTTATTTATCTTATTTTTATTTTTAATTATATTTTATTGATTATGCTATTATGTCCTGATTTCCCCCCTTTGCTCTCCTCCAACCAACACCCTCCCACTCCCTCAGGGAATCCCCACACCATTGTTCATGTCCATGGGTCATGCGTATAAGTTCTTTGGCTTCTCCATTTCCTACATTGTACTTTACATCCCCATGGGCATTTTGTGACTATCTATTCGTACTTCTTAATCTCCTCACCTCTACACCCATTCCCCCAAATTCTTTTCCATTCTGGCAACCATCAAAATACTCTCCATATCCATGATTCTGTCTCTGTTCTTCTTGTTTGCTTAGTTTGTTTTTTAGATTCAATTGTTGATAGATATGTATTTTTTGACATTTTATTGCTATAGTTTGGATTTCCTCTTTAAGTAAGTCCCTTTAACATTTCATGTAATAGTGGTTTGGTGATGATGAACTCCTTTGGTTTTTTTGTTGTTTGGCAAGCTCTTTATCTGCCCTTCAATTCTAAATGATAGCTTTGCTGGATAGAGAAATCTTGGCTGTAGGTCCCTGCTTTTCATAACCTTGAATATTTTTTGCTAATCCCTTCTAGCCTGCAAAGTTTTTTTTGACAAATCAGCTGACAGTCTTATGGGAACTCCTCTGTAAGTGATTAACTGTTTTTCTCTTGCTGCTTTAAAGATTCTCTCTCTCTTTATCTTTAACCTTTGGCACTTTAATTATGATGTGACTAGGTGTGTTCTTCTTTAGGTCCAACTTTTTTGGGACACTCTGTGCTTGCTAGATTCACATGTCTATTTCCTTCACCAAATTAGGGAAGTTTTCTTTTACTATTTTTTTCAAATAAACTTTCAACTTCTTGCTTTTTTTCTTCTCCTTTTGGCACCTTTATGATGTGAATGTTGGACAACTTGAAGAAATCCCAGAAGCTGCTTATATTATCCTTATTTTTTAATTAGTTTTTCTTCTTCTTGTTCTGATTGATTGTTCACTGCTTCATTATGTTCCAAATCATTATTTGATTCTTGGTTTCATCCACTGTTGTTTCCCTATAAATTGTTCTTTATTTCAATTAGTGTATCGTTCATTTCTGACTGAATCTTTTTTATGCTGTTGAGGTCTTCTGTAGGTTCCTTGACCATCCTTATAACCAGCATTTTGAATTCTTCATCAGATAAATTGCTTATCTCTATTTTGTTTAGTTCTTTTTCTAGAATTTTGATCTATTATTTCATTTGAGCTATGTTTCTTTGTTTCCTCATTTTGGTAGCCTCCCTGTGTTTGTTTCTATGTATTAGGTAGAGCAAGTTTGACTCTGTGTCTTGGTAGTGTGGCCTAATGTAGTAGGTATCCTATAGGGTCCAGTGACATAGCCTAGACTATCACCCAAGCTGGGTATTCAAGATGTGCCTTTTGTGTGGGCTGAATACACCCTCCTCTTGTAGTTGAGCCTTGGTTGCTGCTGGCACATCAATGGGAGGGATTTACCTAAGCCAGTCAAGGACAAGGATTGGCTGAGACTCCTGACCACCAACCTCTTTCCTCCATGGAGGATAAGAGCTGGGAAGGGACAGAGTGGTGGTGCTCTGATGTAGTTTGTATCTGTCCACTGGGTGTGATGGCCCATGGGCTTCCTGGGTGGTGCAGGCCAAAATCAAGCCCCACTTGTGTTTTGCCCAGGGCCATGCTCTCTGAGCTATAAAGCAATCTTAGATGGTTGCTACTTCTGCTGGGCTTGAAGATTCCCAGGAGAAGCTAAGCGCTGAATTGAGCCTGGCTGCTGTTAGTGCCAGACCTGGGGCTCACTGAGGCTAGGTCTTACTTGTTTGAGAAGATTTAGGAAGTTGTGAAGCATGATCCAAGACCAGACATTCATATGGAAAAGCAACTTAGGTGGTACCATAATTGGGTAAGTTAGAGTCTCTGGGGGTTACCAAGGCAGGTCAGACAGTGTTAGCCAGGTTGATGGAGTCATCTCAGATATGGCGCCCACTTGCTGGCTCTGTGGGGGAAGGGTCTAGAAAAGGGACAATAGCCTCTACTCACCTTGCTGACAGATACTTCAGTTTATCCCTGTATACCACTGGTGCCTTTCAAGCTGCTACTCCAGTGCTGGAACTCAGAGGGAGCAAGTTTATGTAGGTAAGTCTCAGTGTGGGTTCTTTAAGATGAACTCCAGAAGTTTCTTCCACCAACCCAATCACTGCTGGTTTTTGACTTATCTTCCTGGCATTGGAATCTTGGTCTGGAGGGCATGGTGTGGGGCTGGGACTCTTTGCTCCTGAGATATCCCTCCCTAATTTTTATCTACCACACATGGGCAGGAGACCAGCCAGTTGCACATCTGTGCCCCTCCTTCTGGTCTGGGTGGATGTGATTTCTTTAATTTCATAGTTGTCAGACTTCTGTTCAACTTGATTACTGATGATTATGAGTGATGGTTGTTCTATATTTTAGTTGTAATTTTTGATATACTTGTGAAAAGAGATGAACCTTGTCTGCCTATGCCACTATCTTGACCAGAAGTCTCTATTTATCTTATTTCTAGATATTAGACTTGAAAAACTGACTTTTTTCTCTTTTCCTGAAGAAAAGACAGTAAATATGCAAATATTTTATGTATAAAAAGTCAAATAAATAATTAAATGATAATATGAATTGTTCTACATTCAGAGTAGAATGGTTACATAATGTGTCATTCTCTATATTAAACATTTTTTATGCATTTTCTTTTGATAACAACTTTATACACAATTATCTTTAATCTACTACTGGGAAATTGGAGACAGAGAGAGATCACTTGTGCTATTATGGAGTAGGCTAGTTGTTGTGGAAATGATCCAAAATTCAGTCATTCAAATAAAATAGAAATCTATTTCTCCTTAATGTCACAGGCAAAATTAAGATGAGTAAATCATGGGTAAATAGATGGCTCAAACTTACAAAATCACCCAGGAAATCTGTTTCCTTCCACCTTATTTCTCTGCAGTGTCCTACTGTTTCTTTTATTTGCATGGTTGAAGCTAGATCATCAATACCATATCTGTATTCCAGCCAAGGAAGTGGCAAATACTGAAAGGAGGGCAAGCCTTAAAGTGAAAGTGACCTAAGTGTTTGAGATATTAGGTATTGGCATGAAGGTCTCAAAAAGGTAGCTACTAGCTTTGTTCCATTCTAACACCTGGTTAGGCAAGGGAGAAGTTCTATAACCAGAAGGAATAAAGGGAAGTGGGTACTAGAAGGAAATATTCAATTGCTGCCAGAAAGAGAATGGGAGGGAGAGTGAGGGAGAGAGAGAATGAGATAGACAGTAAGACCCAGAAACAGAGGAAGAGTGAGAGGTAGATGCAGAGGGAAAAAGAGAGGCAAAGAGACAGAGAGAGATGTATTATTTCTTTTGAAATATAGCATTCCTCAGAGACTTCTGGCCAAGATGGAGGCATAGATGGATATACCTTGCTTCCTAGCGCAACCAAAATGAGGACAACAACCGATTTTAAAACAAAAAATGACCAGAACTGCCAGAATATCAACCTGTGTTGAAGTTTGACAAATAAGGATTTAGAGAAGATACATTCATCCAGATGGGTAGGAGGGGTAGAGACAGGCAGCTGGGGTAGAGAAGATCCATGACAAAGCAGCAGCTGGCAGACTGGGTGGTCCTAATTTAGTGCATGGATAAACTGGGAGGAACAACTGGGGAGGAAGGCAGGCCATATAATCCAGGGTTCCATGAGGAACTAACAGCTCAAAACTTTTGCTGCTAAAACCTGTGGGGGCTGTGGTGCCAGGAGAACCTCCCAATGTCACAGGAGAGTCCATGGGAGGGATCCATAGGGTTCTAGAATGTATACAAACCCACCTACTCAGGAATCAGCAACAGAAAGGTACAATTCACTTGTGGGTAGCAAGGGAAGTAACTCAAAATGGGGTGAGAGCCGATCAAGCAGCACTGGTCCCTATGTGACCCCCACCCCCATATACAGTACCACAATTCAGCAAAGTGGGTTCCCCCACCCACTTCGAATACCTAAGGCTTACAACATAAGGGGTGCACTGAGAAAAAGAAATATGGCCCAAATGAAAGAACAGATAAAAACTCCAGAAAAAAAAGAGAGAACTAATCAATGAGGAGATAGCCAACCTATCAGATGCAGAGTTCAAAACACTGGCAATTAGAATGCTCACAGAAATGACTGAGTATGGAAGCAAAATAAAGGAAGAAGTGAAGGCTATACAAAGTGAAAAAATATAGTATACACAGAACCAACAGTGAAGGGAAGGAAACTGAGACTCAGATCAATGATTTGGAACAGAAGAAAGAAATAAACATTCAATTGTAACAGAACAAATAAACAAGAATTCGAAAAAATGAAGACAGGTTTAGGAGCCTCTATGAAAACTTTTCTGTTTTAAAGATTTTATATGTTTTTAGAGAGGGGAAAGGAAGGAAAAAGAATTGGATAAAAACATCAATGTGTGGTTGCATCCTGCATGCCCCCTACTGGGGACCTGGCCTGCGATGCAGGCATGTGCCCTAGACTGGGAACTGAACCAGAGACCCTTTGGCTCACAGGCCAGCACTCAGTCCACTGAGCTACACCGACCAGAGCATAACTTTAAGTGTTCCAACATCTGAATCATATGGATGCCTGAAGAAGAAGAAGAAGAGCAAGAAACCGGAAACTTATTTGAAAAAATAATGAAGGAAAACTTCCCCAATCTAGTGAAGGAAATAGATATGCAAGTCTAGAAAACTCAGAATCCCAAAGAAATTGGACCAAAGGAGGAACACACCAAGACACAGCACAATTCAATTACCCAAGATTAAAGACAAGAAGAAAATCTTAAAAGCAGCAAGAGAAAAGGAGATAGTTACCTACAAAGGAGTTCCCATAAGACTCCGAGTGATTTCTCAAAAGAAATATTACAGGCAAGAAGGGGATGGAAAGAAGTATTCAGAGTGATGAAAAGCAAGAACCTACAACCTAGATTACTCTATCCAACAAAGTTATCATTTATAATGGAAGGGCAGATAAAGTGCTTCCCAGATAAGATCAAGTTAAAGGAGTTCATCATCACTAAGCCCTTATTACATTAAATGCTAAAGGGACTTATATAGGAAAAAGAAGAAGATCAAAATTATGAACAGTAAAATGACAACAAATTCATAACTATCAACATGTGAACCTAAAAAAATAAAAAAATGAAAACAAACTAAGCAACAGGAACAGAATCACAAATGGAGATCACATGGAGGTTCATTATCATAGAGGGGGGCAAGAATGAGGGGAAGGTACAAGGAATAAGAAGCATAATTGGTAGGCACAAAATAGATAGGGGGAAGTTAAGAGTGGTATATGCACAATCCATGGACATGAACTAAGAAGGCAGAATGCTGAAGGGAATGGGGGTAGAGGGTGGAAGGGGATCAAGGGGAGAAAAAATGGGACAACTGTAATAGCTAATCAATAAAATATACTAAAAAAAGAAATATAACATCCCTCAATATGTACACCAAAATGCACAACAACAACAAACATTCATAAAAGATTTACTTTGTGCTGTTCAATGTTTTAAATACTTCACATACATACATAAACTAATTTAAATCTCACAACAGCTCTATGGGGTGTGTACTCTTATTACTGCCACTTCACAAACAACAGGACTGAAACAGAGACTCAGTGACTTGTGCACAGACACACATTAGTAAGTAGTGATGTAGAGTTCTCACACTATCTCAGCCTGGAGGCTATCTGCCTCCAGGACCTGTGCTCTCAGTGTCTAGCTCTGGGGCTTCTCTGTGTCCATTTTTCCATGAATACAAGTGTTCTTTACAAAATTTGGTCATTTCTATATTCTTTACTATGTAGTAATTTAAGTTAATGATGGTTTTGTTTTAAAAAGTGGGAAAATGAGCATTCTAGTATGTAATAATTTATTTGTATTGCATAGAAATAGTAAAGAATGAGGCTTAACTTATCTAGATGACAATACATCATATTAAACACCATACCATGATATTTCACCATGATTGAGTTTAAAAATTCAATGCAATTTGTTTTTGCTTAGAAAAAATCATCATTTGTAACATTTCTGTTGTGATAGACTGTGCTTATCAACATTATAAACACATCTAAGACCTTAGATAGTCTCAAAACAGATATAATCCTTTAGATTCTAAGTAGAACATTAATATGTAGTTATTTTGGATATCTTGAAAAGCCATGAACAGTTCATAGTGCTGGCCAGGAACTCAATTGATTAGAGCATAATCCTGATAGCCAAAGTTGTGAGTTCAGTCCCTGGTCAGGGCACATACAAGAAGCAATCAAAGTGGAACAACAAATCAATGCCTCTCTCTCTCTCTCTGTCTTTTTTATGTCTCTCTCTCTCTCTGTCTCTCTCGCCCCCTTCTCCATTTCCTTTCTCTAAGACCAATAAATAAAAAATTTAAAAAATAAGCCATTCATAACTTAAGGGAAATATAACCAAAACCACTGGAGTATATTTAATTCTATACAGAAAGTATTTAAACATTAGCCAGACAAAAAATTTATAACTGCATAGTACATTTCCGCTAATCATAAGTAAACAGAAAGTCTAACAAACCTAAATTTTGAGTGATCCTGTCACACAATGTTCTGGGATAGTATCAGAAGGACATACAGATTTTATTTTCCTTTCTTCCTAAATTTGGGTACTTTTTCTTTTTTTCTTTTTTCTTTTTCTTTTCTTATTGTTTTTCAAGTACAGGTTTCTGCTTCCCCCCCACCACCCCTTCCCACCATCCCTAGGTACTTTTTCTTAATTTCATTTCTTTTTTTAGTGAGAATGGTTTGCTCATAACAATGAAGCTTTATTATCATAACTAAAAATAATCTTTTGTTAAACATACATTTTGTCTTCATCTGAGATGAAGAAAAGTAAAAGTGCCAAATTAAATGAATTATAAATTTTTTAACAAATGAGAATTGACCTCATAGAAAAGTGATATCAGCTTCCCACAATTAGCAAGATAATATGTATTTAGGTTTTTCTAAATGGCTGTGATTTCACATGATGTTATGTTTTAATACAGGTGGCTTTTTAAAATAGACATATTTAAAACCTTTTCCAGGCATTTTTTTCTATAAAAAATTCACATATAAAAAAAATACCTTATAAAATGTGTTCTGACCATCAATTGATGAGTAGATAAAAGCTTTGGCACATTTACACAATGGAATACTACATGGCCATAAAAAAGAAGGAAATCTTACCTTTTGCAACAGTATGGGTGCCCCGGAGATTATGCTAAGTGAAATAAGCCAGTCTGAGAAAAACAAATACTATATGATCTCACTTCTCTATGGAATCCAATAAACAAAAATAACCTAGGGAACAAAATAGACACAGAGGCATGGACACATGGAACAGACTGACAGCTGCCTGAGGGGAGGGAAAAGGGGGCGCTTGATGAAAGAAATTGAAGGAACTAGCCAAAGAGCATATACATATAACCCATGGACATAGACAACTGTGTGGTGATGGCCAGAGGGAACGGGGATTAGGATAAATGGGGGTTTAGGGGTGGGGACGTATGTCAACAATAAAAATAAAGAAAAAATTTCAAATAAACCTGTTTTTCACACTAAGAAGTTTCTGATCTAGATCACGCATGAAAATATTTCATTATAATATATTAAAGGCTATGAGTAGTATTCTAGGCAACCTGGTAAAAATATCCCTACAAAATCACAAAAGAGAGAAGTCTCTAAGGACCAGTAAGAACAGGTCTAACTAGTGAGAGAAGTCTCTAATAACTAGTGGTAGCAAGAATGGGAAGTGAAATTCTACCAGTAGAGATGCAGGAGCTGGTCAAAATAAGGTTTCAGGGAGATCAAAAGCAAAATGTGGAAAAACAAAAGGAGATATCCTAGGACTTTCAGTTATTTGACCTGAAGATAAACATTTACCAAAAAATCTAGAATGAAGGTTGAGGCAGTTTGTGCTTCATCTTAAAAGTTAGTGAGTCTGTGTTTCTGCAGAAAACTAGACAAATATGTCTCACCACTTAGAGACAACAGTGTACATATTTTATCATTTCTCTATAGAATACCTATGACTGAGATTATCTCAGTTATTTTTTATTTTTATATTTTCTGTCTTTGATGTTTTTTTCCTATAACCATACAAAGAATCTCATACATAATGGCCTATGTTTAAAAATATAATTTTCAAGTCTGACCTAGCATTCTACTAAGAACACTAGGAATTCTAACTGAACATATTTGAAAGTCAATATAGTTGACAAGTGAGATCCACTGAAGATTTTCTGCTAAAGAAGATGGTATAATCAAATAGTACTTAGGGTAACCACTCTGGTCAGTGGAATGGATTAGAATAAAGAGATGAGGGAAGTGGTTGGAACAGAAGGTCTTAAATGTAATGAAAAAGAAGCAGTTATATTCAATTGGAGGAGAAGGAAATTGACATAAAAAAGAACATTAAATTGATATTAAATTATAATTTCATTCCATCATGATTTGCTTACCTTTTCTGAATCAAACCAGCAACAAGTTACTGGTAATAAAACTTTTATATATTATTTTGCCAAGTGTTCACTACTTTTTTCAATATGGTCTTTCTTTATAATTCTGCAGAGTATCCAGAAGCAACATTACTTAAATTATTAATAGTCAACATTAAAATAGAGAACTGATGAAAATGCAAACACCCAAATTTAAAATACCACAGCAATGAAAATATCCTTCTCCTGTTTAATAAATTTGCAAATGTGAAATAGTGAAATATTAGAGAATGGCACCTTTATTCAACCATCGGACAAGTCATAAAAAATATATAATACTTATTCTGGACTCATTAATTATTAACAAAAAATAATGAGTGATCAGTGATTGTACAAGTAATGTATTACTCTAATTTTATTCATATTGAAACAAGAGGCCAGCAGTGCTATATGGAAACATATAAGACAGAGTGAAATAGTGTTTGTTAGATGTTATTGACAAGAATATTATAATACTCCATGATCTATGGTATGTACTGTAGATATATTTATCCTTAATTATAGCAGTTAATATGAGGTGTAGTGTTTAACAAATTTACATATTCAAATGATCTAGAGGTATATAAGAAACTAATGTGATCTCAGATAATAATTTTAAAATCTAAGCTAAAGGTACCAGGTATAGGGTATAATATTACATAATGATCTTACATAATCATATTTCATAACTTATGTCAATGTTTCTCAATTAGGGGCTATAACTTTCTCCTTGTTTTTCCCCACTCCCACTCAGGACACAGCTGGCAATGTCTAGGACATTTCTGATCATGATGCAGTTGGGGGCTGGTGATTGCTATCAGCAACCACCAGGCTGAAGCCAGGAGGTTTAGCTGCTGAATATCCTACAATGTAAGGGACATAGCAGCCCTGGCTGGCGTAGCTCAGTGGATTGAGCTCAGGCTGCGACCCAAAAGTGTCACAGGTTCGATTCCCAGTCAGGGCACATGCCTGGGTTGCAGGCCATGGCCCCCAGCAACCGCGCATTGATGTTTTTCTCTCTCTCTCTCTCTTTCTCCCTCCCTTCCCTCTCTAAAAATAAATAAATAAAATCTTAAAACAAAAGGACATAGCCCTTCTATACCAAAAAATAATTATCTGGCTCAAAATATCAATAATATGGTTGAGAAACCAGGACTTATAGCAATGATTTATAATGTAAACTGTAAAAAAACAAACTTACTTAATTCAATGCATTATATGATTATATTTTGATGGCTGGAAAACAGATCATGAAAATAAAAAACCATTCTTATGCATAAGATTTCACCTTATTTCATTTGACAGTGTTTTGTTAGTGTATACATAAGGATACAGTGACTGATAATATTCATTCTGCGTTTATGTGCAAGCTAAGATTCAGTAAAAACACTCTCCTACTCAGTCTGAGTGTGTACAAATACTTTTTTAAATGTTATTTCAAAATGAGAATTTCTCTATGCCAACAAGAGAAATTTCATTAACCAGTTCTTAGTACAAAAATGAAGTCATTACCAAAGAGCAAAGAAAGCTTACATTTAAAATAAGAATGGTCCTCTTTTGCAAGATGGCATGGCTCCATTTTTCATCAGTTTAGTATCATACAAAAGGCTACAAACCTGAAAATGCTGAACATAGAGTTTTGAAATTTTTAGGTCAGAATTCCCTTATTGCTATAGATCTATCCTTAATTTTCTTTCCTTAAAGGAAATTTCAGTTTTGGTATGTAGTTTTGTTTCTTTTCATGTATATTTCATACTTTCTACCCACACATTTCCTATATCTTAGGGGAGAGTTATAGGAAAGCGTAGAATAAATTTAGTATGCCATCACCAGAATAATGATAAGCAGTAAGACACAATAAAATGAGTGCTATTGGCTAGATCTGTAAATGATAGAAGTTCATTCCATTATTTCTGATTTAGAGTCAATCATGCAAAATATTGTAGTTTGGTTGTTAGGATTTTCAAAAATGTTTTAAAATATATGTCCAGCAGTCTTTTGATGATGGTAATAAAAGATAACATATGATTATGAGAAGAGATAACAGAGGGGGCAGATCTTTGCAGGATGAAACACAAAGACAGTATTTATTCTTGTAGTACTCTGTAGAATGAAGTACAAAGCAAAGTAATAAACTCTCTACTTAGTATAGTCTGAGAAATCTGTAAGGGACAAAAATCAAGCAATAAGAATGAAACGCTGGTAGTGACGGTCTGTGAGATAAGCATCCCCCACTTGGCACTGCTTAAAGCCACCAGGACTGCCCTTTCCAGACTGGGGCACTAGAATTAACAAGGAACACAGAGAGCTTAGAAAGTCTTTTGGGAACAATGACAAATACTAAAGTATAAACAGTACACAAAAGTATTAATGTGGCTAAGGTTGAAGAGTATAATAAAATGTTACTATGATATGGGTAAAAAACTTGTTTTTACACATTATGAGTTGACACAGCCATCTAGAGAAATATTCTGGTAGCACAAATCAAAATTTAAAAGAATACATCTTAAAAGTTTTTTGTTGACTGAACCCTAATTGTGACAGTCTCCAGGATAAATTTGGGGTTATATATGACATACATATTAATTAGATACATATATTTAATTATATATACATATTATAGATCATGAAAAAGAAATACTTACATGTACAAAATTATAATTTAACCTACTATATGTACAGATGCATTGACTAAGCAAGGCCTCCCAGAGAAGTTGTTTTTAACTTTTAATACTTCATAAACATCTGAAATTTATTTCTATCTTACTACAATGTAGTCATTTGGGATAATTACTGTGAAATAATATCAGTATTTTTTTACAAATGTATTATTAGTGCCCTCTAATTTAAAGTTTTCCTTTATTGTTATTAATTTCAAGATAAATTTTTAAAAGACTAAAAATAAAGAGAAATTCCCACTTATTATTAAGATAAATATTTTGGTGAGAATACTTCTGTATCACAAATATTTTCTAATACTGCTATGAATATAATGCATCTGTATGAAAATCAAAAAAGTGCTACTTGTAGAAACATAATAGTAGTATAGTAACATATTGGTATAAACTAGTTGATAACAAACAACCTTTCAACAAACTAATTCTTCAAATACTTATTGTGCTAAAATGTATGCAGTATTAATCTCCACTGGCTAAAATCATAGAGTTTGTGATTTTCATTAAAAAGAGACAAATATCAAAGAATTAAAATTATATATTATATATAGTTATACATAAATTATATATGTAATACCTACATGTAATACCTACATGTAATATATAATTTTAATTCTTTGATTAAAATTTTAGTTATTTAATTAAAATTATATATAGCTACATGTAATATAATTTTAATTCTTTATTTTTTAATTATTTGATTACAATTATATATAGATATATACTTATTTTATATAGTGATAAGAGTTATAGGGATTAAAAATAAGGAAAGTGGGATTGTGAGTTTATAGGATTATGGCAATGAGTGGGAGATTTTAAATAAGGCAGTCAAGTAAGGAATTACATAAGCATTGATATTTCAGTACAGATCTGAAGAAGGTTGCAGTAGGCTGAACATGCCCTCTCCCCAAAAGATATGATGTCCTAATCCCTGGAAACCATGAATTTTACTTTAGGTAGCTAAATGAAAGAAAGAAAAGGTCTTTGCAGGTATGATTAAATTAAGGATCTTGAGATGGCAAGATTAGGCTGCATTATCTTGTTAGACCCTATATGCTAAACTCACTCATGTATCCCTTTAAAGTGGTAGTGGAAGATGTTTTACCCATAAACAGAAAAAGGGAAAGTGAGGTGATCACAGAGGCAGAGACTGGTGTGAGGTGGCTACAAACCAAGGAATGCCAGTAGACCCCAGAAAGCTAGAGGAAGCAAGGAATTCATCTGCCCTCAGAACTCCCAAAGGAAGTGCAGCCCTGTCAATGCTTTGAGTTCTGCCCAGTGATACTGGTTTCAGACTTCTGGACTCCAGAACTGTGAGAAAATAAATGTGTATTTTTAGCCACTAAACTTGTGGTAATTAGGACAGCCATGGAGAACTCACACATGGGTGCAAGCAGAGATTTCTGAAGAAAGTTTGTAGGGTAAATAACAAGAGCCACATTTTGGGTATGTTAAGTGATGTAAGTCTACTAGACACTTGAAGTGGGAATGTGGAGAAAAGAGTCAGGAAAAGTTCAGAGGAGAGTTCTTAGTCATGTAGGTAAACTTGGGAATTACAAGAAAGTTGTTTGTAGCAAAGACCAGATGACTGAGATATTCAGAAAGAAAAGTCATGTCATAGAGCTCTGGACTTTCCAGAACTGGAAGTTAGAAATATAAAAAGGAACCAGAAAAGAAGGTTGAAAAAAGAGTGCACAGGATGGCAACAGGAAAATCAGGCAAGAATTGTGCCCTAAAAGTTGATGAAGACAGTATTTTAAGGAACACTGCACCATCAGCTGAATTAGAAGCTTAGGGACAGGTTAAGACATGGAGTCTGGAATTACTTTGCCTTTAGCCACTAGCAGATCATTGATAAACTTTTTAAGAATAGTTTCAGTGGACCAATGATAGCAAATATCTGGACTAGGTTCACTAAAAATTTAAGGAAATAAATTGATGATTACAAATGCAGTCAACAAATTCAAATAACATCTTTTTAAATTACATGGATTTCTTCCTTTATTTACTGAGTTTAGTCTATAATAAAAAATGAGGCTAACAAGAACCGAATATGGTGATATCATGTACAAACGAAATGGGCCATGCAAATATTTGTCCATAAAGCCTTAAGCCCAAACTGAGCATGGTGCAAATCTGTTATGTGTTAGGCATAGTATTTTCTTCATTTCCAATGCAATCACACTATAAGGTAGTGAGTTAGTATAGATAAGTGAAATAAGTCTTAGTGATGTCACTGTGTAGATCACTTAGCCTATTTTCCTAGGAATATGTGTGGATTTTACACTATAAGTGCTTATACTATAAAAGTTCATAGTTATCAGTTTATTTTGATGGTTTCTCCTCTTTTATTTTGTTCAGCATTGTAATAAATATTTAAGTTAAAGTCAGAAAACTATAAACTCAATGAGAGGAGAAATCCTATTTATCTTACTCACCATAACACTTCCACTCTGTAGAACAGTGTCTGCAATGTGGTAAATGCTCAATAAACACTTAATGAATGAAAAACTTAAGTCGGTGAAAGATGATTCATTTATTTTTGAGGGGTTTTTTTTGTTAATTTAAATGGCCCCGTGGCCTTAGATCTCAAAGCCTCAGATTTTCTGCTTTTAAAGTGGAAACAATTCCACTTACCTTACAAGACTGCTGCAAGAATTTAGGGAGGCAATAATAAGAAAGCATCTTACCATTATAAAAATATTCAAGTACATTATTCTGTAAAGAGCAAAATGACTGTAATCTCCACTGGGGCACCTTCATGACATTGTCAAAACTGTTTACGTACCACATGCTTCTTTCAACTTCCCGCCTTAAGGTTTCTTCAACAAAAATATCAAAATCTTCAATAGTGTTTTATACCACCCACTGAGCCCATTCGTTTTGCCTTTGTGGGTTTATTTCACTGTAGATTATTCTATCATTGGGGTCTCAGAAAGGATTTTAGTGAATTCATATACCTCAAGTGGCATCCTGTATTTGAGGTCCCACACACTTTATTCTTGTAATATTATCGAGTAATGAGTTATGTAGCCTAAACTTTGCCATCCTACATGCTATGGATCTGGTTTTACTCTTGTGAAATAATAAAAAATAATCTCTGCTTTATCCAATTTGTTACTTGTATTTTCTCATTACACTTGTCACACAGAACTACTTTTATTGTACTATATCTACTAAACTCTAAAATGATTGGGAATTATATTTACATACATAATGTCTTACGTAATTGTTGGCTATTAGTAAACATTTAATAAATATTTGTTAAATAAAAATACATTTATTAGTGGATTTGTCCTCAGAACATACCTTTATAGTTGCTAAAGATATTACTATTGACGTTTTGTAAATGATTCATCAGAAGCACAAGCTAATCATTTACTAGAGTAAGGTAATAGCAAAATTTATATCCAAAAATCCTAGCCCAGTCCTCATATAACTGAATAAAACTATGGTTTCCTCTGGAGATGTAAAAAATTATCTCTTAAAGATTAAATCATTCAGTGTCTGCTTTCCATGTACTTGATAGAAAATGTCTCATTTGTACAGAAAACATAAGTCAAGTTCATGCAGTACAGTTATTAGTGATTTTTGAGATACAGTAATGCTATATCCCAAGGGTGACAACTATTCCAAAGCCACATTATTATTACTTTACTTATGACAAGAAGTTGGCAAAGAAGAACAAGTTGCTGTGCAAAATGTCTCATTCCTTGATGGCTGAGGATATTAATTCATGAGCTACAGGCAAGTACATTGATCTTTCTAGCCATGCAGAAATAAAATGTCATGTAGAACAACTACTTCTTCATTGCTATTCCAGCATAGTTTTTCCCCTCCCTTGAGACTTTTTTTACATTAAGAATAAAAATGTACCCACACTTTTCTGAGGAAATAGGGCAAATGCAGCCACAAGTTTGGAGGTGCTCAGTTTCATTAGTGTCCTGTTTGATGAGCAATGCAGTGTGCCTCAGGTAATAAAACTACACTATGGTTACAAGTTCCCTGGAAACAGAATTTCTTTTCAACTCCTCTTGTATTAAATTAATGTCTCCTCATATTGACCCCAGAGACACCACGGCTGGGCTTGGATGGATGCCCAGTCATGCGTATGTTGCAAATATGGATGAAAGGTTAAAACAGACAAGACCTCTCAACAAATCTTTTTGAGTTAAATTCCTAAATAATAGACTAGTGAATTAACATGCAGCCTGAATTTATTGTCTGAATTATGCCCATTTTCACAGACAGCCTCGATATTTACAAAATATTGCCCTGGCTGGTGTGGTTCAGTTGTTTGAGAACTGACCTGCAGACCTAAAGTTTGCCAGTTTGATTCCCAGTCAGGGCACATGTCTGGGTTGTGGGTCAGGTCCCCAACTGGGGGCCTGAGGGAGGCAGCCAATCACTGTTTCTCTCATACACCATGTCTCTCTCCCTCTCTTTACCTTTCCTTTCCCTCTCTTTAAAAATAAATTAGTAAAATGTTTTAAAAAAAGAAAAAGAAAATAGTGTGATAAATGGACAGGCACACACATACACACACAAATGTATTTATTTTTCCCATAAACATTCCAGAACACCTGCCAAGTCTAAAACACTCTATTGAGCAATACAAAAGAAAGATGAGCTAGGAGAATATGATCCAATCACTAAGAAAATGCCAGATTAAGTAGGAGAAGAAAAATGTCATATATAAATACATATATATGTGATCTTTCTCTCTATATATAACCGATATGGGTGTAAATAAAGAAAAATTTGGGTTTCTGTCAATTCCTCATTTTATCAGTTTGGTCAATTACATGTCCTCCCCATATAAAAGTTGATAAAAATCCAAACCCTGCCTATTTAAAGGGTCTTGTGAGATTTAAATAACATTGTGTATAAAAATACATTATCTGAAATAATTACTCAACATATAGAAATAAAATTATGGAATTAGACAAGTACTATTTCAGGTCTGGCTTTGTCATCTTTTAGGATCTTTAAATATATTCAACATGTTATTTAACTTCTCTTAGCCTCAAGTTTTTCATCTGTAAAACAGAGTCAAGATGCAATAACTTTTTCAAAGTAACTCTGTATTTACTTTTTGTCATAAAATGTTGCACACAAATTATGTTATTACACCTTTATTCTTCATCTACTACTAGAATAAATGCTCCTGTTTTCAGGTATTGTGTCTTTGTCAGCAATGTACACCTACAGTCAATTACATACTAATTGTTTGATATAATAGGGGTGGACAAAATTGGTTTATAGTTACAAGTATATAAAACAGAATTTATTCTTGTATTACTATATATTAATTATTGTATTATTTTCCATATGAATAATTGTAAACCTACTTTTGCCCTCCCCTGTATATATACTCAACCAATGGCTGACTTAATAGTATCTGTCTCATAAAATTATTGTCTATGAAATGATGGAATGAAACAGAAAATATTCATAAAAGATGGTTTTGATTATTTCCCTATTTTGAATTCAAATCAATTTTGAGGCACACAAAGCAAAGTGAATTTAAGAGAGAAAGAATTAATTTAAAATGAAGAAAAACAAACACACACAACTTTTTGTCTTGTCTGAGTGTGTAAGGCTGTCCTAGAAAATAGAGAAAAATGGGATCCAAGGAAATTTTTATAGATGGGCACAGACAGACTCAGTAACTGAATTCCAGAATCCAAAGGGATTAGTAAAAGTGACTAACCTATACTTACCGAGTTACTTCAAAACATTGAAGTTTAGGGCTGTAATAATGAGTTAAAAAAAAAGACAAGGATATGGTCAAAACATTGTAAAATGTTTTATTCATCATTTTTGCAGTCATTGACCGAGCAAACTCCTCTGCCTTAGGCAAAATTCTAGAAAGAGAGGGAAAAAAGTTAAAGTACTAACTTTATGCTTAGAAATGATTGATTGTAAATTTTATACTTTGTGCTTTTACCACAATTTTTAAAAAGTTAAGTTGAGAAAAAATTATTCTTTGAGTATATTATTTAAAGAAATATTAATTAAATGAAATTGGTCATAAAAAACAAAGTTGATCTAGATGTACATGGTCATTGCTCTGGTGGAAACTTAAGATCACAGGAACAAATATAAATAAGAAAAGAAAACAATGCCAAACATTAGATGTTGTGATTCAGTATAAATGAGACAAGCAGTGAATGAAAAAATGAAGGCTTGAAGAAATAGAAACTACACATCGGATAGAGTGGCCGCCTCTTTCTAAGATGGTGATATGTAAGGGGAATCCTATGAGAAAAAGAAGAGTATTGAGGCAAAAAGGAAACTGTATGTAAAAACCATGATACAGCAAAATCTTAACAGGATCGGAGAATTGAAAAGAGACCTATATCTTAAAAATAGAAAATGTGGGGGTTTGTTGGAAAGGGCATAAATTAGAAAAGTTAACTTGGTCTCATTTATGCCAAACCTTCTACATACTTAATATGACCTATAAAATATAAGGAAGAGAAGTAAACACCCGCTCTCATGGATCTCATTCTTATTATGGCACTTAGACAATACTTAACCAACAAACAGCCAAGAAAAGTCTATGTTATCCATAAAATTAAAATTATTTCATGTTATAAAGAGTGACTAAATAGATATTCAGGTTTAATAGTCAAGGAAGCCGTTTCTGAGTTGATAACATTTATGCTATAATCTGAATGACAAGAAGGAGATGGCAAGTCAGCATAAATAAAACAGCTATTAACTTGCTAAGATAGGAAAGACTAGGTTTTTTGAAAAGTAAAATGGAGTCTAATGTGGTTGGATAATGGGAAGTAGTGGTAAGATTTAATTGTGAATAAGTTGTGAATAAGACAATATTGAATAAGAAAATGGGACCCAGATCATGTTAGGCTTTGAAAGATAGGGAAAGAGGTTGAATTTTATTCTAAGTAAATGGTTGAATGAAAGTAAGTTAAAACAGAGATTTGAGCTCTAAGAATACAAGTCCCATTGAGATGCAATAAGTCCAAAGTATAAAGTAGGTAAGAGGAGACTAGCTACATATTAACCTTTGTAAAAAAAAAAAAAAAAACTTGATGGGAAGAGAAGTGAAATCTGAAATCGAGTTGAGAAGCATGTAAGATTATTTGTGTAATTTCTCCTTCCAAAATAATCTGCTGTTCCAGAGCAAATATGGGGTGACCTTCTATTCTCTCAAGGTTTGATTTTGCTGGGAGAGTGGGTTAGAGAATGGGGAAAGAAATTAAGTATATTCCAGTATATTGAATGATAATAACAGCAATAATACATTATGAAATTCTAGCCTGACAAGTAAAAATCAGCTAGAAAGAGACTATGGATAATGAGAACCTAGTGGTTTCAACGGATTAAGCATTTTGATGTTATGACAATCAATTACTACAGTAAGTGAGTTCAAATAGAGTACTGTGGTAGGAGAGCAGAGTTTTTAAATTGTTTAAATTATGCTGTTTCTGGTGACAAGATCCAAGATTTAACTACATTAATATATGTGTAAGGTAAATTAGAAGGAAAGTTCACTATAGTAGAAGTGAAAAAGCCAGAAGCTAAGATATTCATCTGAAAAGTGAATTCACCAAGAATAATACATTAAGGGCTAGGACTATTATATAAATGAGGAAGGATGACCAGGAGGTAAATACTTGACAGCAATTATTCAGAATTTTTATTATGTACATCACAATATTCAAATTATGTTATAACCATCATGTTCTCAAAGTTTGAGTCCATACGTTAAAAGCTGAGAGCAGACCTGGCTAGTGCAGCTCAGAAGATTGTGCCAACCTGCAAACCAAAAGGTTGCTAGTTCGATTCCCTGTCAGTGCACATGCCTGGGCTGTGCGTCAGGTCCCCAGTTGGTGGAGAGGGGGTGCTGCAAAATGCAACTGATCTATGTATCTCTCTGTTTCCCTCTCTTTCTCCCTCCCTTACCCTCTCTCTAAAAGTAAATAAGTAAAATCTTTTTTTAAAAAAGCTGACAGCAAACATTAGGTAATTTTTATGATTACACTAAGAATCTAATTAGAAGTTAAAAGTAAGTGTGTGATTACTAATACCATGAGTAATTATTTTATTGTTATTTCGTGTTTATGCCAGGGTAATTGTTGTATTGAATATAAAGGTTGTTTAAAACTATAGATACTAACAACAGGATGGTGGTTACTAGTGAAGAGAAAGGGTGGGAGGAGGATGAAGAAGGTAAAGGAAGTCAAATACACAGTGAGGGAAAGTGATTATGTTTCAGGTAGTGAGCACACAATGTAGTATAAAGACATTGTAGTATAAAATTGTACAGATGAAATTTACAAAGCTATTAACCAATGTTGTCCCAATTTTTAAAAACAAAGTTGTTCATGGCACTCTTACCTTTTCTTTAGCTGTTAAGAGAGTTTAATTGAAAAAATTAAACTGAACAAAAAGTATTATCTGCATTAAACAAATTCCCAAAGATCTTTCCTGCAACTTCACACTAAGGCTTCCTTAGCTTAGAAGCACTATGTACTCCTTGGTAGAGAAGTTACCATGTGACATTCTTAGAGAGGGTACTGAATGATAACTCTTAGGCTATAACTTATTAATTTGGACTTCATCCAATGATACCCTTAATTTAAAGGACAGTTTATTTGAGGGGAATCAAATCTATCAACTGCCAGGAATTTAACTGTTTTGTATATGAGCTTTTTCATCATGAGATTTTTCTTATCCTAAAGAAGACACAGTTGAAAAGCATATTGCCACTTTTATGCCCCCAATAGGACATGAAATGAGAACTTTCTTTATTCCCAACCAAATATTAAGCTCTAAGTCACTAAATTCTGGAGGGGCATACAAGTAATAGCTTTTCATCACTGGAGCAATAACAGTGAGACCATTGCATGTGGATTTAAACTTAAATTCAACTATCGGTCATTTTATTTGCTATATTACATTCAGTAATTTACAAAAGCCACTAAATGTTAGGTTCCTTTTTCCTCTGATAGCAATAATAATACTCTGTCGTCCCACTCACAGGGAAGCTGAAGTGAATTAAAATTACTATACACACAGAACTTAACACATGGACTTGTATTATTGTTTTATTGGTAATAACAAAACTTCATCACAAGGTATTGTCATGCAAGTCCTTGTAATTATCATTCCTTACCACAAAGTTGAAGAAGGAGTCTCACTCTAACAGTGTATACACTGGTTTAGGGAACAAAATTGATCTTTCTGGTATTCCATGTTAATGCCTCATATCCTTGAAATAATATAGCAATTCCTCTACTTTATAAAAATTACAAGTCAGAACCTTTCCTAATGTGGTTGAAACTGAATGACTGAATTGAAACTGGGATTTTTCCTTTATCTGTGGAAAGAGGGAAGAGATCATTGACCAATGCCATGATTCTGGTTTTCAGCTGTCAGGTGATAAACATACCAAGTTTTACTTTTACAAGCTAGAAACAAAGTTATTGTTTAGACAAGCCTGCATAGGTTTTGGAATTTTTTTTCATATTTAATAAGTAACATGAGGTAGAAAATGCAAAATAGGCAATATTTTGCTTAAACAATTCTATTGTTTTGTGCATTGTATTTAGGCTCAATTTTGTTTGAAAATCATTGAATGATTAAAATAAAAATATTATGCTTAAGGATACACTGCAGTATAATAGCACTGCCATACTCAATCTAGCCAACATAAGTAGCCAAAATAACTAAGGCTCAAATATAGTATAAACTGTTATAGATAAAAGATTTCTCAATTATAGTTTTGTCTTGTGGAGCACAAAAGAAGAGAAAAAGAGAAGAGGAAGAAGAAGAGGAAGAAGAAGGAGAAGAAGAAGGAGGAGGAGGAGAAGGAGAAGAACAACAACAACAAGGAGGAGGAAGACGAGGAGGAGAGGGGAGGAGGAGATGGAGAGGAAGGGGGGAGGAGAAGGAGGGGGAAGGAGGATTAGAAGGAGGAGTGGGAGAGGGAGGGGGAGGAGAGGAAAGAGGACAAGGAAGGAGAAAGGAGGGAAGAAATGGAAAAAAAAAGGAAGAAGGAATAGGAGAGGAGGGAGAAAAAATGTGGCTCAGTGATGCATGTGATCCATCTTTCTACTAGATAGTCTTACAATTTGATGCTGAAGTGCTAGAAACAGATATTAAATAGGAACAGGAAGTAATTTGGGATTTGATATAAGATTTTATCTTTAAGAGGAAAAAACAAACTTTAAAAAGTGATACATTAATTGGATTTTCCCTGAAACACTAGCACATGTAAAACTCTCCAAACACATGGTTATTATAATATTAACAGTTTTATCTAAGACATTGTTATATTTCTTCTTACATATGATAGAAACAAATTAAGTCAATTGAGTGAGACCTATATCTATCCTGAACAGTAAGACTTGCCTGAAGCCAAATGAACACATTATCCTGTAAGAATAAGGATGGCATGAGTTAGAAAAGAGGATGATCAGTCTTTTATGCACAGAGTTAAAAATAATTGGAATCCAATGTTATTTGCACCCATTAACTAACCTGGGGAGAAGGAAGCTTAACTTGTGTATTATAAATTCTTTGGTAAGCCATCATTTGTTTTCTGTATGGGAGGGTGGGGGAAGGGGGATAATGATTATGGACCACCTTACTATGATTTGTCTGGTGGTATACATCTAGTAAGAGGGTGACAATAGCATCTTCTAATTGACATGAGTATTCCAACTTCCATGAGAATAATATTTCTCACTGAGAGTTAATAGATTTAGCATTCTGGATGTGTGTGTGGTATGTGAAAAATGTTCATCTTTGAGTTCTTTTGTGTGAGTTTGCTAAATGTCTTTTATCAAGGCCTCATCCTATTACATTATGAAGACTTTTTGTCATGCTGGAAAAGGCTTGAGTAAAATGTAAAAGTCTATGTTAAGATCATTCTAGCAACAACACTGTAGCCCATTTTTTAAATTGAAAAGGTGATTGAAAACCTTCTTTAACCTTTAAAACAAAATTCTATGAAAAATATTATGAGATTAGGATGTTTCTTATTATCACAAGTTGGGGCAGTACAATAATTTTGTGATATTTTTTCTGTAGGCCACTACAAATAGATTAATTGCCTCCAAATAACAGAACTATTACAAAGATAGTAGGTCTTAATTTCCAATGCAATTAAGTTAATAATAAATTTAGAATAATAAGTGGGTTCTAATTTATACTCAAAGAATTCAGTATTTTGTATTTCCGTTTTTGGTGTGTAACAACCTTCAAGACTCCACAACTACAATAAGTTGGTTGTAGATTGTTCTTTGAATTATCCATCCAACATCCTGAGGCCTCCTGTACACGGCACTATTGGTGTTCAGCTGACATCACCAGGGCTGGCCTTGGGTGAGATGAGAGAATTATTTGCTGTAGACACAGATGTTAAGCAGCCACCAAAATCCTCAAATAGCCAAGATGAATAATATTTAATGAAAGTTTTAAAATAAATAAATTTAATGGAAATATTCACAATGAACAAAATATCAAATACACACAGTATCAATATTACTGATTTCTCCTTTAACCTCAGGCTCCAGTATGGCTAAACACAGACAGTGTAATTCAAAATTACTTATTACATTATTTCAAACTCTGGCTAACTTAAATTGAATTAAAAGAATGTATTAGGTGGCTGAAGGAATTGTTAGAAATTTAAAGAACTAGACTCAGAATATGGGTATAAAGCAAAGTTTTTAGGCAGCAAGAAAAGTACCACTTTAACAGTTTGATCATCATGTGATTACTTTCCTTTTTCCCATTGGATACTTTATTACTACACTCTGCAATAAATAATTTTAAAGCCTCCCTGCATTTTTGCATCAGGCCTCAGGATTTAAGGTATTGGATGGAAACAGAAGCTCTGTAGATCCCAGCACTGATGCAGGTGTCTTGTTTTTTAGAGACTAAATTGAGTTAAATCTTGCTTCCTGTCAAGATGCACAAAATGGAGGATCCCATTGAAATAAGAAATATATTCAGTTGTGGGATATTAATAACATGGCTGATGTCGGTTACATTCATTATCATCCGGAGCCCAGGAGTGTATGAAAGTGAAATCCCATTACTGCCAGTTGATCAAGTGGAAGAATAAAAATACAGGCACAAATAAATAGAGAAGTGGTACTCCAAGAGCATGAATAGCCTTTAAGCTTGTCATGTAGATTTGTAACTCTATAATAATGTCAAAAACTTCATCTATAACAAGAAAAAAAGAATTTAAACTAATAAGAAAACAAAAATATTCCTGGCTGGTGTGGCTTCATGGATTGAGTGCCAGCCTGCAAGCCACAGTGTTTCAGTTCAATTGCCAGTCAGGGCACATGCCTGGGTTGCCAGCCAGGTCCCCAGTGCGGGGCATGCAAGAGACAACCACACACTGATGGTTCTCTCCTTCTCTCTCCATCCCTTCCCCTCTGTCTAAAAATAAATAAATACAATCTTTAAAAAATATTCTTGGAACAGTAATAGGTCATTTTATGGGTATTAAAAATTAGGATTACTCATGTGGTACTCAAAGAAACTTTGCTTACTAGTGAAAACCCAAATAAACTCAAGGGACTCTAGATAAAAAGTCAATAGAAAATACTAACTTTTGTCCAGTTATTAGAGATGTACTACATAGGCCACTCAGAAGTGTGTATGTGTATGAAGCAGACTATGAAAAGGCAACCCCTTGACAGTGCATGACAATGTAGGTAAATCTTCTTCCCCAAAACAAATATGGCGGACATTACCCCCAAAAGTCAATTCAAGGCCCTTGATATTGTTGAAAGGACATCAACAAGTCAGATGCATTTATTCATGAAAAACTCTTATAATCTTGTGGGGAAAAAAGTTGGGTCTGCAGCCTTCTCACCTGCTCTCCTGCAGTCACCTGAATTCCACTGTTCCATAGTGTCATGGTCTTGCTGTAAAAATCATCAGTGTCGCAGCCAGAGGGACAGCCTTGATTTGGGGTAGAAAGCAAAAACCCATGACTGTCAGGCTTTCCAATAAAAGTAGAAAACACAGCAGGAAACAAGGAAAATATCTGCAGCTCTGTCAGCCTAAAGTTGCTATCCATGTTTGGGTGAAGAGTGAAATCAACCAGTTGGAAAATCCTAAAAATAAGACAGCCCCAAAAGTGTTGTAGTTAACCATGTCTGCTTCACTAAGGAAGTGTATTCATGCATGGAAAACCTTGAGAGAGTTCAGCAGAAAGTGAAAGTCAAAGCACCCTCAAGATCTGACTGAATTTGGAGTGGCTTCCCAGCCTACAGACAGATGTATCAGCAGAGGGTGTAAACTTTACAAGTTCATGGTGCTTGAGTGCAGCCTACACCAAACCATCGGCTGAATATTAAGCTATGCAGGCACAGGATACTCCTTAGTATATTAAACTTGGAAAAAAGAAAAATAAAATAAGAAATATAAATTTGAGCATAGAATCAGTGACTAGTACAAAGAAAACATGTTCCAGAGATAAATACCAGGCAAGTTAAACATAAATCATAATCCAGATTTGACACAATATAACCAATCCAATCCAAAATATCCAAATGTCAACAAAAACAATGCATACAACCAAACAAAAGCCCCAGGAAATTGTGACTTATAGTCAGAGAGAAAAAAATAGTAGAATCTACTTCTGAGTCCAGATGTTGGATTTAGAAAGTAAGGACTTCAGCGAAACTACTATAAATATATTCTAAGAATTATAGGAACTGTGTAAACATTGAAAAGAAAATATGATGACACAACAAATGGAGTATCTCAGTAAAAAAATAAAACTTTAAAAAATTCTAAAATTGGAAAGTTTAATATTAAATGAAAAATTCACTAGATAGGTTGAAAAGCAAACTTGAGAGGGCAGAAGAAAGAATCAGTGAACTGAAAGTAGAAATTATCTTATTGGAAGAATAGAGAGAAAAAAAGATTAAAGAAAAATGACATACTCAGAGACATCTGGGAAAGTAGCAAACCTGAGAGTATTTTAATAATGGGAGTATGCACTTAAAATGAATATATTTTATGGTATGTACATTTTACTCCATAAAGTTTATTTTTTATAACTCTAAGAATTTTTGTTGTCTTTTCCACAAATAACATTTATATTATTAATATTCTATATTTATTGCCTATTTTATGCTGAAGAAATACATTGAGAGAGTGATGAAAAGATAGACAATCTTTATGAAATTGGGGCGTGAGGTAAATATTAGTCAGGATGACCTGGGGCAAGAAGATTTCTTTATCAGAAAGAATGAATAAAAGATTCTTAATAAACTACAATATAAGCTTGGATTTTATGTTTTAGTTACTTTCTTCATATTGGCATATATAGGCACAGAACATGCACAAACCTGGTTTTGCATAAAACTACCCCAAATGAAGTTTTTATTTTTTTTAGTTATATTATGATTGTTCAATTACAGTTATCTTTATTTCCTCCCGACCACTCCCCGTCACCCCAGCCAAACCCACCTCCCTCCCTTGCTTCCAGGCTCCCCCTTGGTTTTGTCCATGTGTCCTTTATAGTAGTTCCTAAATACCCTTCCCCATATTATCCCTCCCCCTTCCCTCTGGCTATTGTTGGATTGTTCTTAATTTCAATGCCTCTGGGTATATTTTGTTTGCTTTTTTCTTTTGTTGATTATGTTTCAGTTAAAGGTGAGAATATATGGTATTTGTCCCTCACTGCCTGTCTTATTTCACTTAGCATAATGCTCTCCAGTTCCATCCATGCTGTTGCAAAGGGCAGGGACTGCTTCTTTCTCTCTGCTGTATAGTATTCCATTGTGTAAATGTACCACAGTTTTTTGATCCACTCATTTACTAATGGGCACTTAGGTTGCTTCTAACACTTGGCTTGTAAATTGTGTTGCTATGAATACTGGGGTGCATAGGTTCTTTTGGATTGGTGTTTCAGGGCTATTAGGATATAGTTCCAGCAGTGGCATTGCCTGGTCAAAAGGCAGTTCCATTTTTACTTTTCTGAGGATATTCCATACTGTTTTTCACAGTGGCTGCACCACTGTGCATTCCCACCAACTGTGCACTAAGGGTCTCTTTTCTCCACACCTTCTCCAACATTTGTTGTTTGTTGATTTGTTTATGATGGCCATCCTGACTGGTGTGAAGTGGTATCTCATTGTGGTTTTAAGTTGCATCTCTCTGATGGCTAGTGATGCTGAGCATCTTTTCATATGTCCCTGGGCCCTCTGTATGTCCTCCTTGGAGAAATGTCTATTCAAGTCTTCTGCCCATTTTTTAAATTAGGGTTTTTTGTCTTCTTGGAGTGGAGTCATGTGAGTTCTTTATATATTTTGGAGATCAAACCTTTGTTCAAGGTATCATTGGCAAATGTTTTCCCAAGTAGTTGGTACTCTTTTCATTTTAATGCTGTTTTCTTTAGCCATGCAGAAGCTTTTTAATTTGATGAGGTCCCATTCATTTATTCTTTCCTTTATGTCCCTTGCTTTAGGGGGCATATCAATGAAGATGTTGCCACATGAAGTGTCTGAGATTTTCCTGTCTATGTTCTCCTCTAGGACTTTTATGGTGTCATGACTTAAATTTTAAGTCTTTTTTTCACCTTGAATTTATTTTTGTGTGTGCTGTAAGTTGCTGATCAAGTTTCATTTCTTTGCATGCAGCTGTCCAGATCTGTGAAGGAAGAATTGGGGTACTCTCCTCTTGGGAGAGTGGTCGGGATGGCATGGCTACCCTCTCAAGGGGAGAATGCCTCAGATCTCCCAACACCATTTGTTGAAGAGGCTATTTTCGCTTTGTCAAATATTAATTGACCATAGAGACTTGGATTTATTTCTGGGCTCTCTGTTCTGCTCCATTGGTTTATGTGTCTGTATTTTATTTTATTTTATTTTATTTTATTTTATTTTATTTTATTTTATTTTATTTTTGATTGACTTTTAAGAGAGAGAAGGTCGAAGAGAAATGGGGAGGGAGAGAGAGGAGAGAGAAACATGTTTGCTGTTCCACTTATTTATGCATTCATTGACTGATTCTTGTATGGGCTCTGACCAGGAATTGAATCCTCAACCTTGGCATATGGGGACAACACTCTAACCAACTGAGCTACCCATCCAGGGCCAGGTAGGTTTTGTTTTTTGTTTTTTTTTGGGGGGGGGGCAGTTTAAAAACAAAGGCTAATTCTATAAGCACTGCCAGTTTTCTAGTCTCAGTCTTCAGCATGACTATCCTGATTTGTTGCCACAGCCTTCAAACTATTTGTTCATCTGCTTGTCTCATTCTTCTATGTTTGATATCATACATGTCCTTGCCAAGCATTCTAGCCAATACCGCTTATTTTCACCCTTGTTGTTCAAACTCTACTGAGGTCATTTTTCAATCCTTAGAAATATGCTTCAGGGCCTTTGCACCACTGTTTCTCTGCTGAGTGTACTATACACTATCATAACTTCCTCTTAGTTAATGCCTACTTCATACTACAGATTTCACCACAAATACCACAGTTTGTAAATCAGTCAAGAATATTTTTGCTTTACCTTGCCTGGGTAGCTCAGTTGGCTAGAGGGTCATCCCAATATGCCAAGGTGGCAGGTTCAGTCCTTGATCTGGGCATATACCTGGGTTGTAGGTTCCATCCCCAGTTCAGGTGCATGCGAGAGGTAACCAATCTATGTTTCTTTCTAGGATCATTGTTTCTCTTTCTGTCTCTCTTTGTACCTTCCTCCTCTTTCCTCCTCTTTCCTCCTCTCTCTCTAAAAAGCAATGAAAAAATGCCCTCAGGTAGGATGGAAGAGAGAAAGACAGAGAGAGAGAGAGAGAGAGAGAGAGAGAGAGAGAGAGAGGGAGAGAAAGAGAGAGAGATAAGAGTAAATTAATGACTGTTTCTCCCTCTCTTTCTCTCCAAAATCAATAAATAAAAAAATAAAACTAAGAATATTTTTGCTTCATGAGACATGACAGTGATTAGAAGTCACTGTGAAATGACCAGAGTTGTGTTATAACAGTGATTACTATAATGGGTTTAGCATTTAACAATGCCTTTGATTCTCTCTGTTTATCACCTCAGTGTAACAGTATGGTTCTTGCAACTCAGCCTCAGATCCTTTTATAATCCCAAGGCAGGGAAAGAAAGGAGGTGGAGAGCTGGGTAGAATTTTTTTTTCTTTATAACATAGATAAGAATATTTCTCATAAAACTCCCAACAAGCAACTCATTTTACCTCATTCAACAGAATTCAACAAATGACTACACCAAATGCAAGGTAATAAACAAAGTAAATTTCTGGCAAAGAGGAATATGCGTCATCATCTAACTGGGTATTTTGCCACCCAGAACAAATTCAAGTTCTCTCATTAGAGATGGGAGAAATAGCTATGAGTTGGCAACTAACTGTGTCTGCCATCAGTTATCAGCATACATCTGTTTTTATAGTAATTTAATTTCTGTGTGCCTTCCCCATGAGACTCAAAGCTCTGCAAGGTCAGGGACTTGCTTTTCTCACCTTTTCCCCAGTATATAACACTATAAAAATAAAATACAAATGATCTCCTGAATATAGTCGTTGCGAAAATATAAATTTCACACAGGAAGACTAATGAACATAAAAACAATATGCTTAAACCAATTATTTTTTTTTAACTGGGAGTATCCCCCGAGGGGATGGTTGGCAATGTCAGGAAACAATTTTTTTTAATTTTATTTTAATCATTGTTCAAGTACAGTTTTCTGTCCTTTACTCCCATCGCAGCCCACTCACCCATTCCTCCCCACCTCCCTAGTTTTTGTCCATGTGTCCTTTATACTTGTTCCTATAAATCCTTCAACCAGAGGGGAGAGGAAGGGGAATTTCAGGGGAGAATGGGAAGAGTTTTCAGGAAACAATTTTGATCATCACAATGGAGAAAGACAGGCTGCTGACGTCTAGCAGCAGAGGGCAGGAATTCTGCTAAAGATGCTGCAATGCATAGACAACCCCCACAGAAAGAACTGCTTTATTCAAGCCGACACATCAGATTGACTCTGACAACAGCACCCAAATAGAAAGCCCCACCTTGAACTTATTTCACTTAATTCATAATATTTTGGAAAAATTGAAAAACAGTTCCAGGAACCACTTATTTTCCCTTCATACCATCCTGTTACCTATCTGTTTCTGATGGAAAGAAAAAAACAAAATATTTGTTGACTATAAAATGATATAGAATGGATACGACATTGCTGCTTCTGATTGAGGTTAGGGAGTTCAGGACCAGCAGGTATTTGTGTGACAGGTATTTGTGCAAACAGGCATTTCATGCTTTTGTAAACACTTCCTTGCGTATTATTGACTGTATTTGGAAACCTCTGTTCAAGATGAAAATGAGTCTCTTTTCTATCCACAGAAAGCCTACCTAAATTCTATTTTCTATTCCAGAAGTCAAGCATAACAGGAAGAAGAGAACTGATACTAGCACTTTTGTCTTGTGATAACTCTTAATTAATATAGTATGGATAATATTTATTCATATTAACCAGTAAGAATAAATATCATTTCCAGCTAATAAATTTCTATCAATTTTAAGACAGAAGGCCTTGTAAGACTAAACAACTTGCCAGAAATATATGCGGAATACTTTAAAATGGATTTTATTCATGCTTGTGATTCCAAGTCAGTCTCTCTGATTGTGTTAGTTTCCTATGACTGCTGTAGCAAACAACCACAATGGGGTAGCTTAAAGCAGCTGAGATTTATTTTTACATCATTCTGGAGGCCACAAGTCTGAAATCAAGGTGTCAGCAGAGCTGCACTTCTTCTGGAGGCTCTAGGAGAGAACCCATCTCTGCCTTACCAGCTCCCGGTGGCCATCAGCATTTCTTTCCTTGGCTGTGGCCACATGACCCCAGCCTCTGCCTCTGTGTTCATATCACCTTTCTCCTCTGAGTGTTCTCTGTACATGTCTTATAAGGATACTTATCACTGGATTCTGGACACACTCTGATAATCCTGGGTGATTCTATCTCAATATCCTTAACTTAATGAGATCTTCAAATAGCCTTTTTCCAAATAAGGTAACATTCATAGATTCTAGTGATTTGATGTATATATTTTTGGGAGAGTCATTTTTCACCTTACCACACTAACCATTTGAAATTTTTCTTAAATTTTCAATAGTGGTTTTTGAAAGATTCCATAGTTTAATCATATGATCCATGATAGTTGTGATTTGTAATGGGGTTCACACAGGTCTGTACCTATATTAACTCTTAGTTGCATGTCTCTACCATAAGTTGTATTGCTATAGAGGTATTTTCCCCTTGTGTTATTTTAGCTGGAAAATACCTTGTTTATTTACTGTTAATGTCATCGGGATTATCCTTTCACATTAACAATATTACAAAGTATTAAGATCTAATATACATCACCGTTTCCCAACGCTGACGCCTATTCTGGAAACATATATCCTGGCTTGTTCTCTGATTTCCTAATCTCTATTATTGCTGAAAACTACAATATCTTTGGCAAATACTACCAAGTATGTTTCCTCTGCTACTCTGACCACATGCAAAAGATTAAACTGATTAACATCATAGGTAAATATCTTAATTTTCAAAAGTATTTCAAAGTAAAGAAAATAAGTATTTTATGCGTGAAAACTATGATATGACCAGTTATGTGTTTTTGGAATTTTATTTTTTAAAAAGCCATCACCAACTTGAGGCAAACCTGGGCTGTCTAAGATAGTCTGGGCTGTTAAGAGAAGCTTCCTGAGGCTATTTCTACAGTTGCAAAGCAACCATGTGGAATGGGGCAGGGTTCCCCATCATCAGGGAGGGGTAGCAGAGTAGCTGGATATGAAGGGTTAAACCATGTAAGATGAGAGAGGGATTGGTTAACAGGGCTTTTTCATAGGTGGTCAGCCTTGCATATAGAGGAGCTGTGTCTTATAAGCTTATAAGAGAACAGAAACAACTTGAGCATCATAGAAGTAAATGGGAGCCTAATGTAATAAGGTCAATGGCTTTGTCAATTAGGGTGGAAGCAGTGGCTAGTACGTACAGCCATGGGGGCATGTCCAAGGCCACAGTGTCTGATTGACGTGAGACATAGGTTACATATCTGAAAATAAAAGGCTGTCCTAGAAAACCTACAGTAATGTTATTATTTTCATGACAACAAAGGAGAAAATGTTTGTCAAAATTGGAGGAGCCGAGAGCCAGGAATGTGGGCAGTGCTAATTTTAAGGCTTTAAAGGAGGTCATTGCCAATTCTGAGAGCCAAGAAATAAGACCTGAGGTAGCTTTTGGGATGAGAGCACATAGAGGTTTGTTTAGCAAGGGCTGCAAAATTAGGAGTCCACTGGCAACAATAGCAGCTTTCCCTAGAAATCAACATGGCTATTTTCAACAGGGGGATGGACAAGATTGACTCAAGGCATTTTGGGGTGAGTGTTGAGTGCCCTGAGATATCTTACACTCCGGGTAGGAAACAGTTGTCTGAACCCACTGAAGTTTATACCAGGAGGCTTTCTGGCCTTGTTTAGCCACTGCCTTTAGGAGAATTTGAGAATCTATAAGAACATCTTGCTTAGTTTGGCTAGCAAGTAAGAGATCACCAGCACAATGAAAATCAGTGGAGACTTGGATAAAGAACAAAAGTCTAAGCCAGTTTTAAGAACTTGGGAACATACTGGGGGTTGAGGGACACTCACAATATCCCTGAAGTATGCAAGTCCATGTTAATTGTCTTCTTCTAAGCATCAAGGTAAAGAGAAAAAGGGAGCCCAGTGCAATGGAGTTAGAAAGCTGAACAAGAGTCAGTTACTGTAAATCAGGCTATGTCAGCAGTAACTGAGATGAGAATAGTGGTTGGACTAGGGACTAGAGTCTGATAAGGAATTACAACAGCACGTGTGGCTCTTAGATCATATGAGTAGAACACAAATGAATAGATTTGATTACCAACTGCATCAAATGTCTCTTCTTTCATTACTGGCAAGAATTAGGTATTGCAGGGTGTGAAGTAAATATAAGAACACTCAGCTGTACTATAGATTCAATACCGTGTTCTGCTTCTTGAGGGAGAGGGCATTCAGGCTGATTAGTAACAAGGCAGGTTTATTCCTTTTCCAGAAAATGTGCATGGCCTCCGCACTCAGTAGCAGTCCAGCCTCAATTGCATGCGAATCCCCAGGACTAAGTAGGACATCTTTTAAGGTTGAGTCTTCTTCAGAGGATTTTAAATTGACATAGGTCCCTCCTAAGGGAAAGAAGTAAGTTTGAGATTTGGTCTGAGGGCTGGGAAATAAAAATACCTTTCTCATTACAGTGTATGGTGGTATTAAATTTACATAACAAGTGTCTACCTGAAAGGTTTGCTGATGAGGATCCAGGAACTAGAAGGGTAAGTAAGGGTGGTAAGAGGGTCTAAGAATCTTGGGCTTGCTTGAAATGT